>NC_091121.1:5000-696561 GCF_040183065.1 Periplaneta americana
GGAATATGCAAGTACACACTGGGGAATACGCAAGTACACAGTGGGGAATATGCAAGTAACCAGTGGGTAATACGCAAGTACGCAGTGGGGAATATGCAACTACACAGTGGTGAATACGCAAGTACACAGTGGGGAATTTGCAAGTACACAGTGGGGAATATGCTAGCACTCAGTTGGGAATACGCAAGTACACAGTGGGGAATATGCAAGTACACTCTGGGGGAATACGCAAGCACTCAGTTGGGAATACGCAAGCTCACATTCGGGAATAGGCAAGTACACAGTGGGGAATATGCAAGTACACAGTTGGGAATATGCAAGTACACAGTGGTGAATACGCAAGTGCTCAGTGGGTAATATGCAAGCACACAGTTGAGGATATGCAAGCACACAGCGGGGAATATGCAAGTACACAGTGTGGAATACGCAAGTACACAGTGGGGATACTCAAACACACAGTGGGGAATATGCAAGTACACTGTGGGGAATTTGCAAGTACACAGTGGGGAATATGCAAGCACTCATTTGGGAATACGCAAGCTCACATTCGGGAATATGCAAGTACACAGTGGGGAATACGCAAGTACACAGTGGGGAATACGCAAGTACACGGTGGGGAATATGCAAGAACACAGTGGGGAATACGCAAGTACACAGTGGGGAATATGGAAGCACACAGTTGGGAGTACGCTAGCACACAGTGGGGAATATGCAAGCACACAGTGGGGATTATGCTAGTACATAGTGTGGAATACGCAAGTACACAGTGGGGATACTCAAACACACAGTGGGGAATATGCAAGTACACTGTGGGGAATTTGCAAGTACACAGTGGGGAATATGCAAGCACTCATTTGGGAATACGCAAGCTCACATTCGGGAATATGCAAGTACACAGTGGGGAATATGCAAGTACACAGTGGGGAATATGCAAGAACACAGTGGGGAATATGGAAGCACACAGTTGGGAATACGCTAGCACACAGTAGGGAATATGCAAGCACACAGTGGGGATTATGCTATTACATAGTGGGGAATACGCAAGCACACGGTTGGGAATATGCAATTACACAGTCGGGAATACGCAAGTGCTCTGTGGGTAATATGCAAGCACACAATTGGGAATATGCAAGCACACAGTTGGGAATTCGCAAGCTCACAGTGGGGAATATGTAAGTACACAGTCTGGAATACGCAAGTACACAGTGGGGATACTCAAACACACAGTGGGGAATATGCAAGTACACTGTGGGGAATTTGCAAGTACACTGTGGGGAATTTGCAAGTACACAGTGGGGAATATGCAAGCACTCAGTTGGGAATACGCAAGGTCACATTCGGGAATATGCAAGTACACAGTGGGGAATACGCAAGTACACAGTGGGGAATACGCAAGTACACAGTGGGGAATATGCAAGTACACAGTGGGTTATACGCAAGTAAGCAGTGGGGAATATGCAAGTACACAGTGGTGAATACGCAAGTACACAGTGGGGATACTCAAACACTCAGTGGGGAATATGCAAGTACACAGTGGGGAATATGCTACCACTCACTTGGGAATACGCAAGTACACAGTCGGGAATATGCAAGTACACTGTGGGGGAATACGCAAGCACTCAGTTGGGAATACGCAAGCTCACATTCGGGAATAGGCAAGTACACAGTGGGGAATATGCAAGTACACGGTGGGGAATATGCAAGAACACAGTGGGGAATATGCAAGAACACAGTGGGGAATACGCAAGTACACAGTGGGGAATATGCAAGTACACAGTAGGGAATACGCAAGTACACAGTGGGGAATACGCAAGTACGCAGTGGGGAATATGCAACTACACAGTGGTGAATACGCAAGTACACAGTGGGGATACTCAAACATTCAGTGGGGAATATGCAAGTACACAGTGGGGAATATGCTACCACTCACTTGGGAATACGCAAGTACACAGTCGGGAATATGCAAGTACACTGTGGGGGAATACGCAAGCACTCAGTTGGGAATACGCAAGCTCACATTCGGGAATAGGCAAGTACACAGTGGGGAATATGCAAGTACACGGTGGGGAATATGCAAGAACACAGTGGGGAATACGCAAGTACACAGTGGGGAATATGCAAGTACACAGTAGGGAATACGCAAGTACACAGTGGGGAATACGCAAGTACGCAGTGGGGAATATGCAACTACACAGTGGTGAATACGCAAGTACACAGTGGGGATACTCAAACACTCAGTGGGGAATATGCAAGTACACAGTGGGGAATTTGCAAGTACACAGTGGGGAATATGCTAGCACTAAGTTGGGAATACGCAAGTACACAGTGGGGAATATGCAAGTACACTGTGGGGGAATACGGAAGCACTCAGTTGGGAATACGCAAGCTCACATTCGGGAATAGGCAAGTACACAGTGGGGAATATGCAAGTACACGGTGGGGAATATGCTAGTACATAGTGGGGAATACGCAAGCACACAGTTGGGAATATGCAAGTACTCAGTGGGGAGTACGCAAGTGCTCAGTGGGTAATATGCAAGCACACAGTTGGGAATATGCAAGCACACAGTTGGGAATATGCAAGCACACAGTTGGGAATTCGCAAGCACACAGTGGGGAATATGCAAGTACACAGTGTGGAATACGCCAGTACACAGTGGGGATACTCAAACACACAGTGGGGAACATGCAAGTACACAGTGGGGAATTTGCAAGTACACAGTGGGGAATATGCAAGCACTCAGTTGGGAATACGCAAGCTCACATTCGGGAATATGCAAGTACACAGTGGGGAATACGCAAGTACACAGTGAGGAATACGCAAGTACACAGTGTGGAATATGCAAGTACACAGTGGGTAATACGCAAGTACGCAGTGGGGAATATGCAAGTACACAGTGGTGAATACGCAAGTACACAGTGGGGATACTCAAACACTCAGTGGGGAATATGCAAGTACACGGTGGGGAATATGCTAGCACTCACTTGGGAATACGCAAGTACACAGTGGGGAATATGCAAGTACACTATGGGGGAATACGCAAGCACTCAGTTGGGAATACGCAAGCTCACATTCGGGAATAGGCAAGTACACAGTGGGGAATATGCAAGTACACGGTGGGGAATATGCAAGAACACAGTGGGGAATACGCTAGCACACAGTGGGGAATATGCAAGCACACAGTGGGGATTATGCTAGTACACAGTGGGGAATACGCAAGCACACAGTTGGGAATATGCAAGTACACAGTGGGGAATACGCAAGTGCTCAGTGGGTAATATGCAAGCACACAGTTGGGAATATGCAAGCACACAGTTGGGAATTCGCAAGCACACAGTGGGGAATATGCAAGTACACAGTGTGCAATACGCACGTACACAGTGGGGATACTCACACAGTAGGGAATATGCAAGTACACTGTGGGGAATTTGCAAGTACACAGTGGGGAATATGCAAGCACTCAGTTGGGAATACGCAAGCTCACATTCGGGAATAGGCAAGTACACAATGGGGAATATGCAAGTACACAGTGGGTAATACGCAAGCACACATTGGGTAATACGCAAGCACACAGTTGGGAATATGCAAGTACACAGTGGGTAATATGCAAGTACACAGTGGGGAATATGCAGGCACACAGTTGGGAATACGCAAGTACACAGTGGGTAATATGCAAGTACACAGTGGGGAATATGCAAGTACAAAGTGGGGAATTTGCAAGTACACAGTGGGGAATATGCAAGAACACAGTGGGTAATACGCAAGTACACAGTGGGGAATATGCACGTACACAGTGGGGAATACGCAAGTACATAGTGGGTAATATGCTAGTACACAGTGCGTAATACGCAAGTACACAGTGGGGAATATGCTAGTACGCAGTGGGGAATATGCAAGTACACAGTGGGTAATACGCAAGTACACAGTGGGGAATACGCAAGTATACAGTGGGGAATACGCAAGTACACAGTGGGGAATACGCAAGTACACAGTGGGGAATATGCAAGTACACAGTGTGGAATACGCAAGTACAGAGTGGGTAATATGCTAGTACACAGTGGGTATTACGCAAGTACAAAGTGGGGAATATGCAAGTACATAGTGGGGAATATGCAAGTACACAGTGGGGAATACGCAAGTACACAGTGGGGAATACGCAAGTACACAGTGGGGAATATGCAAGTACACAGTTGGGAATATGCAAGTACACAGTGGGGAATATGCAAGTACACAGTGGGGAATACGCAAGTACACAGTGGGGAATACGCAAGTACACAGTGGGGAATATGCAAGTACACAGTGGGTAATACGCAAGTACACAGTGGGGAATATGCAAGTACACAGTGTGGAATACGCCAGTACACAGTGGGGATACGCAAACACACACTGGGGAATATGCAAGTACACAGTGGGGAATTTGCAAGTACACAGTGGGGAATATGCTAGCACTAAGTTGGGAATACGCAAGTACACAGTGGGGAATATGCAAGTAGACAGTGGGGAATACGCAAGTACACAGTGGGGAATATGCTAGCACACAGTGGGTAATACGCAAGTACACAGTGGGGAATATGCAAGTACACAGTGGGTAATACGCAAGTACGCAGTGGGGAATATGCAAGTACACAGTGGTGAATACGCAAGTACACAGTGGGGATACTCAAACACTCAGTGGGGAATATGCAAGTACACGGTGGGGAATATGCTAGCACTCACTTGGGAATACGCAAGTACACAGTGGGGAATATGCAAGTACACTGTGGGGGAATACGCAAGCACTCAGTTGGGAATACGCAAGCTCACATTCGGGAATAGGCAAGTACACAGTGTGGAATATGCAAGTACACGGTGGGGAATATGCAAGAACACAGTGGGGAATACGCTAGCACACAGTGGGGAATATGCAAGCACACAGTGGGGATTATGCTAGTACACAGTGGGGAATACGCAAGCACACAGTTGGGAATATGCAAGTACACAGTGGGGAATACGCAAGTGCTCAGTGGGTAATATGCAAGCACACAGTTGGGAATATGCAAGCACACAGTTGGGAATTCGCAAGCACACAGTGGGGAATATGCAAGTACACAGTGTGGAATACGCACGTACACAGTGGGTAATATGCAAGTACACAGTGGGTAATATGCAAGTACACAGTGGGGAAGATGCAAGTACAAAGTGGGGAATTTGCAAGTACACAGTGGGGAATATGCAAGCACTCAGTTGGGAATACGCAAGCACTCAGTGGGGAATATGCAAGTACACAGTGGGGAATATGCAAGCACACACTTGGGAATACGCAAGCACACAGTGGGGAATACGCAAGCACACAGTGGGGAATATGCAAGCACACAGTTGGGAATACGCAAGCACACAGTGGGGAATATGCAAACACACAGTGGGAAATATGCTAGTACACAGTGGGGAATACGCAAGTACTCAGTGGGGAATTTGCAAGTACACAGTGGGGAATATGCAAGCACTCATTTGGGAATACGCAAGCTCACATTCGGGAATATGCAAGTACACAGTGGGGAATACGCAAGTACACAGTGGGGAATACGCAAGTACACGGTGGGGAATATGCAAGAACACAGTGGGGAATACGCAAGTACACAGTGGGGAATATGGAAGCACACAGTTGGGAGTACGCTAGCACACAGTGGGGAATATGCAAGCACACAGTGGGGATTATGCTAGTACATAGTGTGGAATACGCAAGTACACAGTGGGGATACTCAAACACACAGTGGGGAATATGCAAGTACACTGTGGGGAATTTGCAAGTACACAGTGGGGAATATGCAAGCACTCATTTGGGAATACGCAAGCTCACATTCGGGAATATGCAAGTACACAGTGGGGAATATGCAAGTACACGGTGGGGAATATGCAAGAACACAGTGGGGAATATGGAAGCACACAGTTGGGAATACGCTAGCACACAGTAGGGAATATGCAAGCACACAGTGGGGATTATGCTAGTACATAGTGGGGAATACGCAAGCACACGGTTGGGAATATGCAATTACACAGTCGGGAATACGCAAGTGCTCTGTGGGTAATATGCACACAGTTGGGAATATGCAAGCACACAGTTGGGAATTCGCAAGCTCACAGTGGGGAATATGTAAGTACACAGTCTGGAATACGCAAGTACACAGTGGGGATACTCAAACACACAGTGGGGAATATGCAAGTACACTGTGGGGAATTTGCAAGTACACTGTGAGGAATTTGCAAGTACACTGTGGGGAATTTGCAAGTACACAGTGGGGAATATGCAAGCACTCAGTTGGGAATACGCAAGGTCACATTCGGGAATATGCAAGTACACAGTGGGGAATACGCAAGTACACAGTGGGGAATACGCAAGTACACAGTGGGGAATATGCAAGTACACAGTGGGTAATACGCAAGTAAGCAGTGGGGAATATGCAAGTACACAGTGGTGAATACGCAAGTACACAGTGGGGATACTCAAACACTCAGTGGGGAATATGCAAGTACACAGTGGGGAATATGCTACCACTCACTTGGGAATACGCAAGTACACAGTCGGGAATATGCAAGTACACTGTGGGGGAATACGCAAGCACTCAGTTGGGAATACGCAAGCTCACATTCGGGAATAGGCAAGTACACAGTGGGGAATATGCAAGTACACGGTGGGGAATATGCAAGAACACAGTGGGGAATACGCAAGTACACAGTGGGGAATATGCAAGTACACAGTAGGGAATACGCAAGTACACAGTGGGGAATACGCAAGTACGCAGTGGGGAATATGCAACTACACAGTGGTGAATACGCAAGTACACAGTGGGGATACTCAAACACTCAGTGGGGAATATGCAAGTACACAGTGGGGAATTTGCAAGTACACAGTGGGGAATATGCTAGCACTAAGTTGGGAATACGCAAGTACACAGTGGGGAATATGCAAGTACACTGTGGGGGAATACGCAAGCACTCAGTTGGGAATACGCAAGCTCACATTCGGGAATAGGCAAGTACACAGTGGGGAATATGCAAGTACACGGTGGGGAATATGCAAGAACACAGTGGGGAATACGCAAGTACACAGTGGGGAATATGCAAGTACACAGTGGGTAATATGCAAGTACACAGTGGGGAATATGCAAGTACAAAGTGGGGAATTTGCAAGTACACAGTGGGGAATATGCAAGAACACAGTGGGTAATACGCAAGTACACAGTGGGGAATATGCACGTACACAGTGGGGAATACGCAAGTACATAGTGGGTAATATGCTAGTACACAGTGCGTAATACGCAAGTACACAGTGGGGAATATGCTAGTACGCAGTGGGGAATATGCAAGTACACAGTGGGTAATACGCAAGTACACAGTGGGGAATACGCAAGTATACAGTGGGGAATACGCAAGTACACAGTGGGGAATACGCAAGTACACAGTGGGGAATATGCAAGTACACAGTGTGGAATACGCAAGTACAGAGTGGGTAATATGCTAGTACACATTGGGTATTACGCAAGTACAAAGTGGGGAATATGCAAGTACATAGTGGGGAATATGCAAGTACACAGTGGGGAATACGCAAGTACACAGTGGGGAATACGCAAGTACACAGTGGGGAATATGCAAGTACACAGTTGGGAATATGCAAGTACACAGTGGGGAATATGCAAGTACACAGTGGGGAATACGCAAGTACACAGTGGGGAATATGCAAGAACACAGTGGGGAATATGGAAGCACACAGTTGGGAATACGCTAGCACACAGTAGGGAATATGCAAGCACACAGTGGGGATTATGCTAGTACATAGTGGGGAATACGCAAGCACACGGTTGGGAATATGCAATTACACAGTCGGGAATACGCAAGTGCTCTGTGGGTAATATGCAAGCACACAGTTGGGAATATGCAAGCACACAGTTGGGAATTCGCAAGCTCACAGTGGGGAATATGTAAGTACACAGTCTGGAATACGCAAGTACACAGTGGGGATACTCAAACACACAGTGGGGAATATGCAAGTACACTGTGGGGAATTTGCAAGTACACTGTGGGGAATTTGCAAGTACACAGTGGGGAATATGCAAGCACTCAGTTGGGAATACGCAAGGTCACATTCGGGAATATGCAAGTACACAGTGGGGAATACGCAAGTACACAGTGGGGAATACGCAAGTACACAGTGGGGAATATGCAAGTACACAGTGGGTTATACGCAAGTAAGCAGTGGGGAATATGCAAGTACACAGTGGTGAATACGCAAGTACACAGTGGGGATACTCAAACACTCAGTGGGGAATATGCAAGTACACAGTGGGGAATATGCTACCACTCACTTGGGAATACGCAAGTACACAGTCGGGAATATGCAAGTACACTGTGGGGGAATACGCAAGCACTCAGTTGGGAATACGCAAGCTCACATTCGGGAATAGGCAAGTACACAGTGGGGAATATGCAAGTACACGGTGGGGAATATGCAAGAACACAGTGGGGAATATGCAAGAACACAGTGGGGAATACGCAAGTACACAGTGGGGAATATGCAAGTACACAGTAGGGAATACGCAAGTACACAGTGGGGAATACGCAAGTACGCAGTGGGGAATATGCAACTACACAGTGGTGAATACGCAAGTACACAGTGGGGATACTCAAACACTCAGTGGGGAATATGCAAGTACACAGTGGGGAATTTGCAAGTACACAGTGGGGAATATGCTACCACTCACTTGGGAATACGCAAGTACACAGTCGGGAATATGCAAGTACACTGTGGGGGAATACGCAAGCACTCAGTTGGGAATACGCAAGCTCACATTCGGGAATAGGCAAGTACACAGTGGGGAATATGCAAGTACACGGTGGGGAATATGCAAGAACACAGTGGGGAATACGCAAGTACACAGTGGGGAATATGCAAGTACACAGTAAGGAATACGCAAGTACACAGTGGGGAATACGCAAGTACGCAGTGGGGAATATGCAACTACACAGTGGTGAATACGCAAGTACACAGTGGGGATACTCAAACACTCAGTGGGGAATATGCAAGTACACAGTGGGGAATTTGCAAGTACACAGTGGGGAATATGCTAGCACTAAGTTGGGAATACGCAAGTACACAGTGGGGAATATGCAAGTACACTGTGGGGGAATACGGAAGCACTCAGTTGGGAATACGCAAGCTCACATTCGGGAATAGGCAAGTACACAGTGGGGAATATGCAAGTACACGGTGGGGAATATGCAAGAACACAGTGGGGAATACGCAAGTACACAGTGGGGAATATGTAAGCACACAGTTGGGAATACGCTAGCACACAGTGGGGAATATGTAAGCACACAGTGGGGATTATGCTAGTACATAGTGGGGAATACGCAAGCACACAGTTGGGAATATGCAAGTACTCAGTGGGGAGTACGCAAGTGCTCAGTGGGTAATATGCAAGCACACAGTTGGGAATATGCAAGCACACAGTTGGGAATATGCAAGCACACAGTTGGGAATTCGCAAGCACACAGTGGGGAATATGCAAGTACACAGTGTGGAATACGCCAGTACACAGTGGGGATACTCAAACACACAGTGGGGAACATGCAAGTACACAGTGGGGAATTTGCAAGTACACAGTGGGGAATATGCAAGCACTCAGTTGGGAATACGCAAGCTCACATTCGGGAATATGCAAGTACACAGTGGGGAATACGCAAGTACACAGTGAGGAATACGCAAGTACACAGTGTGGAATATGCAAGTACACAGTGGGTAATACGCAAGTACGCAGTGGGGAATATGCAAGTACACAGTGGTGAATACGCAAGTACACAGTGGGGATACTCAAACACTCAGTGGGGAATATGCAAGTACACGGTGGGGAATATGCTAGCACTCACTTGGGAATACGCAAGTACACAGTGGGGAATATGCAAGTACACTATGGGGGAATACGCAAGCACTCAGTTGGGAATACGCAAGCTCACATTCGGGAATAGGCAAGTACACAGTGGGGAATATGCAAGTACACGGTGGGGAATATGCAAGAACACAGTGGGGAATACGCTAGCACACAGTGGGGAATATGCAAGCACACAGTGGGGATTATGCTAGTACACAGTGGGGAATACGCAAGCACACAGTTGGGAATATGCAAGTACACAGTGGGGAATACGCAAGTGCTCAGTGGGTAATATGCAAGCACACAGTTGGGAATATGCAAGCACACAGTTGGGAATTCGCAAGCACACAGTGGGGAATATGCAAGTACACAGTGTGCAATACGCACGTACACAGTGGGGATACTCACACAGTAGGGAATATGCAAGTACACTGTGGGGAATTTGCAAGTACACAGTGGGGAATATGCAAGCACTCAGTTGGGAATACGCAAGCTCACATTCGGGAATAGGCAAGTACACAATGGGGAATATGCAAGTACACAGTGGGTAATACGCAAGCACACATTGGGTAATACGCAAGCACACAGTTGGGAATATGCAAGTACACAGTGGGTAATATGCAAGTACACAGTGGGGAATATGCAGGCACACAGTTGGGAATACGCAAGTACACAGTGGGTAATATGCAAGTACACAGTGGGGAATATGCAAGTACAAAGTGGGGAATTTGCAAGTACACAGTGGGGAATATGCAAGAACACAGTGGGTAATACGCAAGTACACAGTGGGGAATATGCACGTACACAGTGGGGAATACGCAAGTACATAGTGGGTAATATGCTAGTACACAGTGCGTAATACGCAAGTACACAGTGGGGAATATGCTAGTACGCAGTGGGGAATATGCAAGTACACAGTGGGTAATACGCAAGTACACAGTGGGGAATACGCAAGTATACAGTGGGGAATACGCAAGTACACAGTGGGGAATACGCAAGTACACAGTGGGGAATATGCAAGTACACAGTGTGGAATACGCAAGTACAGAGTGGGTAATATGCTAGTACACAGTGGGTATTACGCAAGTACAAAGTGGGGAATATGCAAGTACATAGTGGGGAATATGCAAGTACACAGTGGGGAATACGCAAGTACACAGTGGGGAATACGCAAGTACACAGTGGGGAATATGCAAGTACACAGTTGGGAATATGCAAGTACACAGTGGGGAATATGCAAGTACACAGTGGGGAATACGCAAGTACACAGTGGGGAATACGCAAGTACACAGTGGGGAATATGCAAGTACACAGTGGGTAATACGCAAGTACACAGTGGGGAATATGCAAGTACACAGTGTGGAATACGCCAGTACACAGTGGGGATACGCAAACACACACTGGGGAATATGCAAGTACACAGTGGGGAATTTGCAAGTACACAGTGGGGAATATGCTAGCACTAAGTTGGGAATACGCAAGTACACAGTGGGGAATATGCAAGTAGACAGTGGGGAATACGCAAGTACACAGTGGGGAATATGCTAGCACACAGTGGGTAATAAGCAAGTACACAGTGGGGAATATGCAAGTACACAGTGGGTAATACGCAAGTACGCAGTGGGGAATATGCAAGTACACAGTGGTGAATACGCAAGTACACAGTGGGGATACTCAAACACTCAGTGGGGAATATGCAAGTACACGGTGGGGAATATGCTAGCACTCACTTGGGAATACGCAAGTACACAGTGGGGAATATGCAAGTACACTGTGGGGGAATACGCAAGCACTCAGTTGGGAATACGCAAGCTCACATTCGGGAATAGGCAAGTACACAGTGTGGAATATGCAAGTACACGGTGGGGAATATGCAAGAACACAGTGGGGAATACGCTAGCACACAGTGGGGAATATGCAAGCACACAGTGGGGATTATGCTAGTACACAGTGGGGAATACGCAAGCACACAGTTGGGAATATGCAAGTACACAGTGGGGAATACGCAAGTGCTCAGTGGGTAATATGCAAGCACACAGTTGGGAATATGCAAGCACACAGTTGGGAATTCGCAAGCACACAGTGGGGAATATGCAAGTACACAGTGTGGAATACGCACGTACACAGTGGGTAATATGCAAGTACACAGTGGGTAATATGCAAGTACACAGTGGGGAAGATGCAAGTACAAAGTGGGGAATTTGCAAGTACACAGTGGGGAATATGCAAGCACTCAGTTGGGAATACGCAAGCACTCAGTGGGGAATATGCAAGTACACAGTGGGGAATATGCAAGCACACACTTGGGAATACGCAAGCACACAGTGGGGAATACGCAAGCACACAGTGGGGAATATGCAAGCACACAGTTGGGAATACGCAAGCACACAGTGGGGAATATGCAAACACACAGTGGGAAATATGCTAGTACACAGTGGGGAATACGCAAGTACTCAGTGGGGAATTTGCAAGTACACAGTGGGGAATATGCAAGCACTCATTTGGGAATACGCAAGCTCACATTCGGGAATATGCAAGTACACAGTGGGGAATACGCAAGTACACAGTGGGGAATACGCAAGTACACGGTGGGGAATATGCAAGAACACAGTGGGGAATACGCAAGTACACAGTGGGGAATATGGAAGCACACAGTTGGGAGTACGCTAGCACACAGTGGGGAATATGCAAGCACACAGTGGGGATTATGCTAGTACATAGTGTGGAATACGCAAGTACACAGTGGGGATACTCAAACACACAGTGGGGAATATGCAAGTACACTGTGGGGAATTTGCAAGTACACAGTGGGGAATATGCAAGCACTCATTTGGGAATACGCAAGCTCACATTCGGGAATATGCAAGTACACAGTGGGGAATATGCAAGTACACGGTGGGGAATATGCAAGAACACAGTGGGGAATATGGAAGCACACAGTTGGGAATACGCTAGCACACAGTAGGGAATATGCAAGCACACAGTGGGGATTATGCTAGTACATAGTGGGGAATACGCAAGCACACGGTTGGGAATATGCAATTACACAGTCGGGAATACGCAAGTGCTCTGTGGGTAATATGCACACAGTTGGGAATATGCAAGCACACAGTTGGGAATTCGCAAGCTCACAGTGGGGAATATGTAAGTACACAGTCTGGAATACGCAAGTACACAGTGGGGATACTCAAACACACAGTGGGGAATATGCAAGTACACTGTGGGGAATTTGCAAGTACACTGTGAGGAATTTGCAAGTACACTGTGGGGAATTTGCAAGTACACAGTGGGGAATATGCAAGCACTCAGTTGGGAATACGCAAGGTCACATTCGGGAATATGCAAGTACACAGTGGGGAATACGCAAGTACACAGTGGGGAATACGCAAGTACACAGTGGGGAATATGCAAGTACACAGTGGGTAATACGCAAGTAAGCAGTGGGGAATATGCAAGTACACAGTGGTGAATACGCAAGTACACAGTGGGGATACTCAAACACTCAGTGGGGAATATGCAAGTACACAGTGGGGAATATGCTACCACTCACTTGGGAATACGCAAGTACACAGTCGGGAATATGCAAGTACACTGTGGGGGAATACGCAAGCACTCAGTTGGGAATACGCAAGCTCACATTCGGGAATAGGCAAGTACACAGTGGGGAATATGCAAGTACACGGTGGGGAATATGCAAGAACACAGTGGGGAATACGCAAGTACACAGTGGGGAATATGCAAGTACACAGTAGGGAATACGCAAGTACACAGTGGGGAATACGCAAGTACGCAGTGGGGAATATGCAACTACACAGTGGTGAATACGCAAGTACACAGTGGGGATACTCAAACACTCAGTGGGGAATATGCAAGTACACAGTGGGGAATTTGCAAGTACACAGTGGGGAATATGCTAGCACTAAGTTGGGAATACGCAAGTACACAGTGGGGAATATGCAAGTACACTGTGGGGGAATACGCAAGCACTCAGTTGGGAATACGCAAGCTCACATTCGGGAATAGGCAAGTACACAGTGGGGAATATGCAAGTACACGGTGGGGAATATGCAAGAACACAGTGGGGAATACGCAAGTACACAGTGGGGAATATGCAAGTACACAGTAGGGAATACGCAAGTACACAGTGGGGAATACGCAAGTACGCAGTGGGGAATATGCAACTACACAGTGGTGAATACGCAAGTACACAGTGGGGATACTCAAACACTCAGTGGGGAATATGCAAGTACACAGTGGGGAATTTGCAAGTACACAGTGGGGAATATGCTAGCACTAAGTTGGGAATACGCAAGTACACAGTGGGGAATATGCAAGTACACTGTGGGGGAATACGCAAGCAATCAGTTGGGAATACGCAAGCTCACATTCGGGAATAGGCAAGTACACAGTGGGGAATATGCAAGTACACGGTGGGGAATATGCAAGAACACAGTGGGGAATACGCAAGTACACAGTGGGGAATATGTAAGCACACAGTTGGGAATACGCTAGCACACAGTGGGGAATATGTAAGCACACAGTGGGGATTATGCTAGTACATAGTGGGGAATACGCAAGCACACAGTTGGGAATATGCAAGTACACAGTGGGGAGTACGCAAGTGCTCAGTGGGTAATATGCAAGCACACAGTTGGGAATATGCAAGCACACAGTTGGGAATTCGCAAGCACACAGTGGGGAATATGCAAGTACACAGTGTGGAATACGCCAGTACACAGTGGGGATACTCAAACACACAGTGGGGAACATGCAAGTACACAGTGAGGAATTTGCAAGTACACAGTGGGGAATATGCAAGCACTCAGTTGGGAATACGCAAGCTCACATTCGGGAATATGCAAGTACACAGTGGGGAATACGCAAGTACACAGTGAGGAATACGCAAGTACACAGTGTGGAATACGCAAGTACACAGTGGGTAATACGCAAGTACGCAGTGGGGAATATGCAAGTACACAGTGGTGAATACGCAAGTACACAGTGGGGATACTCAAACACTCAGTGGGGAATATGCAAGTACACGGTGGGGAATATGCTAGCACTCACTTGGGAATACGCAAGTACACAGTGGGGAATATGCAAGTACACTGTGGGGGAATACGCAAGCACTCAGTTGGGAATACGCAAGCTCACATTCGGGAATAGGCAAGTACACAGTGGGGAATATGCAAGTACACGGTGGGGAATATGCAAGAACACAGTGGGGAATACGCTAGCACACAGTGGGGAATATGCAAGCACACAGTGGGGATTATGCTAGTACACAGTGGGGAATACGCAAGCACACAGTTGGGAATATGCAAGTACACAGTGGGGAATACGCAAGTGCTCAGTGGGTAATATGCAAGCACACAGTTGGGAATATGCAAGCACACAGTTGGGAATTCGCAAGCAAACAGTGGGGAATATGCAAGTACACAGTGTGCAATACGCACGTACACAGTGGGGATACTCACACAGTGGGGAATATGCAAGTACACTGTGGGGAATTTGCAAGTACACAGTGGGGAATATGCAAGCACTCAGTTGGGAATACGCAAGCTCACATTCGGGAATAGGCAAGTACACAGTGGGGAATATGCAAGTACACAGTGGGTAATACGCAAGCACACAGTGGGTAATACGCAAGCACACAGTTGGGAATATGCAAGTACACAGTGGGTAATATGCAAGTACACAGTGGGGAATATGCAGGCACACAGTTGGGAATACGCAAGTACACAGTGGGTAATATGCAAGTACACAGTGGGGAATATGCAAGTACAAAGTGGGGAATTTGCAAGTACACAGTGGGGAATATGCAAGCACTCAGTTGGGAATACGCAAGCACTCAGTGGGGAATATGCAAGTACACAGTGGGGAATATGCAAGTACACTGTGGGGGAATACGCAAGCACTCAGTTGGGAATACGCAAGCTCACATTCGGGAATAGGCAAGTACACAGTGGGGAATATGCAAGTACACGGTGGGGAATATGCAAGAACACAGTGGGGAATACGCAAGTACACAGTGGGGAATATGGAAGCACACAGTTGGGAGTACGCTAGCACACAGTGGGGAATATGCAAGCACACAGTGGGGATTATGCTAGTACATAGTGGGGAATACGCAAGCACACAGTGGGGAATATGCAAGTACACTGTGGGGGAATACGCAAGCACTCAGTTGGGAATACGCAAGCTCACATTCGGGAATAGGCAAGTACACAGTGGGGAATATGCAAGTACACGGTGGGGAATATGCAAGAACACAGTGGGGAATACGCAAGTACACAGTGGGGAATATGCAAGTACACAGTGGGGAATACGCAAGTGCTCAGTGGGTAATATGCAAGCACACAGTTGGGAATATGCAAGCACACAGTTGGGAATTCGCAAGCACACAGTGGGGAATATGCAAGTACACAATGTGGAATACGCCAGTACACAGTGGGGATACTCAAACACACAGTGGGGAATTTGCAAGTACACAGTGGGGAATATGCAAGCACTCAGTTGGGAATACGCAAGCTCACATTCGGGAATATGCAAGTACACAGTGGGGAATACGCAAGTACACAGTGGGGAATACGCAAGTACACAGTGGGGAATATGCAAGTACACAGTGGGTAATACGCAAGTACGCAGTGGGGAATATGCAAGTACACAGTGGTGAATACGCAAGTACACAGTGGGGATACTCAGACACTCAGTGGGGAATATGCAAGTACACGGTGGGGAATATGCTAGCACTCACTTGGGAATACGCAAGTACACAGTGGGGAATATGCAAGTACACTGTGGGGGAATACGCAAGCACTCAGTTGGGAATACGCAAGCTCACATTCGGGAATAGGCAAGTACACAGTGTGGAATATGCAAGTACACGGTGGGGAATATGCAAGAACACAGTGGGGAATACGCTAGCACACAGTGGGGAATATGCAAGCACACAGTGGGGATTATGCTAGTACACAGTGGGGAATACGCAAGCACACAGTTGGGAATATGCAAGTACACAGTGGGGAATACGCAAGTGCTCAGTGGGTAATATGCAAGCACACAGTTGGGAATATGCAAGCACACAGTTGGGAATTCGCAAGCACACAGTGGGGAATATGCAAGTACACAGTGTGGAATACGCACGTACACAGTGGGTAATATGCAAGTACACAGTGGGGAAGATGCAAGTACAAAGTGGGGAATTTGCAAGTACACAGTGGGGAATATGCAAGCACTCAGTTGGGAATACGCAAGCACTCAGTGGGGAATATGCAAGTACACAGTGGGGAATATGCAAGCACACACTTGGGAATACGCAAGCACACAGTGGGGAATACGCAAGCACACAGTGGGGAATATGCAAGCACACAGTTGGGAATACGCAAGCACACAGTGGGGAATATGCAAACACACAGTGGGAAATATGCTAGTACACAGTGGGGAATACGCAAGTACTCAGTGGGGAATATGCAAGTACACAGTGGGGAATATGCAAGTACACAGTGGGGAATATGCACGTACACAGTGGGGAATTCGCAAGTACAGAGTGGGTAATAGGCTAGTACACAGTGCGTAATACGCAAGTACACAGTGGGGAATATGCTAGTACGCAGTGGGGAATATGCAAGTACACAGTGGGTAATACGCAAGTACACAGTGGGGAATATGCACGTACACAGTGGGGAATACGCAAGTACATAGTGGGTAATATGCTAGTACACAGTGCGTAATACGCAAGTACACAGTGGGGAATATGCTAGTACGCAGTGGGGAATATGCAAGTACACAGTGGGTAATACGCAAGTACACAGTGGGGAATACGCAAGTATACAGTGGGGAATACGCAAGTACACAGTGGGGAATACGCAAGTACACAGTGGGGAATATGCAAGTACACAGTGTGGAATACGCAAGTACAGAGTGGGTAATATGCTAGTACACAGTGGGTATTACGCAAGTACAAAGTGGGGAATATGCAAGTACATAGTGGGGAATATGCAAGTACACAGTGGGGAATACGCAAGTACACAGTGGGGAATACGCAAGTACACAGTGGGGAATATGCAAGTACACAGTTGGGAATATGCAAGTACACAGTGGGGAATATGCAAGTACACAGTGGGGAATACGCAAGTACACAGTGGGGAATACGCAAGTACACAGTGGGGAATATGCAAGTACACAGTGGGTAATACGCAAGTACACAGTGGGGAATATATAAGTACACATGGTGAATACGCAAGTACACAGTGGGGATACGCAAACACACACTGGGGAATATGCAAGTACACAGTGGGGAATTTGCAAGTACACAGTGGGGAATATGCTAGCACTAAGTTGGGAATACGCAAGTACACAGTGGGGAATATGCAAGTACACAGTGGGGGGAATACGCAAGTACACAGTGGGGAATATGCTAGCACACAGTGGGTAATACGCAAGTACACAGTGGGGAATATGCAAGTACACGGTGGGGAATATGCAAGAACACAGTGGGGAATACGCAAGTACACAGTGGGGAATATGCAAGCACACAGTTGGGAATACGCAAGCACACAGTGGGGAATATGCAAGCACACAGTGGGGATTATGCTAGTACACAGTGGGGAATACGCAAGCACACAGTGGGGAATATGCAAGTACACAGTGGGGAATACTCAAGTACACAGTGGGGAATACGCAAGTACACAATGGGGAATATGCAAGTACACAGTGGGTAATAAGCAAGTGCTCAGTGGGTAATATGCAAGTACACAGTGGGGTATATGCAAGCACACAGTTGGGAATTCGCAAGCACAAAGTGGGGAATAGGCAAGTACACAGTGGGGAATACGCAAGTACACAGTGGGGAATACGGAAGTACACAGTGGGGAATACGCAAGTACACAGTGGGGAATACGGAAGTACACAGTGGGGAATACGCAAGAACACAGTGGGGAAAACTACAAGCACTCAGTGGGGAATACGCACTTACACAGTGGGGTTACTCAAACACACAGTGGGGAAAACTACAAGCACTCAGTGGGGAATACGCAAGTACACAGTGGGGATACTCAAACACACTGTGGTGAAAACTACAGCACACAGTCGGGGGGGGGACGCAAATACACAGTGGGGATACTCAAACACACAGTGGGGAAAACTACTAGCACACAGTGTGGGGGGGACGCAAGTACACAATGGGGATACACAAACACACAGTGGGGAAAACTGCAAGCACTCAGTGGGGGAGACGCAAGTACTCAGTGGGGATACTCAAACACACAGTGGGGAAAACTGCAAGCACTCAGTGGGGGGGGGGGACGCAAGTACACAGTTGGGAAACTCAAAACACACAGTCTCATAACTGCAAGCAGGTATGTGGGGAAACTGGAAACACACGTCTGGGATACTATTAAAACAGAAAATCAATATCCCGAATTTAAAACAAAACTTACATATTAAACCTAACCCTTTAACGCTATTAAATATAGAGTATAATCTAAATTTAACATAAGAAATACTGAAATCAGAAGTAAACACTGAAATACTGAAACAATTGTCTTTAGAGACAATATTAGGTACCCTCCACAAAATTGGCTTCATTTATACACCGACGGATCCTTGACCTCCAGGTAACAATGTGCCGGTACAGGTGTTACGTGCTGTCTCTTCTCACTATAGATCTCTTGGATATGGAACAACAAGTTTTGATGGAGAAATCATTGCAATAAGTGAAAGTCTCAGGAATCTTCTTTGCCACATCAATAAACTTAAGAATGCAGTTATATTGTCAGACTCCAAAGCAGCTATTCTATCAATAGTCTCTAGACACATACCTTCGTCTCAAATAGCAGAAATAAATAAAGTGCTATCTCTACTAATAACACTCAAAAGAATTGTATTCCAATGGATACCATCCCATTGTGGAATCCTAGGAAACGAGAACGCGGATGCTTTAGTAAAGAAGGGCAGCACTCATATTTACATACCTGTTACTAAATCTACGTATTACTCTGTGAAAAGATTTATTAGATCTACATACTTAGACTTCAACAAACAAAATTTGATAGCACAATCTCAAGGGAAAAAATGGAACTCTCTGCATCATAATCCATAGTTATTTCCCGATTTACCATGAAAGTCGTCTGTAGCTGCATTTAGATTGGCAACAGGCCATGATTGTTTGGCCAACCACCTGCATAGAATTGGAATATATCCGTCCCCTAACTGCCCATTGTGCAACTCAAACCAAAAAATGGATTCGGAACACCTCAAAATCTGTGCTTCAGTGGCTGTCCATGATAATATCTTTGGAAAATATTGGAGTGCAAGAGGTCAAATGACTATTGTCAAACGCCTGGCATTAGAAAACAACAACATTTGGGATACTGCAAGCACATATTGGGGAATCTGCAAGCACACAGTGGGGTAATTGGAAGCACACAATGGGGAAACAAACAAGATACTTAGCGCGGTAACAAAAAAAAAAAAAAAACACCCAAAGTGAGGATGCTGCAAATAACAGAAACTGCACACACTGTGGAAACTGGAAATGCACAGGAGAAAGTGGAAACACACTGACATAGCTGCAGACACACAGTGGAAATTGCGAACAAATAATCATTCATTCATAGTTTTCTGCTGATGTACAGATCTTTCACTGCAAATGCAGCATTCTCCAAACTTCCTTCTGCTTCCTCTCACTTTCGGCACATAATCCACTTATCTTGATTTAGTCCATCATCTGACATATTTTCACCCTACTTGTTTTCCCCATTCACCATTCCTAGAGTTGCAACATTCAATAGGCAATTTCTTCTTTCCCAGTGGCCCAAATTTATTTTTCTCTTCCTGATCATTTTGACCATTATTCTCTCTTCGCCCACTCTTTCTAGCATAAATTCATTTCTTACTGTACTGCCATTTCGTATGTTCCATTCTTCTCCATACACACTTTTTAAATGCATTTAGTCATTACTCTTCATTTCGACGTAATGTCCATGTTTCTGCTCGAAATATGCCACACTCCATACAAGGCACTTCACTACCTCAGTCCTTTTAAAACACAAGTAATTTAAGCTGTCCATTTCTTCAACTGCCTCACTTCGAATTCTCAAGTTTACTTCCTTTACTTTTCTTGCAATAATCATAGTTCTGTACTGTTTGCATTTATCTTCATCCCATACTAGTCACAGCTCTCAATTAGATCCTATACCACATCCCTTAGTATCATCTCCTCTTCTGCTAACAATGCCTTATCAGAAAATCTTATGCACTTTTTTTTCTTCTTCCTCCTACTATCATCCCTCCTATGCCATGAAAACCTAAATCCTCGAAGTCGACATTGAACAGGGTACAGACAGGTGATAATGGGCCAAATTTAAACTGTTAGTCCACTTGGCAAAAGTTGAACGGAAGAGCAGAGTTCCCCAGTGTGTTCTGAAAATCAGTATGAATTTCATTTGCTTTCATACCTTTCTTCACGAAGTACTTTATCACTGGTCCTATCTCTATTTTTTCCATCTTCACAAACAGTACATGGAACAATAGAGAGGCTTCCGCACCATAACTCTCCACTCAAGAGCACTGATGTGCTGTGTGTTTACTCATTAAGGATGACTAATCATTAGGCGAGAACCGATTATGCTAGTAGTGACCTCTGTTGGTGATTCTGAGAACTTCTCAAACAACCCTCATATATTAAATATTTTCCTTTTCTCTCTACATCCTCTATTTCTTCACATTTCTGTTTCATCTAGTCTTTCTTCACTTATCAGCTTCTCTTCTTAGTTTGTTGTTTAGTTTCCTCTGGTTTGTGTTGATTCTCCATCTTCTCCAACATGTTCCCTGTGACCAAATGCTTAATTCTGATACTTTCTCCATATTTTCTTTTTTTAGTTTGTTATTTAATGATGCTGCATCAATAATTGTCATTTACCATAGGTGGAAATGGTGATAGCGAGATTATATTTGGTGAGATGAGACCGAGGATTAGCCATTGATTACTTTATTTTCACCTTACAGTTGGAGAGACCTCTGAAAAAACCATGTAATCAGTCCAAGCAGGAATCGAACCTATGCCCAAGTGTAACTCTAAATCGACAGGCCAGCACCTCAGCGACCAAGCTACGCCGGCAGCTCTCTGTGTCCTATTGTTTCTTCTGCTGTCATCTGTATACAGCTTTTTAGATCAGCCCAGTAGTTATTACTATTTTCAGGTGTGGACTCTAATTTAGCAGCTTTCTCCTTAAAATCTGCTTTAAATTTTATATTTTCTTCCTGTCTCATAGTCCTTTAGGTTTTCCATGTCCAATTTCTTTCTCACCTATCTCTTCTTGAGAACATCTACTTCGCCTATCAGTAGGATATGATCTGGGTTATTATCTGCTCCTGGTAGAGTCTCTGCATTTTTTAGCATTTTCGGAATCTTTCTTGTACCAGTATATCGTCGGCTGGCGATCAAAACCTCGTAACTCCAAAATTGAAAATTTTACAGGAGAAAGAAATAATGTTGCTATGACTGTTTTTAAAGCAAAATCGATGTGGTTTTGAATTTAGCAATCGAAATGTGATACATTAAATGTACGATTACAGTATATACTGTAAATTATATACATTTGTGTGTGGTGGAGTTACGAGTTTTTGTTACTGGTTAGGACTTTGGATTTACGTGGTTTTTACTAAATGAACACACTTCTTTCGTATACTTTATGTTCTTTTAAGTAATCTCAATAGTTTTTCACAACTACATGGATGCCAAATTAGTAACTGACTACACTTAAGTGGAATACAGGCATGTTTGTATATTTTATGACAAATTTGACGATAAAAATGAATACAAACTTTACAGATAACCATTATACAAACTGTTTAAAAAAATTAACATAAACGATGTAAAGACAACTTTAATTTTTAATTTCCCAATTTTATAAATATTTCTGTTGTTCGTTGTGTTGGGATTTATACAAAATTATATACTTTCCACCAAACTGCAAGAAAGTGTCTGCTGACGTTTTGCAGGAAGTCGTAGATTACATTGAAATCATGGGACAATTTTATTTATTTATTTATTCCAAGTAGGTGAGAATTTGTATAAAGCTGTGGTAAAGACACATTTTCTCTGTTTTTTTGGCATCCTTTTAGAAATAATGTCCCATGCACAATTCTAATTCAATTTGTATTCAATAATTATTCCCGAATTGTCGGCGACAGTTGGGTCTCCTGCTTTTGAAATAAGTCCAATGGAGAAGTGCCTCGAAACTTTACTACATACTTTGAAGAAGTCATGGTGAAGATATTACATGATGTATGGCTAATTTTTTGTCTGGCAGTTTTGCATGCTTCAACATACACTGCAGGTGTGTAAATTTACCAGTTGCTTAATTTTCTTTATATTGTAGAGTGAACAGAATCACACTTCATTTGATTGTAACCTAACTCAAGAAACTCCCGAACAATTCTCTTGGTTAAGGCGATTAAATCATTTGCCAAAATACTATTTCTGTTTTGTTAAGTACATTCATCACTATATAAAATTACTTCATCTTCAGGTACTTTTTTGTAAATAAAACTCTCTATTATACTGGTAAATTAATTAGAATTTAGTCTATCTTCAGCTCATGCCATCGATAACAAAATACATCCTTTCATTGTGAATCAAACAGTGTAAAGTTATGCAGTTTCAGTTTTGTCTTAATGGTACAGGGCTGAGTCATGGAGAGATAAGCACAAAAGTACATCCTGCAAGTCAACAGTCAGTGCTCTTTTAGTGTCTTTTTTTTTTTGTCTGCTTCCTTAGACTTTCTTGCTTCATATTTTATAAGAATATGATACTAATATTTTTCATCATCAACATTTCCTGCATCACGTAAGCAGCACAAATGACAGTGTTTTTTTTTTCAGGTGAAAATAGACTTAAATTTTGTTCCTCAATCACATACCTACATAAACATATTTATTGAGGTCTGTGATTTTTTTTTATGTATAGAATGTCTCATATTATTTGTAGAGGGCAGCTTTACTCTGCCAATTTGGTTAAAAATATATTTTTCTGGAGGTAGTTCGGTAATGATAGAACTCCAATTTAGGCAGCTCAGAAAAAATAGAGAAGTATTCATTCTTAAGTCATTGCTTTTTTTTTTTTTTTTTTTTTTTTTTTTTTTTTTTTTTTTTTTACAGCTTCTTTGGTTTGATGGTAGATTTAGAGCTAACTTAGGTCCCATTTTTTACAGACACATTCCCCTATGGAAAATGTGTTAAGAAACGTGGTCTTGTAGACTTTCTGTCTTTTACTGCCAATGAAAAATAATTGGGCATAGTATAAAATCGATTTGATTCTATTGAATCTCTCCTTCGACGCTGAACTGGAATACAATCTACAAGCTCTATTACAAACATCTTTTTTCCTCCCATGACAGATTAGTCCAGGAATTATCGAAAATTGTCTTTTGTTGATTTTCTGAAATTATTTTACAAAACCTACTTTTTGCATTACACGAATGTATCTTTCTACTCCATATCTCCATTTTTCTGCCTCATCTTTCGCCAGCTCCATGTGATCTAGTTCTTTCATTCGTTGTTTCTTGTTGACTATCAGTTTCCATTAGCCGCATCCTGATTTCTTATATATTAAGTTCTGCCACTTTATTGCTAATAGTAAATGAAAAAAAAATATTGTTTCATTACCATTTCAACAAACCATAACAAAATAATGTATACCAGTGCAGAAACACTTAATTTCAAGTGTCACTCACTTCGTCCATTTATCTTCCCTCCATTTTCGTCTTCTCATTCACCTTCGTTCTAAAAGCTATTATATTTGGCATATAGTGTTCATCACAACTACTGTCAGTGGATTCCTCTTCACTGCTCTTATCAGACTTAGTATTACTACTGAGTTGAACGGAGGTATTGGATATTCTGATGCCTGTAACAGGAATTTTTGCAATACCTCCACAGAGTGCAGACTAATTTCTAATGTGTTATGTTCTGTAACACCGAAGTTTACAGCGGAACCATAATAATGGTGTTTAATATTTATCTTGTTCTAAATAAAAAGAAAGTAATTAGAGCATTTAATTATTTATTTATTCATTCATTTATTATTTAATTATATATTTATTTATTCATCTTTTAGGCCTAATAAAACGCCATTTCAGTTCCCTTTATTCTGCGTATTATTTTCATACAGTGCAGGCACAATTTCTGAACTGTTGTCTTCTGTAACACCGAAATTTGCAGCAGATTATTGTCATACTGATCACTACACAGAGTATAACATTTTTAACGTAGCATCAGTCGCAATGCCTAGTATGTCAGTTTCAGTCTGCAAATGATCAATCAGCATGGTATTTAAAACCTCGTAATATCCCACCCAATGGAGTTCCGAGCTTTTGAGTCTGAGATTAAGAGCAGTGGAAACCTCGTGATTCCAGTCTGCTGGAGATCCGAGGTTTTGAGTCTGAGATTAAATGCTAAGGAGATACGAGGTCTTTGTAATTGGTCAGTAGATGGCTTCTGTAAGATTTGGAGTCACAATGCTTTAATAGAACATGGGAAATGTTATTTGTTGCCAGGTTATGGCAAAAAACAGATTTTACTTGTTAATGGAGTTACGAGGTTTTGATCGCCGACCGACGATATAGTCTATCTGATATCTCCTTTCGTCCCTCGGGCATGTCCGAGTGTATTTTCTTTTATGTTGTTGGAATAATGTATTTCATACAGTCACTGCATTCCTTTTACAGAAACTCCCAGATTCTTATCTGTCATTTCTTTTCCTCAATCCATATTTTTCAACTGTTCTTTCATCTTGTCCTCCTACTGCAGTGTTCCAGTCACATGATCTCTTCTTCTCCTTCCCTATTATATCTTCATCTTTTCATAGCTTTCTCCTATTCATCCTCTCCTGTGAATTTTCTTTGGCACCAAGTCTATTGTCTTCCCAAGTAGTCTCACCATTATCATCCAGTCAACTACATACCGCAAACACACAGTAGAATGCAAACATACATTGGAATTCAAACATACAGTGGAGCAAAGTAGAATAAACTGAAAAGAATAAAATGGAGCACACAGCAGAAGAGAATTCAATATGGAGTAACACACAATACAATACAATACAATACAATACAATACAATACAATACAATACAATACAATATAATAGAGCATGCAGCACATTACAATACAAGTTAATTATTTATAAAAGTGGAATTTTGGCCATATTTCTTTTTCCTTTCTTTTCAAAATTAATGAATTTCATCATTTTTCGAAACCAAACTTAACACTAGGTGCAAATTGAGAGAAAGTACCAGTATTGGATATGTAGCACAGGAGGCCTTCCTCTTTCTCCCCCCCCCCCCCGTGAAAACTGTCGATTTTATAATGATGTTTTCATTTTGTAATTTTGTAGGTAATATAAGAACTGAGAATTTTATAATTAATTTTTATTTGAAAATATCGAAGACATACCGAAAACCTGAACAATCCAAACCTAATGTCACTGCTCCTACATTTGCTACTTGTCTACCTACCTATCCATGAAAAATGTATATGCAAAGCATATCCAAAACCTAACAAACGAAACCTAACCTGTCACTGATGCTCGACTTTACAATTTTTTCCAGATATTCTACATTTGTAAAGCTACACTATGTCAGTTTTATTTCGTAATGAAATTACTCAACTTAAATCAGAAGTCAGTCCTGTGTAGTGAGTACGAAGGCTCTGTGGCTAAGAACTCCCTGAATTTTTATGATCATCAGTCCAAAATCAAGCACTTAACCAAAATATTATAGTTTGTAATTAAGAAACTTACCTTTACATACATAACAGATGACACAATTCTGCAGCCGCTGCATGGAGCGTTATAAACTTGGGAATGTCCTCTTGAACTTAAACCCTCCTAGGTAACCATTGTAGTGTTTCTTCCTGTGCCCACATCGAAGGTCTTTAGTCCTCACTTTCATCCAAGCCCCTTAAATGGTTTGTTATGTGCTCCAGTATTGGAGGTCATTGAAGTTCACATTCAGCCATTCATAAAAGTGAGCCTGAGAGGGGAAATTTTATATAATAAACTGAAATATTTATACATCAAATTTAAAGTAAAACTCCATATATTTTATGAAAATATCAAAGTGCGCAGTTTAAACAATTTTATGTTAAATTAAATGCTAATTAAGTTGTGGATATTATAGCTCATTTTCAATCAAAATTGAAAGTTGGCCAAACAGATTCTTTCTATGCCATTTATGATGCTCAGTTGATTGTTTTCCGCCAAAAGTTGTTCATTACTTTTCATTTAAGGCTGTTGATGTGAGAATTGGTTTGTTCACCAACTGAAAGGAAACTGCCTAATGGAAGGAATGGTGAACAGTAAAAGATTTCGGGGCAGAAGAAGGTATCAGATGACAGACGCCATTAAGATCTGTGAATCATTTGCAGAGATTAGGAAGGCAGAAAATAGGAAAAAATTGGAGAATGCTGGGTTTGCAGTGAAAGACCTACCCATAGGCAGAACATTTATTCTTTTTATTTTACCGGGTTATTTAATGACGCTGTATCAAATACGAGGTTATTTAGCGTCGATGGGATTGGTGATAGAGACTTATTTGGCGAGATGGGGTCAAGGATTCGCCATAGATTACCTGACATTTGCCTTACAGTTGAGGAAAACCTCGGAAAAAACCCAACCAGGTAATCGGTCCAAGCGGGAATCGAACCTGCGCCCGAGCGCAACTCCAAATCAGTAGGCAAGCACCTGAACCGAATGAGCTACACAGCTGGCCTGTATGTATGTATGTATGTATGTATGTATGTATGTATGTATGTATGTATGCATGATCTTTTTATTTTTACCACCCATTTCATTGCGGATTTTTGTCGTTTTTATAGCAACCAATTTACTTAATGTTTACTTAACTGTCCAAAGACATGTTTGAATTTCTTAAGTGACACCAACAGGCATCACTCCTGAAACAACTGCGACAAAAAATTATGAAGTAGGGTGGCTAGTTCCTTTCCCCCTCCATTGCATTGTTATATTCTGCCTATATTAGCACAGCATTGCCACAAAATACTTTCTATAAAAATTAAATAAAAGGAAAGTCCATTAAAACAAAAACAATTTTGTTTTATAATGACACAATTCATCTTTTAATGGATTATGAACCAGTTAACAACTAATAACGACACAGTTAATAAACAACAGTAGTACACTTAACTGCAGAAAGAATGGGTCGACTCTTGGTCGATAGAAATGCTAAGTTCCATCACGCAGTTCAGTTGTGATCCATTGCAACCCCTTTTAGAGATAAGCTATTCTGTATTTCTGTCTTTATTACTGATAGTTTGGGTAACGTTTCACAAATTTAACAATAATCTTGTAGCAGTGTGATTTAATAAATCTTGCAAGTTGATTTCTGCACAGGTAGAGGTCACTCGATAAGGTTCTGTATGAGGATAACATTCTTTGCTTTTTGCAAAGTTATGTACAGCACAGGTATACATTTTGTCACTGGTTCTAATGATGACATGATTAGGAATATTAAATCCAGACGCTTGAGATGGGCAGGGCATGTAGCACATATGGGCAAATCCAGAAATGCATATATTGTGTTAGTTGGGAGGCCGGAGGGAAAAGGACCTTGAAGAGACCGAGATATAGATGAAAGATATAAAAGTGGATTTGAGGGAGATGGGATGTTTGTCTGTTTCCATCCTTCTTACTGTGCGATACACAGTTAATGTAATGTAACTTATTTAAAAAACAGGGTTAAATACATTTGTAATGAATACTTTTATTGTTTTATTTGTGAACTTTCCACACATGCGAAAGAAAAGGAGTACACACTCTCTATGCATGAAATGTGTTGAGTTCATTAGTGTTCATTGGCTGCTGCATAATAATTCGTTTCCCATTTGAAACATACTTCAGTTGAATTTCCTCTCTGCACATCTTGAAAGATTTACTGACATAAGTAACACACCCACGATCATAATTCCAGTCATCACTTTTAACCCAGTCTATTTAACAACACCAATTCTTCCTATTTCGACTTGTCAACACAATCTTTACAAAAAGGACAGTCAACTACAGCCTTCCTACAAATATCAAGTTCCTAAAACAAAATACTGAGGTGAATTATAATAATAATAATAATAATAATAATAATAATAACTGAAGAAAGATTAAAACATGAATAATTATTATTATTATTTTTTATTTATATATTTCGAATATTAATGTGCAAAACAGCACAAAGCCAATTACAGTTTAGCACAAAATAAAAGCAAAAAAAAAAAAAAAAAAAAAAAAACAGAACAAATGATTATGAGAATGAATGACAGAAAATGGCAGTGAGATGAAATACAGTCAATATAATGGTCAACATTAACCATTCACCAAATGCAACAAAATAAATGGCAATAACTAACAAATAAAAGATATTAAATCACAAGTAAGGATATATCATGCATAAGTAAAATCTAATAAAATCTTGCAAATTAGCACTTTTAATACACCTGGCTATTGGAGAAAGGGATTTAAATAATTTAGTGAAGAAATTTCTTTGACCACGAAAACATTTCACGGGAATTCTAAAGTAGGTGTTACGTATAAAAGAATCACAATCAATGACACCATTAATAGCATTATTAAAGAAAGTGTAATCAATATCCTGACGTCTCGAATACAGACTGGTGCTATTAAAATATTTACTAGATAGTTCATAATTTAAAGAGGAGGAGTTGGGTACAAATCTGAACGCACAAAGAGAAATTAATTTTCTTTTGATATTTTCTAGTTTAGCTGAATCAGTAGAAGTAATAGAGTTCCAAGCAACAGATGCATATTCTAATTTAGACCTTACTAAAGCATGATATAATGTAAGTAGTGTATCAGGAGATGAAAAGGAATAAGTAATAGGCCTAATGAGACCAAGCATTCTTAGTGACTGATTAAATAAATGATCAACATGGTCATGAAAGTACAATTTGGTCAAGATATATACAGAGATCCTTTATACAGTCCTTCCTGATTATGGCGGCATTCAACAGCGAATAGTTGAACTTTAATGTAGTTGTCTTCCTAGATAAAGAGATAACGCACGTTTTAGAAATATTAATTTTCATACCGTTATAATGAGACCAACGTTGAATGGCACGTATATAATTTTGAAGTAAATGACAATCAGCAAGACTATTAATTTTCCTAATATTTTTAAATCATCGGCAAGGAGAAGATAATGGGAACAGATGGGCTTACAAATGTCATCGATAAAAAGCAAGAATAATAACGGACCTAAGGTGGAACCATGTGGAACACCACAAAGAGTAGTGAAAAGATCAGAGATCAGTTTCCCAACCGAACACAAGATTGTCTGTTGGTTAAATAGTTTTCAAACCAGCTAAGATAATTAATGGAAAGTCCAAACTGATCTAATTTACTTATTAAGATTTGATGAGGAACAACATCAAATGCTTTACTGAAATCAAAATAAATGGCATCAATTTTCCCTTGGGATTCACCTGTAGGCATAATAAGATTGAGATAATTGACCAAATTCGTCATTGTAGATTTGCTTTTAGTAAAGCCATGTTGAGCTGGATTTAATTTAGATTTAACATAAAATGAAACATGTTTGTGAATAATTTTTTTTTAATTTTTTGAGAAGTTATTTAGTATTGAAATAGGCCTGTAATTATTAACAGTATGTTTATTACCATTCTTAAATATCGGAATAACAGATGCTTCCTTCCATAAAGAAGGATAAATACACGTTCTAAAGCTAAGATTAACAATAAAAGTTAATAGAGGAGTAAGAATTTGAGAACAATCTTTAATAATGAAATTAGGTATGCCATCAGTCCCCATAGATTTATTGGGCTTAAGCCTCCTAATGACATTCAAGACATCTTCACACACAATAACCGGTAAACATAAGCAGTCAGTAGTGATGGAATCACTAACAAACAGATGATTGAGCTTTTTTTGTACAGATTTAAATTGATCAGCAAAAGCATTTGCGATCTCAGTTTGATCAGTGATGTGCTCCACATTAATAATTAACTCAGTAGGCAAGGATTTACATTTACGAAATGATTCTACATACTTCCAAAATTTCTTAGGCTCATTTTTCAAATTTCTATGGATAGATTGGAGCCAAAGTATTTTATCAGATTTTATCTTATTTTTTACTCGTTTTTAAGGGAAGAAAAGATAAGGTAATGATAATCAGATTTGGATTTTTTTAAATTCTTGTGAGCTTTATTTTTTTTCTTTATGAGTAAACGAAGCGAGTTTGAAAACCACTTAGGATAAATAGATTTTTTTTACTCGTGATAAAGGTACAGCATCAGCAATCGCGTCATTTATTGTATGAGTTAATGGAACAATGGCTTCATTGACATCAGTAGACTCGTAAAGACTAGTCCAATCATGATTAAAAAGAGTTGTGTATAATTTCATATAATCATCCTGAGAGAAATTAAAATAAGATTGATTAGAAGAATATAAAGGAAGAGACAAATTAACTTCAACATTAACACAAATAGAAGGGTGATAATTGTCTTGACGAACAAGAGAATGATTAGCTAGGTAAACAGAACTATTAATAACATTGGTAAAAACAAGATTTTTATTATTCAAAGTAAAATTTATCTGATTCAAGCCAAGAAGACAAGAAGAAGAAAATGGATCAAGAGACTTAATTTTTACGTAATAATGGATGTTAGAGAGGCTACAACCAGATGCCCAGTCAATACCAGGAGAATTAAAATCACCGAGACTAAGTATTCTAAAATTATGTGAATCTAGATTATTCTCAAGATAAGTAAGATAATTTCTTAAATTTTTGGGATCAGTGTCAGGAGAGAAATAGTGTTTACCAATTAATAAATTACTACCATCAGAAATTTTTATTTCAATCCAGACACATTCATTAATTTTTTCTAGATCATATCTCCTGCATATAATGGGAATCTGATTGCTTATCGCAATTAAGACGCCTCCACCTTTACATTTATTAGTGTCATCACACACTCTGTCAGCACAAAACAGAGTATACGAATGAGGAAATAGATTGCTACTAAAAACAGAATCAGATAACCATGTTTCTGTGAGACAGATGATTGCATCATTATTGGATACTATATTCTGTAAAATTTCATCTACTTTAGTGTTAAGTCCTCGTACATTTTGGTAATAAATCTCAAGGTGATTATTAGTACTACACATGACAATAGAAGAACATAACTAGGAGAATGTGCCCCGAATATCATTGGAAACCACTGGCGTAGCAGAGTCAAAATGCTGTTCGGGCTTAAGCTTCCCATAGGATGGCGCAATTAAGCAGCCCTCAGGCCAAACATTCGGATTATTAATAGCTTCAAAATCTCTTTCCTCCACTAATATGTGGAAGAAAGAGTATGTTTGAAATTTTGTTTTTAATTTTGTAACCTTTACGAAATTGATATTTATTTGATTCGCCAGAGTAGATTGTTGGGTCAGAGAATCCTTAATATTACTTATGCTGACCTTAGAACCTTAATAATAATAATAATAATAATAATAATAATAATAATAATAATAATAATAATAATAATAATAATAATAATAATAATAAACACTGCAGAAACTGCCACTTGTACCTGAAGAAAGTGTCACGAAAATTAGAATTATTCTAATCTAAAATAAATTTACCTTTCCTTCTCTGGTACTGCGATTTCATTCTAGAACTTTTAGCTCCCACTTGCCAACACACCAGGACAGAAGATAACACACCAAAATAGGAACCTACAAATATACAATGTAATAGAAATATAGATCAGAACAGAAAAAGTATAAATGAGTAGCTTAATATCAGAGACAGACATCTGTTGTCTCCATAGTTTTGATCTAGAGGCAATTTTTTAATTCACAGTGTTCTTTGTAATATTTAACACAATTTATTTTATAAATGTAGCGTTAGAGTTTGCATATGGTTTCACTATAACTGGAAAGAGCATGAAAAATTGTATAAAAAACTACAGCTGTCCAAATTTCGATTGATGTCAGATGTCCGTCTTTGATATTAAGCTACTCAAATATACATTGGAAAAGATATATATAGATCACAACAGAAATAGAAATGTTCAATAGAAAAGAAACATAGATCAGAGCTGAAACAGTGGAAACCTACACACCTGACAAGAAACCAACAAATATATAATGGAAAATAAAATTAGGTCAGAACAGAAACAGAGTAGATCGCCAACACACGAGACTAGAAGCCAACATAAAATGGAAGAAACCAACAAATATACAATGGAAAAGAAACACTGATCTAAATTTAAACAGAGTAGAAACCTACATGCCAGACTACAAACCAACAAATATACAATGGAAAAAAACAGGTAATTCACAATATAAACAGAGTAGAAGCCAACACCAGACTAGAAACCAACAAATATACAATGGAAAAGAAACACAGATCTGAATATAAACAAAACACAAGCCAACACCAGGCTAGAAACCTAAAAATTTAATATGGAGATGAAACATTCATCTGAATAGAAATAGGAGTAGAAACCAACACAGCAGACCATGAACCAACACACATGCAATGGAAGAGAAATACACAATAGAACAGGAACAGAGTAGACACCAACCCCAAAATGGACGAGAAGCACAGAATAGAACTGAAACAAGAGTAGTAACCAACACTCCACAATAAATAAGAACTCAAACTGGCGAAAGAACAGAACAAAAATGTAGTAGTAACACACAGACTAAAGCAAAAACCATCTGAAAATGCATGGGTAACATAGAACATAACAGAGTTGTAATCAATAAATATGCATTGAAAAAGAAATGTAGAACAGAAGATGAGACTGTACAAACCAACACACCACAGTAAAAGCTAACAAACATAAAATGGAAGAGTATGGTAACTGAGTAGAAAGCAACACACAACACAAAGCCAACAGAATCAGTGTGAAACAGAAAACTACAGCCACATAACTTAGTGGAGACCTATAACCACACACTGGAGAACACCAATGAAGATCGCAGGTACAGAGTAGAATGGTGGCCAAACGCACAGGAAACAGCAACCACATAGTGGAACTGCAAACACACACTTGAAGTGCATTCCCACAGTCAAATAGCAAACACAATATGCAGTGAAACCGCAAAAACACTGGTACCGTAAATACCCATACGAGAACCTCGAACTGCAAACTCACGAAGGAACAGGAAACATGCAGTGAAACCGCCACATACATTGAAACTGCAAAAAGAAAAATAGGACTCCTAAAACAAGTGCAACTCTGAACCCACAGAAGAACTGCAAACTCACAGAACTCAAGTTGAAATGCAAACACAGAGCAACTCCGAACACACAATGGAACCGCAAACATAGTGAGACTGCAAACAGAGCAGAACTGCAAATACAAGGAGAATCGCAGTAAAGGTACAAGGGAACGCGCGAAACACAGTGTCACTCCTAACATTGTAGCCACAAACACACATTGGAACGTAAATATACAGGAAAACTGGAAACACAAGGGGGAACCACAGTCAACATACAAGGGAGCACACAATAAACAGAAGGGAACTGCAAAGGCAAAAGAAATTTGTTGCAAACACTCAGGTAAACTGCAAACGCATAAAGGATTTTTTGCAAACACACGAGTACTGCTAAAACACAGGGTAAGTGCAAACACACAGGGAAACTGCAAACGCAAAAGAGCTTTGTTGCAAACACACATGGGTACTGCAAATACACAGAGGAACTGCAAACACACAGGATAACTGCAAACACAAAGGAGTTTGTTGCAAACACATAGAATATTTATTGCAGATACACAGCAGACTGCAAACAGAAAGATTTTTTACAAACACAGGGAAACTACAGAGGGAAACTGCAAACATACAGGGCAGTTGAAACACGCAGTGAAACTGTTGCAAACAGGGAAACTGCAATCAAACAGGGAAACTGCAAATGCACGGGGTGACTGCAAAAACACAGATTTATTGCAAACACACAGCACATTGCAAACGGGAAAGGGGATTTCTCTGCCAACACACAGAGAATCTGCAAAGACACTGCAAAAATGCAAACATACAGGGAAGCTGCAAACACACAAGAAAGCTGTAAACACAGGGGAACTACAAACATACAGGAGCAATTTCAAACACACAGAGGAACTCCAAACATACAGGAGCAATTTCAAACACACAGAGGAACTCCAAACATACAGGAGCAATTTCAAACACACAGGGGAACTCCAAACATACAGGAGCAATTTCAAACACACAGAGGAACTCCAAACATACAGGAGCAATTTCAAACACACAGAGGAACTCCAAACATACAGGAGCAATTTCAAACACACAGAGGAACTCCAAACATACAGGAGCAATTTCAAACACACAGAGGAACTCCAAACATACAGGAGCAATTTCAAACACACAGGGGAACTCCAAACATACAGGATCAATTTCAAACATATAGGGGAACTCCAAACATACAGGAGCAATTCCAAACACACAGAGGGAACTGCAAACACACAGGGGTTTACAAACACAGCAATACTGCAAATACACAATGGAACTGCAAACACACCGTGATACTACAAATATACAGTGGACAAGCAAGCACACGCAGAGGAATCACAAGAGGTAAACTCCTAGCACACAGGGAACTCCAAACATGCGAGGGATCTCCAAACACACCATGGAACTGCAAATACCAAGAAACTTCAAACTCACTGTGAAACAACAAACACAGTGGAATAAAAAACACAGAACTCCAAACACACAGGCGAAAATCCAAAACATACAGGGGAGACTCCAAACACACAGGGGAGACTCCAAACACACAGGGGAGACTCCAAACACACAGGGGAGACTCCAAACAAGGGAAAACTGCAAGCAAACAGGAAACTGCAAACACAGAGGGAAACTCCAAACACAGAGGGAAACTGTTGCAAACAAACAGGGAAACTCCAAACACACAGGAGAACTGTTGCAAACAAACAGGGAAACTGCAAACACACAGGGAAACTGCAAACACACAGGGAAACTGCAAACACACAGGGAACCTGTTAGAAAAAAAAAAGGGAAACACCAGGATAACTGCAAACAAACAGGGAAACTGCAAACACACATGGGTACTGCAAACACACATGGTAACTGCAAATACACTGGGAAACTGCAAACGCAAAAGAGATTTCTTGCACGCACACGCACGAGAGCACACATGGGTACTGCAACCACACAGGGTAACTGCAAACACACGGGATATTTATTGCAGATACACAGCAGACTGCAAACAGAAAGGAGATTTTTGCAAACGCAGGGAAACTACAAACAGAGGGAAACTGCAAACACTCAGGGCAGCTGAAACACACAGGGGAACTGTTGCAAACAAAGAGCACAACTGCAAACAGGAAAACTGCAAATGCACAGGGGAACTGCAAACACACAGGAGATTTATTGCAAACACACAGCAGACTGCAAACGGAAAGGGGATTTTTTTTCAAACTCTTAGGGAAAGTGCAAAAATACGGCAAAAGTGCAAACACACAGGGAAACAGCAAACATACAGAGAAAGTATACAAAACAAAGGGGAGTTGTTTAAAACACGCAGGAGAACTGCAAACGCAAAGGGGATTTGTTGCAAACACTTAGGGGAACTGCAAACACACAGGGGAACTGCAAACACACAGGGGAACTGCAAAAGCAAATGGTACTTGTGACAAACACGCAGGAATACTGCGCACACATAGGCAAACTGCAAACACACAGAGGAACTTAAAGGCAAACAGGGAACTATTGCAAACAAATGGGGTCACTGCAAACACACAGGGTAACTGCAAACGTAAAAGGAATTTCATACAAACGCAAAAGGAATGTTTCAGAAACACACAAGAGAACTGCAAACGTAAAGGAAATTTGTTGCAAAAACACAGGGAAACTGCACACAGGGGAAGTACGCGCGCGCGCGCGCGCGCGCACACACACACACACACACACACACACGTGCGCGCACGTGTCAAGAGACACACCATGGAACTGCAGACACACTGTGGAACTCCACACACACTATGGAATTCCAAACACTGTGGAACTCCAAACAGACTGACTGCGCACACATACAAAGTTGAACTGCACAAAGTGGAACTGCAAACACACAAGGTGGAATTGCAAACGCACAAAGTGGAACACATAAGGTGGAACTGCAAACACACAAAAGGAACTCAAAACACAAAATGGAACTCTAAACACACTAATTGGAACTCAAAACATACAGTTGAACTGCATGCGAGCGCACACACAGTGCAACTGTGAACTCACAGTGAAACTGCAATCACATTGCGGAACTGAGAAAGCACAGCAGAACCGAAAACGTACAGCAGACCCGAAAATGTACAGCAGAACACACAGTGAAAATGAATACAAACAATGGAACTGCAAAAACATACTGCAACTGCAAACGTGCGTTATGATACAATCATACTAGGTACAGAGTACAACACATCACAATAGAAAAGGACAGCAAAACAAAATACAAAAGAAAAGGTAGCATAAAGAATACAACAGAATAAACAGCACAATAGAATTCAATATACTACAATGGAACAGAGAGCATAATAAAACATAACAAAATACGAGTAGAAATAGTCAGGTTAATATAATGATAGAGACAGCATAATGGACAACAGATTGGACAATGGAATATAACAGAACAGCAGACAGAACAAATAATAAAACATAACAAAATACGAGTAGAAATAGTCAGGTTAATATAATGATAGAGACAGCATAATGGACAACAGATTGGACAATGGAATATAACAGAACAGCAGACAGAACAAATAATAAAACATAACAAAATACGAGTAGAAATAGTCAGGTTAATATAATGAGAGAGACAGCATAATGGACAACAGACTGGACAATGGAATATAACAGAACAGCAGACAGAACAATAGAATGCAATGGAATAGAACAGACACCATAATAAATACAAAAGACCAGAAGAGAGTAAAGAAGAACGCAACAGACTAGCCAACAAAGCACATGAGAATACAACAGAAGACAGCGTAATAGACTACAAGAGAATAAAAGAGAACAACAGAATGTAATACAATAGAACACAGCATAATAGAAAATAACAGTATAGAATACTAGAGAATAGAACTTACAGCAAAACAGAATGCAAGAGAATACAACATGTACCGGTAGCATAATAGAATACAATAGAACAGGGAGGATAATACAAAAGAATAGAACATGCAGCATAACAGAATAGAGATAGAACTTGCAGCATAACAATACAAAAGAATAGAATAGGGAACAAAATAGAATACAACAGAATAGAACATGCAGATAATAGAATTCAAAATAATAGAACAAAGAGCATAATAGAATACCTACAACAGAATAGAACAGAGCATAATAGAATACAACAGAATAGAACAGGGAACAAAATATAATACAAGAGCATAGAACATGTAACATAATAGAATAGAACAAAGAGCATAATAGAATACCTGCAACAGAATAGAACAGGGAGCATAATAGAATACGACAGGATAGAGCATGCAGTATATGGAATATAATAGAATATGCAGCATAATGGAATACAAGGTAGTTATTACAAAAGCATGATACTGACCATTTTTCTTGTTTTTCCAAAATCAACCAGTTTCATCAATTTTTTTGGAAACAAACTTAAAATTTGGTGCTAACTAGATACTGCAATGTAACAGGCTTTCCATTTTTTTTTCTCTTTTTTTCTTTATGTGAAATGTATCGATTTCGTAAGGTATTTTTTGATCAGATGAACTTTAAGAACTGAAGATTTTGTAAGTTATTTTTATTTGAAGATATCCAGAAGATACCAAAAGCCTGTACAAACCAAACTTTACCTGTCACTTTTCCTACACTAACACAGTCCCCTTACACAAAGCTCAGTAGTATGTGTCTAAAATACATTTAACTTTTTAAAAATCAAAAAATCAAAAAGTGACAGGAGCCAAAAATCTATCTACACACAACAGACCACGACCAGTGGGAAAAAATGCTATCCTTGAACTGTTCATTTTCAAACATACTGTTCTAGTGTAAAAAAAAATATATAGACAATATATATAGGCCTATATATATTTTTTTTTCTCAACAACACCATTTGCTGGACATGCATACTTTTGGAAGAACACTCAATTATGTGAATTCATGGCAGAACTCACTGATCTCCTTGCACTCTGGACACTGTCAAAAAAGACAAATTTATACAATGCAAACGACATAAACATTCACTGTTACACTTTATTTACTATCATAGTGTGCAGTTTGGTGGATCCTCTGAACACCCACATAACAATTCACAACTTTCTACACAAACACATCTGATCATCCCACCCCAACACCCGATCCTCACACTCACAGTTGCCACATTTAACTATGTTCTCGTGCTAACTGAAGGAATTCTTGGAATTCGGAAAAGATGCGACAACTCTCCCTTCACGTGGTTATGAAGGAAGTCTGTCAATTATTAACTAGGGTTCTGACTAATTACTAACAAGCGAAGACAAGATTTCTGACATTGTAAGGAAGACTCTTATTTACAACCAATTAGTAGGGGCAGTGAAAGGTCTGTCAGTGAAGTCCTTTATGTGAAACTGCACGCCATGATATAAAATGACCTTTACTCACTACATCTATCACTCAGTAGTGACAAAAAAAACCAGACCGACCCTTGTAGCTGATTTCAGAGCCTTGTTCACTCCAGAGCGTCGGTGCACATTTCTTGGACCCGAAACCACCTGTGCAGTTGAACAACAGCCACGCAGCTGGTTACTGTTTTCGTCTGGTTTTTTTTTTTTTTTTTTTTTTTTGCCACTACTCACAAGATGTTGTGCCTCTGTGGTCTGTTGGTCAGTATGCTGGCTTCCAGATCAGGAGGTCCCGGGCTCGGCTCTAGGTGAATTTTTCTTGAAGAAGAGGATTTCCCTGGGTGTCTAGAGTCTGGAAATTTGTATGAATGTGAGTGTGATTGTGCCGGGTTAATATTAATTAAATACATCAGGACTGTCGTTGGGCAGTAACCTGAACACACGTTTCAGCGTCACATTGTTGACAAGTAACTCCATCTGTTAGCACAACCATAAAGCATCTAATAGATGCTATCGTTACCAACAACGAAAAAAAAATGTTTCCACATATTATTGTTGAGTCAATTGTGCGAACCTCAAGTGATACCGAGAAGACACTACTTATTAAACACTTAAAACGGGAAAACGTGAAATTCGCTAAATTTGTCGCCAAATGATTATCAGGAACTCCAAAGAAATAGTTGGTCGCTATTTCACAATTTTTGTCATTAGATGCACCCTCAAAGCTGCGACTTGTCGCTAAAGTTGGCAACACTGAACTGTGTCCTTCGATAATATTCAACAAATTTCAACTGTCGATATAAATTCATCGTTTCATGTAGGCTAATTTGAAAATGGTTTGAATTTCAATTTTACGAACGATATCCATACAGTATAGGTTAATGTTAATAGAGTTTTATTACTTCAAAACAGCACACTGACAATTCAATGAAGACAGCAAATCAGATATAAGGCGAGTACTAAAATTAACATTATATTTGTGTATTAATGCTTTCTCTACTTGCAAAGGCGATAACCATTAATATGAGGGCTTATAGCGGGAGGCAAGCCCTCCGCTGCCTCCCCAAAATACCTTCACCATAACCTTTCTATATTATTCCTGAACCGTCAAAAACCAGCATTATGTATAACAAACATAACAGTATCAAAGTTAACAGTAATGCCTACGAGATGTAAGAGTACCGGTACTTAAAAAGTGACATTATGAACAGCTGGCGTCTTCAGCGCAATTACAATACCCCCGCTCCGGTGTTGTGCACTTAAGCCGAAAACAGTACTACTATAGATACATTCATAATTCAGGTCTACAATTTTCTTGATCTCTTGTCAGTCTCGCAAATGTCGGGTTTAACTTCAGTGCGATCTAAGGCTAAACTACAGAGTGTTTACGAATAGCACAATACAACATACGGAATCTATGTAGCAAATACCGGTGGTCCATCAGTTTGCGCTAAGATCCCAAAGCTCTGATCTGTTATATAGACTACATGTTGATTAAATAATACTGCCTTCCGAATGTTTCCTGCATTTCTATAACTGGCCATTAATTGTGCAATTTATTTTACGAGGGAATGTGCGTAACGTGCATAAAGTTTACTTGTTGCATTTTGAGATAATTTCAATGTAGTTAATGCCATTTCAGGAGTATGTGTGGAGACTTCCTTCTTATTAACATCATTTTTAATCCAATTCCCATTTTTTTCAAAAGATGTATTAGATTACGTCAGATTTAAATTGTTTAATTCTAAGCACGCCATTATTCTTTCAGACGCCAGAGGCAAAACTCCCCGTGGAAACGAGCTCGGGAAGGTAAACTATTAAAGAAAAGTGTTCCTTGTCAGTATTTATATAGCACAAAATGAAGACAAATTAACGGAAAACAAAAGTTATAATTATATCAACTTACGTTCACCAGGTCTTCATGCGTCTCTACAACACGTCCAACTCATGCGACGCCACATTTCAAATGGAGTGACGCCGGTAACGCCTGCAATCTACAAACGGTCGTCTAAAACACAGATTCTATAATTACGTAAATTGGGCGTGTTCTAAAGATGATCGATACATCTCAATCTGATAAGCGAGGGCTTGATCACTGCCATCGTGATCTAATACAGCCCGTAAGGTAGATCACGTGACTCGCTTAACAGCTGATCGCGATGGGCGCCGGGCGGCCTTTCAACCATATGAATGCATGAAGAATAACATATATTTCTCTGAAATGCAGTGTAATTGCATCAGTAAAATTTGATACAGTGATTATGAGATACTTGAGACATAATTCACTTGAACTTGAGGTATAATATTATTTTTGGTGTGAAAATTACGTTGTTGCAGACAAAGTTCGTATGTGTAATACCTGCCTCTATTTCGATTAAATATTGCTGCCTTTGTGTGGTTAAGTCAATTTTTGGTGTTATAAACAGTAAATATGTGAAATAATATATACTTGAAAGTGAAACATTGACTGGCATGTAAAGTAAGTTATGATTAGGCCTAAGTGCACCGTTACTGATGTTACTCTTGTCTAATCCATTATTGTTAGTTTACCGTATTTGTTTTATTAAATTTAAATTATTGCGCCCTTTTTATTTGTGAATAACCAACATTATACGAATAAATAATACGACGTTTGATAATATACACAATTTGAACTAAAAACGAGATACATAAAGCATATTACGAAAAATTATACCTTATAGTTTTCAGTACTGTTACAGTATCTAGCATTATAATTAGTTGAAATAAAGCACGCACGCTTCATTACGAAATTCTTGCACATTCATTTATGCACGTTTCAACAATTTTCTGTTGCATCGCACGCATATTTTGATGTGTTGAAATTATAGGTTATGTTTACTCTATCAGTACTTGCCTTATTTCTATATTCGCAATTATGCATTATAATTAAGCATAACGCTACGTATAACTTGTAAATGCATTTTGTCTGCACATGCCACAGATTCATGTTCACAGTTTTGTGCAACTCAACAGGCCCAATGTACAACGAACTAAAAGGAATCATACACTTAATCCGAAACAGCGAACATCCTATACCACATCACATTCCCCAAATAATCCTAACTTTTACAGAATATTACCGCACTCCACACTGTCCAATCTTTCCACGCTTTCCACTATATTGCATTCAGTATGAGGTTTTCCAAAAAAGCATACATACAGACACTACAACCTTCAGTAAACAAGAGGCAAATACGGGACAACGATTCCGAGAGTTTATAACCAACATGGAAGAACAAGAGCCCAACATAGACTAAAGGATCCAAATCTGACAAGGGGGTGTAAACATTTGTAAACACAACAGCAGGTAGTGGGAAAATCAAACTCCACAAACAGTCGTCCATCTGCACAGCAGAATTATTTGCAATTCGGCAGGCCCTAATCTCTGCAAAGCACCTCACAGGAAAATCTCTTCCCATATTCGTGGATTCGCTGGGTGCATTACAAAAAATTAAGAATAATGCCCTTTCTGCGAAGACTTCCTGGATAGTAATAACCATCAAACAGCTAATATATAACATAGGAAAGCAAAATAAAATTAATTTTGATACCGGGACATAAAGGTATAGGCCTACAAGGTAACGAGATTGCAGACTCTCTTGCGAAAGCAGCCATTACGTCCAACCCTGCCTCATCAATAAACATTCAGTTTACTGACTTAATAAAACTAAATATTAGGAAAATAAACACAGAAGCCACACTATAAAACGTCTTTGGGAAGATTCCGGACATACTTGTTGAAAATGAAATCCAGATAGGAAAACTCCTATATACACACATGAAGATTTGTAAAATGAAATTTTAAAAAAGACACAGTCAGACTCTCAATATACTGCGAAATTACAGTGCTAATTTCACAAGACACTCACGACATGGATGAATATATAATATATATTTATCCATGCTCACTACGCCAAAATTGAACGAAAGAATAATCGATATAGCGTCGGAAAATAAAATTAGAAGAAGAAGAAGGTCCGTGAGAACAATTATCACCGTTATCACGGGAGCCAGCACCGTACTCACTACGGCACCAATCTTGATAGCCACCTTGGAATCCATCACGGAAACAAGCACCATCTGAACCTGGCTTTACTTGTCAAGGAAAATACAATAATTTCATTATTTAATTGGTGGCACTTTATATGCCTGTTTCAATAAGTTCCAGGTCTCTTATGGACCCTTGCCTTTCGCAGTCGTATGGAGAAATATGATTATGTTACATTGACGTTTTCATCTTCCTTTTATCTTCATCAGTGATGGAGACAAAACGTTATAATAGTATACGGATGGAGATAGGTGAGCTGAGTGTAGCAGGTGGAGGGTGGTCCCTGAGTTAATTCGTGCATGAGAGAGTTAAAAAAAAACAATAATATGAGAATTGCGCACAAATGTGCAGTTACGAGAAAGGTGTCACTGTTCCCTACGGTTCACTAGCGTATTCCCTGAGTGATTTGATTCTGTTTCGACACTCGTTGAAATGGCATCTTGCACACTTTTTATCGCAGAGCTTACACACGCATTCCGGTGATGGTTCGTGGTGTTCAGTTCTCCTGCATAGCTTGTGGTGGAAAATACAATGAATAGTAGGAAATCGTTCCTTTTCACCCCGTTATCTGGCAACATTGAACCACAGTCTAGTATATACGGTCACGAGGGCTCAATTCGTAGTAAATATACATCCATACATAGTTGCTGATCACTAGGATCGCTAATATCGCCTCGTTACAGACAATGCGAAATAATACCGGCACAATCTATTGTTCCTAGCACCCTCACAACTCACATTTCGTGACTGTATATACTAGACTATGATTGATCTCTATGCTATGTTGTGAAGCAGAGTTTGGCAATGCCACGAAAACGAAAACACCGCTCAGGGTATTTCGTATGTTCGTTCGTGGTTTCAGTGGTTACCGAGATTAGTACTAATCCACAAGTATAATGTATGAACGTATCCGCATTTGCAGACGACATTACAAAATTACTACGACTGTTGACTACGTTGACGACCGCACCATACGAAAATGGCTGTTGAATTTGGAACTGGAAAAACAATTTTTATTTTAGCAATAGTAGTTGGATGTTTTGCAGTTCTATGGCCGAAATTATTTTATCCCATGCTGCAGGCTTCCGTCAATACACGAACCCCAATTGATAGTTCTCAAGGTAAGATCGATGAGTGGGTCAGTTCTATTTATACTTGCACTTCTTGCCCAGAAAGTTTGACATCGGTTATTGGGCAATATTCCACTTACAAAGAGAGAAATATACAGAGAAAGATTGTGCTGAAGTTTCATTCTGAGAACAAATATTCATTTATTAATGACCAGCAGGTTAATTTAACAAAAACTTTATGTACGGCGCTTGATGACATTAATCTATTCTGTTATATGTGTGAGTGATCTTAGCCAAAATGGTTACTGATTATGGCTACTGCGAAATCTGTAAAGGTGGATACAATGTGAATCAAAATCCTTATATTCCTGTGCACTTAAGTGTGTACATTGCCTATCCATTACTGTTTATTGCCAAATTGTCCTCACAGTATTAGACTGACTGAAGTAATTTCATTCACATAGTAACCACCTCAGAAGATATCGCAACAGTTTGGCGAACATTTTTTATAGATCGATGGAAATTAGACTATAGCCTAAATCAGTAGTGTCAGAGTTGTAAGCTCCAATACCAGTTGTGGAGCTAGATCGGAGCTTGAACTTGCTTATGTCTGTGGAAACATTGGAGCACGAAACCAGTCTAGTGGAGCGCTCCGCTCCGTTTAGTCCCTGTCTGACATCGCTGGCCTAAATGATTACTAATATCTTTAAGTGGTCAAGGTAGAGTATCCACCGGCCACTGAACGAATATTTCACACTTTTATCACTGCCATGTGGCGCTATAAACCAATTTTCGGCAATCTAATGTAAAAGTCTGCCTACAAATATTTGGAAAGTTTCAAAGAAAATACACAAATTCAATTTTCTAATATGATTTTTTGTTTTTAAATTCGATAATATGCTAGGAGACGTTAGATATAGGCCACACTTGCACTAAACCTGGAGTAATTTAAGCTTAATAATCAAATATGATTCTACTTGTTTCCTAGTATGTGTATGTATGTATTTATTAACACTACAATTGGATATAAATCCGGTGGCAGTGATATATAATATACAATAATACCATTGTACCCGGTACTCATTACGTAAGTCGTTTTTATTTTTACACAGTGGTTCCTTTCTGAAACGAATTTTAATAGTTTGTTATTAGGTGTGATTTTAGTCAGTTTGTAATATTTTTTGGTCCAGGGAAAATATACATAGGCTATTTTACGAATATACATCATTGGCTGACTTAACTGCTTATGTAATGGGTACTAGAGCGCTTTCAGAATAAGAAGGCATTTAAGGCGGAGCTAGTTCAGGCTGGTCTATGTCAACTAGCCAGTGACAGTGAAGCGGTGTTGCCTAGTTAAATCGTCGCGAAGTCTCGCTGAAGCGTAGCGTACCGGTATTAGTTTCTTTCTTGCGTGCACAATACTTATGGCTACGAATGAATTTTAAGCTGTGCCATTCGATAGAGCTACACGTACTGAATTCAACTGTACCAGAATGGCAATTTTACGTCAATTGGTTCGCGTGTTATCGCTTTAAGACTAAACAGAGATATCCAACCTACAGCATAGAACATATTTTGCTCTGAAGCCCCTCTCTGTAAACGAAGATAGATTATGTTTATTTTCAAATTCAGATGTCGACTGTTTTCTCTTGTGTGATGTGTAACAACATAACAATGTTTCTTGAAGGGATTGCAATTGGTTCTGGTGTTTCATCTGTTATACGCAAAAGAACAGTCCTAAACTCACAAGCAAGGAGTATGGTATTTTCTGTATATAATTTTTCTAAAGAACTAGCTTATGATGCAGTGCGTGTCAGTTTTTCACAAACAAAGAAGTTCATACGTTATCTCATATTCTCGGACTACAAAGAGACAATTAAAATATTTGGTATACTTGAATTTACCTCTCCTGGAAAATAATGCAAAGCAAGTGTTAATTATTTGTACAATTTTCAGACTCGTGTATTACTTCATCATACGATATTTGAAATATATTAGTAGTACTTATGTGTTAGCAGTATCATTATAATAGAACGTGGAAAGAAGAAGAAAGTTGAGAATAACCATAGGTACGATATTCACTTTTCATTGGAATATTATACATGGTATAAGACGAAATATCGCATAAACATATGAGATACTTGGATGATATTGTAAACATAAACTCTCCTGCCTCTTTTTCCATGAATTATACGAAGAATATTAACAACATTCTTTCTTAAGAGCATTGGAAAACTTTATAAGATGAAGCAAATTAATTACATTGCACGTTTAAAATATATACAGGCATGTTAGAAACAAGGAGATTTTATGATTCCAAAACTCAATTTCTATTTTAAAAACCTTTCGTTATGTATATTACACTTTATACGTTTTTTTCTAACATACAATTTTACCTTCAATATATTAACAATGGTATTGGGTTACAGTTTTCATATTCACTATTGTACAACTACCTTCACTCGTAGGTTTATATTGCCACAGGCCAGAGTGATGGAACATAGAATCCTGGACCTCTAAGTAGGTATAAGCTTGAGGATTAAATTAAATTAGGCTTGATTTAACAAAGTAAAATAAAGTAATCTTCAATTTCAATATGAGTACTGGTACTGAATTAGGCCTACATATGAACAGATATGCTTATATTCTTATAGCCAGAATATGGAACTCTGGAACTCTAGATATGTAAAAATTAGATAATAAAATAAAATTAGATAGACTTAGTTTAATAGAGAAAAATAAAATAATCTATTGTTTCAGTATGAGTACTAAATTATATATGAACACACATTATGATTACCTCGTAACAAGAATATAGAACACTGGACCCCTAGGTGTGTATAAGCTAGAGAATTAAATTAAATTATATAGGCTTCATTTAACAGAGGAAAAATAAAATATTTTTCAACTTCAATATCAATATTAAATTATGTTTCTACAGATATGTTTGTTTTATTATCGTTAGATTCATATGCTACCCCTACAGACAAACTATGCCTCATCTTTCCTCTGGAGAAATAAACAATAATAAATTCAGCTTTGCTGTACAAGGAAGTCTGAGACAGAATTAAGACATTCTTTCTCAGACATTAGCATAGTAAATTTCTATGTATCTGTCACTTTATTTCTCAAGTTAGTGACTCCAAGATCTACTGATTTTTGAAGCGAAGAAATAATAAAAATTGGGATGAAAATTACTTCAGTGAGAGTAATTAAGTTATATTTAAACATTACCCACAATGAAGAAACAGATCTCGACCTGCTTGCTCGCTGCAACTGATATTTTCTGTCCTTATCTGTTGTCTCTGTCATACACGTCTCGTGCACCATGTGACAATGTCGTACTGCTGCTAGCACTCAATTGCCTTAGGCCATATGCCTTCTTATTCTGAAACCGCTATAGGAAACTTCCTCTATTTTATACATATTTCATTGTTATTTTTCATCCAAAGATTATTAAGAACGATGAATATGACTTATGTCTCCTATCTTTCTTCAAATAGTGTTTATGTGCAATGTTAATTTTTATTTGTTTTCATAAGTTAACAGTGATGCACATTGAGGGCAACATAAGAAATTATTTTCCTACGCAATCCACGCTATATTTACATTGTTTTGAAATAATTAATCGAAGATGCTTTGCTTATTGTTTATTACACGCACATTTGTATGTAATTTCTATTCTATACGTTTTTTCCTATCCCAAAATCATTAAGAATGGTGAATATTATTCATGCTTGTTTCCTGTATTTCTTAAAATAATGTTATGTGACATGTTAGTTTTTATTTGTCGTTATTTACGTAAAAATGATGTGCCAAAAAAATAATAATTTCGTACTCACTCCACATCCTATATTCACATTTGTTTTTTCAGTGATTTATTAAAGAATCTACCGGTATTTACCTAAAAGACTAATTTAGAAACATGTTACACAAATCATCCTTGAACCAAAAGAGGATGCTCCCTGGACAAAATGATCGTATATTGCAGTGGTCGTCAGCACGCGCTGAAGTGTACCAGATTTGCACCATCGCACGGTGGTTCCAAATACAAATCTAGCAGCACAAAATTAATAACTTCTCTCGTTTCTAACAGATTTTCATAAAATTTTGTATACAAGTTACAAATGGCATTTTGCATTTGCAAGTAAACTCTGATTACGTTTGGATAAGATAAACGACCCTTTCATAGGGATTGAATTTAAAATAATAATAATAATAATTTTATAAAACAGATTTTCGCAGGGATTGGAACGAAATCACAAATGCATTATATACTTTGTGTTAAATATTACTGTGTGAAAATGCTAAAAATACACAATAATTGTACATATTCAGTAAGATAGCATTTAATTTTTTTTTAAGAAAATAGGGTACATATTAATAGAATTTTAACAAAACTGCTAACTCTGGTTAAATAAACCTACATTTGAAATATTACAAATATTTGAGAGAGATGTAACTTTATTAATTTTCAAACATCATCACCATCATCACGTTGTGATCCAGGAGCAGTCTCAGTTGGCCTACATCAGGAGATACACTTTTTCTTCTCTTGACGTTTGATACGACCGTTTACCATCGGCCCAGAGGAAATTATGACTGTGTGCATCAAATCAGTCATCGTACCGGCTCTACAAAATTTGCGCATGTGATATTCCCTGCAATTCTTGTAATCTTTATTTCGAACTTCTTGGGCTTCCTCAGACATCATCCTAACAGGAAGTACAGCTTCCTTTATCAATTGCACACAATGGATAAGTATTTTATGCACACATTGCGGCTTATGTTTCTGTATGTATAATTCTAAAGTGCCCAAACAGTATTTTTGAAACTCTTCAACATTAATGCTGTACCCACTGGAGATTGTTTTAGCAGTGGTCGGCAAAGATTATGTCATATAAAATGCAGCCTGCAATACACAGCAAAGGGGAAGGTAGGAGAGGAGGATATCCAAATTGCGTAACATTGAATGATGAATAAGTGCTGGCTAAGAGGAGGGATATCATGCCTTAACCTTATGCCCTGCTCATATATTAAGGGGTTGACTCACGAGTTACAAAATGCCGACCACTGATTTTAAAGTTTAAAGCTGGTTCCAAATGGTCGAATCAAGTCTTCATCTATGCCAGTAATTTCTGATGCCAAACCTGGATCTTCATAGAACCTCCACGCGCTGTTCCCGTCATTGGTCGTACTAAATTCTGGTTTGGGAATGTCGACAAGAAGTCCCTTTTCTTTATAGAAGCGATCTTACTTTTTTTTTTTTTCGTTCATTTTCGTGGCCCTTTCTGGGTAAAACTTGACACTTGCTTTACTATTTCTGCTGCATACCTGCCTGCATATTTCTGCAACAAGAGCATTCAAATGTGTTTCCAGCAAAGGTTTCAGCTTTCTCTTCTGACTTTTCTCAGCACATTCATGAAACGGCTTTTGTGGACGATCTTTGTTTTTTTGTTCTTGGGCACAGTATTAAAAAAAAAGTAATTTTAACATTTAACCAATACTTGTATTTCCTTAAGAAGATTTTTTAATACATAGGGAAGAGTAGCCATCGATGGACCGTTGCCATATTCTTGGTCATATTGACTGTGTATGCGTGAAACGTGACCTCAATGTTCCCTCTCGTGTATGTCTCTCCTGAGTTGTCTTTGGTGGTGGCAGCATACACGTGGGCTGAACAAAAAGCTCTGATACGTTTTTGTTATTTTTACTGTAATGTTAAAGTAACTTTAAGTACAGAGTAGATTGGCTTAATGACATATATAGCTGGAAGCAGTGTTCTGTCTGCTTCCTTTTCAGTTGTATATTCATAAATTTTGTATAACCTCTTCAGCGCTCTTGAAGTGTGATTAGAACATGGCGAAGTTGCTATGGATGGACCAGCTGGAGTTCTCATGAATGGACTGCATTTTAAAATGGATCATTCACGGAAACCAATTCCCTTTAGGAAGCAATCAAAATCAAGACTCCTGGTTTTGTTTCATGTGTGAAGAAACCATCGAGGAAAATATGATTTAGTGTATGTCTTGCAGGAAATGGGTACACGAAGCTTGTCCAAATGTTAGACGGAGTCAAAAGAAATAGTTTGTGTGCCATGTGTGTCTTGAAAAGTAAGACTCTTTTATCTAGAGTATAAGAATAATTTCAGACTCCAGAAAATAATTTTATATGTGAAATCACATCATTATGTTTCTGCCTTGTAATTCAAAGTTGTATACTAACATTTGTTAACACTGTATTAGCTAATTTGATATATTATGGATTTTATAATTTGTCCTACAGAATAATCTCTGTAATGTTGACAATTAATATTTGAGGAGAAAAATTTGAGTGGTCAGAGCGCTTGGTACATAGAACCAAGGACCTGGGTTCGATCCCGGCGCCGGAGCGAATTTTTCTCCTCAAATATTAATTTGAAATAGCCTAAAACTTTGTAAAATATTGAAATGACAAGGACTGTGTTTTTCATGATTTTCAGTTTCAAAATACGATTATAATTGGATTAAAAGTAAGTTCAACGTCCATTAATCATATCTATATTTCTTCATTGTTATGATTTGTCATTTGTAGATATTATTTTGAGATATTTTTAAAATTGTTCTTGTTCTTTTGGTCCATTCATGGGAACATCTTGGTCCATTCTTAGAACCCTGTCGTCTTCAATGAACCAATAACCGAATTTTAAATGAGCTAATATTTAAACAGATATAAATAGAATGTAGCCCTGAAACTTTATTATATCATACCTTATTAGTAATGTAATTGTTCAAGCCTATGAACGGAATTTCAGACGCTGCCTTTGTTAGATAAAATAAGAAATCGTTAACTGGTCCATTGATGTCTACTTTCCCTTATAGGCAATTTGTCCATCGCTCTTTAAGTTTCATTCAGAATTCAGCACAGGCCTGTCACACAAGCGATCCAGGTTCGAGTCCCAGTCAGATCTAGGATTTTTCATTGAAAAATCCATAGTCACACTTGTGGCAGACAAGGTCGCAGCAGGGTTTTGTCGGAATTCTCCCGTTTTTCCCATATTAGGCATCTACATCATTCCGTCACCATTTCTCTATTTGGTCGTCATTCCATAGCATTCCCTGATCTCCAGCTAGTGATGCACTGAGGGGTCTGGCATAGAGATGAGGGGGGTTGCCTGCTTGAAACTGGGTACGCAGCAAACCTTAGTGTTGTCAGCTGGTGTGGGTTTGGGAACGTGCCTAGCTTGAGGGTTAGTGCAATACATTGTAACAGGTCACGGTGCTGGACATAGCGCCCCTCCTGTAAATTCCATTCCACTGTTTTCAATTAAAAACACGAATTTAAGATATATTAAGTGATTTTGTTTTATATACCCCAGTTTTGAAATACATGACAATACTTGTCCCAGAAACATATTTCGGAACAAATGGGCACATTAGTGGAAAACGTAATGTTCCTGTAATTTACGGGATTTTGGGTATCCTATCTCTCCATAGCAGTTGCATTTGTAATTTTCTATTTTAGTTAAAATCGTGTGAGTAAGACTATTACATTTCTTCAGCATGAATTGGTTTCTGTCCAGATTGTCATGCGACAGTATTATACTTACTTACTTATGGCCTTTAAGGAACCCGGATGTTCATTGCCGCCCCCACATAAGCCCGCCATTGGTCCTATCCTGAGCAAAATTAATCCAGTCCCTACCATCATATCCCATCTCCCTCAAATCCATTTTAATATTATCCTCCCATCTACGTCTCGGCCTCCCCATAGGTCTTATTCCCTCCAGCCTCCCAATTAACACTCTATATGCATTTCTGGATTCACCCATATGTGCTACATGCCCTGCCCATCTCAAACGTCTGGATTTAAAATGTTCCTAGTTATGTCACATGATGAATACAGTGCGTGCAGTTCTGTGTTGTGTAACTTTCTCCATTCTCCTGTAACTTCATCCTTCATAGCCCCAAATATTTTCCTTATTCTCAAACACCCTTAATCTCTGTTCCTCTCTCAAAGTGAGAGTCCAAGTTTCACAACCATACAGAACAACCGGTAATATAACTGTTTTATAAATTCTAACTTTAAGATTTTTTGACAGCAGACTAGATGACAAAAGCTTCTCAACCGAATAATAACACGCATTTCCCATATTTATTCTGTGTTTAATTTCCTCCTGAGTGTCATTTATATTTGTTACTGTTGCTCCAAGATATTTGAATTTTTCCACCTCTTCAAAGGATAAATCTCCAATTTTTATAGTTCTATTTCGTACAATATTTTGGTCACGGGACATAATCATATACTTTGTCTTTTCGGGATTTACTTCCAAACCTCTCTTTTTACTTGCTTCAAGTAGAATTTCCATGTTTTCCCTAATTGTTTGTGCATTTTCTCCTAACATATTCACGTCATCTGCATAGACAAAAAGCTCATGTAACCCATTCAATTCCAAACCCTCTGTGTTATCCTGGACTTTCCTAATGGCATATTCTAGAGCGAAGTTAAAAACTAAAGGTGATAGTGCATCTCCTTGCTTTAGCCAGCAGTGAATTGGGAAAGCATCAGATAGAAACTGGCGTATACGAACTCTGTTGTAAGTTTCACTAAGAGACATTTTAATTAATCGAACTAGTTTCTTGGGAATACGAAATTCAATAAGAATATTATATAAAACTTCTTTCTTAACTGAGTTATATGCCTTTTTGAAATCTATGAATAACTGATGTACTGTACTCTTATACTCCCATTTTTTCTCCAATATCTGTCGAATACAAAAAATCTGATCAATATTCGATCTATTACACCTAAAACCACACTGATGATCCCCAATAATTTCATCTACATATGGAGTTAATCTTCTCAAAAGGATATTTGACAAAATTTTGTACAACGTCAACCAAAGTGATATTTCTTGAAAGTTATTATAATTAGTCTTGTCCCCCTTCTTAAAAATAGGTATGATTATGGATTCCTTCCATTGTTCTGATACAATTTCCTTTTTCCAAATAGCAAGTACAAGTTTATAAATTTCGTTAGATAATGCGCTTCCACCATCTTGTATTAATTCTGCTGGAATTTGATCAATACCTGAAGACTTGTATTTTTTTTCAGATTTTCTATCGCAATTTTGACTTCAGAAAGTGTGCGTTCGGGTATAAGTGGTTCAGCATTTTGTATTTGAATTTCGTCCTGATCATTTCTATTTGGCCTATGTATATTTAGTAGTTGCCCAAAATAGTTTTTCCATCTGTTAAGAATTGAATGAGAGTCTGCAAGCAAGTCACCATTCTCATCCTTGATCACGTTTACCCTTGCCTCATATTCGTTTTTAAATTCCTTTATACCCTTATATAAATCTCAAATGTTTTTATTCTTACTATTTGCTTCTACCTCATTCAGTTTCCCCTTCTAGTAATCTCTCTTTGTATTCCTAAGTGTACGACTTGCTTCCCATCTTTCATGCGATAGTATTATAATGGCTAAAAAAAGATATCCCAATAATGAACATTTTGATTTTGTGATATTGTATTATGTTATTTGATTTTTTCCAGCATCGACATGTTGTGATGTTATCTTCGAAACTGATGTAAACGCAATAAAAATTATCACAGAGATGTGTGGAAATATAATACATCATTATGATGAGGTAGATCCCAAGCTGATCCAGGCATTTAAACAGGGAAAACTAACAAAAACGGGCATTGAAACCTGCAGAAATGAGGTTCTCAATAAGTGTGGACTTGATATCACAGCTTTTCTTCACGAAAATGTTCGCCTGGGGAAAACCTACAAGCAGATTCTGGATGAAGTACGATCTTTCAACAGTTCCGTTTGTCTAAAAATGAACTTCGGTATTGAACCTGGATTGCTAGGGGTTCCTCACAGAATGAGAATTGGGTCTATCGTTTTGCCAAGTAAGACAGAGATTTGAATGGACTGACTAACATTATTAATAATAAAGTGTTCTGTGTGTTTACCAACTAATTTAGTTATAAATTATACTAAAATTCTTTATTAATGTGTTGGTGTCAGTGGGTAAGTAGGAAATGAAATCCTGAAAATCCTTACATTATGTACAGCAGAATGGCTACTGTTCAGTCATGACTGCTTTGGGGTTGACCTTTTAGCCCTCATAGACCTCCGGTCAGAGAGATGAATGTAGCCAGCTAAGCAGAAGTTATTTGTCGTAAAGAATAGATTGTACATTGGCTATGATATCCTCTCCTCGTTATATTAACTACTTTGTTCTGAAGAGTTCTTTGCTAAGTAAATAATACAGGTGAGGCAGAAAGTGTCAATTTTAACTTCCTCTCTTTTCACTGTACTGTTATACATTTGAACTTTACACTCTGTACTCTAATCCTCCTAGCAGAGGAGGATTAGAGTACAGATTTTGTTGATTTTCTTATGTTCAAGTAAGATACTAACATACCGGTACCTTTTTACACAAAAGTCGAAATATCCCTTAAATGTATACATTCATAAATGAGTACGACTTCAGAAAAGTTCATTAATATTATCAAGAACTAATTTATATGTTTGATGCGTTGTGTGAAAGCACATAAAAACTTTACTGTGTTTTGCTAGAAATACTATTAATCCAACACTAACATTTAGTATTTAAGTGCTTACTGATTCACTGGATTTTGCTACTTAAAATGTGGCCGATTTTATTTTTATTTGTGGTTGTTTCTCGAGAATGTTTTACTATAATTATCATTTATTTCCTCAGGACATCATCGTCAAGAAAGACCACCTCATTTACGTCCAGACATGCTGCATCCAGCATTACGAGAGAGAGGTCGGGCCATTCCACAATCTCACATTGTACCAAGAGTTGTAGAAAAGGAAGGACGGGTATGTTATCATATATATTGTGTTTAGATCATTTGACAAATACGTTAGACTAAGCAATTTACAATATTGACATAAATTGGCAAACTAGTTAGCGGTACTAAAAACAACTTTATTCTACACTTAGGCAGTTAGACTTAAATTAAAAGTATTTTGAGACATTTTGCCTCGCATAATGGTTTCAAACAAATTGTAAAAATTCCCTATATGAGTAGTTGAAGTTGACTGTGATTTGATTAGATCTGTTGTGCTCCTGTTTCGAACATCTGTTCACTTACAGTTCATAAGACAAAAAACACTGTGCATGAACTTTGATGCATAGTATGCTTACAACCCAACTCACTTATTTTTTTCCTTTTCTAAATTTGTAACTCTTAACATTGTTTGATTTTAAACTAGTGAGCCCTGAAACTTTTTCTGGCAAGTATTACCTTCTACAGAGATTGCACTTTCAGTGCATCTCTGGAACAGTTGAATCCATCATATAAATCACCTTCAACCACGGATAAACTAAATGTTTCAATGTTCCATTATGCAAAAATAAGAGAGAAAAATGCTCAAAGAGAAGAAAAATACAGGAGTCGGGAGACTTAAAAATTAGGCCTACCAACACGGGAGATCCCGGGAAATAAGGGAGGGTTGACAGCTTTAGACATAAGGTGCAGATGTATTTGTATGCCATGTACAATTATTAGCTTTTCTTTAGAAATTAGTAGCAGAGATGATGGATGGACGGAGGAGAATAATTCATCCTCTGTACTTCTGCATTCACTGTCTCTTTCATTTTCAGTTGTCAGTAAAAGATATTTCTTTAGAACTGAAATTAAAGAATAAATAAAAACTAGGTAAGCCTATTTGTATTACGACATAGGAAGCCTTAATTGTTAAAAATATAAAATTAAATAAATTTAAGAATGGTTAATAAAACTTAGGTATGCATGACATCAATGTCTTTACTAACAGACTTTTACAAAATGACTTAAAGAATAACAAATCGGAAAAACTGCGTAGTTTTTTTTTTAAATAAGGATGTTGTATATATTTTTTAATCTAACTTTCTTTCATATTATTTTTTGTCTTCCTGAGGCATTCATTTTAACATAAAATTTCTCAGCAACCTTCTCTTGGCTGATCTTATATTCCCAAGAATAATTGCTTATTGAAGGAAAGGTGCAGTATGTTCGATGATATCTATTTTTCAGGGGTCTTACATTATACATGAATTTCAGTATTGTCAACATTTAACTTGAATTCCACATTGAATATATTATGTTCTTTCCCCAAACTTCAACGTTAAACTTGTGAAAATGGAACCTTCTTGAAATCGAAATGTTTTGCTAGTATTGTGATTATCTTTATAATCTTCTGAAACTAGTCAGTCACTATAAAAGAATGTGTTTTTGTTTACACCCTATAGCAGTCGAACAAGTGAAGTGGGTGATCACATATGTGAATGCACATAATCAACTTCTTGAATACACGAGTGATCTGATGTTGATTAATTAATTCTATCATTGCTAATATCATCCAGGAAATCTCATTAGCTTTTCATCACCATAATATGTAAGATGGGTGTACCAACCTGACTGCATTTAAAATAAAGATTTGGGATATAATGCACGAGATAAGGACATAATTAATATTCTGAAAATACTTTCTGTCTTACTTACAAATGGCAGGTTCATTGCTGCCCTCACATAAGCCTGCCATCGGTCCCTATCCTGTGTAAGATTATTCCAGTCTCTATCATCATATCCCACCTTCCTCAAATCCATTTTAATATTATCCTCCCATCTATGTCTCGGCCTCCCCAAAGGTCTTTTTCCCTCCAGCTTCCCAACTAACACTCTATATGCACTTCAGGATTCGCCCATATGTGCTACATGCCCTGCCCATTTCAAACGTCTGGATTTAATGTTCCTAATTGTCAGGAGAAGAATACAATGCGTGCAGTTCTGCATTATGTAACTTTCTCCATTCTCCTGTAACTTCATTCCTCTTAGTCCCAAATATTTTCCTAAGAACCTTATTCTCAAACATCCTTAATCTCTTAATATTTCTATTTTGTACTGTGTTCTGGTCAAGAGTCTTAATCATATACTTTGTCTTTTCGGGATTTACTTCATTATCTCCTTACTTGCTTCAAGTAAAATTCCCATGTTTTCCCTAATTTTGAAGGGATACAGTTATAATAGTGTAGCCTAGATAGAACTTTTTTATTCGAAATTGAAAGTTCTTTTGGTGTTGAAACCTTTTCAGCTGTCTCTACGTAAGAAACAAAGTTAGTTATCGACATAAAGATAAAGCTGAGTCTCAGCTATAGAACTCTTTTCGATAAAAAGTGTATGTAGAACCTTTTTATTCTCTTATCACGATTTGTTATTTTTTACCAGCCAGTGATTTCATGCTTACAAGATCATTAGTAACATTGAACGTTATACAAACGTATAAAATTTTGGTTTCTTACTTAGAATTGACAAAAACGTCAATATATGGACTGTAATGGTTGTTTTGTGATGTCTATAAATAAAGCAAGCAAGTACGTACATATGTATACTGCATGCACATGCTAATTCGCGTGAATCATGATCAATACTTCAACAGAATAATTTGTACTGCTGTGTTTGTTGACATAGGATTATTCTTGGATGATTTATGGTTTTTATATACTGTTCGCTTATTAAAAAAACTAAACAGACAGTTAATCTGCAAAATGAATAACTGGGTGACGGGAAAATCGAAGTTCTGTTGTAACACTAAAACTGTGTGTTGTACTAGTAGACTATATTGTAAACTTGTTGTGTATGTACTCGTATTTCATCTAGACTGTGACTATAAATTAAGACTTTATATTAGTATTAAGTTTTATGACTTGTTCCATATTCTAGCTGTGAAGCAATGTACGAATACCATGGAATGTTAATTCAGTGCGTATATTAACGGGCTCCACAGGAGATGTGGCAAGTAGAATGCAGGTACTCGAGGAGTTGTATTAGTATCATGGAAGTAAAATCAATGACCTAGGCTGCATTGAATGGTGGAGGGTGGGAGGAGGTGTAATATTCTTATGTTAAAACCAGATGCGTAACTTTACATTGCTGCCAGGTCGAATACTGTCGCTTGCTTCACTGTAGAGCCAGTTAGTATATGCACTGTAGATACAATACAATACAAAACACATTTGACAATATGAATATTTTTTTTCTTCTTTTTCTTCATCAGTAATAGCTTTTATGGTATCATTTTGAATCAATGGAGAAGTTTCTGGAAACACTGTTGAAGAATTGAGATGGTTTTCTAAAAATAAACCATATTTTTTTAACATGTTAAAAAATTCTAAAAGAATTTCTTTTGTTCAAAAAACTATCTGATTCGTCATGTCCCCGCAGAGGGAGATCCTGGTTAGCTAGAAGACAATAGCGTCAGTGATTCGTATTAATAAGCTGTGTTTTTCTCTACCCCTTCGTTGTATTTATTGGTATCATTTCTTCATTGATTATCAAGTAAAGTATCAATTCACTTGAATAATTTCAAGTCAAAAATTGTTCCGGGGCCGGGTATCGATCTCAGGACTCTTTCCTTAGCGCACGAATGTTCTACCGACTGAGCTACCCCAGGAACCGGACACGATACCATCACAATTCTTCCCTTTGTATCCACACTTAAATGGGGATGATATAAAGGGAAGAACTGTGACGGTGTCGTGTATGATTCCTGGGGTAGCTCAGTCGGTAGAACATTCGTGTGCTAAACGAAGGGTTCCGGGATTGATACCTGGCCCCGGAACAATTTTTCCCTTGAAATTATTCAAACCTGCTTCATAGGGAGCTTCTACCTGAAAGTCAGATTTGCATATCAATTCACTGTTTGCCAAAAAGTTTTGATTCAGGAAACATTGTACGTGAGTTTGAGATGTTGAATGTTTTTGCTGTGCACTACACAAGTGATTTAAGTCAGCAAATCCATACTTACTCCAAACCTCATTTTTGTTAGAAAACAATAAGCATGGCCAGCAAAATAACCTGTTTGAAATTTCACAACCCACTAACCATTGTACATTTTCATATTGTGAAATAGAAAAATGTCTAGTGTATTGTCCGCTTTTTGTTTTATATTGTTGCACTAAATTCGGAAGTGGCAGGGTAGGCCTATCTTTATTCACTGTATGTAATTATTTCTCTTCTAGTGGGCGAGAAGAGAATGATTTTTGCAAACGATATTTTACAGTATACATTTCCAAGTGCTATTATCATTAAATAAGTAATTTAAATTGTTCACCTGCGCTGGCACATAGCTATGAACCTAATAAAACCTAAGCACAGTAAATTCACTCACATAAGCAGTCAAACACAAGTTGAGCTGCCTGTATACAGGATGACCTGCGAGCTTGAGAGAAGCAGGAGCAGGTATCCCCACCACTCCAGAGAATTATAGCAGTAACTCTCAACCGAGGATGTTCTTTGTATGGGCAGGACCTCATTCCACTTCGTCAGACAGAGCGTAGCCGTTCTGGGAGTCATGTGCACATTCAACCAACAGGCATTTAAAATATTTAAATGGTAATAAACTATATACGTCAACTTCCAATGAGATTACCACGCATTTAAATTTTGATAAATTGAAATTGTTGTTGCATTATATAAAACAACTTAAAAAAATAAGACTACCGAATTTACAGGGTGTCCACCGCACATCTTGAACACCTGCAATATATGCTCCTGTTTAAAACTTACATCAATACTTAAACAAAATACACCCAAAACTACACTACACATTAGAAATTGAAAGTAACAAATCCATAAATTTCCTAGACATTACAGTAACAAAAGTTGGGAACAAACATGTTCAGAATCTACAGAAAACCCACAACAACAACAACAACACACATACACAACACATCCAATCATCCAGCATAACACAAGGTGCATTCCGAACAATGGTACACAGACTACTCAACATACCAATGAGCCAACAAGACTACAAAGAAGAGTTAAACACAATCAAATAAATGGCACAAGAAAACGGATAAAACCCTAACATAATCATCATCATCATCATCATCATCATCATCATCATCATCATCATCATCATCTGTGGTCATACAGCCCTTTTAGTTTAGCCTTGACCTCCTTAAGAATTGCCACTCAATCTTCCCTCTCTAGGGCTCTCCGTCTCCATCTCTTAATTCCTGCTTTAACTAGATCATCCTGAACATCATCCAACCATCGTAGTTTAGGTCTTCCTGTTCTTCTTTTACCACTTAGCGTGGCATCTAGTAATCTTTTAGGAATATTATTATTGTCCATTCTGATAATGTGGCCCAGCTACTCCAGCTGTCTAATTTTTATATCAGTGACAATACTTGAATCTTTATATAGTTTTTGTAGTTCAGAATTGGTCCTAATTCTCCACTCTCCCTTATCATAAATAGGGCCATAAATTTTTCTTAAAATTTTCCTTTCCCACGTATTTAAGATGATTATTGCTCGTTCAGGTAGAGTCCAGGTTTCGCTTCCAAAAGTCACTGTAGGTTTAATAATTGTTTTATAAATCCTCACCTTAATTTTTTTGGAGATATATCTGGTTCTTATAATTTTATCTAATGCTCTGAGGCTTCGATTGCCAATGGCTATTTTATCCTTGATCTCAGTTAATATGTTGTTATCCTCGGTGACTATCGAGCCGAGATATCGGAACCTTGACACTTTCTCAAAAGTAACCTCATTTAAGACAACAGTTTTTACAGTATTGTCTCTCGTGGTTATGTTATTCATATACTTTGTCTTTGTTCTGTTAATATTTAAATTTGAAGCATTTGTCTCATTATGTATCTGTTTGAGGACATCATCTAAGGATGACACATTCCGTGCAAATACAGCTACATCATCAGCAAAAGCAAAGTATTGAAACATTCTATTAAATATGGTTCCCCCTGGATTAATGCAATCTTTCTAATAACTCACTCTAGACCAATATTAAATAAGAGTGTTGATAAGAAGTCACCCTGTCTAATTCCATTATGAGTTATGAACTTTTCTGATAATTTATTCTGTATTTTAACTTTATTTTGTGTATTCATTAAAGTCATCTTGGTTAAGGCAATTAACTTTCTATTGATTCCAAATTCTGCCATTGCATCAAATATATAATTCCTATTTATTGTATCAAATGCTTGTTTAAAATCCTAACATAATAGACAACATAATAAGAAAGACCAAATGGAATTACAAAAAAACATAGGAATACAACACAAACACAAGAACACAAAAAATACATCACACTAACATACGAAAGCAAAAACAGACACAAGATTGCAACCTCATTCAAGAAATTAAATTACAACATTGCATACAGAACAAAAAACACTCTACATGAGCATCTCAACACACAAACAAATACAACCACACGGCGTATACAAACTCAAATGCAACACCTGCAACAACTTCTACATAGGACAGACAGGCAGATCATTTCAAACATGTTACAAAGAACACATCACAGCCATAATAAAATTACAAAACACTTCCACATATGCAGAAAACATCACAAATGCGGGTTTTTTTTTTTTTTATTTCACTCCAAATGCAAGTTAATAAGTTTTTGTGAACAATGCTGAATAGCTCTTGTCGGAATTCTTGCTTTCTCCCAAAATATAACGCACTCACATACCACAAAATTAGCACTTTCACTAAGAGTTAATTTTACCTCCCCTTTGTTATAAAATAAAACTTCCAGCACTTGTCTATTTGATGGTAATTTGTGTCCAGTTATTTGGTGCTTTATATCACCTATTAAAAACACACGTAATTGATGTGACATTATGTTAGAGTAATGACCCGAAAATACATGCGACACGATCAATAACAGATGAAGAACTGACTGTATTGCACGTACTGACAGGCCGAGGCCTGACTCAGCGTGAGAAGTGCGTTCGCGTTCCAATCGGCATGGATTACAGTGCTTCAGTCGGAACAAAATTTTGTGTAGACATGTTTTAGAGTCATTCGAACACAATTGGAGGGTGGGTGACACCCTACTGTCCACCCATGAGGTTACTGATTCCGTGCATTCTCTTATATTCAGCCCAAGCTTCTCGTCCATACGCTAGATACATTTGATAATTATGAACATGAGCTCACACATGTAGTTTTGTTGCAGCCTGGCCCCATTCCTGGGATGCGACCTCCAATGGGTGGAGCTGGCCATGTCGTGCCAGCACCAAAAGGCAGTGGAACCATGGGAATTGTCATGCCCATATATACTATTGGAATTGTTGTATTCTTCATGTACACGATTATGAAGGTAATTGTTTTTAACTGATCTCAGCTTAATCAGTGCCCATTTTCAGTTATTATTGATAGCTCTGGATCAGATCGACATATTTCCATTTTCCTCCATCATAGTTATTCCAGTTTCCATAGTGACACGTGTTACCAAGAGTAGAAAATGAAATAAAAGTTTGTTTTGCCTTCATTTATCTTTGTTCAGGAAGAAAGATATCTTTAGCTGTGAAGTTACTATTGTATGTACGGCCCAACAGGTTTATTCTTTCATGTACTGAGCGAAAGTTTCATTAATTATTCTCGACTAGAATAGAACCAGTAGCCTGTAACTACAAAGGACATTCATTTCAAAATATTTACGAATTTTCCTTCTCCTTTTTCTTATGGTCAACCTGATGCATTTCTTTGGGCCATATTTTTTTTGGTTGCTCTATTGCTCAGTCATACCTGTTTAGCCATTGCACATGTGCGTTCATATTATTTATATGTGATCTTCATTGTTTTGGTTTCGATATTTTACTTGAAATTTCATTCTTTGAGTAAAAATGAAATGGACACTAACACTTACAGTTTGTATGGGGAAAGAATGTGCTTACCATGTGCTCTCACTTGCTGTACCCTACTTCAAGACCAACAGCAACTTATTCTTAGAACCAATATCCACATTGTGTTCGTTTAGGTTGTGATGGAAATGGACGTAGTTACCAGTTACAGAAATGATTGGAAAAACTTGTGATTAAGACGAAATGGCAGTGTTATTCTTAGCACACATTTAAATATTAGATACTTTTTCTCATCACATGAACTGTAGTTACTAATGCTACCAAGAAAAACCATAGACGATTGAAGTTAAGCATATCTGAAAAGACTGTTTACATTTTAAAGACGAGGTCACTTTAATAGATTTTTTTATGGTAGGTTTAGATTGAATAATCTGTTAAATAGCATCCTTGAGGGTTTTTTTTTTAATGTTCACTTTGTATAAGCTGATTTTCGTCTGTTTTTCGCGATTGTACGATTTTTGACGAATAACATTTCAGATTCACTTCGTAGTTTTTCTTGCCTTTCAATTTACGTAATGTTATGGTTGTATATAATTTCCTGTTTTAAGTTTTTGCTCCGTCAAGTGAATTTAACGATTTGTAATAATCTAATGACCCTATTAGTGCGATAAATTTTCTTCTCCTTTTCACCTCAAGACAAATGTACATAGGTTGCATAAAAAGTTATGGCAACACTGCTGTCACGTGACAATGGTGCATTCGAGACCTGCCAGCTGTGTGGACATGAACAAGGACTGTTAGATGAGCTAGTGCAGCCAGCGGCAACAGTACTCTCTCAATCTACTGCAGTGTGTAGAACATTGACTTTCATAGAGATAGTGCGAGTGCCCTAAGACCACGTTTACAAAACTAGAGCAACGTTCCTGGATCAAAATTGAAGTGACACCAGGTCGTAATGCACAAGAATGTTTTCAGGGACTGCGTGAAGCATGTGCCGATACAGCATTGCCATATCGCACAGTGGCACGATGGGTTAAAGCATTGTGGGAAGGCAGGGATGCCGTTCAGGACAACCTCCATACAGGACGACCCTGCATGGAGGACAACACAGTTCAACTCCTTGCTTCCTTGTTGGATGCTGATCGCCGATGGACTGCGCGTGAGCTAGCAGCGGAAGTCGGAGTATGTCACAAAACTGTGCTACACATTCTGCAGGACATTCTGGGTTACCGCAAAATTACAGGGCGTTGGATACCCCATGAAATTTCCGAGGTTTAACAATGGCACCACTATGCAGTCGCACAAGCCTTGTTGGACCGGTACCAAAGGAATGATGACAACTTTCTTGGACAAATCGTCACTATGGACGAAACATGGGCTCGCTCATATGAACCAACCAAACTCGAAACATCAATCAAACGAATGGAAGCATCCAGGTTCTTCTCGTCCAAAGAAAGTGCGCCCTACACAAAGTGCTGTGAAGATGATGTTCATTGTGGCGTATGACATTGATGGGGTAATACTGCACCACGCTGTACCTCCAAGGCAGACGGCAAATGCGGACTACTACTGCAGGTTCCTGCAGCACCACCTTCGTCCAGCCCTCAGGAGAAAACGACGACACTTGGTGGTACAGAACCCCATCATTCTTCATGACAATGCAAGGAGTCACACCGCTGCTGCTGTCAAGGATCTCTTGCATCACTAGCAATGGGAGATTCTGGAACATCCACCGTACTCACCTGATATGAGTCCATGCAATTACGATCTTTTCACCAAAGTGAAAGAAGCACTGTGAGGGACCCGGTACAATACCAGAGATGAACTTATCCATGCTATAGGGCGGACATCAACAAAAATGGATGCGCTGATGGTGTACGACGCCTTCCAAACATTTGGCAAAAGGTAATAAATAAGGGGGGCGACTATATAGAAGGTACGTAAATGTTGTACCCCTGTGAATAAAGCCATGTGAGAAATATCGAACTGTTGCCATTACTTTTTATCCAGCCCTAGTAGATCAGTGGCAGAATACAGACTGATGCACAGGAAGAGAAATGAAGGTGCTAAACATTTTCTTGTTTAAGTGAAAAAGTAACAGAATACAGAAATAAATGGAAGGGACATTTAAATAACAATCCAACAGTAATATTGCTGGATAAGCATTATGGGAAGGTATACATAGACTTAGGATAAAAATCCACATTTTTTCTTTAATGTCTTTCAAACTTTGGTGACATGATTCTTGGGAGTAAACTAAGCAATTTATATAATTAAAACTTAAAATCGAATTTGTGGGCCCAAAGAACTTTTTTTTTTTTTTTTTGACTGATCAATCCACTCAAAAGATATGTCACATTATATGAGCATTTTAGGGAAAAGAAAAATAGGTATGTAATTGTATATTTTGGGGTAAAATAATTATAATCGTTTGAAAATAATTTTAGTTACAACATAGCCACATGTTTAAGCTTTAATTTGGTACTTCAGTGAAGTCTTTTGCCCAATTGGAAGTCTACTTCTTGTCTGTCGAAAGGCTAATAAATGTCGGAAAATGTGAGATAGAAGAAAAGAGACACCGAAGATGACATAAGGTATATGTGAATGCCCAAATAATTACGAAATTATTGAGAAAATGGGCACAAGTTATGTATTTTTGAAAACTAGAAGAAATGATATTCCAGATGAGGCAAAAACTTTATTTACCAAAATGTTGAAGAAATCTGACGTTTCTAGAGTTCATGTATACCTGAGGGATAGAGCAGCCTGGGATACCAAAATCAAGATGGTTGTAAGAATCTTTAAATTTTAAATTCTTTAGCAATTACTAGAGTTGAGATCATTTTATGTTCTTCCTTTTTAAAGAGGAAATGATGAGCAAGCAAATAAGCAGTTTAAGATTAATGTTTTATGAGAAAATTTACAAAGAAGTATTCACTAAATACCCAGAGAGTAAACTACGAATTTTTAAATACCTCATCAAGTCACTATTATATAATAGCGGTATAATGTTTGTTTTGTGATCTTCATCTACTTCACTAATCAGATAAAGTGTGTGCATTTTATAGAGTAGAGTAAGGGATTAAATGTGTTTTTATTTTCTTCACATTTATATTCTTAATTTAAATTAATAAACCATTTTAATTTGTGATTAAATAATTTGTTTAAAGGTTATGTTCAAGAAGCCTGGGCAATCTTCAGTCAGTTATGGTGACTTCAGTTCAGATCCTGAGTTCCGGAAAATGGTATTTTCAGATGAATACGTGGATGATCAAACAAACACTTACGGGGACATCTCTCGTCAGAAGGTGAAACATGAGACTGTTACTCCGACTTGGAAGACAACAGAAGAAAATGGCACAAAATTGGGTGTGTAGTTTAACATAATTTTGTTATTCTAACTTCAGTATTGATTTATTCACCAGAGAGCTGAAACATCACCATAAACAGATACCTACAATTCATTTTAAAAGTACTTATTATGATTTCTGTTTTTCATGCTTCAGGTTGGAAGGAACGTGATACGAGTAAGTCTTGTGTAGCCTATACTTAAGAGCTTTTATTCTACATTCGAGGACTCTGATTTTCGCTTTTAATTGTATTACTAAATGTAATTGAAGAGTGTGATCCCAAAACTCGCTAGTCCCTTTGACCATTTTTATGATTTATGCATTTGAGACCTCTATCATTATATTTTAAACTTATTTTTTTTCGAAACAACGCCAATCCTTGTCTAAAAGTTTGTGTTATTGTGCATGTCACTAGAAAACTCACTTAGTCTGTAGACTAGCCCAGTCCTTTCATAAAAATGGACTGAATCACACTCTTCAATTGTTTAAGATGCATTCCTTGTCGAATTGATATTGAATGAAAACGTAATTATGAGCTTGTTTTAATGTCAGTGCACAGAAATGAGTTTCCTAAAATTAGCATAGTGTACATGTTACTCAGAGCTCTTTTCTTACTTCTGAATGCAATCATGTGTATGGCATATAATTGTATATATTTCACTCGTCATAGTACATAGGAATTTTCTCTGCCCTGAGGTATCCCAACATTTCTCAGTCACATCATTCGGTATAGACCCACTGCCTAAGGTCTCTGACGAACTTATCGGCATGCTCATAGGGTCGATTTCTAAAACGAGGTCTAGACCACGGCCATGGCTTTGGATTTATAAAACGAGGTCTTTTCCATTTTTCTGAGCCATGGCTCGAAATCATGGTCTGAAGCAGAGACCACGGCTGGGGTAGGTTTAAAACCATGGCTTCATGTATACAAGATGGAGCCAGTAGATCAGCTGGATGATTATCAAAGGAAAATTTGTGTCTATGAGTATTAAATCCCCGGAAACAATTCTTTGTAACTATATAACGACAATAATTTCAGACGAATATTTCTATTTTTGAAGGAATCAACGCAAAATGTAGCAAGAATGCTAAAAATAATAATCTGCAACGAAATGCAAGAGGCGGCAGGTTGACAGTTTTTTTACACTTTGTTGCTTTGAGGGAAATAAGATATAATATTTTATATTAATTGTATACTTTTATGTCTATACGATGATGTAATTTAATTTTCAGTCTTTACAGTAGTTTTTGACATTTCATTTAATACTCGAAAATGATGTGGACTTGCAAGAATATGAAGCAAACTTGATTTTGTCTTTTTAAGTTTTATGCTACTGGGGCTTTCCACATAGTAGGCCTGTTACATGTGAAAATAGAACCATACCACATTTTAGTTTAAATTGAAATTTTAATCCAGTTAATATTTAGGTTATTAATTCCATAGAACCAGGTTTTCAGGCAGTTAATGTTGGTAGTAGTTATGAACAAATGATAAACAACAACATAAACGCTCGACTTGTGCTAATTATTTGGTGAATATCATTCTAGTACCTAAAAATCCATTCCCTATTAAATACTAAGTAATGCTAGTATTAAACGCACATAGCCTATATTCTGTAAATTAGTAAATTCAGTATAACAATAACTTAGCTGAGAACAAAAGAATGTGACTTAATGCAATTCAATAAAAATATTAATCCTGATGTTCATTTCTTTCTAATATCGACTGTTTATCGGCAGTAAAAATCTATTCTTAGCTGCGTTGCCATGTATAAAACGCAGGAACCTCGGTTTCTTCTCAAGCCGTGTCTCGACTTCGTTTTAAAAATCGTATAAGGTTTCAGACCTCGATCACGGTTTAAAAACCGAGGTTTGGAACCAAGATTTCGTGCATGTTTTAGAAATCGACCCATAGAGTCGGGGTGAATAACTACTAGTTAAGGATCCTGCCATTGGATAAAAAAAAGACATTTCATTGTTAATCAGATCGTTTAGATAAGAATAGCAAGTCTAATCTTAGATAATTTTATATTGACAGATTATTGCCTCATGGTTAATGAAGTGCTATTCATTTCTGAAGTTGAAAACCTAAAACTGTATAATCAAATCTATTAGGGCCGATTTCACCAAGTTTATTTAACTTTAATTGTTACTCAAAGCCTAGATCATATATACCCCAGATATGTCGGCCTTATAGGCTTTGACGTTAACAACTTTTGTCAGGGCTATTCCATATGAAATCGATCAGTAAAAAACCTCGCATTTTTTAATACTCTAATTTTTTCCCTTTTATACAAGATGCTGAGGACAGTGCATTTTCAAAAATATACTATCGAAAGTCAAACGGTTTTCGTACTATTGAGCGACAAATTTAGCGTATTTTATAAAAACAAGCCTCTTTCAGCGCTCAGAACTCTGGAACCGTTTACTGCAGAACATTGAATGGGAGCTCATTTTGAAGCTGACATTTGGTAGGTTATGTTAAGAAGTAATCCTTATTTTTATTGTATGCAGAGAGACAGATAATCTGATTTTACTTACTTTTAGGCTTTTTGCCCATTTGTAAAAATTTAAAAAATATTGAGAATAAACCTTGCATTATTAAGAGGGACTTCAGCGTTATTTGCTTAGTGGCTCGGCAATAAGTTTCGAGGGTATTAAATAAATTATTTTCACACGCCTAGACTTGAACGGCACAGTACCGCACACACTGGCCGAGAGCTGAAGATAAGCGAGCGTCGGGCGTCATTTTACTCCTGTGTTTATGAAAACTTGTGATAAAGCTAGCCCGGTTATGTGCTACTAGACGAAACATCACGTGTTTGTCTCCTGGCCTTGCTTGGCGTGGCTAGCTCCCGTCTCACAGTCAGCTGGTTACTTCACGTGTATACTATTTATTTTCTTTAGTTGATATTTTCAATACTTTCTTATCAACGGTACACCAGTAAAAAATATGTGTTTATTTGTACTTTCAATGCGGAATCTAACCATATATTTTTTAAATATTTTTTCGTGGTCAAAGGCATCTTAATGAAGAAAAATCTAAATTTCTCCATTTCCATAAAAAGTAAGAAAAATTGTTTACATGTCAATATAAACTTTAATTTCTCAGCATCGAAATAAACCATGATTTTGATCATTGGGTGAAATGGTTTTGGAGCCACAACAGTTTAAAGTTGCTAATTTTATGAAAATACGATAAATTTAAATATTTTTAATTTAAACACTATGAAGTTCTGATGCTTCAAACTTTGCACAAAGCATTATATCACAGTTGTCAACGGACAGAAAAAGTTTCATTGTATTTAAAAATTGCAAGGTCAATTTTCTCTATATTTTGGTCGATTTGAGATGGAATAGCCCGTCAGGTTTACTACGCTGTCATCGAGTTGTTACATAAGGAGTCACGTCATAATTCCCATTTGAATTTCATTAGCGACTGTACTGCCATCTCGTGTTCGTTTACGGCGGACGGGTGGCAATCCTGGCGGTTGTTCTCTTCAAAGTGCAAACGATTTTAACATAGCGATAACCTATCTGTTACATATATGATCTAGGCTTAAAATCTTCTTAATTAAAATACATTCAAGTTACTGTAATTGGTCAATATTTGGTCATTTAGATAATTAATCCTACATTAACGATAATAATTTTCATCATGGCGAGGACAATGATGGACTTTATATTTGAAAATGATGATTTCTCTCCGAGACGGGTGAGAATAATTTCCGAAAGAGAAGATTATTTTAATACATGATTAACCTATAGTGGATAGTAATAGCAAATGCTATGATATTTTAGTGTGTGTAAACAATTTTTAAATTAGAAGTTAGAATTAAATTAATTAGGAAGTTAGTCTGCAATATATGTGATTAGAAATGGTTTTCGAATTTGACCATTTCCCAAAACATAAACAAATATCTCAGGAATCTCAGGGATTATTTTTTTTTTAGAATTTTGCCTTCCATAGGCATCTGCTCTCCCGATCCCCATTTCATTTTTAGTAATGTCTGCATCTCGCTTCCCTGAGCTATTTAAGATGAGTTGCTTATTCAGATATAGAAGTGAAGTACAAATGAGAATAATATGAAAAAGATGAGAAAATATTATATACCTGACTGAAATGATCTTCAAGAGAAATGAAGTAAGAAAAGATGTAGGCTAGCTTTTGTCTAAAACCAAAAGTATAAATGTATCTCTTTCACTCTGAACTTAGAAAACTACGAGATTAACGAACTCGTTTTTTTGTACTGACTTAGTTAACTTTAATTTGTTAAAGCTGGAACATGTAGTCAGAAGATTTGTTTGATCAGTATCATTTCAGCATATCAGTTTAAATAGTTATAACATAGCTTTTTATTCTTGTATTATAGTATCTGTTTCAAATTTTAAGACATCAGAATTAGTACATTCAGTTTGGAAGCAACTAAATTTCATTCAAAAATAGGTTGTTTTAAGTTGTGGTGATGGATGGTGATTCTAAAATCTTGTGTCTGATTGATATTGTTTTGTCATTCGTGGATGGACGCAGTTGTTGATAAAATGAGGAGAAATAAGAAAAATATTGTGACCCTGCAAAATACAAATGTTCAGCATCAGTTTGTGTTTCTCCAGAACTATTGGGTGCATTTTGTTCATATTCAGTGTCTATCAATGTATTTATCTTCGAATGAGATGTACATGAAATTTCATAATTTTTAGTAGTAAATTAATGGGTCTTTTGAAGTCAAAAACACTATGGTGATCCACTTTAAGAATTGGTAGACAATTTTCTTTTTTATTTTTTGTATTGCATAAAATAAACTGGCAATTGTAAGGGGGGTGCTCATATCAATGAAAAGTGTCTTTGGTAAAAAGAAATTTGATGTTATATATAGAATTATATTTGCTTTTCATTGCGAATTTTCTCAAAGTGTGGACTTCTCAGGTAGCAGAAAATGCCTTATTATTGCTTGAGCACTAGCAGACCCTATTTTGTAACAGCTGTAAACCAATTTGTTTCACTGAAGTGAAGTCGAATATATTTAAATACTTATATCAAGTTGTGTAAATAGGAAGTGAACCTCGATCCATTGGGAGAAAAATGATAATATTGGAAAACCATAAAAATTACCTAATTTAGACCCAACAGAGTTATGTCATCCTGCCTAAGGTTTTTCCGTGGTTTTTCTAAGGCACTAAGACACATCAGGATGAGTCCTAAAAGAAATGGACCATTAAATTTTCGATATAGATGTCCTGGCTTAACTTTCATAGACTACCCTGAACTGCAAAGTGCCTTTCAGTGTGCAGCATTTCTTTTGATCCTGCAGTCAGCTTGTCCAATGCCTTCCCCTTCTTCCCCGTTATGGTAGCTGTTAGGTTATGTCCCTGATTGGACTTTAATGGCAACCACTTTTATCAATTTCATCTAGCGACTGCAAAAGAAATTACTTTATATCCCTTATGGAATTGCATGGAGCAACTGTACTTCCATCTAGCAGTCGATGATGGAGGTCCTGGTGGTTTTCATTTCATAACATGGGAATAGCCAATCTGATATATGTGATCAGGGGTCACGTCCATTTTCAGCTTTTTCCCCCTAAAATTTTCTAGAGCTCCTTCAGTGGAGTAGCGAAACCCAAAGTGAGACAAGTGGCCAATAGGCTTAAAGCTCACATATTCTCTTGCAAGGACGCATTTTCGCTACCTTTCAAAGTTTTTCCTTCTATTTCCATCTCTTTCAATTCAATTCAGTCTACACATGACAACAGAGTTATGGACACATCCTCCTGGTCCCTAGACAAGTTAATGTAGAAATACCCACATAATCGATGTGTTTAATTTTTAACAATTATCTTAAATAATAATGTAAAATCATATTGGACATGTCTCGTAATATTTTATTCTTGCTTGTAAACTTGCCTGTACGATAAAAAAGTTATTCGCTTAAATAGGATATAAAATGAACTAAATAATTATTGATTACACTGAATGCACCTTCATTAGAACACTATCTACACTATTTCTTGGAGAAAAAGTCTGTGATTAGCTTTCGTTTCGTGCACATTTTACATCTGAATTCTATAGTGAATTTCAGATAAGAACGATACTTAGGTAAACAGAAAAATGGAGTTTCACCACCTCCCACACCATTGTACCAAGTGATGACATATGCACCATAAATTAGTGTGCAATTCCTTTCGAGATGTTGGTCGTTACTGATAATTGAATATGTTAAAATCATGAGCTATGTCCAGAATGCAAATATGTGCTACAGCAAATTCATTTTCATAAAATTAATACTACTGTTTAAAGTAGGTGGCCTTCCATTAGCCCATACTGCTGCATTCCATGCAACTAGAACCTACGTCACAAATTAGGCCTATACCATATCACATGAAAATGAAGCCAGTACTTCAATGGCTCAGAACGAGACTGTTACAACTCAAAAAATTCACTTTTTGAGTTATTACTATCATTTGAACACTTGAATTGAGAACTATGCTATGTGAAATTGTTACAACTCTAAAAATTTCCTAGTGGGACATAAATGCACATATAACAGTTTTAAAGTTATGCTATTTAGTCTTTTTCTCAATTGGAAAGTGTTATATTTTGCGTTGTAACAGTTTTCCATTCTCAACTGCAAACAATGTTGCTAAAAGCAATGTTCCATTTTGACTTGTAACACTTTCGCATTAAAAATGTCCATGCTTCGAGTTTAGATTTGGCACATCTGATGATAAATTCATACAATAATCATAGCATACAATGTTATTATTACTTTTGTCTTCACCATCGACTTAGTATTGAAACATTAATCATCGTGAATGTTCCATACATCAGTATTTAATTCACTTAATATTTCATTTTATATCTCTAAGAAAGGTTCATGTTGTGTATGTAGTGCATGTAAGAATAATACAGAAACAGAGAAATTAACTGCAAAAAAGTTATAATAGACATATAAAAGAAGAAGCAACATTAAGGGCTACAAAGACTAAAGATATTGAATCAGAAAACAGGATCCAAGCAAAGTTGTGTGCTGCTTTGATATTCAGGCAGTTCTTCCTCCACCTTGTGATGAGTGTTCCTCTTAATATTATAAAAGGAAACTCTCCTGTTACAATCTCACAATATATGACATCGCAAACAGCCAGGGCCATTGTTATTTTTGGCATGAGGGCTTGGCCAAAAGAGGTTCAAAAGAGATTGGCACATGCCTCTATAATTTATTTCTTTGCCCAACACAGTAACAAACCAGGTAATTATGTTTTCAGGCAATTGTGTTGGGCAAAACAATAACAAATTCATTGCCCCATTATTTCTGCACTGCGTAACTAACCTGTGTTAATGTCATAACACAGAAATTTTTAGTCACAAGTCATACCGAGAATGAGAATGACTCTATGCATTCTACTGTTGAAGGGTGGAGGGGGGGGGAAGAATTATTAAAGAAGGACTTCCATTCTGCCAACGCAATGGGTATCAGTACTGAAATTGCCCAAGAAAAAAGGCAATATATACAAAGTCAATGAAGTAGACACACCAGATATCTTAGATTTGAAAGACTTAACACAAAAAATGGGAAATAATTTTTCCAGAAATAAAAATGGTGATAATATAAACTAGTCTACTATGAAAATCGTGGAGGTCAGAAAACAGGATCCTTTCGCCATCTTCTATAAGCACTCCTATGAACAAGATGATTTCGAAAAAATAAGTAGTCGACAAAGAGGAAGCGCAAGTCTTCTCTAGCCATACGAAAGCCAGTATTTTCTTCGCCTTCAGGGATAGATGTGGGGGGAAAATTTGCTTGATCTGTGTAAAAGTTTCAAAGTTTCCGATGGTGTTGAAGAAAATAATGCTACATTTGAATAACAACCAAACATATTTTTTCTCACTACATGTGGATGTTTAGTCGACTGTCCGAAGACAGGTTTGAACCTCATGGGCCTAAGTTACTGTACACCAATAAGGCATCACTCATGAGGCAACTAGGCTACATGACGCAATTTATTTCTTATTATTGTTGTAGTCATCCTATATCAACCAATTTCATTTTTTAGTGTTTCTAAATCCACATTTGACATATTTTTCCATTGTATTATCTAAATTTATTACAGAGTGATGTCAGGAAAAACCTGTTGCAAGTAATAATATATTATGAAATACTGTTATAGCTGAGAAATTTTGTCACAATATTTTAATGCGAAACTGTTACAACTCAAAAAAATGTCGCATACAAGTTACATAAAACAAATAACGACAAAATTAATATTTCAATAAACCTCTGTAACAATAATGATTACATATACCAATTTTCATTGTTGTGCCATGATTATCTGATTTACCATCTACAATGGAAAACTGTTGTTGTTATCTAATGCTGGGCTTTGGCAACGAAGCCATTAGCGTTCTTGCTCTCCAATATTTCTCTGTGGTGGATCCATCAGGTAGAACTTCACAGGTTATGAGATGATCTTCAGTCATTTCTTCTTCTTTGTTGCATAGAGGGCAATTTGGATTTGTGTAAATTCCTATTTTATTCAAGTGTTTGGCCAAATAATCGTGTTCTGTAAGCAGTCTGAATTTTGCTACTGCAGATTTACGTGGGATTTCTGGAATAATTTCTGTTTTTTTTTTTTTTTTTATCTTTGGCTTTGGAAAACTTTAAATGGCTGTACTGAAAAATCTCTGTTTTTGAGTTGTAACAGTCTCGTTCTGAGCCATTGACTTGTCTGGCTCTTCAGTAGCCATACAAAGATATATTGTGTCTAGGCATGTAAACCTGTATTGAACATGAGTGGAAACACTTGCCAGCGTCTCTGTTGTAGCACAGCCGACTCTGAACAAGTCACAGCATTAAGACGACAAATCTCGTTAAGTTAGACGAGTGCGTAATACATTCCATAATAATATCAAATGTTTATTTACCTCCATATCGTTCTTGTGTGGAAAAATCGGACTAATCAGTAAGTTACTATAAAATTGCATTTCTGACACAGTCTCGAAATCGCCATTTTCTGCATCTTCTTGCTTCAAAGCTAATAATGGTGAGCAAAAGGTTCACTCTTTCAAAATAAAAGAAAACTGAAATTGCTGGAAAATATTGTGTTGGGACTGTGATTTCTCAGCAATTGATGCGATAAAGTAACAGTTCAAGGAATGATGGAACCAGGGAAAAACTCATTATTTATTTATATGGAACTATTTTCGGGACCAAAAAAGGCGGGAAAACGATGATAACAGGAATGATACATCGAGGTTCCACTGTAAATGATTACAGATGAATAGCTACTTTATATAAATTTATGCAAAATTACAAATGTTTAGTTATTTTAGACACTAAATTGTAAAAAGTGAGGAAGTGTGTGTTGTTGTCGTAACACTAATTATACGAAAAAGTATTGTAATTTGGAACTTTTCGAGGAAATGAACATTTCTATATCTTTTGTATTGAAACCCTGTCTGTGAACAGCAATTTCTGCTACTATTGGATGGATTTTGTGCATATTCACTAGTAAGTTGAAACAGAAGTATTGTGTACCAAATATCATATTTACGAAATAAATGCGTAGTTTTTTGTATTTTAAATCAAAAGCACATAATAGCGGTCTTTGTCTAAATCAGTTCTAAAAATTTCTTGTTAAATGAATTTTGCTTCCTTCATAAGATGAAGTCATAAGTGAAATTATGTACTCACTATGTCCCCAAAAACTTTATATCAGATTCATTAATTACTTGTTACATAATATATCAAATAAAAAAATCCTTCAGGTAAAAAATTCTGGATTTAAAAATATAAGCTAAGCAAGGTTAACATAATCCAGAAATTCGGTATCAGTAAAATGATTCTATAAAGGAACTAATGCACGAAGTATGTCAGATTCTTGACATTCATTTTTTTTATTTTAAATTATTTGTATTTTTTAATCCAAGACAACTGGGGATTTCCTCTGTAAGTCATTTGAATGAAGACACTCTTAAAAACCAGTAGCAATTACATAATTACTCGTAATATAATGACTTCACTTTTGTTTTACTACTTAACTGCATTGCATTACTGTTTAATGCAAGAATATGTTCTCACCTAGCAGAATAATGCGTGTATACTTTCTCTAAAATTTTCCGAAATCGTTTTATTATGATTTTGACACTGTTCTCCTCATTTATAATCAACATAGCAAGTGTGTTGAATTTTGATAAGTTTGGATGTGTTTAAAGATGTTTTGGACAGCTCATTTCTGCACCAGTACTATTGCTTTTGGATTGGGGTTGTTGGGAGCATGGTTAACTCGTTTATTTTGCAGGGGATATAGAGATTGACCATCTTCGCAAGCGTCTTGAAGAAACAGAAGCTGCCATGGAGAGGATTGTAGCTCAGATGGGCTCGGTCCCACACAAGTTACACTCTTCCTCAGGCACACAGTTGATTGGTGCTAAGGTTAGGGGTCCATCCTCGCTCATTTTTGCATGGCATTCTGTGAATTTGATTCTAAGGCTGAAACCAATTGTTGTACAGTTCATAAAAATGACAGTTTGAAGGGAACAGAGAAGGAATCACTTTGTTAATTAATTTACAAAAAAAACGTAGTTTTTATTATTTAGGTATTAAATTCACTATGTATTGTGCAGAAATAGGAAAGGAGCAGCACATTATTTATGTATATAGGAGAAAAGAAATCGTGATTTTTTTATGTCTAGTTGAAATTTGAAAATCATATAAAGTAATATGTTTTGTAGATGCTCATGATATAATTTGGACTTGATATTTTTATCTTTTTAAAGACTTACGTCTTGAAATAGTGCAGAAATGGTGAACTATTGTATATATTAAATGATCTTAACAAAGGGAGGGTCAAGACTTTAGGCACTGTCACATATTACTACATTGCGTGTCATGTTCACCCACAAAGCAGTGCTTTGCAGCTGCGGGATCATGTGTAGATTTTTGTGTTGGCATTACCTTTTCAGATGATGAAATGCAAAAGACTGCTGACTTATCAGCTGCTTTAATTCTAAAGATGCACTTTCTTTTATGCCAGGGATGTCAAAGCGCCTGCACTGTGTGCCCTTAAGAACCCACATAACATTTCCTTAAGAGCTATAATTGTACTTTATCTTGCTAAAAAGTGAACCCTGGTGGATTTGTATTGCTTGTAGTATGAGCACACAGTGGAGGCATTTTATGCATTAGTCACATGCGATGATTGCGAGCAATTGCTGCATGAAAGCAGGGCATGGCATGCGTCTACTGCAACAACCAGTCAGGCTGCAGCAGATGCATGTGATGCAGTGTATTTCGTGCAGTTCACATTTGCATTATGATTCAATTTTCGACGATTTTGTCGTAAAAACTTAATTTCAGCAGAGATGAAGGTTCAAAATTCATTGAATTTGTTACAGTTCTAAAGATATTCTCTGATCCTTCGCACAAGAATTACAAAAATGTTGTATACAGGAAAACATTTGGAAAGAATTGCCTCTAATTTCGAATAGAAAACAGGTAAGTATTCATATTTTTTTTTGGGAAGGTATTAACTTATATTTTTATTTTTTTATGTAACTACATCGCAAAGTAACTCACAGTCAAGACATTTTAACTCTCGTTTTATTTTGAAATAAATTAGCACTAAATTCTTCTTCTTCCTTGGCTTTGCAGTCCTTGAAGTTTGACTTCAACCTCCTAATGACATCCGCCCACTCAATCAAGTCATCCCCATAAATCAATCTGGTTATTCATTTTGGGCTTCTCAACAGTAAGATTTTTGTTTTACAGAGTTTACATGTTTGTTTTTAACACACCCCTGCTTTCAGGTGTCAGGTACACGCCCTCATCCTTATCAAAATGGGATAGGTTTTCCTGCTTTCATTGACAGACTATCAACTGCTGCATTTAGGGGTTCCACCTACTCGACATCAGTGCAACCCTCAAGACAGAATAACCAATCATTCATCCCCCTCCTTTATCTGGGCTTGGGAGGTACAGGAATACCCCCAGAGGCGGAGTTTTACCACTAAATTAGTCTACTAAAGTATGCAACAAAAAATTATGGCGTACACTTACTATGTTCATATATCATTATTCATTTTAAATATATTAAAGTGCATTGCTGTTAATTTGGGAGAAAACACTTGTTTTTCAGTGTGAAATAGTCTTGTACAAATTGCAGAAATCACATCTCTGAAATCATACTGATATTACTATGCTTATTGTGAGATATTTAAAAAACGTGTATCTCAGATAATGAGAAGATCCTTCTCTTTTTGCCGTCATATACCTAAAAATAAAAACTACGATGATGAATTACTTATTCCTAGTCAGCGATAAACAAGTCCAATTTGTAAACTTCTCATAATACAGTATATATATCGAAAAAAGACAACTGCATTATTTTCTTGCTTTATAACACATACACATAGAAGTCCATTTTATTTTGCAAGGATTATGAAAAGAGATCGAGATCCATCAGAGACACCTGAAAGCATCTCAAAAGGGACAGCAAATTAGGTACTGGCTCTGTAATCCATTCGAAGTGGACTTGGGATCCTGACTCCGTATTTGGAATTTTTAAATAATGTAGAGTCGGCAAGGGGTACAGTGGGAAATATCCTACCAAAAGCAGTACCAGAATTAGAGTACAGAGATACTCAAGAAAGAGTTGAATTGGCTGGAACAGTGAAATCACTACAGAAGAAAAAACCATCGACTTGATGAACAGGATTGATATGATATGATATATGATATATGATATGATATGATATGATATGATATGATATGATATGATATGATATATATGATATGATATGGTATGATATGATATATGATATGATATGATATGATATGATATGATATGATATGGTGTTTATTATATTATAGTTCACAGACAAAGTACATACAAGTAATCAATTAAACCCTTACATTACACACTTTACAATTTTGACACAAATGGTGAACAGGATTGACGAAAGCTGTGCACCAAGTACTAGCAAAAGCTCCCAGGGAAGTTACTGCGATTTCTAGAACAAGATGAAGCTCATGAAGACATTAAGTGAAAAGATAGCCACTCCATCTGTGAGTACAGGCAGAATTGGTGCATTTGTAGATAATAAGGGAATTTCAAATTCAAGCCAGCAATGAGTCTATAAATTTAATGTAAGTGATACGATATTACTATAATTTCCAGTCGAATCTAAAGTACATGGCTGTAGGAAGACAAATATTCAAATAAAAATTATCATGCATGTTTAAATGCATAAAATGTACTACACCAACTCTTTTGAACCCACTGAGCTAATGTAAAAAATTAATTTATTGATGATTTCCTCCTTACTTTAATGTGACAGGAAGTTTTTTTCCCCTTACAGTTCTTGTGGGAGGTTTCTCAATATCATTCTTAATAGCTGGCAGAACAAAACGAAGCTGATTTCGAATTATGAAACTTATTCTTTCCGGTTTTCCAACAATTTTACAACACGCTCGTATAATTCATGTCTCTTTGAAATGTACACTCAATCTGTGCTCTTATCAGGGATATACTGGCACGTAGAATACGACACCCAGTTTCGGGAATGAAACAACAGTTGTGTTGGTTTGAATATTTTATTTTAGTTTCAGTTTACAAATGGAGAGTACAGAAGTAATTGATGAAGGGCTTGCAGCACCATTCCGAAATTAGTCCCAGCCACAACAAAATGTTCGCTATGGTGCGTTTTTATCATCACTTTAATATTTCAGTAGCTCTCTCTCCCTCCCTCCCTCCCCCCCTTCTCTCCCTCCCCTTCTCCCTCTCTATCTCTGAAATGCTACTAGTTGAATTGAAGTAAGTGTTCTAATTTTCAGAAAATATTTGTCTTATGGAGACATTAAAATGTCCTATATAAATCTTATTTGGTGAATCCATAAATGCATATAGAGTATTAGTTGGGAAGCCAGAGGGAAAAAGATCTTTGGGGAGGCGGAGACATAGATGGGAGGATAATACTAAAATGGATTTGAGGGAGGTGGGATATGATGGTAGAGACTGAATTGATCTTGCCCAGGATAGGGACCGATTGTGGGCTTATGTGAGGGCAGCAATGAACTCTAGGTTCCTTAAAAGCCATTTGTAAGTAAGTAAGTATAATTTTTATTTAGGCCTGTCATTTAGATTCTTCATTCTGAGTGTTAACTGTACAACATTGGTTACAGTTTCTTCCTTTCTCATCCAGGCTTGAGGTAGATTTCATCTGAGGAGCTCGTCAGACATGTGTGGACATTGTATGTAATGCTTTATCACGTCACCCTGTCTTTGTCCTACTTCTCTCCTAGTTGTGACAGCAATCTCAGGCTTGTTAGCTGAAGTGGATCTTCAGAGAGAGATTCTAGCAAAGCGTGCTGAGGAACAAATCAGTTCAGAGTCAGACAGAAAGGTACCGTGCACAAACACACATGACGTCAGTGTTTTTGCATGGCAAAATAGCTTCGTCACACAGTAACAAAGCGTATATTGACCATGTTTGTTAATAGTATAATATTGGATGCTGAGAAGCAAGCAGTTCTGATTAATACAAAGACGTTTATTCCAATATTAGTAACTTGGAATATGGTTATGTCATCATTTTCCCCTTTCCTGTATGTTGCAAATTTATTTAATAACACCAACACACTCTTGTGGACCTGAAATTTTTTCATCTCGAGATGAAATTTACTGATGATTTATTTGCCATCAAAAGGAACATAATGTATAAATTGAAGAATTGTTTTATTATAATCCCTCAAAATGAAAGGAGCTACTCAGTATGTATGTATTTAAAATGAGATGAGAGCCTGTATGAAGCTCTATCTCACAGTTTTAATTTACTTTAAATGTTTACAGTACTCTCTGCATTTTCAAGTAAGAATGTGTTACAGTAGAATCCCTCTTGACCAGCACCAAAGGGACCAAGCTAGTTCCGAATACGAGATTTTGCTGGATACCAGTATATACCAAGTTTTGATGCTGCAGCTGTGTGAAGCTTATTGCTCTATCACTTGCTCATAACTGAATAAACATGAGAACTGTGTGGATTTTCTTTATTAAAACACAACACAAATAATACATTAATTTTAGTTCGAATATTCACTGGAAACGAAAGTTTGTGTGAAGTTCCTAATGTGGCAATACTGACGGCCCGAATAACACAAATAATACACTAATTTTAGGTTCTAATATTCACTGAAAACGAAAGTTCGTGGGAACTTCCAAATGTGGCAACACTGACGGCCCGAACATAACTAAACAAACATAAAAACTGTGTGTGTTTCTTTAATAAAACTCAATACACTACTACAGTTTAGGTTCGAATATTGATTGAAAATTAAAGTTCGTGCGAACTTTTCATTGTGGCAACACTGACTGCTCAGGCTGTGGCAATTTGGCAGATTTAAACTTTCGTTTCTGGCCCAGCCAAAAGTGCCATTGTTTTGGTATTGCCAGTTATTTTGAGTGCCGGTTACTAGGGATTTTACTGTATTTTGTTTATTTACCGTATTCATTCATTCATTCATTCATTCATTTCTTCACATTTTGTTCATTGTATTAACAGTAATTAATCATGTTATTCACTCATTTGTTTATTTTTGCATTTCACATTTTTATTCTTGTATTTATTTATTTATATGTTCATTGATTTACTTTCGCCGATATGTTGTTTGTTTATATACTAATTAATTAATTCATTTGTTTAATCTCTTCTTCTACTTCATATTCTAATGGCGTGCTTTAGGGGTTTATCCCATTAGCTTCCTTTCTGTTGAGTATAGTGTAGTGATGCTTTTCTGGAGGGCCTGATTTAATTTTTTGCATACCAGAAGGTGATTGGTATTCATCACAGTGTCTTTTTCCTTGCAAATGGTGTACTGCTTGGATGTGTAAATGCCTGTATGCAAGACAGTTATGTTTGATTGGCATGTAACCTACTTGTTTTGGCGATTATCTGACCCAGTAGATCGGATTCTGCTCACCCCATGTGATAGTATGGACGTAGGTATGCAGGGTAGGAAGGTGATAACAGCAAAATGAGCCCAAGATCTGGCACCAAAAATTGCTCTCAGGCAACTTTCTCCAACCAGGATTCGATCACAAGACAGGTAGTTTCGTAGTGAGGAATGCTGAGACCACTACTCGAAAGTGGTTTGCTTTTGACATATCTTATTCTAAGACTTTTCTCTTATCTGTTGAAGTGTGGTTATGTGGGTTTAGTCTGATTGGTGTTTATGTTTTGTTTCATAGTTGTTTTGTCTAATTTTTTTTGTTGGTTGTGGGAGTTTTGTGCCTTCTCTTACTAACTGGTCAACTATCTCATTTCTTGTTAATCCTCCTATATGCAAAGTATCCATTGAGGTTTTGGTAGTCTTCCTGATTTATAACGTAGTTGACAGTGGTCTGGTGTTTTAGGGGTGGTGATTTTTAACAATTTGAAATTAATAGAAATTTAGCATTTTTATTTTAACATTTAGCTTTTATACATTCGTCACTTTGCATTTTGTAGCGTTTTTAAGGAAAGCATGGACTCTAGGTTAATATAGAAAGATAGGCCATGTGTTTTAAAATATCAGTGGAATTAAAATCAGACTTACATAGAGACACCAATTGTTTATTACCTTCTTAATCATGTTCATGAATCAATGGTAACATTGAAAGAATTAATCATAGACCACATCTGTCACATACAATTAAATTGTATTTACTGAGAAATCTTTCAGCATCTACATTGTTGGTAGGACCCCAAATACATTGCAGGGCTGTTTGTGCGAACTCTGAGTTTAAAGCCTACGACATTTGCACACAGTCCACATCTTTATTGTTCTGAATATTTTTAACAATTTGGGTATGAAAATATTCATATCCCTCAACAAAGCTATTCATGTTAACATATCTTTGACTTCCTTTCATATAAACCTTCGAAATCAATTAATAACGCCTAACCAGCAATGGTAAGGTTAAAAAGTTACTAACCTCTTGGAGGACAGTGCATAATGTAAGAAGAGCCCTCCAACTGAATGAAGTGTTCATATTTATAATTTTCGGCCCGTTGTTGTACTTTCGTTCCTCTGTGCTTGTTACCTTCACATTCTCAAATAGAACGAAAAGGAAATGAAACACAATGGTACGGAATTTCTTACATAACCCGCATTCCAGACGTTTTTCGATCCTATCTAGAAAAAGAAAAGAATAGAAGCCCACTCACTCTTCCTCAGGCACCCACATTCCTCTTTATGGTGATAGAGGCACTAAGGTTGCACAATCTTCTTGGTATAATTTTTTCAGGAATATAACTGTATAAATATATACTAACTGTATGCAAGACAAAAATTTTATTTGAAACATAGTCGGTTTTGCATTTATATCATATTTTTAGTGCAAATTTCGAATTTTGAGTACATTTCGCATTTTATCACATATTCAACATTTATTAAAAAAGGGCTACACAGGTCGTGAAAAATGAAAATATAAAAGCACAAGCCTTTAAGTTCGAAAAATCACCACTCCTAGTTATGTCTGGTGTCGCTGCATTTTGTTGACATAGAGCTAAATGTATTGCTTATATTTCTGCCGAGAAGTTAGTCATTTGGCATCCAACTTTAATGTAGTGTTCCTGTTTCGCCTTCTTATTATGGATATCTTTCTGATATTGTTTCATTTGTCATAGTTTCTTACTTTCCAAGTCGTGTGTGTTAATGTGTTGGTAGTCTAATGGCTTTTCGGAGTTGATTTTTTCCACTTCATTATGAATTCCTAGTTCATTCAGATGTTTGGTGATTTCACTGTTTGGACTTTTTTTTTTTTTAGTGTTTCTATGGTATTCTGTTGCTTTGTACATGTTTGGTCCTATGCTGATGTTGTGTGACTGGGTGATTGGATGTTGGCGTTAATGGTCATATGTTGAGTTGTGGCATTTCAGGAGGTTCATTCGGTTGTTAACTGTCTTGTGGTGTCTCCACTTCAGTTTAGTTATCTAGGTGAATCCCTACTACTTTGTGTTTTCCCTCTTTATTAGTTGTTGATTTGAAATGGGTATGTTGAAGTCGTCATTTTATGAAATAACTGGTGTACTGTTTTACTGGTGTTTATTTTCATGTTGTTTTCTTATGCCCCATCTGCAGCGCTGGAGTGCTTTGTTCATTATAGTTTCTATTGTTTTGCCTTATGTGGGATCCATGAAACTATAACTGCAAAATGGCATATGTGGATGCCATTTATTGCTTTCAATTTCGGTATGAGGTCATTTATGTAGATGTTGAAGAGAATGGTGCTTGTCAGAATTTTTAGTATGCTTTTTTATATTTTGTTGATACCCAGCATTGTGCTAGGAAAACCAGTTGAACATTTTTCTTTTTAATTGATATTTGGGAATTTTTTTCCTTGAATTTGATTCTCCATATGATGTCACATGCTGATTTTCGTTCCTTTTTTGTTGAATGCTTCTTTTTCTTTCTTGTTGGGCTGTGGATGGATTTGATCTGAATCCTGCTTCTTGTGGTATTAGAATGATTTTATTATTAATTTATACTACAAATTATTAATCTAATAACTGATATTATTCATATTATTAAGTAATGAATTTACTAGGTGATCATTTTGTATGTGGTATGTAAACAGCAGTGCTGCAATCTGCGACAAAGAGAAATACATAATCTAATGGATAGTCCGGTTTTATTACAAGTAATGTTTCCGAGAATGAAATAACGTCACACATAATATACGCAGCAGTATATAGAAACATACAATGCAGAAAACTGTAAATACATTAATACAGTATAATATCATTTTATTATATTAGACTATAGACTTAAAATAACATGAAGTATGAAGTACAGGAAAGTAAAATAATAAAAATAAGACGAAAATGAACCTGGCAATTAATCCACGAATAAGATTTTGTCTAACATTTCTTTATGATAGGCGGAAGCATTAAAAAAAAAAAATAGGCATCGGAAATGAAACCTATCACATCTCTAGCATGCGCAATAATTAAATGTTGACCTGCTCTACTGTTGGTAAAAAAGACCAGGTACACTATCATGCTGCCAACAATTTTTACTTCAAAATGTGTGTATCCAGATCTCGTCTTGGTATACCATTGGCGTTTTCTGCTTTAATTTTTATTTTTCTGTAGAAATTGGATATAGGCTACTTATTTTGCAATTATGTCACAAAGAAGCTGACAATTATCTTCACACATGAATAACATATCACTACTAAATAATTATTATTAATAATTATAAAACAATAACTAACTTAAAATAACTATTTAGAACCTTCAAAATCAGGAAACAAAAAATATATTTTAAATCTTTATAGAGTGGACGATTTTTCTTAGTGTTTCTTTGCAGTCTGTAAAATTTATTTTTTTTCCCTACAAAATGTAGCCTATATAAATTATTAGGTTTGCATAAGTTCGCAGCATTTTTGTTCGTCATCACAATACTGCATTGTCATTTGTTATTTGAAGTGTTGTTCTTGTAAATATGCCTTGAATTTTGCGGATCTAAAGAACGTTTGCACTATTTGTGGACTGAAGAAGGTGAAGTGTTCAGTTGGGGGGGACTCTTGCAACATATTTTTCTGTTTGAGTTTAATAGAGGAGCAAAGGCAGTGGAGGCAGCTGGAAACATTTGAGCCATGTACAGGGAGAATGCCATCAGAGAAAGTACTGCAAGAAAATGATTCTGCCTTTTCAACACATAACACCCTGCACTAAAGCTAATATCCATCCACAGAAGATAATGTTATATGTCTGAAGGGATGAAAAAGGTATTATATACTACGAATTGCTTTCCAGAACTACTGATATTTATTGCCAACAACTTTGATGTCTTGCAACCACAATCATAGAAAAACGACTGACAAGACTGCATCAAGTGCTACTGCAACATGATGATGCACTCCACTAACATGACGAAAGCAGCTATCCAGGAGCTTAGCTGGGAGATTATTCCACATCCTTCGTATTCTCCCGATCTTGCACCCTAAGATTTCAATCTCTTCCATTCTCTATTCAACAGTCTTCAAGGGAACTCCTTTGATAATGAAGATGCTTTACAAACGTGGCTTGATGACTTCTTTAACTCCAAACCAGCAGATTTCTTCAGATGAGGACTAGAAAAACTACCCAGTGTTGGCAGAGAGTCATAGATAATGTAGGAGAATTTCTGTCTTCTATTCATTTCAAATAAAACCTTTTGTCACAGCGAAAAAATGCTACGATCTTTTGCATAACCTAATACATAGCATACAAATTTCTTTATAATTTTTATACTATCTTAAGAATTAATGCCTTGGAGTGCTTTTTTTCAGAATCAAGTATATAAGTTGAAACTCTATTATCATTTTTCAGACAGAATATGTTAACTTCGTTCAAGGGAGATGCTATTATCCTGTGAGATTATAGATCCAAGGTACTTAAACTGGCTTACACTCTGAAAGGTGTATCCCTGAATGACTATCCTTTCGGGTATTGGAGTTCTTGTTTTACTTGCAAACATATACTTTGTCTTATTCTCGTTAATTGCCAAGCCCATTCTACCTGCTGCTTTCTCTAATAAGATGAAATTCTCTTCCATTACTGACATGGTTCTACTGATGAACAATCTCAATTACAATTGTGAAATGTTGAAATCCTCAAAATGACGGGAAACGAAACTTTGGTGCTACCATTGCAACAACAGAAACATGAACTGTGAACAATGTAAACTGTGTGGAACAATACAGCTCTTAGTACAGTGTATTTCCTCTTCTGGCGTCAATTACTGCCTGCATCTTTCTTGGCATACTCTGAATGAGGTTTTTGGTCACCTGTTTGCCAGTTTCACCCCATTCATAGTGAAGGATCTCTGGGAGGAGATCTCGTGCTCGAATTTCCTTCCCCAAGATGTCTCACAGGTGTTCAGTGTGGTTGAGGTAAGGGCTGCAAGCTGGCCAGACCAGTATCAAGAAATTGAGAGACGCATTGCGGACAAGCATTGTTGTGCATTAGAATGAAGTTTCCTTTGACGCCATAACCAAATGAAACAACATGTTTCTTTAGTACCTCCTCCACATAGCGATTCGTTCCATTCTCAATTGGCACCAACTCTGTTCTTGCCCCTCCTCCGAATGATGCTCTTTCTGAGAAGGTACAAGAGTAATAGCACTCTCCAGGCCTTCTCCACACTCAGTCTTTCCCGTCAGGAGCCCGCAGAGAGAATCTGGACTAGTCTGTGAAGAGATTATTACCTCAAGAGTCCAGTTAATATGCTGACAGGCAAAGCCAAATTGGGTGATACAATGTTGACGTGTCTACAGCATTTCAGGCTCGATTCCTGTAGATGTGTTCTGATTGTCCACACACTCACATTCACCTGGTGGAATTGACAAAGGCTATTTTGAACCTGAATTGCAGTTTTGTTTGTGTGCCAGTCCATTAACACTTGCAATATCATGAATCTGTTACCTCTTGCAGTTGTAGTTCTAATTCGACCAGATCCTGGTCTCTGAGAGAATGTGTCGTCCTCCTGAAAACGTCTAACAGCTCTGTGAATGCTTCCTATTGAAGCTCCAAAACTACTTGCGACATATCTGTAACTTCGGTCATTGTCAATTAAAGCTACTCTGAGTTTTCTGCACTTAAAGGCATCTTGAAATTGTGACAGATTACTTTTCACAGAATAAACAAAACATGGGAACCATGGAAACCATAGAAACATTACACACTTAAAAATACTGGACTTCCCTAGCCTGTAAAATTTAATTTCCTTGTTGTCCAAAAAATTACAGCAATACAACTAACGGAGTTTTAAGAGTTGTTTATAAATGTGAGGAATGGTGGATATATTCTGTTGTATGAGACAGTATCTTCTAATTATGTAAATTCCTGTACATTTAAGATAACGTATAAAATTATGTTCTGATTGGAAAATTATGTTTTATCAAATCTTTCCACTTTTTTGCACCAGTGGTTCCCAAGCTTGTTGAAGGTGCGAACCGCTATTCATTGAGCCTTTTGTTTGTGACCTACTTCAGTACTTAACTTTATTCTTAAAATACAATCCCTGTAAAATCGAAAACTGCGTTAATTTTACTCAAAACCAACAGATACCACTCGAAGAATGGCAACAATAGAAGTATATTATCAAGGATTCTCTTCAAATATTACATCATCATCTCTATTTCAATTAATCAACTTATATTTGCCTTCAACAATTAACTTTCTTTTTTCTTTAATGTATCACATCACATTATATTGTACATGTTTCTTGTATTCAGGACCCTTGTGGTCACTCAAAATTCTTTGAGCTGATGTCTATAATTTAGAAATTTATTATAGTGCAACAATGACACAATATATTAAATGAACTTCAAACTATGGCACTGCGATAAGAATTCAATACAAATCGAAAATGAAGCTTGTTACCCAACGGATATATAAATAAACTTGATTTCTAGTTGACGTCACTTGGCAAAGAAATTTGATTCCTTCCAGTGTGTTAAAAGCTCATGGAAAATTTAGCTTCGTATTTTATGATGTATAGTGAGTTTGTTTTTGCAGACATGCAATTAAGTTTACAGCTTTTTGAGTGTTTCTTTTTTTGGGAAAAACTCAAAACAATTGTGACAGGCATAGATGGATATTCCATTTCGTTTTAGGCAGTTGTGTTCAACTGGCTGCAATGAAAAAAAAAAATGTAAAGTAGAAACTCATTTAAGTATGTACCTACTTTTAGAATGTTGAAATTAGACATTTTTCACAGAGCATAGATCAGATCTTAATCAAAAGAATGCAAGCATACGTCGAGCTTGCAAAAGAACTTGGATTGATAACATTATTTTGAAGCTTGTAGTTATGTAAAATTTCTTGTCTATGAATGTCATGTTTTATTTTTGTAAAGTACCTCGCGACGTCCCTTAGCTCTTTACACTACCTCCAGGGGGTCGCGACCCACACTTTTGGAACCACTGTTTTACATACATACACCCTTCACTGTACTTGTTTTTGTAGATATAATAATATTTCTTCTTCTTAGATAATAGACGACATTAAGATATATGGATAATATGCGGAGACTGAGAGGAAGGCAGAAAATAGGAAAGATTGAAGAAAGCTGGGTTTGTAGTGAAAGACCTGCCCTTGGACAGAACACTATGAATGAATGAATCTACTTCCTTTCTTAAATTTCTAAAATGTCGAAGTGAAAGGATATATTAATTGCCCTAACCATTGTTCTTTATTATATTGCTTTGTGTCCCTGTTAAGTTTTATATTGAAAAATATATTTTTTTTTCTTTCAAGGCCACGTTTGAAATCTTTGAAGATGAGACTGAATGCTTATTACCTTTATTATAAATGTGTGAGGGGTAGCCTACTGCATCCTCGTCCATAGTTAACATAAATATTAAAGTACTAGCTTCTTACTTTATCCAGCTTTTCCTCAATTATTTTAAGCATTCTTATTTGCAGTTTCATAGTGAGCATTGTTAGGAGTTATTTTCATCATAATATATTCACTAAAGTATTAATTCTTACCTTTGAAAACTTTACTACTTACTATATGTGCATGAGAAATAATACTGAAATGTTACATTCCAATATTTACACCTTTTCAAGGCGCTAATATCTTTAGATTCGAAATTTGAAGTGAGCATCACACTTACTAAAGACATTCCCTGTTTGTTTACCAATCCTGTGCATGACTTTGACTAATAACGTGAACATTTATTTGTTTGTGCTGCATAAAGTTCGTTTATTGCGGTGCATTAAAATTGAAATTCATTGTATGTTCCTAACAGTGCCAGTATTAAAGATTGTAGGTTACAGTTTACTGAAATCCTGCTCTATATTACACACGTCTTCCTTGTAACAATCGCATTTATTTTTCTTCCTGTCACTACTTGAAACTTAGTATCAGGAAAAAATATAATTATGCTGATATATAATATATCCTGATCATTTATTATCATTTTCAAAACATATTTTATTCTTTATATTAAAAAGCTCATTATGTTTGCGAAATAAGTAAATATAGCGTATAAAAGAAAGTCTTTTCTTCTTCCTGTGAGGTATTTTACTGCAGAATGAAAGTAAAGTATTAATTATATCAAACTCTGTTTGTGTTTGCTTCTCGTCTAATTTACACTCTACAAACATGTCATCATATATAACAAGCAATGTCATTAATTGTACTTCACACGCACTAAAACAAGTAATCGCTACATAAACTGATGCATTTGTCTTTCAAGGACTAACGCATACATTTCAGTTTTAGTTAATTATGTTATGTTATGAGAATGTGTCGCACTACAATCAGCATTTACATTAAATACAAATATTTATATATTTCAGTAAACTAATATTAATGAAAAGTAACAGTTAGGTGCAGGCGCAGATTCATACTCAGTCCCTTGTTTTAATTTACTTCCTGTACTAAACATAAAAAAGTAGGCTTGAGCACCACTGTGGCTGCTGCCCGACATGATATCCTCAGTTAAGCATGTCACTGTGTGCATGACGTAGAGAGAACATTGGCTGTTACAATTAAGTAAATTTTGTCAATTTCATAAACAGAGAAGTAAAAAAAAAGTTCTGAAATATATCTGGAGAGTAAAATAACTGATTTCCTTCGTGATGACTCTGAGGATGCTTGTTATGGGAGGGAAGTATAAAACAATAAAACAAAAGCAAAGTCAAACTTGACTGTAGAAAATTTTTATTTCAGAATCACGTGTTATTTGAAAATTACAGTCTTGCTCTTGTTTTTAAGTGATCTCCAAGTTATTCACAACCCTGTCTTATGTGGACAGTACAGAATAAAAGTAGCCATTGATTATTAAGGTAAATCACAAAATGAAAATGTTTATTTCTACAGTCAGATGTTTTTTAATCAAAATATGTCTTTTTAGACATTATATTAATTGAAATGCCTTACAAAGTAACCTTTATATTGAAACATAGGTACAACTTTGTAACAAAGAAACTGTATTTACTCTTTAACTTGCTGAATAGTCACAAGATAAATGTGTAAAATATTCTTACTTATCCAACAAACAGCCAGTGCATTGAATTTGTGTTTAATTCATCTTGTGGGATGCTTTGCGTTGTCTGTTCAGTTTGTATTAACTCATCATAATAGTACATTTAATATCTGGGACTTGTTTGTTCATTATAATGCAAAAGGCATGGTTTTCAGTAATGGATGTTTAAAAGAACAATGTTATGATTAAAATTGGAGTGTTAGTGAGGAATTAAAAATACACAGATGATGTGGAGTGCATTTGAATTAATAATCTCCCTTCTATTCTTAAAATAAAATTGAAATCTAATAAATAATTAATACAGTTGTATGAACACAATATTTTCATCAAAGCTTCTATAATCAGACATGTTTCGGGGTTACTGCTTGCCCATCATCAGTTTAACAGTGACTGTAATAGAAATACTTAAAATTAATGATTGCAAAAATTTCTGAATGAACATGAATACCTTTTGTTAGAATTGTACGTGATAAAAAATGCAATGTTGTTTTCAGTTTAAAATTGTATAAAATTGCTATAAAAATATTTTTAATTTCCTCATCTTATTAGCATATTATGAATTTATTGTAAGTGCAGCGATACTGCATAAGATTGCCTAAAGAAGAATAGGCAATGGAACAATTAGGACTGACTCACTGGATCGATGATCAGATTTTGTGTCTTCTTGACTGACGTTAATGAGGACTAACTAATGTGTAGATTGTGTCTGGGATTATGTTGATTCTGTTACTACGTTTAATTTAATTTATTGGTCTGACCCAATATTTTGGGTTTGCCCTGCGACACAGAATAGCTCACAATAAAATTTAAAATGAAAAATTATGTAAACAGGTTTCATACAAAATTGATTAAGACATAAGAAAAAAAAAATTTTTTTATTAAATTCTAATGTCATGAATTGGTCAAATAAGATGTTTTTTTCATGAATTGCTTTTTCATTGAGATTATAATGGCTTATTATTATTATTATTAGTATTATTATTATTATTATTATTATTATTATTATCATTATGTAATTATTTTATTGATGTGCTGTGAAGAAAAAAGAATTGTTATTGTATTATATGAATTATACATTTTTGAACATTTACAGATTTCTTCTAAATCAAAAAATATCCATATACAGCTCACCTCACATCTATAATTCTCAAATTACAAACATATTATAAATTATGTATTGTATTGTATGATATGTATTAGTCATGTTTTGTTTATAGCAATGTAGTAATTTTGTATCATACTGGTTGAATGGAAGAGAAGGAGGAATGTCCTTAACTCTGCCAGTTAAAATAAATCAATATTATTATTATTATTATTTTATTTATCTTTGTTTATTTCAATTGATTCTAAAATGTTTAGTGTTTTCGCTTTCTTATTTGTGTAAAATTTTCATATCTGAATTTATGTTTGTGAAATGAGTTGATTATTATTATAAATGTCTTCACTACGAGCCAAATGGGATATAGCATGACAAATATGTCTATCTTCTTTACATCTAACTAGTGGCTTATGCAGCAAATGCTGCAAATAAGTTCATTAGAAGTTCAAATACAATTTTTTCATTTTTATTTTCGATGAAGAATGCCAGATATTTTGAAAGTTATTTCCTTCCATAAAATATATATATATATATATATATATATATATATATATATATTTTTTTAATTTTTTTTTTTTTTTTTTTTTTTTTTTTCTTTTTTGCAAAATACTTTTTCTTTAACCTACTCATCATCAGTTCTTGAGTTTCAGTGTGAAAACGCAAGTAACAATGTCAGGATGATCAGTGTGTTTTTCATATGGGAGTAAAACAGTAGCTATTTCAGGTCACTGTGGATTGTAGGTGAGAGTTACGAAAATATCAGGTTTGCCATGCTTTTCAACAATAGACATAGCATCTTGGTATAGCTAGCTGCTGCATTTTTCGTGAAATACCTTGAAATATAGAGGACAGGATCACTTTTTCTTGCTAAGAGATCTTGCTGAGATAAACAGGAGACTACAAAATCTTGTAGGTTTCTTATTTTATTAGTGGTAATATATTTTGGTCTTCCTGTCATTTTTGTGCTTCCTCCAGACAATATAGAAGTACCAATTATTGCTGGATTACTTGTGTCGCTAATGAATGTATGTTAATATATTATGTTGAATCAATGACATATAATACAATTGGCCATCAGCTCGTAATGAATTGTTAATGGCGGGAAATCAGAGACGTAAGTTATTTATGTATTTCATATCATTTTATTAATTTAGCATTCTGCCCAAGGGCAGGTCTTTCACTGCAAACACAGCTTTTTCCATATTTTCAGCTGTTGTGAAGAATCTAATGACGAGTGTGGAAAATGAGGCAAATGCTATATCAGAGTTATAAAATCTTATATGCACCCTAAATAAAATTGTTCATCGCAAATCATTAGCAGTTTCAGTGTTTCATTCATTGCTGGTTGCGAGAAATAAACTAACTCATCACGGCAGCAGGAAGTGAAATGACCTGCTATTTTTTTTACAACAAAATGATACGCTTGGTAGTGATCATAAATCTAAATAATTAAACCAAAAGAATATGAAATTAATTTTGATGTAGTTTAAAAACGCAACTAAAATAGGAAGCACGACTCAATTAGGCCTACTAATGACTCTAACATAATAGTGCATTCCTACCAAGGAAAATTAGAGAATCATACATACAGGACATATCAAAAGTCCGGTAACACTTTCAATATTTTATTACTCAAAAACTACTAATGGTAGCACTTTCAAACACACGTCAGTTTAAAGTCAAACTCTCAAAGTTCTGTTTACACCTTACAGAGATTCAGTGCGTGAACCACGAGTGACTCAGCAGATGTCCAAACGATAATCAAACTCTTTCCATACCCTTTTCAACATATCCTCTGTGACCGTGGCGGCAGCTTCTCGAATTCTGGTTTTTAGTTCCTCTAAATCACGTGGCAAAGATGGTACAAACACACGGTCCTTTAGGTACCCCCATAGAAAAAAGTCACATGCAGTCATATCAGGTGACCTTGGTGGCCATGTCATGAAACATCTGTCCCTTAATCCAGCACGTCCTATCCAACGATCAGAAAACTAATGCTTCGCTGAAAGTTACTATACTATTTTTCTGAAAATCCTTGGATGCCAAGCTTCAAAATGACGGGTCATTCATTAAAATCCGTTCAGCTGTTTTCCATAATTTCCATTACCAGTTCAAATTATATATTTCTTCCCATTTGACCTACATACATAGCATGTTAATCCGGAAATTAACAACTCAGTTTGTAAACACGTATAAATTAAAATTATCGATGTTACTATTATCAGATTTATTAAACAGAAATTTACTGATGGAATTGTTGGTTCTGTTGGCAGTATTAAAATTGTGTGCTTTTTTTTTATAGTGATGATGTATGCTTATTTGTTGGAATAAATGAAAGAGATATAATAATGAGAAAAAAGATTATCTCTTTCATTTATTCCAACAAATACACATATAACATCACTAGTATTTTCAAAAAACATAATTTTAATATTGTCTACAGAACCTACAGTTCCATCGATAAATTTCTGTTTAATAAATTTCATAATAGTAACATCGATCATTTTAATTTATCAGGTGTTTACAGAGTTGTCAATTTCCGGACTGCCATATTACATATGTAGATCAAACAAGAAGAAATTTTAATATTAGATATAAAGAAGATAGAAATATTTCTCATTCGGCTTTAGTGACCACATTTATAACAATCAACTCATTTCACAAACATAAATTCAGATATGAAAATTTTACGCAAATAAGAAAAGGAAAACATTAAACATTTTAGAATCAATTGAAATATACAAAGATAAATATATAAATCCATATGATCTCAACGAAAAAGCCATTCATGAAAAAAAACATCTTATTTGACCAATTCATGACATTAGAATTTAATAAAAAAAAGAACAATATAGTAACAGAAATAAAATAAAAATAAAATTAAAAATAGAATATTGTTAATCTACAATTTATTTAGGTGCTGTTACCACACGGTACCCCTTTTTCAAAGGTGACACAATCTACACATTAGTCATTCCACATAACATCAGTCAAGAAGAGACAAAATCTGATCATCGATCCAGTGAGTCAGTCCTAATTGTTCCATTGCCCATTCTTCTTTAGACAGTCTTATGCAGTATTGCTGCACTTACAATAAATTCATAATATGCTAATAAAATGAGGAATTTAAAATTATTTTTATAGCAATTTTTTACAATTTTAAACTGAAAACAACATTGCATTTTTATCACGTACAATTCTAACAAAAGGTATTCATGTTCATTAAGAAATTTTTGCAATCATTAATTTTAAGAATTTCTATTACAGTCACTGTTAAACTGATAATGGGCAAGCAAGCTGTAACCCCGAAACATGTCTGATTAAAGAAGTCTTGATGAAAATATTGTTTCATACAACTGTATTAATTATTTATTATATTTCAATTAAATTCATGAACACTGTTAAGTAGTGACCAATTGTATATTTATTTGTCAATCTCCCTTAAGTTTGGTTCTGATGTAAACAGAAAGGAGAGAATCGTTTCAAGATTGGAAACAGACCAAAGTGCATACGTCTACTTGGTGTGCTCCACCTCTTGAGTTTCTTGAGGCAGGCCTGTGACACTTGATTGACTACGGCGCTCACTGATAATTTCTTGTGACTGTAACATGGAGGTAGAAATTTTGGCTTTTGAAAGTGAATTTTATCTGACACGTGCCTGTATTTTTCATCTGCCATATTTGTAAATGACTTCTCCACTCATACATCAGCAATCATCTTAAGTGGGTCTTACTGTAGTGAATTTTTGCCTTTGCATTTCTTAACATAAGTGTAATAAACTACATCATACATACTTGATAATATAAAATATTTTACTCTTTATATGTTAAGAAATGGAAGTAATGTGTGTAGTTGAGTCATTTTTACATAATTCATATGTTGTAATTGGTTTTGAAGTGTCTTTTAATTTTAGGTTGAAGATCTATCCGAGAAAAGTAAGGAGTCAACAAGTGCAGTTCAGGAAGAAGAGGACACCAAGAAAGACCTGCACGGCTCTCAAAAGGTAGACGAATCTGCTAACGTTGATCATGCTAGTGATAGTGATAAACCTAAAGTACAAGTGCTAGGCATGGAGATGACAGCCAGCTGCGAGGGTGGACAGCGCTGGAGCAGACCGGGCACTCCTGTACTGGGTGTGACGTCACATAGTCCTGTGCCACCCCCGACACCAGAGCCACACTCCATCTACTTGGAAGGAGCTCTCCCGTCACAGTCACAGCTTCTGGTGTCAGAATCAGAAACCCAGGCCATGGCAGTGGACACCGAAGATCAGGATTCTGACATAGACGCTCCAGTCATTCTCAGTGGGAAGATGACGCTGTCTCTGATCAGCTTGGACGCTGCCTTGGCTGCAGAGGATGCGCAGGAGCCAGTGTTGGGTAGCACGTTGGATGAGCAAGAACTGGAAAGTGTAAGAAGGAAAATGAATCATGATACTGAACTAATCTGACTCCACCACACTCTGATTCAAATAACAGCATGATCCCAGAGGAAGTGTCCAGCAGAAGATTTACAGCGACACAAGAAGTATGCTACACTGTAGTTAATTTCTCTTTAGAATTGACAGTTTTGCATGAAAATGACTTTAGATATTTGTACTAATCCCAATACTTGTGTGTGTATCATTATTTTCTTCTAGCATATAAACTCAGTGTAAGATTCTGTGTATATTATACAAATTTAAAATGTCAAGGTTCTAATCCAACCAAGAGTAATAGATTTTTAAGACGGAAAGAAAATCGTCAACGTGGCTTCCTTCAGAAGAGAAGTGAGGCTGAAAGGCTTATATTACAGATTTGCTAATGAGAAATCCTTGTCCAAGGGTCGTGCTTCACAATGCAGTGGTTTCTGATGCTCGATATTTAATAAAGCTCATAGAAGTCACATAACTGGTTAATAGTGTTAGGTATCCAGCCAATGGGCTGACGTACATATGTTATTCTAAATGTTGAATCCAGAATAAAGAAATGTTCTGATCTGGAAGTAGATAGATAATTTTTGTTTATTGTAAGTTATTTAATTACTTTGTTTTAATATTCTAGTAATATGCAATAAGGTTCAGTAATACATTTTTATATGGATCATCTAAACACTCAAAATGCATGCAAAATAACACTCTTTAAATCCTTAAAAATATGAAGAATTATTACTTTAAATCACAAATATTAGCCTATACAATTTTTAAAATAAAACATATAAAGTTAGGTGAAATTAAACATGGAGGTAAAAATTGTCTTTCAGTCTTCTGAAAATATATTTCCATTATGATTAATGGTGTTGCAAAATTTTGAATACATACATAAAGATTTTTTAATTCCATAAAATAATTATATGGGCATCATTTCAGTCACACCTAACTGTACAATAATATTACTTTTTCATACAATTGTATTGGTAGTATGTACAGTTCCAGAAACAAAAAATGGTCCAACTCTTGAAGCTTTTTACAGAGCACAATTCACATCACAGCAATTTAACAACGGTTTTCAACCCAGTATTATTTGAATAGTATTACAGGAAGGTATTTCACAAGTAATGCAAAAGCGCCCATTTAATCTACAAATAAGATAAAATTAATGCCTAAGAATCATTAACATAATACAGCAGCATGACAAGCCTGATCCTGACATCTCTGTGCCAGCATACTTGCTCCATAGAATTTGGATACTATTGAGGAAAGAGTTTTTTTTATTATTATTAATTATGCAGGTTAATTTCGTTTACCATCATTCTATTTTACTACACTATTTATCAATATTTTTTATTTATTTATTTTTTATTTTATTTTAACTAACTAGCTAGCTAGTTAGTACAAATTAAAATTATTTTAAAAAAATGTTTCTAGCCACTACCGTAAGAGCCAGGCTCGTGTACGGTGTGGTCTTATAGATAAATATCTTTTCAAATGCCTTTCGGGTTTCAACTACAGTCAACATAAAATGAATTTCAATAATTGCCAAAGCGATCTCATGCATATCAATGCTTTGGAGCACTGAGCATTGGATTGAACTTTGAAAATTCAGGCAGGCTGGAACTGTACACAGCATCTCTAGGAGGATGTGGTTTATTACATACAAACTTTCCCTCTGTCTTTAATTTCGCCTTGAAGAACTTGCATAGTATTTAAAAATTATGTTTTAAAGTCTATTTTCTCTGTAGTTCAAGGTTTCTTTGAGTGTCATTTTGCATGTTTAAGGGCCTACTGGATGTCATTTTGCATGTCCCTCAATTGTTTAAGGGCCTACTGGGTGTAATATTGCATGTCCCTCGATTGTTTAAGGGCACACTGGGTATCATATTGCATGTCTTTTCAAGAGTTTTGTTGTATCGTGTAGTAATAAACAATAAAAAAAAACACATAAGGTAATGGAGAGTAAGTGTGCGTGGTGGGGTAAGAGTGCTCTCGTGAATTTTTTATAGTTGGTATGCCTGCTGCGAAATTGGCTTGCATTATTCCATCGAGTATGGGCAGTATGGATTACTGACAAAGGTGAGACATACGTTTATGGAGCCGTAGAAGAATCTCTATTTAGAAAGTATGAAAACGTTTTGTTTGAAATCACATGTAATTTTTTCAAAAGAGAACTTGAGCTTTCTACAGAGTTATAAGTCAGTCAGAAGGAACATGTAGACGTTAAATGAAGTGGCATAAACTAATGTCCTATGACCGTATTGTGCTGCTCCTGAGTGACACATTCTTAAAGTGACTCTATGTCGGCTAAGAGGCTCATGGTTATAATTTATTTGATTCACAGTGTGCTTTTTCAAGGACAACTTTCACACTTGAACATTGTTTTTTATTACCACTTAAAATGATTGTGATAAAAATTATGATGTAGACCTAATAATCAGTCCATTTAATCCTGATGTTACTACTGAAGATCAGTTTGCTCCATCTCTTGTCACTCTCAGAGAAGTTCAGAAGATCTCCAGCAGCGACAGACATCGTTAAATGGCGAGAATGGGAACATTGATGAAAATATAAGCTCAGGATCTACAGCAAAAGAAGGAAATGGTAATTAAGATTTAACCTAATAATGAACCCCACAGTGGGAATAAAAGTGAAAGTAGCTGAAATATCTCCACTTCCAAAATGCAGCGTGGAAAAGAAGAGGAAGAGAAAGCTCAAATATCAGAAATCCTTTCATCGTCTCCTCACCAAAAAAAAAAAAAAAAAAAAGTTGGAAGAAAGAGATAATAAAAGGGAAAATGAAGAAAGTACAAAAGCCAAGAGAGCAAACCACAAAAAGGAAAATGTTACTTCTCTACAACTTGAGTTATAGCCCTCAAAACCATCAACTTCCAAATGTCCTCTATCGCCTTCGAAGCAGGCTGGATCACAGGAACTAACTAAATGCCTGAGTGTCGAGGATTTGGGGCATTTGTATGTGACTATTGTTCTTGAGCCCTTTTTTGTAATCATTGTTTATTATTTCTCGTGTCTAAATTGTAGTTACATTTATTACTAAATCTCATATTTCTGTAGTGGGTATTGTGCTCTAGAATAGTGTACAAAAACTCATCTATAAGTGTATTAAAAGCCCTGAAAATTTCTATGTCTGCATCAAAATTCTTCTCATACAAAACAAATTGTTTTGGCGTGAATTCAAATGTTTGTGTCATAACTTAATCACTGCAAACTTTTTATGCTTACTCTTACCTGCCTATGCAGCTAAGAGTGTGCATTTGCCTCCTTAAAAATACAATCAAACGTAATTTATTTACTAACTTCTTCTAAAGTTCATCTGCTGAATTTGTAATCCATATAATACTGTCATTCATTAAACAATTTTTCAATATTTCATCTACAATACATTAGATTCCAAAGACAATAATACACTAGGTGCGCACACTTACCCTCCTTTACCTTATCCTTAAAGAAACAATTGTAATAAATAATTAAGAATATGTTTGTAGGCACTTAAAGAAGAAGCTGCACCTGAAGCAGCTGTCAGCTCGGAAGAAGAGGAGGCAGTGGCTAGAGGTGAAGGTAAATCTATATTACATTTTCTGTCTTATAATTTATACAATTTTTTTTTCTTACATTAAATTGGCGACATTCAGAGTTGATCTCTGATATTTGCCGAACACAGTCATAAAACATGTGCAGATAAACAGGCAACCTTTCTATCCTGCCACCAAATTTGATATCTTTGTTTTCCAACATGCTTGGTGTTTTTCTTTTTTATTCTTCAGAATAAGCTTTTTTCTCGAAAAGGTTGTATCACATGATTTGCCTGTATTATAGTAAAATTATTAAAATAAATTATTTTTTTGTTGTTTGATATATAAATATTCACCACCACCATCATCATAAACTTCATTTACTGACGAATCTGTAATTAAAAATATTTACATGAAATTATAGTAAGTTACATTCTGTTTATCCTGTTGTTTCTATAATCAATCATTTTTTAATTTGACTCAAATTTACTTTCTCTTCGAATATTTTGCTTTGGAACACATGTTCATGAGTAAATTACAATCATTTTATTTGAGGACACCCCGACAGATCCATTGTCCATATTCAACCCCCAATAAGAATGGAGGGTCACATCTGTCTTTGGTCCACTGGTCCATAGGACTTAACTGTGTCCATCAACCATTCCCACCTCCACCACCTGTGTGACACTCCTCTATGCCATGACAGGCCAGCATAGACTTTACCTGTTGGTCCACAGGAGGTATTTCTTTTATCTCTACCACTCTTAATATTATAGTTGTAATTCCCTGGTAGAGGAGAAGAGAAGGCCTGATGGTCTTATCTCTACCAGGTTAAATAAATATGTATTATATACTGCTATACACTCCTGAGAGGCATTCCTCAATCCGTCAAGTGGGGATGCGCCCTCTAGTGGTTACAGGTTCCTTTGAGGGAAGTAGTAAAGCTTAGAGAAAATCTAAGGATACCAATTGAGGAAGAAAACTGATGTCGATATAATCTGATTAATTTCAAAGTGAACTGTTGTTGCCTTGATCTTGGAGAAATCTTCAACATGAGAGACGTAAATTATGAAGAAGCAAAAGTCATTCATTGCTCTAGAAACAGTTAACAGAAGATATTACAAAAAGATTGGCAGTACGTTTGCAAGGTGGCTCTCTCATGGATCAAGATGAAGCAGCTCCTATATAAATGTTGGCAGATATACAACATACGAGGCTCATCCAGAAAGTAAGTTTCCCTATTTTTTTTTTTTTTTAAAAGAACACACACTTTCAGGAAAACATTTATGGCAACAGGTACAGCAATGTTTCAGCTATTTTTCAACATAGCCACCATCAGAATTGAGACACCTGTCGTATCGTGGGATCAACTTTTGTATCCCTCTGTCGTAGAACTCTGCCGCCTGTGAATGGAACCAGCGTGTGACAGACGTCTTCAGCTCTTCGTCGTTGCCAAAACGCTCACTGAGAACAGGAATTTCTTGAGGTGCAAGAAAACGTGAAAATCGCTAGAAGCAAGATCAGGACTGTAGGGTGGATGATGAAACAACTCCCAACCAAATTCCGTCAAAACAGCTGCTGTGCGCCGAGCCATATGTGGACGAGCATTGTCATGGAGGTGCACAACACCTGCAGTAAGCATTCCACGCCTCTTGTTTTGAATGGCACGTCGCAATTTTCGCAGTGTTTCACAGTAACGGTCAGCATTCACTGTTTCACCTCTTGGAAGGAAGTCAATGAGCAGAATGCCCTTCCTGTCCCAGAACACCGTGCACATCACTTTCCGTACCGACAGCGTCTGTTTGAATTTCGCCCTGACCGGAGATCCACTATGCCGCCAATGCATTGACTGCTGCTTGGTTTCTGGGGTGAAGTGCGAAATCCAAGTCTCATCGCCCGTGACGATCCTGTGGAGGAACTCATCGCCGTCATCGTGATACCATTGCAGAAATGTCAGTGCTGCTCCTAAACGTTGCATTTTGTGTTCGGGTGTCAGGTTTTTCGGCACCCACCTGGCACACACTTTTTTGAACAGCAGGTGCTTAGTGACAATCTCATGCAACAAGGATTGCGATATCTGCGGAAAATGGCTGCTCAGCTCCGTAATCGTGAAGCGACGGTTCTCCATGATGCACTGCCACACCAGCTCAACACGATCATCATTGATGAGGGACAGTCACCCACTGTGCTCTTCACATGGACACTTTGACGACCTTCGGAAAACTGCCTACACCAGCAACGCACCATCTGCTTACTCATGATGTTCGGCCCATAGACCTGACAGAGCTGCCGATGAATTTCAATTGGCGCAATGCTTTGTGCATTAAAGAACTTTATCAGTGACCAAACCTCGCAGGCGGCGGGAGAAGGAATAAGAGCTTTCATTTCGGACCACTGCTGCCACGCTACTGGCACCAGGTGGGACCTGTCCGGCTGGCATATGATTGATACGTCATAGGTCTGTTATGCATGCGCAATTGACACGGCTAATTACGTTTACTTTCAAGGGGAAAAAATCGGGAAACTTACTTTCTGGATGCGCCTCGTATTTTGATGGCGAAGTTGAAGCCATTTACACGTCATTCCAATTATATTTGTTTGGGTACACAAATGCAAAAACATAGTGTTCTTATCCGATGCTAAAGCTGCAATACAGGCCATCAGTTCAACTACGTCCCCTAGAATGAAAAAATTAAAGAAATCCATTTCATGCTAAAGACATCAATATTTAAATAAGAATGTAGTTTTCCAATGGATCCTAGCTGACTGTGGGCTGAATGGTAATGAGAGAGCTGCTATTAGTCAAGAAAGGAACTAAATTCAAGATAACAACAAACTACATATTTTCATACCAATCTATTAAATGAGTTATAAAAAGAAGAATTAACTCTAACCATCACAATAATTCAATAGCAGAACACCAAAATTCATTGAAAAAATTTGAAATCAATTCCTGATCTACTTCGAAAATTGCTTTGCCCATGTTTAGATTGGTTGCTGGTCACAGTTGCCTTAATAAATAGATATCTTCATCAAATCGGCTTATTGACTTCCCCTAAATGCTTTTATTCACAAAGGAAGAGGATGTGGCTATGGAACACCTGGCAAATTACGAATCTTAAGTTCACATATTGGGAAGCAAGAAGGAAAAAAGCTTCATTGTTAAATCCTGAGCATTAGACAAATTTTTTCTTGTAATTTAATTTTGTGTTACATTTGAAAGGAACTGTTAATGAAATTCAGTTGTAGCATAGTATTGCAATATTTAATCTAGATATGTAATTGAGTTGTGAGATTTCAGTTATATTAAAATTAAATAAAAACATGACTGCTTGACAGTTACTATTGTATACATACGAAATTGGGATTTAGGCCCGATTTCACCAACATGTCACTAATCTACAATTAACTAATTGTAATTTAACTTAAATACGGAAGTTAAATCATATTTATTTGCATTTCATCAAACTAATACACATTTAAAATATTCAATTAATTTAATTCCCAATTAACTCATCACAGCCTTTGGAATCATGGCAAAATAGTAACTTCAAAGGCCATGTGTCTTCTTAATATAAGCAGTGACATATAGTAAGTTCATTTGTTATATTACGACAATAAAATGTCGTCATAAACAGAGATAATTTCAAAACAGTAAAATCATTGAAAACAAAAGACGGGGGCAGAATTCAGAAATAAGTCGAAAGAGATTTCATCCCAATGTCTTCAGCAATATTGAAGACAAAATGGGATAATATGAAAGCAGTAGTAGTATCTATTGCCTAGGCAATTGGAAATTCTCCATTCGCCTTAATATGAAAGTAGATGCAAGAAAATATCATTCAACAAACAACAAGACTTCATGGATTTTTCTCTATTCCAATGTCTTCAAATGTAATATTAGGCCTACATGATAAATATGTTATTCATATTACTTTATTTGCCGTAATTTAGGCAACCGAAGATTGATTAAGGAGTTAAAAACTGGATGAGTGTTGCTAGAAATAGGGATGAATGGCGGAAACTCCTATGGACAGCTAGGACCCATGATGGGTTGTCGAGCTAAGGATGATGATGATGAAGATTGATTAAATGTTCCTTCAATAAATGTATCATTTTAGAAATATTATGAGGTACTTAACTATCAGTTGGTTATTCTAAATCACCTTCAAAATATACAGTGCTTATATCTTGCTGTGCCTAAACTGCATTTGCAAATCTTTTTCGGAAATTATCATCACCTATTATTTAATATTTATAAAGATACAAAAATTGCTATCAAAATAAATGGAGAAATCATAGATTTTAAATCCATAAATGCAGGTGTTCGACAAGGTTGTCCTTTTTCTCCACTACTTTTTGTAATATATATGAATTCCAGTGGCGGCTGGTCCTTAGGGGCTACCGGGGCCATGCCCCACCAATATTTCGTCTCCCAGAAATTTTCTTTTCACATTTAAAATGCGTAAATTTTGTTCAGGACAGTGTACTGGATTCATAATTGTTTCAATAAATTTCGTCACATGACACGATGTGTGTCAGTAAAACATCAAAGATTGTATGACATTAAATATTGTGAGTCAAAGTGCCCACAACTTGAATCACTTCAGCATGAACTGCCATGGTGCACAGCGTGCAATGTCGCATTCGCTGCCGACTGAGATTCACGAAGTGACCATTATGAGTATCTGCCTGGCAGATGAAGCAGCAGACGCAGATATTTGTTAATTCTAGAAGTGTCAGTGTGAACTTGGAATAGTGCATGCTAGTGAAGTGTGTAAACATGGTTAAAGTGGGTTGCCTATTAAAAACACTGTTTTCACTGATTAAATTTCCAATTTCTGTTAATATTTAGGATTTACCTTAGCTGACTAGTTTCGAAGTCTTGTTCTTCATTGCCCAAAGCCTAGTGAACTAGTTAGCTAAGGTAAATCCTAAATATTAACATAGTAAAGAAGTTGGAAATTTAATCACTGGTCATTTTCTTCATTAAAATTAGAAGGTAAACTTGAAGTTTATTTTGGAATACTATCAAAAACATGAGAGGAAAGTTTGGCAAAAGAGTTAGAAATGTAAGGAATAAGGATAATAATATAGGAAGAATAGTGGAAACCTGGAAAGGTTTTTATGAAGAGAAATTTAAAGAAAATGCGGAGTCAGACTTGGAAATTGCAAATAGAAAGAGGAATAATAAAGAGGAGGAAGATGTAACAGAAGGAGAAATTGGTGGGAATATAACAAGAAGAGAGGTGAAATTGGTGATAGAAATATTAAAAGTGGGGAAAGCAGCTGGATATGATGATGTCTCACCAGAATTGATTAAATGGGGAGGCAACGTTACAATAGATAAATTATAGAAGCTGGCTAAGGATTGGGAACAATAATACCATTTTATAAATAGAGAGAAACAACAAATTGTGATAATTATGTAGCATGTTTGGCATCGGTACATGAAAAATGTATATGCGAATTTTGGAGAGGTAGTTGAAGATTTCGAGGAGGAGCAGGTAGCCTTTAGACCTGAAAGACAGGCACAAGATTTAATATACACCATTACAACAATAGGCGAGAAATTTTTGGATAAAGGAAGGAAAGTTTTTCTGGCCTTCCTGGACTTAAAATTGGCATCTAACATGGTACCAAGATTGGAAATATGGAAGATATTGATGAATGGAGGGAAGAATGAGAAGTTAATAAGGGTTATGGAATCATCCTACAAGTCAGCAGAGGGACTAGTGAGGATTGATGAGTTACTATCAGAGGAATTTGAAGTGAATAGAGAGGTGAAGCAAGGGGTTAGTTTGAGTCCATTGCTGTTTATTATTTTTATGAATGAAATAATTAAAATATGCGAAAGGAGGACAGCAAAGTTGAGAGTTGGTTATTGGAATATGAGGCCAGTATATAGCCAGGTGTTGTGTATGCAGACGACATATTATTAGTAGCATAAATTACAAGAATCAGTGGTTGAATGGACAGAAATATAAAGAAGTAAGGGAATGATAGTAAGTACCAAGCAAATGGGTAGAACGAAAGAAACGATAGGCAGGTACAATTCATATTAATTGTGACAGGGAAGAACTGGAACAGGCGAAAACTTATGAATATCTTGAAAGTATTATACATTAAAATGGAAAAATAAAAGAAGAAATATTAAACCGAACCAAAAAAACCTGTAATATTTACTATCAATTAAGTAACTTAATATTTGGAAAAAAAAAAACTGCCTAAAACAAAATTACAGATATACAAATCCATTAAATAGAACCAATCCTGCTGTATGGAGGGGAAAGTTGGCTAGTGACAAATGAGAGAATAAGTAATACAACAGCAATTGAAATGAAATGCTACTGAAGAATAGTTGGAAAAACAAAGAGGGATAGAGGATTAGAGAGGAATTAAAACAGAAATCAGCAGAAGAGAAGTTACTAAGTGGTATGGACACATGGTGTGAATGGGAGAAGAAAGAAAACCAAAACAAGTAATGGAAGCAATGGCGGAAGGGAAGGCCAAGGATGGTGTATATGGACAATATTTAGGTGATGGCAAAGAATTGGAGAACTGAGAAGAATGGCGAGGGATAGAGAGGAATGGAGGAGATGGATGGAAGCAGACCTGACGCCATGAGGCAAAAGGGAAAGATAAGAAAAAAAACTAAGTTAAATGACTAAGCACAGATTTGCCTAATGACTTAAGTTTTATAGAAAAGGAGAACTTTCTGCAACTCGTAGTTTACAAAGATGTGGCTAACTGTAAGTGACGAAAAACAAAGTTTATTTTGTTTCTATTGTCTATTGTTTGTTGGCGAGGGGCTGTGGACATTGATAAGGTTGCAAAGATCTAAAACATTTAAGTTGAGCACATCAAAAAACATGAAGAAAGTGCATTACATTTAGAAAATGCTTGTAAGTTTAAAATATTTGAGTTAGTAAATATCACAGCATAAATTGATTCCGCGATTAAAATTTCAAAACAGAAAAACAACGGACAGATCACAAAAAACATGCATATACTAGGGAGAGTAATTGATCCTTAATATTTTGCGGAACTCACGAATTATCACTGAGAGATCATAACGAAAATCAGGATCGCCAAATTGGAGAAATTTATTAGACCTATTATTTTTACTTTCCAGTCTTGATAATGTATTGGATGAACACTTTAACAGTACTTCTGTTTTTAAATATACTTCACATACTATACAAAATGAATTATTAGACAGTGTGTATGAAGTATACATCGAAGATCTGAAGCAGAACATTAATTGTACAGATTTTGTTACTGTGCAGGCTGACAAAACAACAGACATAACCTGCAAAAGCCAATTTTTTATTATTTTGTGGTACATAAAAGGTTGTAAAATCTGTGGAAAGATTTCTTCCTTTCAAAGAGGTAAACAATTGCACGGCTAACGGCTGAGCGGGGTTCTAAAGCAAAGTCTGCAGCCTTTCAATTTAGAAAATAAACTCGTAGTTCAATCATATGATGGTGCTTCACTAATAAGGAAACCAGGGTGGAGTCCAGACTTTGATGCAGAAAACATTTCCTTATGGAAATTTGTTCACTGTTATGCCCACCAACTTAATTTAGTTATAAAATGTACTTGTTCAAAATGCATTAAATCAGGGAAGTTGTTTTTTTGCAAATACTATATTACTGGGTTTACAACATTCTTCTCCAATTCACCTAAACGCAGTGACCTACTGCGATCTGTGTGCAATAAGCGTATATAAACTGTTTCAGCAACAAGATGGAACTTTCAGTCCCGAGTTGTATCCTCCGTTAAGGAAAATAAAGTGGAGCTATTGAAATGCTTTAAGAGCGAGAGGACTCAAAGGAATGGAATGATATAACAATGAGAGAAGCTTTTGACGTAAAAAAACTTGTTTTTTTTGCTTTCTTTTGTGACTTGATGAAACATGTTGATATATTATGCAACATAATACAAATAGATTGAGCATATCTGACACATTACAACAATTTGAGTCAGATGTAATGGAAATGAGAGAGAATACTGACAGATGTGAAATAAATGTCGATGATGAAGAAGAATGTTCGTTTCCTCTAAGAAAAAGGCTGAAGTAAACCTGTCGGCAGATCCCAAAGAAGTATGTGATCTCATTATTAACCAATTCAATGGATGTTACCTGCAGTCACATATATTTGGCAGCTTTAATATACTTGAGCCAAAGAAATTTGCTTCATACAGAGATAAGTTCCCCGACTACCTGACTAATATTTTCGTAAAAAGTTACAGTCCTTTAATTTCGAAAGAAAAAGTTATTAATGAATTATCAGTGATCTATCAAAATGATACATTTAAAGACATTTTCTCTGTGTGTGATTTGTTCAGTTTTTTTTTATGGATTCATTCTCTGAAGTGGGCAGGGCCCTTCGAATTGCACTAACAACACCTATTTCAACAGCTGAGTCAGAATGGAGTTTCAGCACATTAAACAGGAAAAGAAACATTTCTTAGAAACACCATAGATCAAGATAGGCTGAATTCGTTGGCTTTGTGTTCTGTTCATAAGGCGCATCTCCATCAAATTCCGAACTTCAAGAACAGGGTCATCAAAAAGCTTTCCAGCCAGAAGGACAGACGATCACATCTTCTTTATAAATAATTCTGCAAATTGGTGAGTTTAATGTTGGATTTGCATTATTATGTAGTTGGTAGTTTTAGTTGTATTGTGCTGAACTAATTTTTAAGCAGAAACAACAAAAACGAAATAAAAAAACCTTGGTGCATTCTTTAACATATACTACGAAATTTGTGAAATATCTGGTCCCACCAACAAAAATGATCGTGAGCCGCCACTGACGAATTCTGTGGTAAATGGCGAAACCAATGTACAAATAGATGATACATTTCCATTAATAGATGCACTAAAATTGATACAATTCTTGTTGCAAATGATCAGGTATTATTAGCCACAAATGAAGTTGATCTCCAAAAATCAATACATTTTTTAAATATTGTTGCAAAAAACTTTAACATGGCAATTTCTGTGGAAAAATCCAATATAATGGCATTCTATGGAAAAGATCCAGTAACAAGCAAAATTTGTATTAAAGATAAAATTTTAGAACATTCAGGATACAATCTTTCATATGAACAAGGAAAATATACATTTCAAAACTACCAATTATGTAAAAGTCATGAGAATTATGAACTCAGTATTTAAGCCCACTTTAGTACAACGTCATACTACTGTAGATTAAGAGTATATAATATTTTGGCAATACCTACTCTAGCCTATGGTTCAAAAGTATGGACAATGACTTAGAAAGATATGCAGACAATAACAGCAAGAGAAATGACATTTATGAGGAAAACTGCAGTTTACACACTTTGGGATAGAAAACGAAGTGAAGAAATTTTGAAAGAACTGGGAGTTACACCCATGATTGTTTTCCTACACAAATACAGAACTAACTGGAAAAGTCATGTGGAAAGGATGCCGAGGAGCCGATGGCCAAAATCAACTTTAGTGTAACATCCCACTGGAAAACGAATCTATCGGAAGACCTATGAGAAGATGACAAGAAACCATAGAGACCGCAGCATCACTAGGTCCAAGGCTTGACCAGATGATGATGATCTTCGCCTATCTTGGTAAGACATCATCATTTACAAATATCAAGTCCATCTTTGTCCTCGCCATGATGAAAATTATTGTCGTTAATGCAGGATTAATTATTTAAATGACCAAATATTGGCCAATTAACTTAAATGTAGTTTAATGAGAGCTTGTATTGGTGAAATCCATTGTTCCTTTAAGTGTCATTTAAAAAGACATTAACAATTAAAGTTATACATCTTGATTACACAACTTTTAACACGAGAAAGACATATAATACATATTCCGAAATTAAAGTTAAATAAGTTGGGTGAAATCGGCCCATATTACAATTAAAGTTAATGCCCTTGATTAAAAATTTGTCCAATTGTAATAATTCTAGAGTGGAAATTTTCCTTCACGAGTGACAGAAACATTGCGTAATTCTTTCATTGCTAAATCGGGATTCCTGTCTCGTCACCATAAACTTTATCCTCTTGTTCTTCTCTCAGTTTATATGAGTATAAAAAAAGTCTTCTCTACAAAATAATAATAATAATAATAATATAATAATAATAATAATAATAATAATAATGGTTTATTTTAACTGGCAGGGTTAAGGCCAGTGTGACTCTCATTGTTTGAGAACCTTGATGTACCCAAGGCAAGTGAGACAAAACTATTTCTAGTAGGATTTGCTTCGATAAATCTATAGCAATGTGTCTCCCATTCAGATATGGTGATGGTGAAATCATTGCAATAAGTGAATGTCTCAGGAATCTTCTATGCCACATCAATAAATTTAGGAATGCAGTTATATTGTCAGACTCCAAAGCAGCTATTCTATCAATCGTCTCTAAACACACACCTTCATCTCAAACAGCAGAAATAACTAAAATGCTCACTCAATTAATATCACTCAATAAAAGAATTGTATTCCAATGGATACCATCCCATTGTGGAATCCTGGGAAACAAGAATGTGGATGCTTTAGCAAAGAAGGGCAGCACTGCTACTTACAGACCTGTTACTAAATCTACGTATTACTCTGTGAAGAGATTTATTAAATCTACATACTTAGACTTCAACAAACAAAATTTTATAACTCAATCCCAAGGGAAAAAATGGAACTCTCTGCATCAAAATCCACAGTTAATTCCCGATTTACCACGAAAATCGTCTGTAGCTGCATTTAGATTGGCAACAGGCCATGATTGTTTGGCCAAACACCTGCATAGAATTGGAATATATCAGTCCCCTAACTGCCCATTGTGCAACTCAAACCAAGAAATGGATTCGGAACACCTCAAAATCTGTGCTTCAGTGGCTGGTCATGATAATATCTTTGAAAAATATTGGAGTGTAAGAGGTCAAATGACTTTATTGTCAAACGCCTGGCATTAGAAAACAACAACAACATTCAGATATTTGCAGCACTGAATGTCATTACTTTCAAACATGTCACGCACTGTGGATAAAATTAGCCCACATCTGAGATGAATCCATGTTATCAGATTTGACAGGGTGGTGTAAATAAAAGTAGCCTGTGTAAGTATAGAGTAAATACAGACGTGGCTGAAAAAGACTCATCTTTTATAAAAATTGTTGAAAGTGGCTCTTTAGACTTTGAATAATCCTTAGGCGGATGCCCTCAATAACTTCTGGTGTGTGAACTGAAGGAACGCTTCCTCTTTTCGCATTTTGTACAGATCCTTTGGAGTGCCACTTTTTAACCGAACCCTGTATTGCTGTCTTTGCTGGTTGTCCTCTATCCGAAATCTTGTCCCTGAAAATTCCGGGATTTCCTTAATTGAACCTGTTCTCACATACACTTCCACAATTTCCACTTTTTCTTGAATCGAGTAAGTCGTTTTGCAGAATGCAAACAGACACATGTAATTCAACTGATGACTGATGAAATATTGACAGGAAGAATGCCAGCAATAGATTATTACATAAAATTGGCCGTTGTTTTAGCTGTTTACTCATTTCGTTATGATATTATATGATATGATATCTTATATATAAAAGTCAATGTGGCTATGTGTGTATGTATGTACGTACTCAATACAAATCTACACACTTTGACTGATATTTGCCAAAGTTTGCACATTTAACCTTCATAACCAGGAGAAGAACATAGGCTACATTAAAATCGGGCAAATGGACGTTAAATTAATTAAAAAAATAAAATTATATACTGTAAATTTATTTCAGCAATAGGATTTGCTCTCCGCACAGCAACACAGCGTTTGTTATTGCACTCCACAAACGACAATGACAATTTACTTGGACTATTACGAACAACAATGAACTGTTAATCTTAACTAATATTTACAAAGCACTATTTACAAATCAGAACTGTCAGTTCTCAGTTCACAGTTCTAGCTCAGTCACTCAAGTTCACAGTATCTCGAACCACAGACCTTCAGAGACGATCCACTGTACTCGAACTCAGGTCCCTCCAACTGCGGTCCACTGCACTCGAACTCAGGTTTTCGGATGCTGACACAGTTGCAGACGCACACTCAAGTCGAACTCCGGTACACAAGACTGGCTGGCTTGCTCTGTTCACTGGCTTACTCACTGAATGGCGGAATAAACTGAAAACTGCTCAAGTTCGCTCGCGTTTCTTCTTTTATAGCTAAACCATAGTTACGAGAAACTTCTACGGGTGTCCTCTCGAATTATCTGGATATCTCCACTTCGGACGGACTTCTGGAAGAGTCGGGAGGGTCCGTCCCCCCTTCACTCCGCACGTAGCAGTTGCGCGCGCAACCTCCCCTCGTCGCGTTGACGTAATACACCCCCTCTGCCCTTCAGCATGCAGATGCTCCCCGTACCAGCGTTTCGTCTGCCGCGCGCCCTGTTGGACACATGTTCGAACCCCGTTGCAGCTGTCACAATACTATCAAACATTAATGTAAAATATTAAATGCAATCTTCTACATTCAATTGTTCTTTATTATTGTCTGTTGTATTCAACATCGACTTTCACGAAGCCGTGGAAAAAAGAGCACTAAAGCATTGTTGATACATCATGAAGGCCAAAATTTAGACAATTCATACAGTAAGTATCTTTCCGCAGTCCAGAACCATAGTATGAGTTTCTCGATACAGTTGTAGATAGTGAGCAGGCTGTATTTTATCCAACTGAATTCGTGAATTCTTTGAAACCACATAATTAATAGTCTACTTAATTTTGAATCACCAATAGTACCGGAACTATTGCGAAATATTGACACACCAAAATTATGCAATGGAACAAGAATTGGTATGAGAAAAAAGGTGACATAAGTCACAATATTAACTGGTAAAACAAAAGGAGAAAATGTTTTTATCTCACGTATTCCTATGATACCTACTAACTTGCCTTTCGATTTTAAGCAACTGCAATTTTATTTCAAGGCCTCCCCACACCAACGCGAAATATTCGCAGCCGTGGGCGGCGACGAATATTTCGCGCATACAGCGGCAACGAAATTCGCACGTTACCCCACACCAACGCGAAATATTCGCAGCGCTGACGGAGACCAAATTTCGCGTATGCAGAGGAATATCATGTCGTAGCTCCTATGATAGTCAATCAATGGCACTGTTATTTTTATGATTGGCAGGTCAATGTCTGAGGAAAGCATGGAACAAATTTTGAAATCAAAATTGTTTTTAAAATGCGGGGGGGGGGGGGAATGCTAATTTGGAAGTGATCTGTTGAAAATAGACATTTAGACCTTCAGAAGTGGTTAGCGGCAAACTTTTTTATTTTTCACGTTAGATGGGGGGTCAAAGCAAATGAAATGTTGAGAAAGAATGGAAATTACTTTTAAAAGTTGCCGCTATTCAAAATATTTACTGGTTTTCAAGTTACGGCGAGTTAAAGACAAGAGTATTTTTTACTTGGCGAAGAACTCAAGGCAACCTCTTGTCTGCTAATACAGAAATCTTTGCTCTGATTTCAAATCCGCTTACAAAATACTTTCATTGCTTAAATTGTTTTAATTATGTGTTTTGAAATGTAATAATAAATATTAAAATGTAATTAAAATATAAATAATGCAATTAAAAAAATTAATGTAATCACAATATTAAAATAAATGTAGTTACAATATTAAAATAAATGTAAATTAAATATTAGAGTACATTTAATTAAATTATTGAAAGAAAATAATCAAAATGGCGAACGATGAAACCTAGTATTTAGCCTTAGATGTTGTGCTTGCGGTTGCAAATGTTGTCAAAGAACTTAAAGCTCTGGAGGAGAGAACACATAGAAAAAAGAAAGAAGTGTGGGTGAGAAAGGGAAGTCCACGTAGAAAAATACAAAAATGCATCAGAAACAAGAAGTTAAAGATATCTGAAAAGATAAATTACCTATGAAACTAATATTCAGAGAATCCCTCATAACATGAATTACCATCCCAGCACATATAAATAATTGAAAATAGTGAAATGAAATAACAGATCCTTTATTGGTAATATATTTTTTATTCCTACTCAGAGAGATGACATTGGAAGATTCTCGGTCATTTAGCAATTTTCTAGGAATTGATTAGAGTACGTTCAACAAACTCCTAACACGATATAAATCATTTTAGTGCCGTGAAATCAATACATTCACATTTGGAGATAATTATTATACTTTAATTGTCCGCGTTTCTATTATAATGTAATATAATATGCAGTGGCGGCTCGTGAACTTGTGGATTGGGAGAGCTGCAGTAGATTTCAGTACATACAAATTTCACTTCTTGATACCATTACTAATAAGTATAGGACAAAAATAAATGCACTACATATCGAAAAACCAAAACTTCCTGACGTAGTTGGGAGATGTCTGTGGGACCATTTGCTAATCCCTAAGAAAAACTAATACCATCGATTTCAGTCTGAATTTCAGATCGGCAGACACTCAACTTACAATCTACCAGTTCATTCTGAATTGTCTTAGAATAACCCTAAACAGTGGCATGTTCCAAATGATTTTTGAGAGGCTCGTTTAGATTACTCACGAACTGTAGCAACCCACGAAACACATCAGGGTTCTTCGAATCGTTTTTTCATCATATCCCCTAAGGGGAAGTTCATATTGGCCACAAAATTTGATACAATCAATATTTTTTTTTTTAATAATTTCACGATTTTTTCACACTTCTTGATTATGTTTGAGAATGTTGTTCTGTTCGTTTCACTTAATTGCACAGCAGTAGGCCCTATGAGTTGCGTAACATAGCCAATGAAACAACATTTTTCAGGTGAGACTGCGAAGATTCGTGCATTTTGCTTTTTAGGGGCAAATGTCCTAAATGTCACACCACTCCTAGTCCATGCAGCATCACCACCGAAGAGGAGGCAAGGAAAACAAAATACAGATTTTTTTTGTTCACATCCACGTAACCACAAATGCTTAGCGTAAATTTCATTGTTATACTTCCTTACATATATGCACTATTTCGGCTGGATGAAGCTTAAGTAAGATTTAAGTCGGGTAACGGACGACCCTTTAATTTCACTTCATTACGTCAATATTCTCCGCAAGAGAAAGTTGAGAAAAATAAAATTAATATTCTGTAATTCACATACACTCATGCTTGCACATTTGCACTGGTTAAGTTACGGTATTAAGACGTCACACCAAAGCAACACTCAGATATACTGATGGTCAACAATTTTCTAAAACTGGAAAAGAAGTCTCTTTCGTATTTTACGTGCTATATCAAAAGGATTCTACTCGTGCAATCATTTTGAGTTAAGGCGAATATTAAGTTGTGCTGGAGGCTGGATATATACGTAATAATAAGGCAAAAGAGAATATTAATTTCGTTATATTAACTCGATAAGATTCTACAACAATAAGTATGTGAAAAGAAAATAAAAATTTTGTCATTAAGTTTCAAGGGAATAGAGAATCCATTTGACGCAGCATTACAATAGCAGTGTAGGAGGAGAGGAAAGATCCCTTGTGGCCTGGCTCTGCAAGCCACTGCAGCGAGATATGGGTTTTAAACAGCAGCAGTTTCCCTCTGCTTCCCTTCACCTCTCTACCCCCTGACCGTGCAAGACACACTCTCTATGAGCTGACCACCCTGCAGATCCCAGGACGACTTTGAATGCAGTGTCAATTCCAGTACAGTCGACGCGCAAAAAGACAATGCATAAGATAATAGTACATATTCCTGGCCAGATGAAATATAAAGCAATTTACCAATAAAAGCTGTAACAATTCTTCTAAAAATTAAAATAAATATTATTTTTATTTTCCTGTCAAAGCAGGGAGTGCTGCAGCTCCGCAGCTCTTATAGACGAGCCGCCCCTGATAATACCTCTAAACCCCCTCAATAACATATTTTTCATGGATTTTTTTTTCTTCATTAGATACAAAAAGAAAACTATACTGACTTTTATTAAACTTTTTAGCAAACTAATACTCTCTTGAATGTATAATGGCTACATTCACTAAAATCCGTTCTCAACGCAGAAAGTATCATAAAATTCATACAGTATTTGCAGTTCTAAATATATGATCGTGCAAAAAGAGTATACAATACACGTGTGTTAAGTGCGTAACAAAATCTCGAAAACAGAAGAGACTCTACTTCGTCTCGTCTTTTCTATCTTTTCTTTGATTCTGTTATAATGCATCCTTCAAGAAAAGGAAGACAAGAGATGATGCCAAGTCTAAAATCTGGGAGGTTTGTCCCACAAGTAGTGATATTTGCGTATAATTAATAAAGTTATCCTGTTTATGTGTAAGTGTGAAGCAGTGTCTGCTAGGTGTAGATTTTTGCTAATTTTTTCGGCGATGTATGCAGTGGAGGAGGAAAGGAACTGGCCACCCTACTCCATTATCTCCTGGCCTAGTTGCCTCATAAGTGGTGCCTTCTTGGTATCATTTGTGAGGTTCAGACTTGTCTTCGGAAAATTGACTAAACAACAATCCTATAATATTATATTTAATATTTAAAAATTAATTGCAAGTCGGTTATGTTAACATTATGTAGACAAATATCGCATAATAAAATAAAAATATTAGCCTAAGTCCAAAACATTGATTATTATTGATTGCGCTGTAGTGACACCAAACGCGAGTACTAATGTTAGGAGACGCAGCGCGAATCCATAAGGTTTAATAAAAACAATTAATAGGCCTATTTATGTTTATTGAAACAACTCTTCTATACTAGCTAATATAAAAGTTCCTAGAGTATTTCATAGGAATAAAATATGAATGAGATTAGTTTTGACAAAAAATTGCTATTATATGTTTGCTTTTAAGAATGAAACCTTTCCTAAACCAAGAACTATTAAACCTTAGTAAGATGTTAAATGGCGCAAAGTTCGTATAGGTAGGTTCTCTAGGAATATATAAGCAATGCTATGATATTCTGAAGGACTGATAAAAGTCAACAAAGATGCGAATATGAAATTATTCCTTATAGACATGCTATGTAGGCTAGAATTTTTCTCTTAAGATATGTTAAAGATGTGAATAACTTACCACTTTCATTAAATTTCAATTGGATTGCATCTCATATTGCCCTTTTTCCTTAATTACTTGTAATCCTCTAGAATAAATAATTCCATTAAGACTGTCCCACAATAAGAGATGACATAAAACAACGAATCCGGGAGGCCTGCCAGTCACTTGACCACACCGAAGTGTTACGAGTCACTGAGAGTGTTAGAAGAAGAGTACGGGAGTGTGCTGCTCAGAACGGCAGATAGTTTGAGCATTTATAAAAATTAATGGAATTGTCCAGCCTTTCCGTAAAATGTCAACATTAATTGTCTTGTTTACATTTTCGTATTTTAACATTTCTCAGTATTGGTGGCATTATCTTTTTGTACGTTTTCTCATTGAAAGAGTAGGAATTGGTAAAAATGTTTCCTATGAAAGTTGTTTGTTTTGAAGAGCTCTATCAAATGGTACCCTATTTGACCCATACTCTCATTTGAAATTTTAAAGTGATACGCCACTGACCCTACTTCCTGTTAGAGCTGATTGATGAAATTAAGCTCAAGTGAAAGTTCACATGTGGTTTAGTAATAAATATTTTTTTCTCGAAAATTTTAATGCACTGGTTTCCGAAATAAATGACTGTTATGGGTGGTCTGATCACCCTGTATAATGCCGTTTTATGTTATACAACCGTTTTCCTCGTAATACTTGTGAACAAATCATACATTTAATATTCTCATCATATTGGCAGCAAAAAAAAAAATGCGTCCTCCCATCCTACTTGAAACTTTCGTTTTTGTAGAGGTACATGGTTTCAAGAGACACATTGTGAAGATGCGCCACTCGCAGGTCAGAGACAAATACAAATGGAACGAAGTTTGACTCCAGTGAGTGAGAGGGTGGGGGTTGTGGGAAGTGGGAAGCAAGAGGAATGCATAGCTATCATTGCAAGTCATAATGTGCTCGTGAGTCACATTTTCGCCACAGCTGTATTAGACTGTAGTTACATTCTTTCTGCAGGAGTCCCTAAATTCAATATTATACATGATACTATTATTAAATGCCTTTAACTGATATGGCTAATGAATGGGGAAATTCAGTTACTATATTCTGTGTAGTTTTCCTTTAATGCTTTTGATATTTTTATATTTACTATTCTGCATACCTCTTCTAATGCTATTAATGAAGGTAGTTTCAATTAAGCAAATGACTTTTCGGCCTGTTATATGTTTGGGAATTAGACCTGTGTTTCTATTTTATTGTATTTTTCATTTAATTATGTGGGATCATATCCAATGATCAACTGTTGACCACACTTGCCATTAGATGTGATGTGACAGTAACAACGAAAATCCTTAGCATGCCTTCGTTTAAGAAAGGGAGTGCAGTAAAGGGCCCTGTATCGTAGATTTATGCATGCAAAAGAAAGCTGACCCTGAATGGAAGGGCTCCAAGTCAAAATTAAACTTTACTACTGTCCGATCGAGTGGTTATGTTGCATCTTGGTTTCTGCTGGCCCCTCTGTAAAGGCTAATGACTGAGTTGTTAGGCTTTTTCCTAAAAATATTTGTTGTAAAGAATTAGAAGTCTATATAATATTATACAACTGTTTAAAATAACTTAAAGAAAAGAGTCCCATTAAGTTAATAACTGTCATGTAATTTTCCCGTTTCGATGATCCTGCGTTAGGTCAGTAGCCATGCTTATCCTGTTATTGAATATTGAACTTTGTCTTACATATCTTGATTTAAATACTGTCAGACCATGTCTGGAGATACTAATTTCAGTGCTTACTTTTTTTCTTCCAGAATATGGAGATAGAAGGACAGAATTTGAACACATGAATGATGCCGGTCATGGGGATGATGTGCCCACTACTACCAACTACACAACAGGTAGGTGCTCGTAACAGCAGCCAGCCTGCTTACCCAAGCTCTGCTGCATCCATTTCACATGATCCTTTGTTTCTTCCTATTGATTGTAGCGAGTGCTGCTGCCGAGGCCACGGGACCCGAAGAAACGGCAGCTGATTATTCTACCTTGGAGTCCTTTGGCACAAATGACGACCAACAGGTACACATCAGAGAGAAAGACAATTACCAATAAATCTTCATCATGTTAGTTCTAGAAGAACTTTTATGACCTGAGAAAACGATTTTCATGCCTTCTTTTCACCATATAGTAAGAAATGTAATACTGCAATTAGCAAGTAGGAAAGGGAACTTCGCAACTCTTACTCGTTGTTGTAATTTCATCTCATTATGCTATACCTGATAATTAAGATATCAGCTCACTCTAGGGAGTACAGATATATGCTTCTTGAAGTATTTTCACTGCAGTCCTACAGAATTAGTCTATTAGGAAAAGAGATACAGTAAAAAAATTTACCCTCACTTTCTGCATTAGTGAGTAGTAGTAGCAGTAGCAGTAGTAGTAGTTCACTTTCTTTATGAAAGCTTGACAGCGAATTCCTTTGTTTGCCACTGCCTTGGTCTCATTACAGCTTTTTCCCATTTTGTTCTGCTTGAGCACTAACTGTAATCTCACTGATACCTAAACAGGTCATCACTTCTGGTTCTGTTTGGGCTAGTCTTCCATATTGTCCACAATGTTGCATGCCCAATTCGATAACTTAACATTCTTCTGGCTTGCTTTTTTTCTTCTTCTTCTTCTTCTTTGATAATCATGTGCGGGTTATCAACTCTCAGTGATGGAACTGCATTTGCTCCCATATTCAATAGCTCAGTGAAACTGTGCATGCGTGCGTTTTACACATGTGAGTTTCATGAACTGAGGATTAATCTAATTATATGTCTTCATACAATGTCATCTCCTGGTGAATGATATGTTAAGATTTAATTTCTCAGAAAATCGAAATGTTTTATGTTTCATTGTGCTTTATGTATGGCGCAATTAGCAATTGGCTTTACTGTGTACCTGCAGGAAGTAATTGTAATAACCAAATATGTACCACACTTCATTGTTACCATTGTCGTGTGTAGCATGTGTTAATATTAGTGCACCCTTGCCATCCATCTTGTCTGGTTTTCCCTTCAAACGTTTTCCATTATTTTCATACTATAACACACACAGTTTTTCCAAATACGTGAATTAACAGCATGTGAGTGAGTTTGAACAAAATATATCCTCAACATTTATTGCATCCATTGTAAACATGTGTCTCATGGAATTCAGTACACCATCCACTTAGCAGTGAAGGAGCAGACTTCCTTATAGCATACTTTAGAGTATTTGCAATATTAAATATGTACATTGAATTTTATATGCAATGTGATTGCCAGTATACAGTGAAAACATAATATTCATAGTCATTAACTTATCACTTTCTGATTTTCTTCAAATGTGCTGAAAGTAGCAAAAAAATCCGTAATCTTTCCTGCTTAGTATTTTGTTAAGGAGGCGCACTGCAAGCTGAACTGCTAGAGCATCGGCTTTCCATTCTGATAATCTGGGTTCGAATCCTGGGAGGTCCAAGTGGAATTTATGGTAGACAAAAACTAGGGCAATGCTAAACCAGTGGCTAAAAAGCTGTGGCTTTGGTGGGTCACTTTGGGTGGGGATGCTTAGGTGATTTATCTAAAGCTTTTGATTGCATAACTCATGAGATTATTATTTCAAAACTGCATTTATATATTTCGAGAATAAATTAGTAAACTCTTACCTATCAGAACAATCTCAGATACATATTCTAAAACTGTAAACATTGCAAGTACCATGGTGTCTGTTTTGGTTTCCTTCCTATTCTTGATCATGGTGAATGATAATATAAGTACCGTCTAATTCAGTGTTATTCGCAGATCATCAAATCAAAACATAATAAATCTGCTGCTTGGAACAATGAAAAATGAAAAAGGCATATAGGGAGCAGTTAAGTGATTTAAGGTTGACAATTTGCCTAAATTTAAACAAAAATTAGGATATACAGTTCTCATTAAGGGATATTACTATTGAGGACATTAAGGACGGGCCTTTCACTGCAAGCCCTGCCACATTGTTCAATCTTTCCTATTTTCTGCCTTCCCCTTAGTCTCTGCAAATAATCCATGTATCTTAATGTCTATTATCAGGTATCTTATTCTGCCCCGAACTTTTCTTCCTTCCAGTGCATTCTTCAGTAGGCAGTTTCTTCGTAGTCAGTGATCCAACCAATTCCTTTTTCTCTTTCTACAACTGTTTCCGTAGTGACTTAAAATTTTGAGCAACTTTTCATTAATATTTCCGGTTCTGAATATGGCACAAATTCTATTGAGTGACAGAGGAAAAACCAGTGCTTCATCTTACAAATTACTGTTACTATTTTCATTCTTTTAACAAAAATAAGACCAGACAGTATTGGCGATGTGACACTCCAGTGCTAGATGCATCACTTCTGCCTTTCAGATAACATCATAGTGCACAAAGACGGTAACATGTGGACGGGGAGGTTAGAAAAGTGAGAAATAACCTAAAGAGAATGTGCATGCAACACCCTTAAAAAGACGAGATTTATTGACTCCCTGGAGGAGGAGCAGAGGCAGAATGGATAGGATATCACATGCCTTCTCGAACATCAGGGCTCGTGTATTAAACCAAGAGCACAAGGCTGAGAACCGGATCACCACATAGCTCCAGGCAATGAATATCACACTGTTTAATAGTAACCCAGCTGAAGATTAAGATTTCCATATAGAAATACATAAAATCAATAAATTTAGATTGGTAAAAATTATACATTGGGCTAATTTGTTTTGGACAAAAAGTCATATTGAACTAAATGTCCTTCTGGACGTGTATTTCATTGGACGAAAATAGAATTGAATCAAAAATCTTGGACAAATTGCTTACTTAACGACGCTGTATCAACTACTGGGTTATGTAGTGTTGGTGGGATTGGTGACATCAAGGTGGAATTTGGTGAGATGAGGCCGAGATTACCTGACCGGTTCTCCCGCAGCTTTACACACTAAATGTTACTTTGACTTCTGCTTTTTGTTCTGTATGAGCAGGTTTCTTTCTTTATTCTGTGTGAAGATGCTGAATGTGTTTGTCGAGTTTTGTGTATCTATTTATAATTTGAAGAGCAAAGTAAGCTTTGTACGAGGTACAGTCATAAGTTCGTGGACTATTGTTCTGTTGCACCATATTACAAGATACACACACACACACACACACACCTCTCGAACTAGCCACATGGGCCGCTATGCATGTCTGCTGGTAACATTACTGAAAGATATTACCGTGAAGATCTCATACAGCTTCTCTTCTGACAATGATGATCTCGGCCAACTGAAATCTACACCCACATAGCTTTGCTTTCAAGCAGGAAAAGAAAAAGAAATTGTATAGCAAAATGGTGATCTGTTGTCTTGCCAGTTTCTCTTGGACAAGCACAGATCGATGTGCAGGGCGTTGCCAATTCTTCCTACACTAAAGCTCAGGATACTTAAGAAAAATTGAATTGTGTAGGCAGCGAAGGAACAACCTCCAAAGTAAAGGAAAATGAATTGCTTTTATTCCCATTGGAAAGTAACTTTTGGGTCTTCAACACAAAGGGTCTATCTGGTAGTCATGGGACACAAGCTGTTAAGATGGTATCTGTGCACTCTTTCCCTGACACAACCTATCCCATGTCTTGGGTGAATTACTTAGCATCAATTGGGATATCTTATGCGAAGTTTTACCATTAGATGGCAGGGGCATTCCATGCGGCGCAACATGTTATAGTGCTATATTATGTCATGTCATATGCTACAGTTGATTATGTTCTCCCACTTGGTTTTTAATTTATGATTATTTTGTATAACCTAGTATAATTTAATATAATTCAGTATTTTCTTTCCTCATAATTTAATTTACAATATATAATAGTGTAAACTTGTGTAATACTGAGTGATTCCCCTTAAGAGATGGATGGGGAAATCTGCAGTATGCAGAATATAGGTACGAGTAAATTGCATATTCATGAACCTAAACAAGAACTTTGAGAACGAGGTGCCTGAATAAAAAAAAATAAATAAATAAATAAATAAATAGGAACTTTATCGAAGGTGAATATTACTTCTTCAATCATTAGTATTGTAAGTACCGTATGCTAAAAACAGGATATCAGCCACCAATGTATTTTTTTTTATAGGGAAGGGACTATCGAGATTGAATTCCTTGTACTTTTTTCTCTAGTTGCAGAAAGATCAAATGCAATGTTTGATGAGATGATTTAATATGATTCCTGTGTTTTGTAGATTAAAGACATGCAGTTTTGAATATTATGTAGGATGATTTTGAAAATTTAAAGTAAAAACATGGTTTTAATAATTAGTCTATAGCACATTAAAAACATTATTCACGAAATGGATTTCACGTGGATCGTCCTGGATAATAAACATCCCAGTTAATCGAGAGTTTACTGTAGGCATAAACTTCAGAGACTTCTAGTAGTACTGAATATAATCTAAGCTAACATACCTTGCTGTCAAGGTTACATATGCTTTTATTAATTTTTCTTTTCCCTCTTCCAAAATGAAACCGTAGCCAGCAATTCCTTACTTATTTTTGTTTAATAGCTAGCACTTTCGAGGCGCAATTTAATTAGTTAAATTGTTTAAGGTTTAAAGCATATATTCAGAATATTTCGGGACCTGAATGAAGACAAAAGGCTTTCCCTGGTTTTTACAATATAAGAACACAACAAAAATTTGGCATTACTAAGAGTATTTAATGTACTAATACACTACGTAAATCCTCAGTGTTTATATACTGGAAAACAAATGCACACGCAAAGTGCATCCCTCAAGTACACGCACGCTATCAGTTCAGGATACCCCTATTGCCACAACAACTGCTGGTTCCTCATTGTATTAGATCATCTGGGCTTAATTCTCGACCCCACAGTACACTCTGAACAGAATCATGAGAAGCAAAGAATTTAAGAGTCTTGCAGTCAAACATTTTAGTACGGTACCCAGTAAAACATAACCACTTGGAAGGTTATTAGAGGATGTGTTCCTAGAGAACTCTTGAGGTTCTCAAACAGCTTAAAGCCTTTGATGACTGTTGGTGCTATTTCATCATTGGTCTTTAAATCCTCAGTCAATATTATATTTCAAATAATTCATTTCATTTATGACATACTTTTATCAGATTTTGTTTTTTACATTGTTCTTACCGGAATTGATCAGGAGAGCAGTTTTCTGAACTCCTGTCAGGGGTGGCAATATTGTATGTATTTACAATAACATTATTATCTATTTTTGTTCGAAATATTGTCGTAGATTATAATCTCATGACTTGCAAATTAGAGTTTTGCCATAGTGCTAAATTATATTTTGCAGTAATATTTACACAAAACACAACTTAAACTTCACATTCATAGTATTTAATATATTTAAAAAATACTGCAGTAATACATTACAAAATTCACTTGTAACCTTATTTCTTGTGAACTATTTCAAAAGAACCTCACCCTTCTGAAAAACAAGACCGCACTAAAGAGCAGAAAAGCAAAAACACGTGAAATTCTAAAATGAGGGTTCATCTTGGGCAGCATGACAGGGTTGCTATGGCAATACAAACAAAAGCAGGGACGAAGAGAGAAACTCTGATTGTCTCACTTCAGAGTTTAATATTTCCAGCATTAATATAATTATACTGTTGCACTATGTAGGATGTGTATTAAAAGAAATGTACGTTGACCAAATGAAACTAAAGAATTGCGTTAAAAGAAAATAAAGTTCTCTTTGCTGTTGATATTGTAATATTATTTGTGCACATTTGGTAATTTGGAAAATTACATCAGGAGAATTGGTTTTTGTTGTTCACTTTAAACTTATATAAAACTATAAAACATTCTTAAATTAAAAGCAGAGCGTTTAGAATAGAAAGTGTGGTAACTCGGCAAGGGTCTAATGGGACTTTTAAACCCACGGCAACTGAGCGAAACATTGGCGTGGCGATCGTTTTTTGACTCCAGTTTTCCTCTTAATACTGTCGACAGAACAGATAGAACTCACTCTGGTATGAAATTAAACAGATATTTCTTGCGATTTGTATTGTGCCGTTTATGTGAGCGAGTAGTAATATGCCTAATTGTTTTGTTCTTGGTATAAATCGGGTTATATAATCTGTAAGGAAGTAAGACATTTCTTTTTTTCCACCCAAAGACTAGGCTATTTTTCAGAAGTGGTGTAGAGCAATTCCATGGAGACAGAAAACTGTGTGCTCGTGCTTATATCTGTAACATCCATTTTTCTGCAATTTTGATAGTAAGAGCCGATAAATTTATTATTGATGGTAAGAAGGTAGGACTTCTACGGAAGAACTAGTGACCAAAACCGGATGCCATACCACATATTTTCCCGAACTTGTCTCGATACCTTAAAAAATTAAAAGAAGAGAAAATCTCCACCAAATCCTTTCTCATAACAATGCACCCTTACCAAATACCATCTGGCTATGACCAATTCCATCGACGCTAAATAACTCAGTAGTTGATACAACATCGTTAAATAACCAAGTAAAAAAAAAAAGAATTGGACGTGATATCTGAAAATCAGAACACCTTAGCTGATCTTGCGCTTTTGTGCATGTATGTGCCATTACTCCACACCTGATGTCCAAAATTGTCTAGTTACTTTGACCATAATCTCTTTTTCTTTTACTCGGTTATTTAACGACGCTATATCAACTACGAGGTTATTTTACGTCGATGGGATTGGTGATAGCGAGATGGTATTTGGCGAAATGAGGCCGAGGATTCGCCATAGATTTCCTGACATTTGCCTTGTGGTTGGGGAATACTCGGAAAAAACCCAACCAGGTAATCAGCCCAAGCGGGAATCGAACCCACGCCCGAACGCAACTCCGGATCAGCTATGCCAGTGGCTCGTAATCTCTTCCAGTGAATGAACGCCAGACCAGCATTTCAGCTGTTTTGTGCGAGTTTTTCAAAATCGATACACTTTTTAGAGCCATAAACTGTGAGGAGTTCGAGGGAAGTGAAAATACAAAAGAATATATAAGGTGAATGAACGACCTTGTAGATATAATGAACTCAAAGACTTCCTCTTCTGCCATGTACAAAGGATTCTAGCATTACACGATTTTAGAAAATACATTACACATAATTGGCAACACAAAGAACACGTCTGCCTAAGAAAGAACCCTTGAATTATTTAGAGTGACAATTCAGAGCACTCACGAAATATATTCATTCTTGTGGGATAGCAGATTTAAATTATTCTGACAGAAAAAATTTAACCAGGATCCTCTACAGCGACATTTCGGAATTATAAAATGATTATCTTGTGATGATCACCACAGACTTTCTACATCTGAACATTTTTCAATCTCTGTGCCAGTTAAAAAATGTGCTATATGCAAGTGCTAATTGTGAACCCCTAATTGAACCCAAGCACCTAGCTTCTACTTCATTAAATGTACATGTTTAATTATTATTTTATTTTTAATAATAGCACTTCTGGCGTAATTGACGAAAAAGTTATTTCAGTAACAAAAATACAGTATAATGCTTTGTATGTGGGCTACAGGTTAATCTGATTTACAATTTTATTACATTTGTTTATTACGTTTCCACATCATAAGAGATTTCTGATCAAGCATATGAGAAAGTAAATTGGTCTCATGGAAAAAGTCGTTAATTTAATATTCTCCAATAAGTATCATACAACAATTTAATACAGTACTACTAAATTGTCTTAATTTTACAAAACAGAAAATAACCTACATATTTCAAAAGATCAAAACTTGCATTATCATAGATATAATATCGAAGCTTAATTTGTTAAGTCTGAGTTGCAGTAATATTGCTTGTTCCCCCAGAATTACTTATAAACCAGTTACAACTGCAACTAATGGGTAAATAGTAGATAAAAACTATTGGTGAAAGTAAAGTGTCTCCTTTATTATATTACATTCTTTCCTGTGTATAAAAAACATAATTTCATAGCAATGCGTACTTTATAATGCCATAAAAATGTTTATTTTTGCGAAGCTGTACTCCTTTTTTGCGTACTTCTGGTTGAAGCCGGCACATTGTTCCAATTTTCGGTTTATTATTATATTTACTATTCAGGGGTGTATTATATAGCTCACAATTTGTTAATGTAGTAATGGTACATTTTTCAAATAAGTAAAATATTGCGACAAAGTACTCTACAATGCATTCTTATGTAATGGGTTATTTTTAAAACCTTTTGCATTCGCTCGAATAGTGATCCTGAAACTGGGGCGGACAACAGAGCTAGCGCCACTTGGCGCCGAACCACTGAACTAGAGGAAGTTGCGTCACTTTCTTTCTACCCGCTCTGTTAAAAGGTTAAAAATGTTTTTAAAAAAAAAGATAATATACCTTAATGACAGACAACACCGGTGTGGTGGCATCATCAGTGTTTTTTGAACCACTGCAGCTCCAGCTCGTCTTGATTGCTGTCATCAGTGATGGGGTGAGCTGCTCTTATGGTGGTGGGAGGTGTATTATTATGTTATTGTCTGCTTGTATATTTCCTGTTGCTCTATTATGTTCGATTGTGGACTGACTTTTTGTGTGATATGTAGTATTTCCATATCTGTTTATATGCTATTGTAATTGCGATTGTTGTTAATAGTATGTTCTGCGTAATTTGATGTGATGTATGGTTTACTTATTGCTTTAATGTGCTCATTGTATCATATTTGGAATGATCTTCAAGTCTGTCCTATGTAGAAATCTGGACAGCTATTGTATTTTAATTTGTAAACCTCAGTTGAATTTTTTTTCATTTGATGTGGTTATTTAGATATTTCTGTGTCATATTACTTGTTTTATGTGCTATCTTGTATTTTAGTTTCTTGAATGGAGCTGCATTTTTGTGTGTATTGGTATTGTGATATGTTAATGTTACGTATTCATTCTCATGTGGTGTTTATGCTGATTTGTTGTGTTTTTGGTTTGCCTTTTTATATTAACATGTCTATTACATTAGGGTTGTATCCATTGTCTTGTGCTATATATCTTATTGTATTTAGTTCTTCAATATAATTGTCATTGTTCTTTGGTGTATTAATTAATCTGTGTCTAATTATATTATGTTTTATGGAATAGTTTGATGAATTGTGTATGTATGTTGTGGTTGTAATGGGTTTCCTGTATAACTTAAATTTGTGTTTGTTGTTTGTTTTGGTTATGATGTCTAAGAAATTTATAGTTTGGTTATGTTCTATTTCTATTGTATACTTTAATTTAGGATGTATTTTGTTTAGTTGTTGGCGTAGGTTTCCTATTATGTCATTACATATCGATGCTAGTACATTATTTTCTCTGTGTGCTTGTTATTGTCAGTATGCAGTATGTGTGTTTGTTCTATAAATTAGCTAATATCCATGATATGAATGAACCCATTGGCAATCCTTCAGTTTGTGCATAATATTTGTTGTTATGTGTAAAATATTTTTGTTTTGTGATGATCTCATCAATGTGAGTCTATGATACATTATTTTTGTTAAGCATTTGCCGAAGTATTTGACTGTTTCTATTACTGGTTGTTAGTGTATAAATTTTCAATGTCGAATGACATACCACAGACTCACATTGACGAAATTATACACATCATAGAGATCATCTGTCATTAAGATATATTACCTTTTTTAACACTTTTAACGTTTTAATTAAGAAAACTTGGGTGATGAATTTTTTCAAAATAGAATTATCTTAAAAAAAACCACAAGTATCTGCTCTACCTAACTTGAAAGCTCTATTTAATAAATTTATGTCAAAATCTGATCACAGTTTATTTCTTTGTATAAAAACACAGGAAGAGGAACTAGAAGACGAGGAGGAGGTGTGGAACGGAGACGTAGATTCCGCTGAAGAAGAGAGTGAAGAAGAGGAGGCACAGGCACACGCAATTCCTCAGACACATCATCATCGTTAACCTTTGATATTTGTAATAGTCTTGTATGACAAGATTGGTTTCAAATACTGACTAGATGCATTAGTAAATGCTTCCATTGCTGTGAGAACTTAGAGCAGTGTGCATCATGTGGAGATTCCTATAGAAAATTATCTCAGGTTTCCCAAATAAACTTGATTTTTTATTGTACTGAAATGTTTGTAAAAGTAAAGCTTATTCTTCACGTTTTGAACACCACTCAGTGTACTGAGCACAAATTATTGTAATTTCTGTATACAAGTTACATAGGCTCGTAGTAATTTTTGTAATAAAATCAGATTTTTATAAACCTTCAACAAAAGCAGGTGTAGGATATCGTGCATTTAAAGTAATAATTACGAATATTTAGAATAAAATTGTTTTGTTTCTTATGCAAAGTTGATTATTTACTTCGAATGCTTCTGTATAAAGTCTAATGCATCTAGCCTGGTTGTCAAAGCTAACTACCATATCCAGTATTCAGGACATTGCTTATCTGTTATCATTTGGGGTAACAAACACCATATAACGCAGCTAATACTCTTTCATACACTCACTGTACCTTTAAAATATTTGCCGTAAGTGAGAAAGATCTTTTTTATGTCTGGTGCTGGTAATGTCAGATTGTGTATGCCCTTTGTGATAATCAGTACAGGGTATCGGTGAGTTGGTATCGAGGCATATGATGGTGAACTCAGTTGTAAGAGTTACAACAAGGCTGAGGTATGTCTGCAAACAACCTTCTTTCATAAATGTCTGTGGTCGCAGATATGTTTCTCTATATAGTAGTTGCATTATTTACTTAAATGTGATGCAGCTTGAGATGCAATGTTAATGTTATAGCTTCTGATTAAAATTGAAACATTATTTAAATTGTACCATGAAATTGAATAAGTATTAATTTTTCAGGTTAACCTAGCTTTAACAGATACATATTGCATTCAACCTAAAAATATGCTATTAAATTTAAAATAATACACAGTATTTAACGTAGATATTACTATACCATGTTCTGTTTGCTGGTTGAGATTTAAAATAGTTTAGGGACAGTGTTATGTGCCAAAATATTGACTGGTTAATTTTGTGATCTGATTGTTTTACTCAAAATATGCAGCCTTCTTACATTTGATGTATAGTGTGTGACAGACCAGTATCCTTAATTATAAAATAATTAAATTTACTAAAACCGCATTGGTATTTATCATAATCTGTCGGACTTTTCATTGCACTGCTATTCCATACCCTGCTCTCCACGTTTGTTTCTGTGGAATTAAGAATGTTTGTACACCTTTCGCTAGTATAAATTTAGTAAAATCAAAAATTTGATTTCTACATATTCTGAATTAATTTTTCACCGAAATTTGGTACAGTAATATTTTCAGAATAATAAATTTTTAGAATCCAAGAAACTTTTATTATTAATTATAATTATATTTTAAAATTGGGGGTTGCAACTTGTGCAGATAAAATTGGTTTTGCCAATATCTTGTACAATTTTGAATATTTTTTAATGCTTCCTTCTCTGTTTTATTCATAATGAGTGTGTTAATAAATCCGCCATTATCAGTTGAAATATATACAGAGTGCCCCACAGTAATGTTTACGTTAATAACTAGAACAAAAATAACAGGAACTATGAGTTTTTATGTCACAAAACTTTAATGTTGAAGATGTTCAAAATGACCTCCATTGGCAACAATACATCAATTGACAAACATGTGATATGGTTTCAATATGAATGGATTCACAGGCAGTCACAACAGCCTCTCTCATGGTATCCAGCATATGTAGACTGTCCTACAGGCAGAAATCTAAGGGCATTAAGTCAGGAGATCTGGGTGGATACTCGACACTTCCTCGTCGGCCTATCCACCTCTCAACAAATGTTTCATCCAGGAATTCCCACATGTCTGGATGGTAACATGACAGTGTGAAAATCTTCATCTGGGTAGAGTTGGTGAACAGCTGGCACGATTGTTAAGGTATCTTTTATCTGTCAGTGTTCCTTCAAAAAAGAATGGGCCTACAAGTCCTCTGACAGACATATCACACCACACTAATAACCCAAGAAGATTAACAGCTCGTTTTTTCATAACATGGGGATTATCTCTTGCCCAGTACACACAGTTGTGGTGATTGATGGTTCCATTCAATTTAAAAGTCGCCTCATTAGAACACAAAATCAAATCAGTAAACTGTTCATTATCGCAAATCCATTCACAAAATTGATGGTGCCTATCTGGATCGTCCTCATTCATTGCGTGAAGCAACCTGGGAATGTAGGGTTTCCACTTAATGCTATGAACACTTGATTTGCTTACACCTGACTCACGTGAAGCTTGCCATATGGACTTCTTGGGGGATCTTGTGAAAGTTTGTAACACTGCTTCCACCCCAATTTCGTCTGCTACTGTTTTCTTCTTGCCACACCGTCCCTTCAGATCACCCACAGTTCCTTCCCTCTCAAACTTGTCGCGTAATTTCGTAATTGTTACACGTGATGGCGGCGCAATATCAAATTCTGCACCTCAATCATGTTCTCACATTTTCAAAAACACTTTAAAATCCACTTACATTGCTCAAAAGAAAATTTCTGAGCCATCTTGTTAATTACCTGTTGCTGCTAGCAACCAAGCTGAAAATAAAAGAAAAACAAATTAATGGCTACACACACTAGTCATGACAGTGCCTCCAAATACAACAGTTTGATCAGGTTATCTTTAATACTTCCTCTGTTATTAACGTTCAGAAAGTGTAAACATTATTGTGGGACACTTTGTATGTGTGGGTGTGTGTGTGTATATATATATATATATATATATATATATATATATATATATACACACACACAGGGTGTTTCAAAAATACGGGGCATAATTTCAGGTATGTATTTCCCACATGTAGACAATCAAAATAGATCATTACAACATGTGTCCGGAAATGCTTTATTTCCGAGTTATGGCCTTCACAACATTGAAATTCACCGGAACGTTTTTCTTTCCGCAGGTTGTTGCCATCAAAGGAGACATTAAGAGGGCACTCTGACAGTTCATTCCGAGGCGAAGGTTACATTCAGTGTTGTGTAGGCGTTAGACTGTGCGACATGTATTCAAATCAAGAGCTGGCAGAGATACACTTCATGTACAGTAAGGCGGATGGCAATGCTGCGCTGGCTCGTCGTTTGTACCAGGAGAGGTACCCACAGTGACAATGTCCAGATCGGAAGACATTTGTACATCTCCATTACCGTCTGTGTGAGTATGGAAAATTTAACTCTCCTGGTTTGGGAAGGGGACGACCAAGATCTACAACTCCAGAAGTACAGTAGGAGATTCTGGAGGCTGTGAACATGACTCCTTCTATCAGCACACGAAGGAGGTGGACATTTTGAACATCTTCTGTAATGACAACGACATGCGGGAAGAAAAACGTTCCGGTGAATTTCAATGTTGTGAAGGCCATAACTCGGAAATGAAGCATTTCCGGACACATGTTGTAATGAACTATTTTGATTGTCTACATATGGGAAATACATACCTGAAATTATGCCCCGTATTTTTTAAACACTCTGTATATATATATATATATATATATATAATGTTTGCGATTTTTTTTTCTGCTATGAATTGTAAAATTTATATATTTTTACATAAAGAATTATATTAATGAAAAAAAAAAAAAACTTGAAATGGTAAAACAGTACTAAAGACAGGGTTTGTTCTCCAGTATGAAATACATATGAAGATTACAGGGGAAACACAATCAAAGCCACAATTCTCATAAAGGTGATGGTAGCATCTAATTCAAACTGCAAACTTTAGTGTTTTTCTTATCAAAACTAATTATCATCACGGATACAGTCATCCTTTCCTACTTTTTCATTAAGAACAACAATAAATGTTGCAGTAATATATTGAATTGGAAGATGACATCACCCTTAAGAGTATTCTGACTTTGGTTGTTTTTCCCCTATACTTTTCATATGCAGCAAAATTTCATGAATTTATTTTTAAAAAATATGAAGGTTGGTAACAAAAACCAGACGTAAGTTGTCATCCTCATTCTCTTACTGTGTGAATAGGCCACAACAATGGCATCCTTTTCCTCTTATGTTACTTACTTATGGCTTTTAAGGAACCTGGAGGTACTTTGCCACCCTCACATAAGCCCACCTTTCTTCTTACCTTCAACTGTAAATGTTCATATCTATAGTTTTGATCCTACTTTCCATATTAATTTCTTTCTCCCTGAATTAAAAACTCAGGTTCTCCAAATAGGAAGACTAAGGCTAAATCTTATAGAGAGGTAACTGCCAATTATTATAAAGACCAGTGGTGACTTAATCACTTAATATAGTTTTCGGCTTCTAAAACTATGAAATTATTGGTGCCTGTGTGAAAGTAAAGAACAAAACTTGTAAAAGAGTAAGTTGAGTTGGAGGAAAAGAGATTGCGTAAACTTTGCATGATATAATTATTCATTCAGTCATTGTTTACTGCCAAAGGACACGTTTTTCACCAAAAACCCAGTATTCTCCAATCTTTCCTATTGAAATAATTCTGTGGTGTTTGGTCAAAACATGAGATAACTCCAAAAAAAAAAAAAAACCTGTTTTGAGATATTAGGGCTGGATAAAAAGTAATGGCAACAGTTCGATATTTCTGACATGGTTTTATTCACAGGGGTACAACATTTACGTACCTTCTATATAGTCGCCTCCCCTTATTTATTACCTTTTGCCAAATGTTTGGAAGGCGTCGAATACCATCAGCGCGTCATCTTTGTTGATGTTCCGTATTGACCGCCGTATAGCATGGATAAGTTCATCTCTGGTATTGTACCGGGTCCCTCACAGTGCTTCTTTCACTTTGGTGAAAAGATCGTAATTGCATGGACTCATATCAGGTGAGTACGGTGGATGTTCCAGAATCTCCCATTGCTAGTGATGCAAGAGATCCTTGACAGCAGCAGCGGTGTGACTCCTTGCATTATCATGAAGAATGATGGGGTTCTGTACCACCAAGTGTCGTCGTTTTCTCCTGAGGGCTGGACGAAGGTGGTGCTGCAGGAACCTGCAGTAGTAGTCCGCGTTTGCCGTCTGCCTTGGAGGTACAGCGTGGTACAGTATTACTCCATCAATGTCATACGCCACAATGAACATCACCTTCACAGCACTTTGTGTAGGGCGCACTTTCTTAGGACGAGAAGAACCTGGATGCTTCCATTCATTTGATTGATGTTTGAAGTTTGGTTGATTCATATGAGCGAGCCCAGGTTTCGTCCATAGCGACGATTCGTCCAAGAAAGTCGTCATCTTTCCTTTGGTACCGGTCCAACAAGGCCTGTGCGACTGCATAGTGGTGCCATTGTTAAACCTCGGAAATTTCATGGGGTATCCAACGCCCTGTAATTTTGCGGTAACTCAGAATGTCTTGCAGAATGTGGAGCACAGTTTTGTGACATACTCCGACTTCCGCTGCTAAGTCACGTGCAGTCCATCGGCGATCAGCGTCCAACAGGGAAGCAAGGAGTTGAACTGTGATGTCCTCCACGCGGGGTCATCCTGTACGGATGTGCCACTGTGCGATATGGCAACGCTGCATCGCCACATGCTTCACGCAGTCCCTGAAAACATTCCGTCAGTTATTCATAGATTTCAAAAAGGCATATGACTCTGTTAAGAGAGAAGTTTTATATGATATTCTTATTGAATTTGGTATTCCCAAGAAACTAGTTCGATTAACATGTGTCTCAGTGAAACGTACAGCAGAGGCCGTATAGGTCAGTTTCTGTCAGATTCGTTTCCAATTCACTGCGGGCTAAAGCAAGGAGATGCACTATCGCCTTTACTTTTTAACTCTGCTCAAGAGTATGCCATTAGAAGAGTCCAGGATAACGGAGAGGGTTTGGAATTGAACGGGTTACATCAGCTTCTTGTCTATGTGGATGACGTGAATATGTTAGGAGAAAATCCACAAACGATTAGAAAAATACGGGAATTTTACTTGAAGCAAGTAAAGAGATAGATTTGGAAGTAAATCCCGAAAATACAAAGTATATGATTATGTCTCGTGACAAGAATATTGTAAAAATTGGAAATTTTATCCTTTGAAGAGGTGGAAAAATTTAAATACCTGCGAGCAACAGTAACAAATATAAATGATACTCGGGAGGACATTAAACATAGAATAAATGTGGGAAATGCCTGTTATTATTCGGTTGAGAAGCTTTTGTCATCTAGTCTGCTGTCAAAAAATCTGAAAGTTAGAATTTATAAAACAGTTATATTACTGGTTGTGAAACTTGGACTCTCATTTTGAGAGAGGAACATAGGTTAAGGGTGTTTGAGAATAAGGTGCTTAGAAAAATATTTGGGGCTAAGAGGGATGAAGTTACAGGAGAATGGAGAAAATTACACAACACAGAACTGCACACATTGTATTCTTCACCTGACATAATCCAGGCGTTTGAGATGGGCAAGGCATGTAGCACGTATGGGCGAATCCAGAAATGCATATAGAGTGTAAGTTGGGAGGCCAGAGGGAAAAAGACCTTTAGGGAGACCGATACGTAGATGGGAAGATAATATTAAAATGTATTTGTTTGAGGAGGTGGGATATGAAGATAGAGACTGGATTAATTTTGCTCTGGATAGGACCAATGGTGGGCTTATGTGAGGGCGGCAATGAACCTCCGGGTTCCTTAGAAACCAGGAAGTAAATAAGTTATATTTTCCCAATTGACTTTCACTGTATACTTGATACTAAATCTTCCTCGAGAAATATTACTTACAGTTTTCTTGGGATATGATCGTTTTTGTGATATGATTTTATGCAGCCAAAAATGTAACTATTCTGTAAATCATATGAGCCACAATTCTAGAAACTATTAATAACTTTGCTCCTCCCCAGAATCCAGCCATTCAAAAAGCCTTGGATGAGATTATTGCAGGTCAAATACTTGATTCTCTTATATCCTCTTTCACATCTGACAAGGACATCGCTCGTATTAAAGCTCTCCAAGAGAAGGAATCTGGATCTTGGCTCCATGCTCTGCCTTCCTCCTATGTTGGTACCTTGATGGATGGCAAATCTTTCCAAATCGCTACTGCATTGCGTCTGGGCTGCAAAATTTGCCATGTACACCAATGTATATGCGGAGAGACTGTGGATTCCTTTGGACATCATGCCTTAAGCTGTGCCAGAAGTAAAGGTCGCATTCCTAGGCATTCTGCTATTAATAACATCATTAGTAGATCTTTAACCTCCTGTGACATTCCAACTCTTCTTGAACCATCTGGTATTAGCCGGTCGGATGGTAAACGACCTGACGGCTTGACATTAATTCCTTGGTCCAAAGGTAAATCACTCATCTGGGATTTTACATGTGTAGATACGTTAGCCCTTTCCCATTTAAAATCTTCTGTCAATTGTGCCGGATCTGCTGCTGAATCCGCTTATCATGCTAAACGACGCAAATATGAACATTTAACATCAAATTACACCTTCGTCGCTTTTGCAGTTGATACCTTTGGTCCGTGGTGTAGAGACGCTAAAGATCTACTCACCCAAATTGGTACACGCCTACTGTCCCGTACCGGCGATCCTAGATGTATCAATTTCCTTCGTCAACGCATTGGAATAGCGGTTCAGCGAGGGAATGCTGCCTCCATCCTGGGATCATTTCCTAACTCTATTTCGTTAGAAGAGATCTTTCTCATTTAATGTGTAGCGTACCTGCTTGAGCACGGGTAGAAAGTTCACAAGAACAAAACTTCCACGAAGAAAGGAGAGAGGATGTCCGATCTTTAATGAAGCCATGGTCGAGAATATCCACAAGGCGAGGTGCTCCCCATCGGCAACATGAAGATCAACTCTATGTCTGAGTTAGGACGGCTGGCCAGCGTCAAGAGCATGGACGATGCGGAATGCCCCACGCTGCTGGACATCGAGATCTGCAGCGAGCAGGACGACCCCAGGCAGCGCCCCAACTTCGGCGTCAAGTGCAAGATCGTCGAATAGGCATCGGAAAGGTGTGTCTGGTGTACAAGAGCAAGTGCGAATCCGATCTAAAACGAGAGGACCCCAAGATCTGGCTGCTGGACAGAAGTTTCGAGTGGCACTACCTGGCTGCAGACTTCACGCAGTACTTCCGCATGATGCTGGTACGACCACATTTATATTCACATTCATATTATTTTATTCGTCATGTGAGCGATTAAAATTGCTGTAGACATTGTGAATAAAAGAGTAACACGGTTTTAAAATACATGACCTAAAATTTCCAATAATATGTAATAAAGACATTTGCGATATAATTAAATTATATATAGTAGATTGTAAAAAAAAAATAAAAATAATATCTTCTTCCTTGCCAGCAAGTTTCGATCTACACTTCATGGTACAAGAACATGGCGAATCCATTGTACGACTACACGTCTCTCTGTTTGTAGCTTCACTAATTTAAGGCTTGCCTTCATTTTTTCTACGTTTTCTCTTCGTCTTCACGTGTGGTGAAGGGCTCCTTTTTCGCCAATGCTGACATTTCTTCACAGGAGTTATTTCAGGTGATCGTGCAATAGGCCTATGTCTCCTTTCATCACCATTTCCGCACTAAAAATAAATATAATTTATCCCACATTAAAATTAAATTTAACAGAGTTATCATTCTGTATTTATTTATGTTATTTATTAATTTTGTTTCTACTTATTGTGATATGTGCAGTAAAAAGAAATGAGAATTCCCAGAAATGAAATTTAATGGCAAGAATATGATATGCCACGTAGGCCTATGAAAATACTAAAAATTACAGGAAGTTCCAAATTCTAAAACAGATAAGTTAAGAAAAATAACTGCATATATACTGAATTCAATGTATTATAATGTCTTACGAAAAATATTGCACTTAAAAAACTTATGAAACATTAATGTCAAAAGTATGATATGGCCACAAATTATTTACTGTTCGAGAAATGTGAAATGTGCGCCGAGAAATGCGTGAAATCGAAAGCATTCTTTTAAATGGAACGTTATACCACAGTCTAGTATATACAGTCACGATATCCCCCCCCCCTTTCTTAACTGTAAATAAGCACAAACGCTACTTAGGTGTAAATTTTTCTGACATTTTGTATATTCGATTCCCTCATCGTTTCAAATGCATAGTTTACTTTCAGGTCTGTTTCCAAATTATTTATTTATTTATTTAATCCACTCAACAATGTAATTACAGAGTAGATAAAATGAAAATAACAGTAGTAATACATATAATAATGGTATATGTAATACTCTTTGTCAAATCTGGCAGCCTCTTCATAAGGGAAGCTAACTTTCTTTTTCTACTAATATGCAAACCAAAGAGTTTGTAATACTTACTAGAGAGACATACCACAGTTTACTATATACAGTTGCGAAGCTTGAGGTGTTTTTTTGCAAATCTCGTGATAAAGCGCTCCAAGCGGTTAGCAACTAGAAACAATAGACTGTCCATGGTCGACTTTGAACTGTGTCGTATTTCTATCGAGTGCTAGCTCGTTGCGTATTTCACATTGATGCTTGTGAAATTTTCGTTATTGGTTATAATGAAAATGTTAATGGCTAGAATATAATAATTGGAATAATAATATGGGACAAGGAGGAGACTTTGTAGTGCTATAAATTGTAGCAACAATAAGAGAAAGAGGCCAGAGTTATCCTTTTTCCGATTTCCGAAAGATTCAGAAAGGTTCCTGGGTTTCCACAAGAATGCCGTGCAGAAACAAAACTGTTAATTTGAAGTTCTTTGTGACTGTTAGAATACATTATATCCTTAAATTTCACAATGAAACGTTTCAGTCTAACCGAAAGGACATTAGATACCGGTTAAAGTTCTGTCACTTAGGCTGCTAAATTTCCAGAGAAATAAAGGTTAGGTCTACTTTTTTTTCAGAGGATATATTTTTAATTGTAGCTATTAATTCTGTTATTATTTTTATGTGTTATTTTACTAAAGACGTAGAAAAATTAAGTTTGTTTTAATGAAATTTATTGGTCACGTTTTATTTTCAATTCTGGTGGGATTATTATTGCTTAGGCCTACTTTTTTCTTCAGAGGATATGTTTTTAATTATAGCTGTTAATTTTGTTGTTATTTTTATTTGTTGCTTTACTAGAGACGTAGAAAAAGTCTGTTACAATAAAATTTATTGATCACGTTTTATTTCCAATTCTGGTGTGATTATTATTGCTTAACCTCAAATATGTAAGCCTACACTATAAGTACCGGTACACGTAAGTTACTCCATTAATTCATATTTCCATTATTATTGTTGTAAAGAGAAATGCAAATTAATATTTATTGGTTTCATAGTTAATTATCGCTATAATCTTGAATGAGTGAAGCTATTATAGTAAATTTCAGTTCGTTTTGCACAAACAAAAATTATATTAACTTATTTCTTGCAGGTATCTTCGAGTTTATGGTGGAATTTAATATACTTCATTAAAATAATAAATTAACTTTATGCATTTAATATTTCAATAATGGAAGGAAGGTGTTAATTTTTCTAAAAGAACACGACAACGAAAGTATAACATATTTTGTCGGCTGCTAGGAGAGATCTGCGATGATGAGGCGATAGTAGCGATCCTAGTGGTGGGCAACTACCCATGTTTGCATTTTTACTACATATTGAGCTTCGCGACTGTATATAGTAGACTGTGCACATACCCTGAGTGGCAGGCAAGAAAAATGGCACAAATTGAATCGGCTAGCATCCGCCATTAAAGGGAGTGTTTGCGGCGCAAAATTCGAAAACAGTACCACAATACATTGATGTAGCCTGCTGATACACTGTTTTAAACATCTTTTACAAAGGATGAGTCGTGATGAAATAAACATGAATCAGTGGCGGCTTCTGCATATTTCTCAAGAGGAGGAAATAAATTAACAGCACGAAATGACACCTTCTTGAATGAAACATGCTACAAATTAGCCTACATGCATACATGGAAGACCAGGTAGTGTTGGGGTTGGTCTTCCCTTCTGTTTAGCAATAATCTGTTCTTGTAAACTGAGTTTCCTAAATTGTCCAAAATATATTATGATTTCACTTCCATTCATTGTTAAATAATTGCACAAATTAACAATTACAAGGACATTCACAACCTCGTAGCATTTTTCGAGCACACTACAGCATCACACGTGTTGTAAGAGACTAGCTACTAACTCGTAACCGGAACCGTTTTACGGAATTATTTTTGGGAAATAATCTGAGGAAAGCGAGAACACTGCACCCACCCACGTGGTCTGTGTTCCCACATGTACATTTTACAAGTTCAGTACCACATACTTTTGAAGAATGTCAGTTCTTGTAAAGTCATACTATCATTATTGTTCAAAGCTGCCGGTGGCCGATTAATTTTTTATGTTAAAAATGATGTAGTTTGGAGTACCTACTTTCAGTTTCAAATATATTTGTACAAAACTGACAACTTGGCTGTTGCCCTGTCTAGTAAACAATGAATAGAAGTGAATTTCAGGGGCCAACTACATAAAACTACTTCCTCTTTGTTTTACATAAACCCGACTTTAACTTTCAAATATCCACGAATGTTTCAAACCATGAATAGTAGCCTATATAAAGTGCATTGAATAATATTTTGGATTTATAATTTAAAAAAAAAAAGTTTACATGGTGTCTTTCATAGCGTTGCGTTACTTTTTTTTGTTGTGTCTCCTCCTACTAGATGTGTTATAGTCCGGTTGGATGCAACATCGTTAGATGGCAGCGGTAGCGAGCTTGCTGCACGACCAGTCGGTTTCTATTTCCCGCCCATAACCGATTCAGAGGAGGATCTCCTCCTTCTCCGTTCATTTACTTGTCTTAAAACTCTGCTTCTTTCTCTGGCCGCTAGTGCGCTGTTGTCTGTGTGTGTTAACCGTTGCTTACGAGATTATATTGTGTAATCCCGTAAGCAACGGTGTTAACTGCAGTTAGAGTTGAGCTTAAACGATATTGCCAAGTATCTGTGACAACTGTGACTGTGACAATTAAATATCTGTGACTTTTATCTGTGATTTTGTCACACCGATATTTTATATCGATAAGCAAGCACAATATGCATGAATTACACCGATATTTTGTCACACCGATAAAAATTAACAGGAAATATTGAAGAGCAGTGCCACTGCCATCGTGATCTAGACCAGGCCGTAATGCAGGTTGTGTGACGTCACTCGATGAGTCGGGCTTTTCTATTTGAGTATACGGAGCTGAGTGAAATATATTACTTTAATGCGTGTCGGCGCTCAATTTTATTTAGTGTAATGTGTGTATAAGACCCCTTCACACTTCTTATTGCATAATATGTTGCAGAAATAATTACAAAACTGTGTTATTTTAATGTGAACGGAGTTTTACATGGTAACATAACCTGGTTGCATCAACATTTTAAGTTTGGAATGGAAGCTATTTTGAGATTTAATAAAGAAGAATTATTTATATTGTGATTTTAATTTAGCACATCTACCTTCCTTACTTGTAGGAACAAAATTTACCACAGTCCCTCCTATGAAATTAGTGTATGTACAGTTGTGTGTTAATCTGGTAGGTTAGATAAATACAATTCATTACAACCCAGTATAGTAAGGAACAAATAAATAATACAATTAAATTTTTATTGAATGTAATATGTGCATAAGTTCCATTAATGTGTTGCATAATGTGGCAGGAATAATAAATAAAACTCTGTTATTTTTATGTGAAGAGAATTTATCATGTTAACATAACCTATCTGCGTCAACATTTTAGGCTTAAGTTGAGAACGAAAACGGTTTTGAGATTTAATAAAGAAGAATATATTTTTAGGATAAACTTCAGAACACGGTTACCGTCCTTACTTACAGGTAGAAAATTCACCACAGTCCCTTCTATGAAATGTACATACGTCATATTACTTAGTAGCGCTGAGGTATAATTCCGGTAATTTCTGAACTGAAAATAATTGAATTTATTTTTTGTGGAGATGCATTTGATCCTATAAGCAAGGCATATTAAAATCCTGAACGAACCGAACTAATTTGTATATGCAAGATGTATGAATACGAAGGGAACTACCTCAGCGCTAGTTTAGCCCTAGTAACATATTAAACTAATCAGACTTCAGACTGGAGTACCGTCTGAAACGAATAAATACAATTGAAGCGTAGACAAATTGCATTTATGAGTTATACGTAGCGTTATGCTTAATTATAATGCATAATTGCGAATATGGAAATAAGGCAAGTACTGATAGAATAAACATAACCTATAACTTCAATACATTAAAATATGCGTGCGATGCAACTGAAAATTGTTGAAACGTGCATAAGTGAATGTGCAAGAATTTCGTAATGAAGCATGAGTGCTTTATTTCAACTAATTACAATTCTAGATACTGTAACAGTAATGAAAACTATAGGATATAATTTTTCGTAATATACTATATGTATCTCGTTTTAAGTTCAAATTGTGTATATTATCAAACGTCGTATTATTTACTCGTATAATGTAGGTTATTCACAAATAAAAAGGGCGCAATAATTTAAATTTAATAAGACAAATACGGTAAACTAACAATAATGGATTAGACAAGAGTAACATCGGTAACGCTGCACTTAGGCCTAATCACAACTTACTTTACATGCCAGTCAATGTTTCACTTTCACGTATATATTATTACACATATTTAGCCTACTGTTTATAAGACCAAAATTTCACTTAACCACATAAGGGCGCAATATTTAATCGAAATAAAGGCAGGTATTACACATACTAACTTTGCCTGCAATAACGTAATTTTCACACCAAAAATAATATTATACCTTAAATTGCAAGTAAATTGTGTCTCAAGTGTCTCACAATCACTGTTTAAAATTTACTGACGCAATTACACTGCATTTCAGAGAAATATATGTTATTCTTCATGCACTGCAACTAAGTCATATGGTTGAAAGACCGCCTTTCGCGATCAGCTGTTAAGGGAGTCACGTGGTCTGCCTTACGGCCTGTATTAGATCACGATGGCAGTGGCAGTGCAATGTGAATACGAATTCTCTACACATCAGTGGTGTATATGGGAATATGCAACAAATAAGTTATGTACATGTACCATTAACAAATAAATACTAAGCTAACTCAACAGAAATATGTATAAAGTTAACCTCATATACCAGGAGGTTATATCGTAGTTGATTTTAGATATGGAATCAGTTGATAATTTTTTTATGTAGTTGGGTATGGAGAAATTGAGGTTATGTAATTATCCTAATCGTTTTAAAAATTGATCCTTTTTATTGCATATAATATAATGGATAAATAATTATTTTAAGTCGTGCATTAACATTATAATATTGAGTCAGAATAAAAATTAACGAAACATCAGTATTCCGAAAAACAATGGAAAATAATTACAAAACAAAACTGTTGTTCAGACAGGATTTTACACAAGATAAAGTATTGGTAACCAATGGTATTATTACTATTTAAATCGTGTAATCATATAAATTATAATAAGATGGTGAAACTAGCGCTGAGGTATTTTAGGTGATTTCGGAAGTGAAAATCGTTGAATTTGATTTTTTGTGGAGATGCAGTTGATCGTATATCCAAGGCATAACAAAGCCTAAACTAACCAAACCTAACCTGTCATAGATTCGTATATGCAAGATGTATATGTGGAGTACGAAGGGAACTATCTCAACGCTAGTTTAGTCGTTGATCGTATACTTCTAGGCATAATAAAAGCTTAAACCAACCAAACCTGACCTGTCACAGATTCGTATATGCAAGGTGTATAAGGGGAATACGAAGGAAACTACCTCAAGGTTAGTTTAGCGAAATAAGTTGCCCATCATATTAGCCAGTTTTGTCTCGTTCGGTTTTATTTGAGTGGAAAATACTTACAAATTAATATAAATTGACAGTAAGCTTAATATGAACATGTGAAGATCTCGGGGAATACATAAAATATTTATAAAACATATATACAGACTAAAATATGAAAACAAAATGTCAGATTCATGATTATATTATTATAATGCCGCTAATAACTTTGCAACACATCATCACTTTGAAAAAAATAATATTGAACAAAATATCACGAAAAAATAATCAAATACCACCGCCCGATTGCTGTTATTGTATCATGCGCATGCGCAAACCCACGACGTAGAGGAGAAAATATCAGTCACAGACGTTGCAACGGTGACAGAGTACTGAATACGGAGCAGATTTCGATAGCGATATTTTGTCACAGATATTTCGCGTCATCAGTCACAGGTTTATCTGTGACAAAAAAATACCTGTGACAAAATATCGGTTTGTGAAATATCGGCCATCTCTATAAAACTGCAGTAGAGGAGGAATGGAGTGCCTTTCCTCTACACAGACAATCTCGCATCTTTCTCACAGTTTTCTACAGCACATGAGCGCGCGTCGTTTAAAACTCGATCAAGCGAGTTTTTCTTATAGCTGTGAGCTTAAAAATTATCGAATCTTCCTCGAATTTCAAGGCACATATTTTATTTGGTATTTACTTTCAAAAGAAGAAAATGTGAGGAGGACGTTCCTCCCTTCCCTCCCCCGAGGAACCGTCACTGACATGAATGGCAGAGGAGCGCTATATTTATTAAAGTATTATAATGATTCATCTTTGGCGATATTCTAAAAAGTAAATTAAATCACCATATACACTCGGGATAAGTATGTGAAATGTTGAATAATGACAATGTCAACATTAATTTTCAGTATTACTAGTATTGCTTTAAGGACATAATAATGGATATTTACTGTAATATTTAAAATGATCTATATTTCAGTCCTTCAATGCAAAGGAAGAGGAAGGTATATGGTGCTTAGAAAATATTTAGTGGTGAAATATGAGATCATAAAAATTCTGGAAACAGATTTAAAATATAATGAGAATAAATTTTATTATAAACTATCTATTCATTGTGTAGTTGATGACCACCAAGTTAGAGGTCAATACAGACTTTTTAATACAATTAGTAGGGGTAATAGTAGGCCTAGGAGTAGTGGTAATAGTAGGCGTAGCAGTAGTGGTAATAGTAGGCCTAGTAATAGTGGTAATAATAGTCCTAGTAGTAGTGGTAATAGGCCTAGTAGTAATGGTAATAGGAAGCCTAGTTGTAGTAGTAATAATAGGCCTAGTAATAGTGGTAATAATAGGCCCAGTAGTAGTGGTAATAGTAGGCCTAGTAGTAGTGGTAATAGTAGGTCTAGTAGTAGTGGTAATAATAGGCCTAGTAGTAGTGGTAATAGTAGGTCTAGTAGTAGTGGTAATAATAGGCCTAGTAGTAGTGGTAATAGTAGCAGTAGTAGTAGTGGTAATAGTAGGAGTAGTAGTGGTAATAGTAGGCCTAGTAGTAGTGGAAATAGCAGGTGTAGTAGTAGTGGTAGTAGCAGGTCTAGTTTTTGTGGCAATAGTAGACCTAGTAGTAGTGGCAATAGTAGGCCTAGTAGTAATGGTAATAGTAGGCCTAGTATTAGTGGTGGTAGTAGTAGGCCTAGTATTAGTGGTAATAGTAGACCTAGTTTTGGTGGTATTAGTAGGCCTAGTATTAGTGGTGGTAGTAGTAGGCCTAGTTTTTTGGTAACAGTAGGCCTAGTATTAGTGGTAATAGTAGACCTAGTTTTGGTGGTATTAGTAGGCCTAGTTAGTAGTAGTGGTAATAATAGACCTAATAGTAGTGGTAATAGTAGACCTAGTAGCAGTGGTAATAATAGGCCTAGCTAGGCCATCAGCTATATTTTCACTAATTTCTTTGCATTTAATACAACCAAAAACTAGAAGTACATGCTGTACAAAACGGAAATTACATGATTAATTCATTTATTGTGAAACAAAACAGTTTTAGACAGATATAGTCTGAGGATTTTCTTATGCACTCTGCTATTATAATCCACTGTAATATGATGGCACCTAACCCTTACATACATTGTTGAAACCAACTTTATAAACCTGATTAATGTGTTTCTGGGAAAACTTTATCCAAGAAATATTCCGACATTCTGTAAACACATTCAAAGGAGGAACTGCATTTGGAACATTATTCCAAATATTAAGATATGCATGCTTTCTTGGGCATCCTACAATAGTAGCTATGTTCGAACAATTATTTGCGGCGCAGTATTTCACCATTTTCTTATTATTTCCCTTCAAGTGTACTTATATTTATTGGTACTCCTCAATCAGCATGAACTGCTCTCACTCCAGGCGAAGTATCAACTCCCTTTAATGGCGGCCGAACAGCGGTTCAATTTTGTACGCGAAACTAGCGCCGTTGGTGTCTCTAGTTATATATTACAAACTCTTTGCGGAATCACCTGTTTCAGATACCCTCGTAATCAAGTCAGAGGTTGACGAATTATTATTTTAATCAAAATTGGTAAGTAAGTTATGTTAAAATGTGCTTTTTATTTGTATATAGATATTAGAAGGTCTTGTTATTATTATTTTTTTAATTGTGACGGATTCTTACGGATTTTCAGATATTAGACTGACGAGGATATGTGTTGGCTACACTGGTAATCACACACCATGCAGTAATGGAGTAGGAAAGATAAGAAAGTAATTTTTAATCGTATGTTTGACAGTATAATGCAAATATCTGTGCGTGAGAAATCTACCTGTATTGATTCATAAATATTATTATGGAGTATTATAAACAGTTGTGATTGTTGTGAAATCGTATGAAAGAAAGAGTTACGGAAATGGCAATTACGTGCTATTTTTTTGTAATGTAGGCTTAGTTAATTTTTCCGGAGAAGTTTATACACGAGCAAAAAAAAAAAAAAAAAAAGAGAGACAAAGGTAAAATACAGTAAAGAAGTATGAGTCTTGGAAAGAAGTCCAATGATTCGGATCAGTCCAGCAATAGACCAAGAAGTTTAGAAGAAGCAGGTGGTTCACATTTTGCTCTTCAAGTTGCACTTCAGACCATGAAGGAACGATGTCAGAATTTGCAACAACGATTGGGAACAGTTGAAGAAGAAAATCTTTGTTTACGTATTGAAAACAGGAAACGAAGATCAGACTCAACTTCTGCAGTTACTGGTGAAGAAAATTTGAAAAGTGAGATTGATAACCTGGAAGAAAAAGTAGCACAGTTGACTCGCCAGAAATCCCAACTCACACATCACCTTTTCATGGTTGCAACTGAAAACAGACAACTGTGGAATAGACTGTCACTTCTTACTCAGGCAAATCATAATCTTGGCAGTCATTTGTCAAAAATATCTAGCACTCTTAGTCGACATAATTCTTCTGGCAGCATCACGTTACCAAAGCTTCAGACATGTACTAGCAGCTTGACCGGAGAAGGTGACTCGAATCAGGTTTCGAAAAAGGGAAGTGATCCGACACGGAAAGATTCCGAAGGAAGACTGGGCTGTGAAAAGGATAAGGAAGTGGCCAGCCCGTTTTCCAAATCTAATGGTACTGGTAAGTTAACTTAACCTACCTAGACTAATATACAGTAGCCTATAACATGACAATACTATCTTTGGGCGCGCTTCCGTACAGGGGCTGTGGCATTTTCTCTAAGGTTAGAGCCTAGTTTAGGTGTGTGTGTATTAATTGAAAATTAGGGTCTAGAAAATATTGAGAATAGGACGCAGGTTTAGTAGACATGAATAGTAACTTAATTCTAGCTAATATCAAATTAGGATTAATGAAACAAAAATGTTACAGAACGGGCATAAGTACAATTTGAATGCTACTGATAAAAACAAAGTTGTTCAACTATCTATCATCGATACTGAATTAGCATTCAGTAATATTAATAACCCACATAAAAACATTATCAGGCATGAAATAGCTAAACACATAGATAAGTTCAAAATAAAAAGAATGTGACGAGTACTTTAAGCAATAAGCACGAAGGCAAAACCATCAGTAATTTGAAAAAGAAAATTCAAGAGAACAATTTAGTTATTACAAAAGCAGACAAGGGTAATGCTACTGTCATTATGGAGCAATCTTCATACAATGAAAAAAATAGAAAATTTTATTGCAAGTAACAATTTTGAAAAAAGATCCGACCATTCAATATCATAGAAATTTAAAGGATAGGCTACCTTGAAAAATGTTGAATTTGTTCTCACAGAAAAAGAAAAAAGATCCTTAATCCAAATGAACTCTGAACCACCAAAGATGAGAGCCTTACCCAAAATTCATAAAAAAGGATATCCCTATATGTCCCATAATTAACTTCAAGAATGCAACTACGTATAATGTTACAAAATTTCTACAAAAATATTTCAAAACTAAATTCAAGTATAAGAAGGCATATAATAAAATCAACAAGCATCAATTAATAGATTCTTTAAATAATACAGATTTAGATGATAAAAGTAAAAGGGCGTCTTTCGACGTAACTATTATGTACACGAATATCCCTGTACACTTTCGGGCATCACGACATATTTTCCTAAACAACTTAGAAAATATTTTTTGTTGAACAAAACAAACATCATATCAGTAAATGGATAAGATATGTAGATGACACTTTGATCATATACCATGATACTACTTCAGATAATCTTTTAAAGAATATCAACAATATCAAGTCCAAAATCTCTTTCACGAAAGAAGATGAAAATGATAACAAATTAAATTTCATAGACATCACAGTGGAAACATTTAATAAATCTTTTTAATTTCAAAATTTTTAGAAAACCAACACAACACATTTAATTCCTTAACATTCTAATCACCCATTTCAACATAAAATAGCTGGCCTTAATAGCCTAGTAAATAGACTTGTAAAGATTCCCATGAAAAAACAGAACTACAATAATGAATTAGGAATTATTTACACAATTGCTTCCGAAAATGGATACGAGTAAACAACAATAGATAATTTAATAAAACGTACAAAACAAAAGAAGTTCATTAAAGACAATAATAATTAATCATCACTTGTATTCTTTATAAAATGTAATTTGTCTTGTAGCCTAAATCGTTTTTTGCATTTCCAATAAATTTCTCTATGATAGCCTACCTAACTAGGGTTTCTATTAAAGCAAAAATTGAATTAAATATAAATATTCATTTAGAATTGATTAGGAGGCCGATTATTAAACCCTGGTTGGGACAGCTATCAACTATCTAGCACACTCTCTCAAACAAAAGAAAGCAAAAATATTTTTACATTCACTTATTGCAAAAGCTTCTCTTATATAATTACAAATATGTTTAAGAAATATAAATATAATATTGCGTACAGAACAGATAATACATTGCAAAAAAGAGTATATAGTATTTTGGACCAGAACTTTAATAAATTCATTACTTCTGGCGTTTATAAATTAAAATGTCAAGTTCCTGATTGCGAAACCATATATATAGGTCAAACTGGCAGAACATTTGTTACAAAATATAAAGAACATAGACAAATTTCACACAGTAATAGACTTCAATCAGCATTCAATGAACAGATCTATAGCAATCAACATTTCTTTACGAACATAGAATCAGATATAACTATCCTGCGTGTACAAAGTAAAGGTCAAACTTTAAACATTCTAGAATCCATAGAGATTTATAAAGACAAAATTACAAATAAAAATAATTTAATTGATAAAGCTTCAATTGACAATAACATTCTGATTGGTTTGTGTATTTCTTTTCGATTTGACCAGCACAGTCATAACACACACCACATTCAGTCACTTACCCATACTGGGATCGCATCTCAGCGAACACCAGCTGATTAGTCGTAAGTATTCATTCTGCACTTTGGCCGTTTTCAATTTTAAACACATTATTAAACTTCAATTTCAACATTGTAATTTTTGAGTAACATTATATTAAGAGATTATTCTCCTTACAGATGGTCACTGAAGATAGGACCACACATTCTGAAACATGTATGGTTTAAACATGATTTTCAATGTGTGTTGTAATACTGTAATAATTACATTGTCTTTGTAGGCCTATGTAAAATTTTTTAATACTTACTTGAATTTATATTCGTATGTACATTCCAAATCAAATCAAATAGATCCCTTCTTGCTCCAGTTACACATCTTGCATATGTAAGTTACGAGTTTAGGTTTGGTTAGGTTAGGTTTTTATTAACCAAGTCCGTGCATGTGCAGACAGCCAAGATGATCCTGTCGGTCATGGCCCTTACAATAGTTTCTGTTTCGTAATATTGTTAAAAATAATATCATGAAAGCATAAAGTTTTCCTCGTAAAGACGAGATATTTTCTCTAGACCAAAAATAAAACGGCAACGCAATCATAATTACGTACTTAACACTTTGGTGAACATTATCTGGAAATTTACTTTTCTTCATTTGAATAATATTCCCTGAAACACACCTTTTCTCCCCTTTATTTCATTGTGATAACACTGATAACCTACTTTAAGATCTTACTACATATCGTTGGTGTTCGTGCAAAATGTCTTATGTCAGAATTACCGTACCAACTTTTCAGGAAAGGGAAAAAAACTGAATACTTTTGTTGGTTTTAGATCAATTACTTTGAAACTTAAAATATTATCATAAAAACACATCTTTTAAAAGGTGTTATCATTTTGTAACTGGTAACTGTCTCATATTTCTATTTTTGTGAACTTATGACAATTTGCATTTCATTTACGCACTGATTTTCACCTATGACATTTTGCAAACGAAATAATTAGTAATAAATTACTTTATCGAACTTTCTACCTAGGCCTATCTCTAAAATTAAATAATAACTATTATCAATGATAAAATGAAATTATTGGGTAAATGTGATTAAAAGGAGTGGAAGACTGAGTCATTATTCACAAGTTTTTCTTTTTCCACATGTTTCTGAAGCCATGAAGATTCCTTCTCCTTCTGGTGAGCCTGGTACATAGATTGTGTTTTATGCATAGGCCTAATCGACACTGATCTTTTCAGGTTGACAAATACCAGTGTTCAACTTGTACATCAATCTACAAAACATTGACCAACTTGCTTTTTATTTATTGTTCTTAGAGAAGAAATTTTGAAATTCAATGAAAAGTTTTGCCTTATTTTTCCCACGTAGGTTCAAGATGAAGCTTAGAAAATATCGATATAAAATAATGTAATTTCGTCTTAGGCAAACACTGAAAAAATTCCTCCACAGACATTTATTTTGGATCGACTGGAGTTTTCATTTTTCTACTCTTTCTAGTGAAGCATGCTGTCGAATCATTCATGGTGTCATCAGCCTCATCAGTTTGTTGATCTGGACCAGAAAGCAGTCTAGAAGCTGTTAACATGTTGTCCATCCATGATCTAACACTTCATTCTCCCAGCCTCAAAGTGTTAAGGACCGGAATGTGTTTTAGTACAAGTATGTTCTCCCTCTTTTTTGTAGATCATACAGCCAGTGATGCTTTTCTTCCCTGACTAACCTCTTTAATGTCTACAAGAGTAGTGACATAAGCTTTTCTTGCACATCAGTCATCCAAAAATGTTGAAATGCTGCTGTTCAGTCTGTTATGCTAATGAATTAGTTCGCACTGCAGTCCATTTACAAGAAAAATTTGGCTGTAGCAGATTTCTTCAACTAATCTACAATATATTTGATTTGATTACGCAACTTTTAACACTGTATCACCTCGGAATATGTATGGAAAGACTTTCCTGTGTTAAATTTCAACTTACCTCGTTTACATGTTTCGACCTATTTATGGGTCATCTTCAGAACTGGTCGTTGTTGGGCTTGCGCCACTTGTTCTGTTTCCTGTGAGGGTGTGTTCCTGTGGTATAGTGTAGAGTCAAAGAGTGTGTTTGTTTTGAAGTTGAGTTGTGTGTTGAGAATTTCGTTGGGGTGTGTTTTTGTGTGTCTATATATTTCATATTGTTCTAGTGTGTTTAGTTTCTGGTTTTACCATACATATTCCGAAATATATTTGCCATCTACTATCTTTAAACCTTTGTATTTTCCCCCCTCTCACGCTTTTCATTTTGTTTACATTTATTTCTCGACTCTCTGGATTTGACAACTCTTTCCTGCTCCTCTCCCTTCAGGTTGGTTCTCTTCTCAATCAGCTCCAATGGTTCCTTTTACTTCAGATGCCTGCACTTCTGTTTGTAGTTTCTCTCTTCGGTTAGGTTTCCTTTTCTTCTTGTTTCTTTTTTTCTATATTTTTTATTCATTGATTCATCACTTGAAGAATCACCTTGAGCATTTTGCAGCTCATAATCATCTGAAGATTCTAGTAAGTGTTGGAATACTGTACTTTTCTCCTCATCACTTAGGCATTCATGATATTGATATTTTTTGTCAGTTCTATTTTTTATTCTTTGTGGTTAGTTTTCTGTTTCATAATTAACTGAATTTAAATCTTGGATTGTTGGCCTCTCTTCATCACTTAAAATATATTGGGACTGAGTCCTTAGATTATTTCTTCCTGATATTGTTTGTAGCTGGGTTTCTTCTATACCAGATTTTTTAACGTCCTCAATACCTCAGCCTCCAACAAGAGCTCGTCTCTATCATTATCAATTTATTAACGTATGGTTGCAATAGGAAACGAAATAATGGCAAGATGCACATAACTTAATGAAGAAATTCATTCACAGTTAAAGAATACACTAAGTTATACATATGAACCCAACCTACTATAAAATAATAATTAACACATAACCATTTATTACCAGTCAGTTGTAATTAAAGAAAATATATTTTACTTGTCAAAATATCAGAAATCGTTGCTAGCACATGATGAGATGATGAGTTTAACATGAGACAATTTGCAGGAACTACTGAACAGATGAAGAACATACGACGTTTTGTAAATTCTGAATTACTCGGCTCCTATATATCAGAAATTTGTGATGTTTTGCAATTACATGCGAGCACCAAAATAATGCATGTCTAGAGGAGAAAAAAAAATTTCAATTTTTTGACATATGATGTTTCGCATGAACACCAACGATATGCATTTTCTTTTTGTGCATTCAAAACATCGCTGTTGTACTGCATAAACCTTGCACTTGACTAATGGAGTGAATTTATTTAAGAATATAGTCGCGAATTTTCGATTGTCTTTTGTTTGACACGGCTTGGTATGGCCCTGTGATAAGTGGCCAGCGAGCAATGTCGTTGGTGTACCGTGCATATTATCTAGTTGTTCCATTACTGCCAATTACACTACCGGTACAACAATTTCATAATTACGGGTGGGACAGTTTTACAGAATAGCTTCATTTAGGCTATCTGACTCGAATAACCTTTAAAATTTGAAAGTTAAAGCAAAACTGTTTCATTCAAATCTTCTAACCTCTGTTTAACTGTGACATAAGTGATGAACTTATATAATTTACTGATTTGTTAGGAGTAGGAGTTATGTTAAACCAATTTTATTATGGCTGTGACAATCTTCTGACATGTATTTCTCTGCAACTGTTAAATATATAAAAGCCTGTTCTTTTATGAATATTTTCAAATTTCTTCTGTTTGAGCGTCAACATCAGAGGCCCTCTTGGTTAAGAAACAGTTATATTTAAAAAATCGCATTCATATAGACCTATTGCAATGAATCATCATTCTCCAAACAACTGGCCCATGGCCTGTTACGGTCTCAATCATTCTCAGTCCACTTTTTTTTTTTTTTGAATAGCCCAAAGATATCTTCCCTTGGGGATGTTTTTTTTAAAATTAGTTATTTAACGACGCTGTATCAACTACGAGGTTATTTAGCGTCGATGAGATTGGTGATAGCTAGATGATATTTGGCGAGATGAGGCTTAGGATTCGCCATAGATTACCTGGCATTCACCTTACGGTTGGGGAAAACCTCGGAAAAAACCCAACCAGGTAATCAGCCCAAGCGGGGATCGAACTCGCGCCCGAGCGCAACTTCAGATCGGCAGGCAAGCGCCTTAACCGACTGAGACATGCCGGTGGCTTTGGGGATGATATTGAAGCATGCAATTGGAAGTCTTATTATTCATTCCATTGAACATAGGTTTTCCACTACAGCTGGTAGGCCTACGTGCTTATAAATTGAGACTGGTTGTAATTGGAGTTCATGCATGATATCCTCATTTCTTTTGTGATCCAAGCGACTATATCCTGGTGTCAGTTCTCAATGAGCCAGCAACCAAGTAAGACGTGATTGACCGCGAGCCTGCTAGCTTAGCAAAGTGCAGTAGTATACGGAAGCCGTTTCATAGTGATTAATAAGCGAGGTGAAAGATCTGTGGAGAATGGATACCACGAGTCTAAAGGCGATCATCGATAGTATTAACAAAAAATTGGAAGATCTACAAAAGAAAACAATATATTAAAAAAGAAGGTGAAATACTTAGAAGAAGAGAAAAGGAGGAACAACTTAATTTTCTTTTGTATTGAAGAACAGGTGAAAGAACAGTCTATGGACACGTATGAAGTGATAGTAAATGTGTGCTGGGAATGGTTAGGCATTGACATTGGGAATGGTCAAGTGAAAGAGGTGTATAGAATGGGGCATGGGGAAAATAGGCCCATATTGGTCCGACTAGCAAACTGGATGATTAAAGAGAAAATCATGGATTGTAAGAAAGCATTGAAAGACTCGAGCATTAGTATAGATGAAGATTTTGAATACGAGGTGAGGTGTAGAAGGAAGGTGTTAGTGCCGTTTATGAAAGCAGCTAGGAATAATGGACATTATGCAAAATTAATTAAGGACAAATTGAAAATTAACGGGGAGTTATTTGATGTTGAATTTTGTTTGGAAAACTTGAATGTGTCGGAAAATGGAGAGAATATTTACGAAAGTAAAAGATTAGAGATAAAGGAGAGAGTTAGAAAGATAGTTAATAATAGTGGAAGAAATAGAAAAGGTAAAGTTGCGGAAGACATGAGGGCAGTGACTCAGGTGATTGCGAGGGAAGAATGTCGAAAGAATCCATCGTCAGCAAATTCCACTCAGGCGGTGAACCCTAAGGCAACAGCTGCACCATCTAGTAGACGACCAGTAATGACGTCACCCCAAGGCCAAGTCAGCGGAACAAGCATAGTATCAGATGGCAACAGAGTTGGAGAAAGGCAGAAGGGGAGAGAGAGGAATGCTGAACCGACGAAAAAAGAGACTGGTGAACAAGGAAGCGAAATAAGTGCAGGGAATAGAAGGGGAAGTATTGAGTGTGTAAAGTGTGCCAGGAGTGAGAAAAGAGGGTGCAATAGTGGAGAAAAACCTGTCTATAATCTGAGGAAATGGTGCATCAGTGGGTTGAAATAATAGTAGATTCAGCTAGGTAGTGGATAAATAGAAGTGAACTGTTGTACGTTTTTCAGTGTTAAATAGTGTTACAAATAAAGTGAAAGCAATGTTGCTAGGATACGAGCGCTAATGTGTTGTGTGAGAAGAGTTTAGACAGTGAATATAATAAATAGTCAACAAGGGTTAGGTCTTATATATTAAATAAGTTATATGTATTGTTATTTAAAGTATTTAGTTAGTTATGAAGGTAGGAATGATTTTTAAGGGAACTGAGAATAAGAGAAGGGGAGTAGAATAGTAGTGGATAAAGTAAACGGATGGTCAAGTGGAAGTGAAGGAACATGAAAGACATAGCAAGAACAGGCTTCAAGTGTCAAAATACGTCTTGTTTAAAGTTGTAAATAATGCAAGTAAGGGAATGCTGGCCCAAATACAGAAATGTGAAGGGCCAGCAGGACCGAAGATTTTGAGAAATATATATCATATCATATCATATCCTTGTGTTGCTCTCGTAAATTTCATTTCAAAGGATGTTATTCTGCTGATATCAGTATTTCTCATTGTCCATGCTTCACTTTCGTAACACGGTACAGGTCTAACTAAGGTTTTATACAAATGTATTCTTGCATGTTGCTGTACTAGTGAAGGCTTTATATTTTGATGATTGTTTCAATTGTTTTATTGTGGGCCTGTAATTACTTGAAAATTTTAGAAGTTATATCTGTTTCACCAAAAAATGTTCAATTATAGTTAAGATATTACTCATTCACTCTTTCTATTAATTTGTTGTTTAAGCAAATTTTGCATGCTACCAAGTATTTCCCATGAAATGTCACGACTTGTTTTTTCAAAATTGATTTTCATGCCGTATTTTGCATTAATCATATTTAGATTATGCACTGAATATTGAAGCTCATCTTCATTGCACGCAGCTAGGGCTACATCGTCAGCAAAGAAATCTAGCTAGATTTTGTCTTATCTCAAAATGTTGATGCTCCTACGAATTTTCCACCCTTGGCCAGACCATGTGGCCCATGCTTAAACACAGGCCTGACTACAGCCTAGCCCTAGCACTTTTTTGACTTGTCTTTTCATGCTTCCGAAATATGTGTTTCTAGTTTCTTCACAGCATAAAACACTTTTTTTCTATCATTATTATTCTACAGTTTCTTCACTAACATTATAAATCCTAACAACTGATCTTAACTCTAATTGTCAAGTACAAGGAGTATCTTTAAATTAACCTGTTAGAAGTATCAGTTGTTAGAGACAGTGGTGGCACTAGGATTTGCGGAGCCCTAGGCAAACCTGTATTCAAGGCTCTATATCAGTATAATTACAGCAGCAATTAATAATAACAACAGAAGTAGTAGTATATTAAACTAATCACTTATTATGAAGCTGAATTCTGACCATGTCTTCATTTTTAGTCTTACAAAAAAATCTTCTTTTATTTTTATTTTATTGGGTTATTTTACGACACTGTATCAACATCTAGGTTATTTAGCGTCTGAATGAAATGAAGGTGACAATGCCGGTGAAATGAGTCCAGGGTCCAGCACCGAAAGTTACCCACCATTTGCTCGTATTGGGTTGAGGGAAAACCCTGGAAAAAACCTCAACCGGGTAACTTGCCCCGACCGGGATTCGAACCCGTGCCACCTGGTTTCGCGTTAAAATCTTCTTATACACTGACAATTAATCGCAGTAATTTATTACACTAAGAAGAAGGCAGAAAATAGGAAAGACTGGAGAAAGCTGGGTTTGCAGTGAAAGACCTGCCCTTGGGCAGAACACTATGAATGAATGAATGAATAAATAAATATATTAGGTTAATGTTTTTGAAATGAACTAAAATATTTGCACACGAAATCAAAATTCATTTATTTTTTTTCTACTTTTCACTGAACTGAAATCTTGAATTACATCTGAATAGTGTGGACTATTTTTATGGGATTTTAGACGACTACTAAGGTTTTCCAGTCATTACCCTCCTGAGAAGATAATGCTGTCATTGAGGTCGAAAAAAGTCGATCAGCAAAACAATATCTCGATTTTTAGAATATACTAGTCAACAGCTGTCCTGTTTTTCTTTATTGCGTAAAATCCTGAAATAGTGGATGAGTGAAAATTGTCTTTTATCGATGTCCACTGGAAACAGCATTTTCTTCTTGAATAAGTCCTTTTTCGATAATTTGCAGCCTTTTCTTGCGTCACCTCTGTTTAGAGTAACAAAGTGTATCTTCAAGTTCAGTTTGGATATTCTGGCTTACAAATGGGACTATAACATTAACTGTTATTATTATATTTTTTGCACAACTAAGTTTTCGATCATACACTTTATTTATTTTTAGTTTCGACTAACAATCAGCAGATTCGAAGTTAAATCAATGCTGCACAGAATGGTAAACCAAAATTGTCTTTGTAGCAGGACATTTTAAATGATTAGATTTTGGAGACTTTTCCTGAAAGAACATAATTCATTGTTTTTCTCACACTAGAAGATTAGGAGCGCTTTTTGCAATGTTTCTGATTCCCTCATCCTTATTTATGTATCTACGGCCATCAAATGCGATTTAAAATTTTGCATTGTAAATAATTCACATGTCTTCATAGAAATTGCATGTCAGAAATGGATATTCAGTTTATAACTCACTTGAGATGTTACATTTCCTTTTCGATTTTTTACCAGCTGAAAATAAAACTTTCAACTGCTAAAATCATTCTCACCAGCAACACAAAGAAATTGAAGGGACAGTATTACATACATTAAGACTACATGTACATTGATGAAGCAAAGAAATATAAAATATTTAATTAGCAGAGTTGCTAAACAAAACATAGAGAATGCAGTCATTGTGTATATATAATCTGTGATTATGACCATTGCATTTGTTCACCCTTATACCTTACTACAGGCTGAACCTTGCATTGCAGGTGCTCTTGACGAGAGTCTGGAAGAAATATCTCTAAAAATTATTAAAAGTTTGCTGCAAGAGAAGACTGAATTGGAAGACCAGTATGCACAGGCAAGTAGTACATGTATAAGTTAACCCAGTTCACAAGATTATTAACCTCGAACATAAATAACAAATATAGGCCTACAGCTAACCTTAGTTGGTGATTTCTTTTTTACAGGCTTTGTTATGATTGAGCATGTTTTGTAACCTAATCTACTGTTTCTTCTCTTCTTCTGCGCCTTTCCATTTTCTCCTCTTCCTTTGTTGTTCTGGATCCATATACCCATGTGAAAAGCTTGAAGGTGGCACTTACCTGGTATTTGAGGGAAATAATTGCTGGACAAAGGCTATACCTTTGCTTATGAGATTGTACGAGCATGATCAAGAGTGGGACTCGGAGCGTCATTACAATTTCTGCCACTAGGTTCGCCTCGCAGTTCTATTAAATGATGAAGAGTACCATTACTAAGCATTGTGTACCGTGAAATTTTGCATTACTGATCGAGTACGAAGATTATAAACATGCCAAGCATATTAGTCTTATTTGAGATTTATTGATGACTTGTTATTTTACAACTCCCTGTTGATCTTCCTGACAACATGGTTTACAGCCCTAAAAAGTTTAAATGCTTGGGAAGCAGTTCTCCAGCAAATTAATTGCTTTGAAAACATTATACAAATCAAATAATCCCTATATTCTAAATACCAGAAGCCCAATAGATGAAAGCAAACACTGCTTAACCAAACTAAATTTAACATATGATGACAGTCTCACTAACTCCCGAGACGGATTTCTTGATTCAAGGAAAGTGAGGGCTACGCTAAGAGAGCTACAATTTCAGAAATGGAGCATGCTTTCTCAAAAAGGGAAAGGAGTTTCTCTTTTCAAGGAACATCCTGCCACAAACCCAGTGGCGGCTGCTCTTTATGTGCTGCGTGCTGCAGCACACAGTTAATTTTTTGTCCCTAGCATAATCTTATTTATATTGTAACGTTTTTAAACTAAACAACAATGTAATTTATTGTCACAACAATAACTATTCACTCTCTACAATTTAACTTCACTCCAGTCAACAATGGGATTTGCTCTCCGCACAGCAACACAGCATTCGTTATTGCACTCCACAACGACAATGACAATTTACTTGGACTATTACGAACAACAATGAACTGTTAATCTTAACTAATATTTACAAAGCACTATTTACAAATCAGAACTGTTAGTTCTCAGTTCACAGTTCTTCTAGCTCAGTCACTCGAGTTCACAGTATCTCGAACCACAGACCTTCAGAGACAGTCCACTGTACTCGAACTCAGGTCCCTCCAACTGCGGTCCACTGCACTCGAACTCAGGCCTTCGGATGCTGACACAGTTGCGGACGCACACTCGAGTCGAACTCCGGTACACAAGACTGGCTTGCTTGCTCTGTTCACTGGCTTACTCACTGAATGGCTGAATAAACTGGAACTGCTCGAGTTCGCTCGCGTTTCTTCTTTTATAGCTAAACTATCGTTGCGAAAAAGTACGAGTTCTGGATAGTTCGCGATATTTCGACGCGTGTGTCCATTCTCAAATCATCTCGCACGCTGCTGCTCCCCTCCTTCACCGCGCGTAGCCATGCCCCAGGAGGCAGATGCGCGCGCAAGCCGCCCAAAACAAGGCTGACTTAGCATCTCCTCCGTCGGTCATGAGATCGAATCTCACGTGGGCGTCACAATATTTTCTTTCATTCGTGTTACGCATTCCAATGCACGCAGAATCGGGAACTGCTATTGTCTATAGCTTGTGCGTCATCTGCAAGTCCCAGTCGGTAATGTGTGCTGACTTCCTTATCACAGTGAACTGCAGTGAAATGCAGCGAACCTTGCACATGCGCAGAGAGCTTACATTCGCTTGTTGTGTGACGTAATCTATGGTTTCCCATTATAAACAGTGTGAACTACAAGGCAAAGCAGGGAATTGAAATGACTCGTTCTCATTGGCGTTTTATAAAATCTACAACCAATCAGGAGTAAGTGACTGTTTGTATAGATGGGTTGCAATCTACAAACAACTCGGACATGACGACATCTCTTAGAAGCAGTCGTGTACTATTTGTGAGTTTATGTCTAATTTACAAGTAGGGACGACTATTTTATTCTTATGCTAATTATTAAACTTTCCTGTAAAACTAAAATGTATTGTTTATAACATTTATTATTAGCTTATTTATATGTACTATATTTAATACAATTTAATTAAAAGATGCTGTACTCCTATTCTGCTTCTTCAACCTTCCGACGGCTTGAATGCACTGGAAAGCTATTCGAATTTAAAATTTTGATTGCTGGTTGCTGACATGGAGGGGTTGAACTCCAAAGTAACTGGCAGCAGTGTTTTCAACTGTACGGAAATTCCATCAGTTCCGTCAAAATTGACGGAATTTCAATGTTGTTGTTGTTGTTTTCTAATGCCAGGCGTTTGACAATGAAGTCTTGCTCTCCAATACTTTTCAGAGATATTGTCATGGCCAGCCACTGAAGCACAGAGGAAATGGCGATTTAAGTGAACACCATATTTTAACGTTTCGGTGGCTACTTCATTCACACACAACCCCCAGAATGTCTGGAGGATCACACCTGCTGTTGGTCGACGGGTCCATTGGACCTAGCTGGGAGATCTTGTTGATCACCAGCTTTCCCTCCTTAAGCCACTGAAGGACGATTTTAGTGCCATAGCAGGTCAGCACTAGGAACAGAAAAGTAGAAAGAGGAGGAAGGAAAGGGAAATGAACCCCTAGGCCTCGAATGCTCTAATGCCGTTGGGGTCGAAGAAAGTAAGAATTCAGTCAGAGGACTGGATAGGAAAGGGTAAAGAGGGAATTAGGTATTGGATAGAGGAAAATTATACCAAATTCAGTCATTAACTCATCAAGCTGACCAGTGCTAATTGATGAGTAGCCCCTCCCTTTAGTTCAGCTTGTAAAATTATGCTTACTAACAGCTGCACCACGGGAAGGTAGGGATGGGACATTGGGTATTTGTCCAGGTTAGTTCCTTAAAGCCTTCAATGGGAAGGATTAATGGCTCTCCCCCCTGTATCCGACAGATACCCTTTTGCAGCCGGAATTTCAATGTAGCAGACGGGAAAAGAATGGCTTTGACTGGTGACGAATTTTCTGGCGAAAATTACGATTTACATCGTCTTTTGACTTTTTTAACTGTTGTCATTTTTAATTGTTTAATTTTTGAGGGAACGTAGACCAACCCAGCACATAAACTGCAGAACTAGAGGCATATGATGTGGATGAATTATTATTTTAATTAAGATTGGTAAGAAAGTTGCGTTAATATTTGCTTTCATTTTTATATAGATATATTAAGTGGGTCTTATTATTATTTTTTAAATTTTAACGGATTCTGACGGATTTCCAGGTGTTAGACTGACAGGGATACAGTTTATGTGTTGGGAACACTGATTGACAGATTCTGCAGCATGAACTTCATACTGGTCCACTAGTGAGTAGATCAATAAAATTTTAACAACATTTATTAAAGTAAATTTCCCATATTGTAGCACATTCTCATTTTCAGCCATGAGCCGCCACTGCACAAACCGGTGAATCACTCATCATGAAGGACTGAGTTGCAGTGAATGGAGAGTTCCTATAAAAATGGTCGGTAATGTTGCGGCTGTATGCACTATTCTGGGCAGTTCCATGGACAGTAACCATTGTCGCCACTGCTTCAACGAGATAGTAACTCTTGCCCACGTTCTTGGTTCTTGCCCGCATAGTGAGACATTACACAATGCGAGGCATCATGAAATCAGGTCCGCAATTGCTCAAGCTCTTCGCAACAAGGGATATACCACTTATGAAGAAATCCATGGTCTGTCAGAAACAGGAAGTTGTCGGCGAGTTTATATATTTGCTTTTAACAACACAATAGGCTATATAATAGATCCTACTATCTGCTTCGAATATTGAATACAACTCAACCGGAGATGTCAACAATGAGAAGAATAAAATTTATGGTCCTACTGTTCCTTATTATTTAAATATTCATAAGTTACAATCCATTGAAATTATTGGATTATTAGTGGGTGCTAGAGGCACGATTACAAAAAAATATATTCATTTCTGCAAAGAGTTTAATCTTGAATCTTCTTTGCCCAAGACTGTTTCTTTGACAGGTCTAAAATATTCAATCTTCTGAGAAATCACATACATAAAGCAAATTAATAGCACAACAACAATAATTATAATTCTCATGAAAATTTTACGCATTTACTAATACTTGTATATTTGGTATACTTTGTCCTTCAGGGCAACCCCTATTTTATGAGAAGTTTGTTTAAATAATAAAAATTAAAAAAAAAAAAAAAATAAAACATTTACAATTTTGTTTCCCGAAAGTCTGGATTTGTTCAATTAAAAATTTTGCTTTCAAACTACATCCTTCATCTGGTTCATTTACTTTGTCAAGTTGTTTTTCCTTCAGATTTCGTTCCCTCTAATTCGTTTTAATTGCTGAAAGTGAATTACCAGTGTCTTCTACTTTCAGATATTATTATCATTATCATTATCATTAAACTGGAAGAACAGTTGGAAGAAGAGCAGTTTGGCTTCAGGAAAGGAGAAAGTACGAGAGATGCAATTGGACTGCTATGAACAATTGGCGAAAGTTACCTTGAGAAGAATAAAGAAGTGTATGTAGTATTTGTAGTCTTAGAAAAGGTTTTTGGCAGAGTGGAGTGGAATAAACTGATGGGCATTCTAAAGAAAATTGGTGTGGATTGAAGAGAGGAGACTGTTCAGTAATCTTTATATGAAATAGTGAGTCAAAGTCAGGATAGGAGAAGAAATGTTAGAAGAAAGTGAAATTGGGAGAGGAGTACGTCAAAGATGTCCTTTATCACCTACCCTGTTCAACATCTAATTGGAGGATTTAGTAAAGAACTGTTTTCAGAACTTGGGAGGAGTGATAGTAGAAGGAAGAAGAATAAAGTGCATAAGATTTGCTGATGATATGACGTTGTTAGCAGAAGATGAGATGATACTAAAGGAGTGTACACCTGTGGAGTAACGGTTAGCGTGTCTGGCCGCGAAACCAGGTGGCCCAAGAGTTCGATTCCTGGTTGGGGCAAGTTACCTGGTTGAGGGTTTTTCCGGAGTTTTCCCTCAACCCAATGTGAACAAATGCTGGGTAACTTTCGGTGCTGGACCCCGGACTCATTTCACTGGCATTATCACCATCTCATTCAGACGCTAAATAACTTGAGATGTTGATAAAGCGTCGTAAAATAACCTACTAAAAAAATAGTAAAGGATATGCTATTGGAGCTAAATGACAGCTGTGAGCAGTATGAGATGAAGATAAATGTAAATAAGACGAAGAGCATGGTCACAGGAAGAAATACAGAAGATAAATTGAGAATTCTAAATGAGGAAGTAAAGCAAGTGAACATCTTCAAATACTTGGGGTGTACTATAAGCAGTAACATGAGCTGCTGCCAGGAAGTCAAAAGGAGGATAGCAATGGTCAAGGAAGCTTTTAATAAAGAAAGGAGCATCTTCTGCAGACCTCTGGAAAAAGAACTAAAGAAGAGATTAGTGAAGTGCTTTGTATGGAGTGTGGCATTGTATGGGGGCAGAAACATGGATATTACGACTAAGTGAAGAGAAGTGAATAGAAGCATTTGAAATGTGGATATGGAGAAGACAGTGGACAGACAGAATAAGAAATGAAGCTGTGTTGGAAAGAGTGGGTGAAGAAAGAATGATGCTGAAACTGATCAGGAAGAGGAAAAGGAATTGGTTGGGTCACTGGCATACTGAAGGATGCACTGGAAGGAATGGTGAATGGGAGAAGAGTTTGGAGCAGAAGAAGATATCAGATGATAGACGACATTAAGATATATAAGGATCACATGAGAAGACAAAGAGGAAAGCAGAAAATAGAAAAGATTGGAGAAAGCTGGGTTTGCAGTGAAAGACCTGTCCTTGGGCAGAACACTAAATGAATGAATGAATCATTAAACTAGTATAGTTCTTAGTTTGGCTTTCTCTAAGACAATCAGTAGCATTATTCAATACTTTCGAGGAAAAGAGTATGATTAAAAATCAATTCTAATGGCGAAATATTCTACGACAATATTGTTAATTATTAGTGCTGAATATTGGCACATATACTATTTCATTATTTAGGATACAACATATGCAGCAATTAGGTTAACCTGATGGATCCACCATAGAGAAATATTGGAGAGCAAGAACGCTAATGGCTTCGTTGCCAAAGCCCGGCATTAGATAACAACAACACATATGCAGCAATGCGATTTTAATGTTGAGCATGCCGAGTTTAGTGTAACATACTCTCCTCATCCTTCAAGCCAAATATTATTACGACATTACGAGTAATAAATAAATAATAATTACTACAATTATTTGTTCGTGATAAGGTACAACTATCACCATATGGTGTACGAAGATCTTTCTTTATACTTTCGTTAAATTGACATGTCATGAGCAGAGCTGCGATTTCTTTAACCAAAACATTGAAAATAGGTTAGTGGTGTCTAGACTATAGCTGTAGTCTGACGTATAGATTTACGAGTGTACATTCGCAATGAGAACACGATATCAAATAAATAGTCCTATGAAGGTTTATATTCCTTACTCATTACTCAGGTGCATGAACACTTCATTTGTTACCAGCACAAGCACTAGTCAGAACGTAGTCTTACACTCGCTGCATCGTTTACAGCACCGCGCAGGTTGAAAGAATCTCAGCTCTGGTCATGAGTGGTGACAGAAAACACATAAGGGGAGCGAGATGCTGACATTACTAAAAGAGAATTGGGGATCGGGGAGAACAGATGCCCATGTGCCTATGGGCGGCAAAAAAAAAAAAAAGTCCCAGAAAATCCTGAGATATTTGTTTATATTTTGGGAAATCGTCAAATGCTGAAACTGCCCCTTGAGGCACGCCTGATGTTACATTTCCTAGTTCCTATATTTCTTTTCCTAGTCTGACCTGTTGGGTCCTGTTTCTAAGAATTTATATATCCATCTTACTACTTGATTATCTATTTGAAGCCTGCTTGGTTTCTCTCGAAGTTTTTCGTGAGGCACTACGTCGAAAGTTTTAACAAAATCAATCACAACTCCATCTATTCTTCCTCCCTATCAACTTCATTGGATAAATCTTGTATTAAGGATGTGATTTGACTTTCACAAGAGTATCCTGGTCTGAAGCCGTGTTGATTTTTGTTCAGCCATTCATTATTTTCTAAAATGTTTCGAATATATTGTGTTATTAGATGTTTCATTAGTTTGCAGATAACTGATGTGAGACTGTCAGATCTGTAATTGTTCACATCACTTTTGTCTCCTGCTTTATATATAGGGATTATGATAGCCAATTTCCAGTCATCTGGAATACAACAATTATTTATTGATATATTAAAAATTCGCATTAAGTACGGTTTCATGGCTTCACCTCCTAACTTTATAATTTCTATGGGAATATCTTATAGATTTTATTATTGGATTTCCAGGAATAATCGAAAGAGTTTTGCTATAAAGTTCCCAATTGGTGTTTATTTCTTTGTAAATGAAATATCAGTTGTACTGGAGTTTAATCTTAAAAAGACAGGGATGTGATCAGAGTTCAGTTCTTCTGTTGTCATTACAAAATTGATGTGCTGTGGTTGTATAAAGTTATATCTAAAACATCTGGAGCAGATCTGCCATTACGAGGGTAGAATGTTGGCTTATTCAGAGCAAGGATGCCATAATTGTGTTGAACATTGTGAATTTGAAGAATTTTACCTCTAGGATTTTGTGTTGAAGAATTCCAGCTGAGATTTTTTTGCATCAGAGGCACTCTAACATAGACCTACTTGGGATGCCAGCTTTGAGGGAGGCACATAACTTCAAGAACATACATATGATACTTGCCTGTTATATTAGTGTACATTCTGAATGAAAACTCAAATTTGATAATTTTGGCACTTCTGGTTTTTCAATTTACTCCTTCAATTTGCCTTCACTGTCAAATTCTCTTAATTTGGTCACATTACAGCCATCTCTCTCACAAGCAGTATCATAAGATACACAAATTACTTCATTGCTCATCTTTTCTGCACTAAGTCACCAAGTCAAAGGATTATTCTTTGGCGTGTTCTGAAATTATACAAGGGTAATTGAGATGCATAAAATGGTTTGTGCTGGTTTTCTGAACAATTTTCTTTTCTCTTTTCTCACACCCCTTCCCGTACTATTTATCTATTGATGTTTTAACAAAATGTACTTCACGAGTCTGTGGCAGAACTCTGACATTGCAATAGTGGTGATCCAGTAGGCCTAGATCTGCTTTAGATGAGCTAAACCGGTCTTCAGCCAATGTTCGGTACCTATATACTCAAATTACACTTTACAGTTCCTCTAACACCATAAACTATGATCAGAGGCATGTAAGTTTCTTTTCACACTCACATCAAAATCTTCCTTGTGGAATGTGATGTTCGCGGACTGGCTAGCAGGAGCATGGGACCTCTTTCGATTATTGTTTCAAGTAGATGATTATTCGAATAAATATAAATTCAGTACATTACGAAGTATACATCAATTGCGAATAAATCTCAGTTTTTCACTGTTAATTTGGTACAGTTATTTTGCGCTGACAACTTTTTGCAAACTACTAAATATGTGGTCAAACATTTGAATGAAAAGAGGATTTTCAACTGCTCTTATATGACACCACTGGATCAGTAACATATTTAACACCTTTCCCAAAACATTGTTGCGAGATATTTGTCGAAGTTATGATATGGTCGAATTCGTGCATTCACTTTTCTCCCCTCCCTCACACTACCTTACGTAACTGTAGCAGTCTTTGGCCCATTACTACCTAGCAGGTAATAACTGTGCTTTCAAGTGCTATTTGTGGCTTCAGTTATTTTTCTGGAGCATATAGGTAACAATCATGACAGCTATGGTCGCATACCAGAATTGTTAGGTGAAATACATAGCAATTTTAATCTTGACTGTACCAGTGATGGCGACACAATAGCAGCAATTTCATGAAAGCCTTCAGAGTTTTTGTGGTGAAACTAGACAGCCTAACATTTTCGGAGGATGTTTATGTTTCAGAATACAAGAACTCTGCTTGAGATAATGGGATTGTGTCACGAGATGAAGACCATCAGAAGTTACTAAGTATTAACATTTTAGTTTTTATAAAAAATGGCTGCATCATGAAATAGTTAATTACCATTTTCTCCAGAACCACATGAAAAACAGACCTGGTAGTGTCTCATTTTAAAGCTCTTTTGACGGACTTTAATCTGATGTGTAACATGACTGGAGTTAGAATATAAAACTTTGTTTTAAAATTCAAATAACATTTTTGAAGTCCTTCCCCCCCCCCCCCCCCCCGCCCCATATATATCAGGAATGATTTATTGCGTTACGTTGGTCATGTTTAACATTATACAAATTCATATGTATAGCAGTCCATGATGTTACACTTACTGAATATGTTACAGATGGTGGAGATCCAAAGTGATTCGTCATCATACAGTGTCCAGAATCTGGGGTTTGGATTTCTGGAAGACAGTGACGAGGGTTTGGAGAGTATCAAGCAGTTGCATAGGAGACAATTGGAGTTGCGTGACGCTTTGCTGAAGCAACAGCAGCAGCTGCGCACTGGAGTTGTCAGCATTGAGCAAGCACTCAAAGGTACCTCTTCTTTCTGATGAACTATTAAGTTACTTAACTTCGCTGTATTAATATATAAATTGTGGTGTTATTTACCTGGTTGATTAGTTTCGATGTAGTTTCCATTATCTCAGTTCTAGAGAGTTCTGTTACGTGGGTGCAATGTGTTCGTGATTGGTAGTATTGTATCAAAAAGAGGACATGTTCTAAAATTCAATTCAGTGTTGAGCATGTGTTGTGAGTGTGTTTTTGTGTGTATAATTTCTTATTGTTCTGGAGTATTGAGTTTCTGGTTTTTTTGGTTGAATGTGTAGTATTTTCAGTCAGTTTCTAAGTTGCTTTAGTTATGGTTGAAGTTCGTGATGTATTCTGCATAGGTTGAATTGTTGTTTGATTTATTTATGACCATGATATATTCCTTGTATCGTGTTTGAAAAGATCGTCCAGTTTGTCCAGTGAAGAAGTCATTACACTAGTGCAAATTAGTTTGTACTGTATACACTTTCAGGTTGTATTTATCTTGTCTGTGTGTTGAGGTGTTCTGTATGCAATGTTGTGTTTTAGTTTCTTGAAAGACTATGCAATTTCCTATGTGTTTTTATTTTCGTATGTTAATGTCATATATTTAATGTGTTCCTTTGTATGTGTTGTGTTTTTTTGTTTTTGTTTAATGTTTTTTATGTATATTATGTTGGGGTTATATCCATTCTCCTGTGCTATGATTTGATAGTGTGTATTTTCTTCACTATAGTTGCTTATAGGGATGCTGATTAGTCTGTATACCATGGATCGAAATGGTGCATATTTATATTGTATGGGGTGATTAGAGGTGTTGTGTTAACGTGGTAGTGCATTTCTTGAATATTTTGAACTTATGTTTATTGTCTGTTTTTGTTATTGTGATGTCTAAGAAACTTATGTATTTGTTCTTAATTTCTTGTATGAAGTGCAGTACAACTTGCTTACAAATGACTTTTAAGGAACTCGATGGTTCATTGCCTATCCTGAGTAAGATTAATCCAGTCTCTACTATCATATCCCATCTTCCTCAAATCCATTTTTATATTATCCTCCCATCTATGTCTCAGCCTCCTCAAAGATCTCTTCTCCCTTCGGCCTCCCAACTAACACACTATATACATTTCTGGATTCGCCCATACATGCTACATGTCCTGCCCATCTCAAATGTCCTGAATTTAATATTCCTAATTACGTCAGGTGTAGAATAACATGCATGCACTTCTACGTTGTGTAACTTTCTCCATTATCCTGTAACTTCATTCCATTTAGCCCCAAATATTTTCTTAAGCACCTTATTCTCGAACACCCTTAACCTCTGTTCCTCTCTCAAAGTGAGAGTCCAAGTTTCATAACCATAAAGAACGACTGGTAATATAACTGTTTTATAAATTCTAACTTTCAGGTTTTTTGAGACCACACTGGATGACAAAAGCTTCTCAACCAAATAAAGCCACCAGTGTGGCTCAGTCGGTTAAGATGCTTGCCTGCCAGTCTGAAGTTGCGTCCGGGCGCGGGTTCGATCCCCGCTTGGGCTGATTACCTGGTTGGGTTTTTTCCGAGGTTTTCCCCAACCGTAATGTGAATGCAAGGTAATCTATGGCGAACCCTCGGCCTCATCTCGCCAAATATCATCTCGCTATCACCAATCTCATCGACGCTAAATAATCTAGTAGTTGATACAGCATCATTAAATAATCAATTAAAATAAAATAAAAATCAACCAAATAATAACAGGCATTTCCCATATTTATTCTGCATTTAATTTCCTGCCGAGTGTCATTTATATTTGTTACTGTTGAATTTTTCCACCTCTTCGAAGGATGAATTTGCAATTTTATATTTCCATTTTGTAGAATATTCTGGTCATGAGACATAATCATTTACTTTGTCTTTTCGGGATTTACTTTCAAAGCTATCACTTTACTTTCTTCAAGTAAAATTTCCTTGTTTTCCTTAATCTTTTGTGGATTTTCTCTTAACATATTCAAGTCATCCGCATAGACAAGAAGCTGTTGTAACCCGTTCAATTCCAAACCCTCTCTGTTATCCTGGACTTTCCTAATGGCATATCCTAGAGCAAAGTTAAAAAGTAAAGGTGATAGTGCATCTCCTTTAGCCCACAGTGAATTGGAAAAGCATCTGGCGCAAACTGGCCTATATGGACTCTGCTCTACATTTCACTGAGACACATCTTAATTAATCGAACTAGTTTCTTCAAAATACCAATTTCTATAAGACTATTATATAAAACCTTCCTCTTAACAGAGTCATATGCTTTTTTTAAGTCTATGAATAACTGATGTACTGTACCCTTATACTTCCATTTTTTCTCCAATATCTGTTGAATATAAAAAATCTGATCAATAGTCGATCTATTACGCCTACAACCACACTGATGATTCCCAATAATCTCATCTACATACGGAGTTAATCTTCTTAAAAGAATATTGGACAACATTTTGTACTCCGTCAACAGAAGTGATTTCCTCGAAAGTTACTACAGTTAGTCTTGTTCCCCTTCTTAAAAATAAGTAAAATTATGTACTCCTTCCATTGTTTTGAAACCCTATACACTATAAAATTTGATTTAAAAATAGTATATTGGTTTGTGTTATTAATTTTATTGGGGATAACATTTCACTGTTTTAATCTTAGCATGTGGCTGGTGTCTAATTGAAATGTAGCTTTTGGGCTAAGATGACGTTGTCTACTGGTGTAGATACTGTCTACTACTGTGGCTGACATCTTCTGTCTGGGAAAGTCTGCACCAGTAGACCACAGCATCTTAGCCCGGAAGCTCCATTTCAATTTCACTGCTCTGTTTACAATTTTATTTGAACACGAAGTTTAGCCTTCTTTCTTTGTGGCTAGAAAATTTATCACTTTATCATTGAGGTTAACAATATTTCCTACTCTTCACATTGCCAAAGCAGCAAGATGCACTTCAGCGCAGAAAAACACCTCTCAGACTGAGTAGTAGTAATGGGAGCAGTAAGAATTATTTTATGGAGAGTGAACACTTTTGTGCAGGAATCGTTGATTCCGGTATCCAACACAATTTCATACATTTTCATAAGTCCAGAATATGATGGAATTCTTACCTCTTGCACAAAACAGATAGTTCAGTTTTCAAACGTTCTTTCCACAAGAAAGGATAAGTTTGTCACAGTCGTCATTGAGAACAGTATTCTACTGTGCTAAGATGCATTGCACTGATACTTCAGCAATTTGGGTTTTTGGGCTAAACAACCCCACAATCTTTCATGCACAACAGCACCCATAACAGAAAATAATAACCTACTGCATATGACCTGACACATCAATTGTATCATGTGACATGACTGACAGATATTTGGATTGTTGTGTTTCAGCAGAAGTTCATTCTGGATTGTCTTGAAAGTTCCTCTTAAACACTTTTGAGTTCAAAAAATGGTTTTTGAGAGACTCATTTAACTTTTCAGAATAATTTTGTAGTATTGTATACTCTCGGATGAAATTTATGTTCTTGTTACATTGTTGTTTATTTTTCAATGTTGTCAGATTTTTTTTACTTATTTGTGTTAATATTTTATTCATATGTGACGACTTCTTTTAATTGTGTATAGTGTAAAACTTTGGTTAGTTGTAAATGTAATTTATTATGTTGGTTTATGACGTAATGTAGGTAGCTGTTTTATGTTATCTAGTATGCATGTCTTTTTAGCTGCAGTTTTTACTTTTTGTGCGGGATAAGATGTGTTTCTCGTGTTAATTTGTGCGTATTTAGGTGTTACATGTTGTTTTAAGCATTCTTACTTGTATGAAATATCTCGAGTATTTTAATTCTTGTAGACCAGTATTTATGAGTCATATAACTTCATTATTAATTTGTTCTGAAGTCACTTTATAACAGTCATTTAAAAGTTTAAAAATTGAAGCACTTCAAAAGCTTCACTGTTGTAAAAAGGTAATATACCTTGATATGCACATGTGGCCATTTCAGAATCCTTTACTGCATCGTCAGCATTTGACTGTTGCTTGCTGTGTGTCTCTGTGGGTATATGAGTATTAAGGTGTATTGCTTATTAAGATATCGAAAAGAATGTGCGAATTGAAATTCACATGTGTAACATAGTGCACTAATCACACTTCAGATGTATTCCTCTTGCTCTGACACATATGGTCAAGTGATAATAGATACATCACCCAGAACCTCGTACCTTCATTTAATTTTCAGAGATTATGCAAATGAAGAAATTCTATTGATGGAAGGGGAAGAAGCAAATCACTATTAAGCAGTCATCTATATGAGTTCATTTTTTTTTGTCTTCGAAAGATGCATACAAAAACCTGAACTCCGGAATAAGTGATCTTCATTACTCTGGCCAATTCCATCATTAGCCTGTTTGTGTACATATTTCTAATGTTTCATCTCATTTCATACCTACTTACACCCTTACACTTGCATGTATTTTCTGAAACGAAATATAAAGTTGACAATGATTTAACAATTTTTTTTTCTCCTAGTGGTAGGCTTTTTCTATACTAGCAAAGCACAAAGCTGTAGAATACTTTGCTCGCAATGGATGGCGACTACTAGTGGAGCAGTAGTGGAATGCTGTCATGAAAACTGCCCTAACCCTATCTTTGTCTCACCAGGATTTGAACTTATCACGTTTAAAATATTTTTCCAGGTTTAAAGTATAGCATTAGCATAGCGTTCGTATGTTTGTTAAAATGAAAGCAGTCTTACTTGATTCCTTCATCTTGTTGTGATGTTTTCTATTTTCAAGGATGAAAGCAATATCATGATGTCTCCTGTACAATTCTGCATTGCTTTTTCCCAAAGTTTTGAGTGGTAAAGATTTCGGAAATGATTTTTTTGTTGGTATTAATCTACTTTTTGTATTTTATTCCTGTGTTGAACATTGTTATACTGTACAGTATATGTGTTCTGGAGTTTCACTTACATGTGGCAAGTTTGTAAAATCTGTTGCTATACAAAAACTTGGGAGAGGGTGATTGTTCTAACATGAGATACAGAGGTAGGTTGCAGCATGAATATGAGGTAAAAGCAAGGATTAACAAATTTCTAAAGAAAATATAAATGAGTCTGACAGAAGGGTATCCCTCCGGTTCGCTTACTGAAAAATACTTTATTCTAATTGTGCACATTATAAACATAGTGTCTTCATCTAATAATGCCACTGTCTGTCTGTCTTAGATCAGAGGAGGATGTCCCAGTTTTGTTTCTTGTTCCATATGTTTGAATTTTATGTATAAATATTGTTATGAATTTGTTTATTTTATTTTATTTTATTTTATAATATACAGAAATCAGTAATCAGAATTTTGCTGTAGTGGTATACTCATTCGAAAGAAGGTGTTATTGTTATTTATTTTTTATTTTAAAATTTTATTAGGGTGGGTAGTAATTTTAAGGCTTCTTTACAAGTAATTTCATTATAATGATTTGATATAGACAGTGTTATAAGATTTGTCAAAAACTATATTTCTTGCATGATGTATTTTTAGTTCTTAGGTTTAGTTCACACTGACATTTGCATGTGTGTTGATGAGGATAAAAGTGATATAATTTTCTGGAAATTTGGAATCTAAACATAATGTAGCATCTTGCTAACAAACTCCAACCAAGTCTGGAATGAAAATCATATTGTGGCACCATGTTGGAAGACCTGGTCGCATTGGGGAAGTTGCGCACTCATCTAGTGCGAGGGAAGGTGCGGCGTGACGCGGAGCAGAAGGAACATCTGGAAGTTTCGCAAAGCCACGCGAACTGAAGATTCGAGAACGTGTGATTTAATAAATAAAGCTAGAGCAGCCTTCAGGTGTGTCAGTTTAGTTTAGTTTGTCAGCTGCGAGAGAACTAGTTAGCAGAGACGTATCCAGTGGATCTGAGTTCGAGGTGCAATGAACTTGAGTAACTGTGGCAGCGTCCAGGCGAAGGCAACGCGTCCATAAGTCTTGGATTCGAAGTGCAGTGAACTGTCTCTGGAAGTCTTGGGTTCGAAGTGCAGTGGATTGTCTCTGGAAGTCTTGGGTTCGATGTACCGCGAACTTGAGTGAGTGAGCTAGAAGGACTAGCCAAGGCGAATGAACTGTGAACTGAGAGCTGACATTTTGTTCTGCACATAGTGCTGTGTGAACATTAGTTAGAATTAGGAGTACATTGTTGTTCTTCTCAATAATACACGTGGATTGTCATTGTCGTTCGGTGGAGTGCAATAACGACTACTGTGTTGCTGTGTTGAGTGGAATACCCATTGTTGACGGGTGTGTGCTTAAAGATAGAAATAGAAACCACATTATTGTTGAATCAAAAGTTACAATATTATTTTACTTTTCTGTGGGCCTAATCTTTTATAAATATAAAATATTATTGCAAAAAAATAAGTTTCATGCATGTTACAGTATGTCACTGAAATCAAATTTTTGTTACCATTTGCACCCAACGAATTTGAATATACAGTCCTTCATAAATGTATAACAATTGTTTCAACTTTACTTGATACTTCATACAAGCAACAAACCACAGTTTTCTGTATTCAGTTGCGCACCATTTATTTTCGTTGTCTTCTCTCACAGCTGGCGCAGTCTGCAGTCAATGTCGAGGAAATCCTCAGGAAGCAGATATAGAGGCAGAGGTGGAGAGTCTTCGCAAATGGGGCATGCCTGAGGGAACTTCTTACAGTGAAGGGATCCGAAGACAGCTGGATCAAGTGGCTGAGCCCCCTCATTTGACACATGAGGAACGCATCTGTCCAATGTGTGGGAAGCTATATAACAAAGGCATCCCATTCCAAGAATTTCAGCAGCATGTATCTGACCACTTTCCGGAGGAAGATGAAGAAGAAGCTTGCTCACTTATTGACAACTTTGAGGTCATCACGTGAGGAAAGAATGTCTTGCAACACCTAACTATGCTACAGTATTGTATGATGGGAGGAGTCAGAACAAGTGATTGCATGAGGACATGAGATAAACTTTATTTTCACACAACGAGATCTCTTTGCTAATCTTGAAATGTTGGATATTCTGCTGCAATGAAGAGCAACGTGTATGAAATCATGGCTCATTCATTAATGTGGTGTATTAATTAGTTTTAGTGATAAAACGTAATTATGCATTTTCAGAGTATCCAGCAGGCTATGTAATTAAAGAAAATAGTGCTTTTATTGCAACACAAGAAATTAAAATTTATGCATATCATGTCGCGTGAGTTGAAACAAGTAACGGCACATTTTGAAGTCGTCAAGATTTGTGACAGTCTTGCAGTCTTGATCCATTAATAGACATTATTGATAATAAAATAATTAATGGAACTCATTGGGTTCAGAAACTTCTCTTCAAAGTGGAGAAAAGGAGAAATTGAAAAATTATATCAAGATTTTTGTATTACAGTATGACATTTTAAGCTATCAAGATTTGCATTTGAAGTTAATAGTAATAAATAATTAAATTTAAAATCTGAAATGATGGTAGTGTATGTAATCATATTTCATGAAAATTGTACTACATACTAGGATAATCTTAAATTACGTTGATCAGATCTAGTGTGGCATTTATTTTCTTCAATTTTGTTTAAATTCCATTCAGTAGCTGTACCGAAACTCAGTACAATATCGGTATCAGTGAACCAGTTGGTGACTGATTGTTTATACATACAGTTACTCTGAAATTAGAACAATCTATGACCACGAATATTCACTGACGAAGTGTGATGGAATTCAAAATCGAGTGCACTGCACTTTTTTAAATACTATTGTTGGTTAGACAGAAGTCTTGACTAGGCCCTCTAGGGTTTGCCAAGATAAACAAAATACCGGTAGTGAGTTTAATAATATCTGTATTAAAAATAGCTACAAATTCTCCCTTCCATCACAAAGGGAGCCTTTGTTGCCATGAAGCTGTTGATACCACAATAATTCACGCCAACAGTGATTTGTTTGACATATGTCAACACGACCTAAATATATAAAATACCTCCTAGCTGTTTATAAGCAGCATACCCATACCTCCTAATTGTTTATATGCAGCATACCAATATCTCCTAGCTGTTTATATGCAGGATACTGATACCTTCTAGCTCTTTATGTGCAGCATAGCAATAACTCCTAACTGTTTATATGCAGCATAGCAATATCTCCTAGCTCTTTATGTGCAGCATAGCAATAACTCCTAACTATTTATATGCAGGATACTGATACCTTCTAGCTCTTTATGTGCAGCATAGCAATAACTCCTAACTGTTTATATGCAGCATAGCAATATCTCCTAGCTCTTTATGTGCAGCATAGCAATAACTCCTAACTGTTTACATGCAGCATACCAATATCTCCTAGCTCTTTATGTGCAGCATAGCAATAACTCCTAACTGTTTATATGCAGCATAGCAATATCTCCTAGCTCTTTATGTGCAGCATAGCAATAACTCCTAACTGTTTATATGCAGCATACCAATATCTCCTAGCTCTTTATGTGCAGCATAGCAATAACTCCTAACTGTTTATATGCAGCATAGCAATAACTCCTAACTGTTTATATGCAGCATAGCAATAACTCCTAACTGTTTATATGCAGCATAGCAATATCTCCTAGCTCTTTATGTGCAGCATAGCAATAACTCCTAACTGTTTATATGCAGCATAGCAATAACTCCTAACTGTTTATATGCAGCATAGCAATATCTCCTAGCTCTTTATGTGCAGCATAGCAATAACTCCTAACTGTTTATATGCAGCATAGCAATATCTCCTAGCTCTTTATGTGCAGCATAGCAATAACTCCTAACTGTTTATATGCAGCATAGCAATATCTCCTAGCTCTTTATGTGCAGCATAGCAATAACTCCTAACTGTTTATATGCAGCATAGCAATAACTCCTAACTGTTTATATGCAGCATAGCAATAACTCCTAACTGTTTATATGCAGCATAGCAATAACTCCTAACTGTTTACATGCACCATAGCAATAACTCCTGTTTATATGCAGCATAGCAATAACTCCTAACTGTTTATATGCAGCATAGCAATAACTCCTAACTGTTTATATGCAGCATAGCAATAACTCGTAACTGTTTACATGCAGCATAGCAATAACTCCTAACTGTTTATATGCAGCATAGCAATAACTCGTAACTGTTTATATGCAGCATAGCAATAACTCCTAACTGTTTATATGCAGCATAGCAATAACTCGTAACTGTTTACATGCAGCATACCAATATCTCCTAGCTCTTTATGTGCAGCATAGCAATAACTCCTAACTGTTTATATGCAGCATAGCAATAACTCCTAACTGTTTATATGCAGCATACCAATATCTCCTAGCTCTTTATATGCAGCATAGCAATAACTCCTAACTGTTTATATGCAGCATAGCAATAACTCCTAACTGTTTATATGCAGCATACCAATATCTCCTAGCTCTTTATGTGCAGCATAGCAATAACTCCTAACTGTTTATATGCAGCATAGCAATAACTCCTAACTGTTTATATGCAGCATAGCAATAACTCCTAATTGTTTACATGCAGCATAGCAATAACTCCTAACTGTTTATATGCAGCATAGCAATAACTCCTAATTGTTTACATGCAGCATAGCAATAACTCCTGTTTATATGCAGCATAGCAATAACTCGTAACTGTTTACATGCAGCATACCAATATCTCCTAGCTCTTTATGTGCAGCATAGCAATAACTCCTAACTGTTTATATGCAGCATAGCAATAACTCCTAACTGTTTATATGCAGCATACCAATATCTCCTAGCTCTTTATATGCAGCATAGCAATAACTCCTAACTGTTTATATGCAGCATAGCAATAACTCCTAACTGTTTATATGCAGCATAGCAATATCTCCTAGCTCTTTATGTGCAGCATAGCAATAACTCCTAACTGTTTATATGCAGCATAGCAATATCTCCTAGCTCTTTATGTGCAGCATAGCAATAACTCCTGTTTATATGCAGCATAGCAATAACTCCTAACTGTTTATATGCAGCATAGCAATAACTCCTAACTGTTTATATGCAGCATAGCAATAACTCCTAATTGTTTACATGCAGCATAGCAATAACTCCTAACTGTTTATATGCAGCATAGCAATAACTCCTAACTGTTTATATGCAGCATAGCAATAACTCCTAACTGTTTATATGCAGCATAGCAATAACTCCTAACTGTTTATATGCAGAATAGCAATACCAAAAACAAACAGACAGAGAATCAAATGCAGACACTAAAGCTGCAGTACAGGATGTGAAGAGTATCATTGCGTGTTGCAACAGTTCAACATGGTGTGAAGAAATCCTGGTTTGGTTACATGGTTAAAAAAGCCAAAGAGTCTGGTATTGACTTTATTGTGCAGGTACAGCACAAATTTCAAAAATAGGCAAGTCATTCCTGTTGCAATGGAAAAGTCTCTTAGTGAGTAACTTTTACAGTATTCGAGCATGTTTTATGAACTAAATCCAAAAATGACAAAAAGCAGTTGGCATACCAGTATGCCAAAAAAGAATGGATTACAAGTGCCGCCTACATGGGAAGAAAGAGGAGAGGCTGGTCAAGACTGGTTTTCAGCTTTTATAAAAATACAACCTTATCTTTCCTTACGTGTACCAGAGGCCACAAGTTCAGTAGATGTACTGTGGGCACTTTTTTCGACGAACTTGAATATGTATTGAAGAGGCACAATTTCCGTCCAAATCAGATCATTAATCTAGATGAAACTGGAGTCACCACGGTTCCACACAGTGAAAGAAGGGGCGAAACAAGTGGGGCAAGTAACACCTCTGGAATGTGGGGAGCTTGTTACACAGCTTGGTATAATCTGTGTTAATGGCAATGCACTACAACCAGTGTGGGTACACTTTGATGACATCTGGGACTGCAGTTGGTGCACAAGTAAGGCTGGATGACGTCCTTGAGTTTCTTAAAGAGAATGTGCAGTGCACTAAGGAAAATTCCATGCTTGTGATCATGGACAATCACAAATCACACTTAAGTGTTCAGAGTTTGGACTTTTGCAAAGAAAATGGGATTATTGTGCTGACACTTCCCCTGCATATATCCAATAGATTACAGCCACTAGGTCATTGTGGCTTTGGTCCATTTAAAAGATTCTTCAGTTCTGGGGTTAATTCTTGAATACACTCCAACCTCAATGTAACACTAAACGTCTATGCACTCCAGCCTGGGACGTCTTTTCTTATCAGGACTTCTTGTCTTCTGCAGTGTCTGATCGACCCCAAGTGTCAGACAAGCACTACGGCATGTTCAACAAGCTCTGTGGCAGTAGCTTTCTCACCGGAATGTGTAAGACCTCTTCCTCAACCGTGGCCGATGCATGATTGCTACAGACACACCTGAGAAGAAGAAAGGTGGCCCGGTCCCAATGAATATGAAATTTGAAGAATTGGGGGATTCCCCTTTCAATTCCTTGCAGTGACAGCGATGGGATTGATAAAAGTGGTGAAGACGTGAAATAGGGAGCTTATGTTGTGGTGAAATTTCCACAGAAAAAACTGTTGTGCATTACATTGGTAGTATTGTGAAAGTGATTCAACCAAAATTTGAGTATGAAATTAACTTTCTTCGACAAAAAGGTGTAGCTTTCATTTATCCTACTGCTGAGGAAAAGTCTGTTGTATTTGAAGATAATTGTAACAAAATTGCTCTCATCATTTGGGAGAGGCAAGCATTATTTCTCAGAAAAGATGTCATGAAAATTCCCAGATATACATTAGAAATGTAATCCTATTTAATTTTGAATTATTTATGTAAACATTACCAATTTAGTTTCTTTTCATTTATGTTAATTTTAAATACATTTCCTATCTTTTACATTACTTATCAAAATTTTTCAGTCAGTCCAAAATATCCTCTTAAAGTGCGATTTGATGTAGTGAATGCTTACCTTTAGAAAGAGATGGTAAGCGTTCACCACAGTCTAGTATATACAGTCACGAAGCTTGAGTTGTGAGGGTGCTAGGAACAATAGACCGTGCCGGTACTAATTCGCATTGTCTGTAAGGAGGTGATATTAGCGATCCTAGTGGTTAGCAACTATCTAAGGATGCATATTTACTATATATTGAGCTTCGTGACTATATTAGGGATGGGCAAAAATAACCGGTTAATTATCAGTTATTTTTGCTTGCCGATTTAACCTGATAACCGGTTATTTTCATCAATAACCGAACTACCGGTTATTTTTTTTAAATACAGTACCGGTAGGCCTATCTTAAAGTAATATACAATTTCTCGCTGGTGGTTTTTCAACAAATGAAGTAGGATTTCTCTTCACATCATTTTCAATTAAAGACAAAATAAAATTGCTCTATGGTAAGTGTAAAATAGTCTTTGAATTTAATTTGATCAGTAGGCCTAAGTATATGTCTACAAATTAGCGCACTGAAACATCCTTCTGTACATATCATTGGTTTGCAGACTTCTGTCTATTGGTGTACATTATATTTAATTCGATCATATTCTTCTTCCTCAAGAAATAATACAGTCATTATTTTTTCCCTATTTAAAGCCATTTTAACAACTTGTAAATTCTCAAGTTCATTGTTAAAACAGCTGGAGACAATCGATATTAATCTGTGATGTCCTCGATCGACTGATTGTCGATCCTTAGAAATCGATTATTCTCTACAGCAAAGACGGCGATGTTTGCTGCAAAAGGAAACCACATGGATAAATATATATATATATATATATATATATATATATATATATATCGTCGGCTGGCGATCAAAACCTCGTAACTCCAAAATTGAAAATTTTACAGGAGAAAGAAATAATGTTGCTGTGACCATGTTTTTAAAGCAAAATCGATGTGGTTTTGAATTTAGCAACCGAAATGTGATACATTAAATGTACGATAGCAGTATATACTGTAAATTATATACATTTGTGTGTGGTGGAGTTACGGGTTTTTGTTACTGGTTAGGACTTTGGATTTACGTGGTTTTTACTAAATGAACATGCTTCTTTCATATACTCTATATTCTTTTAAGTGATCTCAATAGTTTTTCACAACTACATGGATGCCAAATTAATAAGTGACTACACTTAAGTGGAATACAGGCATGTTTGTATATTTTATGGCAAATTTAACGACGATAAAAATGAATACAATCTTTACAGATAACCATTATACAAACTATTAAAAAAAATTAACATAAACGATGTAAAGACAACTTTAATTTTTAATTTCCCAATTTTATAAATATTTCTGTTGTTCGTTGTGTTGGGATTTATACAAAATTATAGACTTTCCACTAAACTGGAAGAAAGTGTCTGCTGACGTTTTGCAGGAAGTCGTAGAATACATTGAAATCATGGGGCATAATTTTATTTATTTACTGCAAGTAGGTGAGAATTTGTATAGAACTGTGGTAAAGACACATTTTCTCTGTTCTTTGGCATCCTTTTAGAAATAATGTCCCATGCACAATTCAAGTTCAATTTGTATTCAATAATTATTCCCGAATTGTCGGCGACAGTTGGGTCTCCTGCTTTTGAAATAAGTCCAATGGAGAAGTGCCTCGAAACTTTACTACATACTTTGAAGAAGTCATGGTGAAGATATTACTTGATGTATGGCTAATTTTTTGTCTGGCAGTTTTGCATGCTTCAACATACACTGTAGGTGTGTAAATTTACCAGTTGCTTAATTTTTTTTCTATTGTAGAGTGAACAGAATCACACTTCATTTGATTGTAACCTATTTCAAGAAACTCCCGAACAATTCTCATGGTTAAGGCGATTAAATCATTTGCCAAAATACTATTTCTTTTTTGTTAAGTACATTCATCACTATACAAAATTACTTCATCTTCAGGTACTTTTTTGTAAATAAAACTCACTATTATACTGGTAAATTAATTAGAATTTAGTCTATTTTCAGCTCATGCCATCGATAACAAAATACATCTTTTCATTGTGAATCAAACAGCGTAAAGTTATGCAGTTTCAGTTTCGTCTTAATGGTACAGAGCTGAGTCATGGAGAGATAAGCACAGAAGTACAGCCTGCAAGTCAATAGTCAGTACTCTTTTAGTGTCGTTTTTTTGTCTGCTTCCTTAGACTTTCTTGCTTCATATTTTATAAGAATATGATACTAATATTTTTCATCATCAACATTTCCTGCATCACGAAAGCAGCACAAATGACAGTGTTGTTTTTTTTTTAGGTGAAAATAGACTTAAATTTTGTTCCTCAATCACATACCTACACAAATATATTTATTGAGGACTGTGATTTTTTTATGTATAGAATGTCTCATATTCTTTGTAGAGGGCAGCTTTACTCTGCCAATTTGGTTAAAAATATTTTTTTCTGGAAGTAGTTTGGTAATGATAGAGCTCCAATTCAGGCAGCTCAGAAAAATTAGAGAAGTATTCATTCTTAAGTCATTACCTTTTTTTTTTTTTTTTTTTTTTACTATTAACAGCTTCTTTGGTTTGATGGTAGATTTAGAGTTAGCTTAGGTCCCATTTCTTACGGACACATTCCCCTATGGAAAATGTGTTAAGAAACGTGGTCTTGCAGACTTTCTGTCTTTTACTGCCAATGAAAAATAATTGGGCATAGTATAAAATCGATTTGATTCTTTTGAATCTCCCCTTCGATGCTGAACTGGAATACAATCTACAAGCTCTATTACAAACATCTTTTTTCCTCCCATGATAGATTAGTCCAGAAATTATCGAAAACTGTCTTTTGTTGATTTTCTGAAATTATTTTACAAAACCTACTTTTTGCATTACACGAATGCATCTTTCTACTCCATATCTCCATTTTTCTGCCTCATCTTTCACCAGCTCCATGTGATCTAGTTCTTTCATTCGTTGTTTCTTGTTGACTATCAGTTTCCATTAGCCGCATCCTGATTTCTTATATATTAAGTTCTGCCACTTTATTGCTAATAGTAAATGAAAAAAAAAAATATTGTTTCATTACCATTTCAACAAACCATAACAAAATAATGTATACTGTACCAGTGCAGCAACAATTAATTTCAAGTGTCACTCACTTCGTCCATTTATCTTCCCTTCATTTTCGTCTTCTCATTCACCTTCGTTCTAAAAGCTATTATATTTGGCATATAGTGTTCATCACAATTACTGTCAGTGGATTCCTCTTCACTGCTCTTATCAGACTTAGTATTACTACTGAGTTGAACGGAGGTATTGGATATTCTGATGCCTGTAACAGGAGTTTTTGCAATACCTCCACAGAGTGCAGACTAATTTCTAAAGTGTTATGTTCTGTAACACCGAAGTTTACAGCGGAAACATAATAATGGTGTTTAATATTTATCTTGTTCTAAATAAAAAGAATGTAATTAGAGCATTTAATTATTTATTTACTCATTCATTCATTCATTTATTATTTAATTATATATTTATTTATTCATCTTTTAGGCCTAATAAAACGCCATTTCAGTTCCCTTTATTCTGCGTATTATTTTCATACAGTGCAGGCACAATTTCTGAACTGTTGTCTTCTGTAACACCGAAGTTTGCAGCAGATTATTGTCATACTGATCACTAGACAGAGTACAATATTTTTAACGTAGCATCAGTCGCAATACCTCGTATGTCAGTTTCAGTCTGCAAATGATCAATCAGCATGGTATTGTGACAGCGACGTGAGATTCGAACTCACGACCAGCGTCCCGCATGAAAGCAGATCGCACAGGCTGCACGGAACATTGAGTGACGTCGCGCGGTGGAGAGAAGAGAGAGGGTGTATTACGTCACGCGACGAGTTTGCGCGCGCATCTGGTGCTGGTAGAGAGGAGAGGGCTCTGGATTTCTCTGGAATGCCATCTCTAGAGACGGGTGGAACCTTCGAGGTTACGTCGCTGTGGTTATAAATTACGGTCGCGAAGGAACGACAGGAGTTTCTGAGTTTTCAGTTATTCAGTCAGTGAGTAAGCCAGAACAAGCAAGCCTTGTGTACCGGAGTTCGACTCGAGTGTGCGTTCGCAACTGCGTCAGCATCTGAAGGCCTGAGTTCGAGTACAGTGAACTGTCTCTGAAGGTCTGTGGTTCGAGATACTGTGAACTCGAGTGACTGAGATAGAAGAACTGTGAACTGAGAACTGGTAGTTCTGATTTGTAAATAGTGCTTTGTAAGTATTAGTTAAGATTAACAGTTCATTGTTGTGCGTAATAGTCCAAGTAAATTGTCATTGTCGTCGGTGGAGTGCTATAACGAATACTGTGTTGAGTGAAGATCCAATTGTTGACGAGAGCGTTTAAGGTGAATTGTAGAAAGGAATTATTGTTGTGACGAATAAATTACATTGTTGTTACTAATAAAATTCACACTGGTGTCAGAACCGGGACATTATCGACAATGGAGAACCTACAGCTGATCCTGCAAGCCATCGCGGAACTGAAAAACGACCTAAGTGCAGTAAAAGCAGAAATGAAGAACGATATCAGTGAAGTAAAAGATAACATGAACGACATGAACAGGCACATCAGTGAGGTTAAGAACGACATAAGTGATGTTAAAACGGAGATGAAAAGTGACATAAGTGAAGTGAAAGGCGACATCAGCGGAGTAAAAGATGACGTCACTACGCAAATTGAAAGCGTTTCGGCCCACGTAGATGGAATTGTCGCCATCGTGAAAGACGAACTTAAGGCCGATTTGGATAAACTAAACCAGAATTTTACAACTATAAACGAGACAGTAGCCGAGTTGAGACACGATGTAGACCATTTCGACGGCAAAATCCGCGATCTCGAGCGTCGTCAAGAGCAGACGAGCGAGTTGCTGGACAAGACGAGTGAGGTGATGGACAGACATGCTGAAGAAAACAAGCACATACTCACGTTGATGGACCGACATGCTGAAGAAAACAAGCACATTCTCGCGTTAGTGGATCGCCAGGCTAGAGAACAAAAACAGATAGTTGCCGAGGAGGTTCGACGTGCCATGCAAGAAGCGGCCACAGAGTTGAGGACACCATATAGTGGCCCTGCGGAATCATCGCCTTCAGCCAGACATCACAACGTCAAGACGCCGAAGTTCGACGGTACGACGTCTTGGGCGATATTCCGTCGCCAGTTCGAGGCCACCGCAGCACATAATGGCTGGACCCCAGCGGAGAAGACTACACAGTTGCTGACCGCGCTTCAAGGACAGGCGTCGGAGATTCTTCACAGCGTTCCAGAAGATGGGACAGCCGCTGAGATAATGGCGGCCCTGGAGGGACGTTATGGTGACCATCAACTTGCTGCAGCATTTAGGACCCAACTAAAAACGAGGGTCCAACAGTCAGGCGAGTCCCTGCAAGAATTCGCGATGGCGGTGGAACAACTGGCCCATAAGGCGCTCAGGGGCCTACCTAATGACTTCATCGCTGGAGAGGCGGCCTACACCTTCGGCAGCGGAGTTCGAGACCCGGAAATAAAGCAACAGCTACTCTTGGCAGAGCATCGCACCATCAATGCAGCTCTGGCGGCGGCCCTCAGGATGGAGGCAGCCAAGTTGACGGCGAACGTCTCGGCATCGCACCGGATTAGGAGCGTCGCGGCGGCCGACGTCGAGGAACGTCAACCGAAATCACCCGAGCGACGAAGACGAGGAGTGCCCACCTGCTGGTCCTGCGGCGAGCCTGGACACCTGAGGAGGGACTGTGACCGATCTGGTCACGAACAGGAAAACTAAAAGGGGCCGATGCGATGAGGGGCACGTCGGCGCCGTCATCACCATCCCCTCGGCTGATCTTGAAGACGGTTAACAGAAGATGCGACGATGGGCTGATTGCTGACGGATGGATAAGAGGCCGCCCATCCAGAGTACTGGTAGACACCGGGGCGTCGCTCACTATCGCCAGACCGGAATTCGTGCGTGGACTACCTGGGAGGACGCCGCTGCGCCGGTATGAGCTACGTACTGCCTCAGGCGAGAACCTGCCCAACCAAAAAGAGGTTTTCCTGGACTTGACCTTGGGAAAGAGGAGACTGGAGATGTGGGTGTTCGTCGCCAACATCACTGAAGACGTCATCCTGGGACTCGACGCCATGCGGATCTTCGATGCAACGGTGGACGTCCGGCGCCGTATCCTCCGTTTTGGTCAGGATGAAGTGTTCCTGAGGGACGTCGAAGACCAACCCATGGCCGGCAGACTCACCTTGGAGAATCAAGTGACAATCCCAGCAGGCTGCGAGATGGTGGTGACGGCAAGACTGGACGGACAACCTAAGAGAAACCTGCTCCTCGATTCGCAAACAACTCCGATAGATGGGGTTTATGTGGCCAGATCCCTACTCCCGAATCAGAAGGTGGTACCGGTGAGGGTCCTGAATGTCACCAATCGGGACAAGGAGGTGCCTAGTGGAACTGTACTAGGTAACGTCGAGCCGGTGGTGTCTGTGACGTCGCTGGCAGAAAACGAGGAGTGTCACCGACCACGTCCAGATCTGGACCCATCACTGAAAGAGCTGGCTCGAGAATTGCCGGCGAATTTAAGCAAAAGAGAAAGAAGACAAGTCCACGATCTACTGACAGAGTTTCAGGACGTGTTCAGTCTGTCTGAAAACGACTACGGGAGAACGGAGAAAGTTCAGCACCGCATTGACACCGGAACTGCTCGCCCAATCAGACAACCTCCTCGACGCGTCCCTCTAGCTAAACAGAGGGAGATTGACAGCCAACTGGAGGGCATGAGAGCAAGAGGGGTCATCGAGGAATCCGACAGCCCTTGGTCATCACCTGTAGTGCTGGTGAAGAAGAAGAATGGGGACCTGCGTTTCTGCGTGGACTACAGAAGACTGAATGACGTCACCAGGAAAGACTGCTTTCCCCTCCCACGAATTGACGACACCTTGGACACCCTGGCCGGAGCAGAGTGGTTCTCGACGTTGGATCTAAAGTCAGGATACTGGCAGGTGGCGCTACATCCTGAGGACAAGGAGAAAACGGCATTCTCTACAGGCCAGGGACTATGGCAGTTCACCGTTATGCCGTTCGGTCTCTGCAACGCCCCGGCTACATTCCAGAGACTAATGGAGTCCGTAATGAGAGGCCTGACATACGACACCTGTTTGCTGTACCTTGATGACGTCATCGTGGTGGGCAAGACTTTCGGCGAACAGCTGTTGAACCTGAGGAAAGTGTTCGAGAGACTGCGACAAGCCAGACTGAAGTTGAACCCGAAGAAATGTCATCTATTCCAGAAGAAGGTCAACTACTTGGGACACGTAGTAGGGACCAACGGAGTGGCCACGGACCCGGAGAAGCTACAAGCCGTCAGAGGATGGCCGAGACCGAGGGACAAGCAGGAGCTGCGCCGCTTTCTCGGCCTCTGCACTTATTACAGAAGGTTCGTAGCTGGGTACGCCAACATCGCTAAGCCTCTAACCCAGCTGACCGAGGAGAAACGACAATTCCAGTGGACAGACGAGGCGGAGTCATCCTTCCAGTCGCTGAAAGAGGCGCTCTGCACTGCTCCTGTACTGGGATATCCCATCCCTGGAAGGAAGTTCACGCTCGACACGGACGCTAGCAACGTAGGCATCGGCGGAGTACTCTCTCAGGAACAGGACGGGCAAGAGAGGGTGATTGCCTACTTCAGCCGAACATTGCCCAAGGCTGAGAGAAACTACTGCGTGACCCGTAGAGAACTTCTTGCCATTGTGGAAGCCCTGAAGCATTTCCACAAATATTTGTATGGCCAGGAGTTTCATCTGAGGACAGACCATTCTGCACTCACCTGGCTATTGGGCTTCAAGAATCTGGAGGGGCAGACCGCCCGTTGGGTTCAACGTCTGCAGGAGTACAACTTCACCTCTGAACACCGACAAGGGAAGAAACATTCCAACGCTGATGCCCTATCACGACGTCCGTGCCCGGATGGCTGCAAACACTGCCTGAAAGTAGAAGAGCGGGATGGCGCCCACGCAATCCGAGCAATTGCCGCCCAGCCGAGCCCAGGATGGGATAACGCCGCCATAAGGAGGGAGCAGCTGGAGGACCCAAACATTGGACAGCTACTACGTGATGTGGAGTCCAGCCAGAGACCAGTATGGGCCGATATCGCCAACCGTAGCACCACTTACAAGAGCTACTGGGCCCAGTGGGAATCCTTCACTGTCAAGGACGGTATCCTGAAGAGGATTTGGGAGTCGGCCGATGGAAGGACCCGCATAGAACAACTTGTCCTGCCCAGGAGCAAGGTGAAGGAAGTGCTGGAGGAGACATGCTGGAGTGACTGGAGGCCACCTGGGAGCCAACAGGACGCTGGACAAGTTAAGGCAGAGGTTCTATTGGTTGCATCAGAGAACCGACACGGAACAATGGTGCCGAAGATGCGACACCTGTGCAGCCAGTCGCGGACCAAGGACCCGCAGCAGGGGAGCCATGCAGCAGTACAACGTGGGAGCTCCTTTTGAGAGGATCGCCATCGACGTTGCTGGACCGTTCCCGGTCACGGATCGCGGGAACCGCTACCTGCTAGTCGCCATGGATTACTTCACAAAATGGCCAGAGGTGTACGCGATTCCCAACCAAGAGGCTTCGACGGTGGCCGACGCGCTCCTTGACAACTTCATCTGCCGATTCGGGGTGCCCCGGGAATTGCATAGCGATCAGGGGCGCAACTTCGAATCCAACCTGATGGGAGAATTGTTCGACCGTCTGGGGGTGCATAAAACCAGGACCACTCCCCTCCACCCACAGTCCGGTGGTATGGTGGAACGCTACATCAAAACCTTGGAAGAGCATCTGCGGAAGGTGGTGTCCAACCATCAACGAGACTGGGATGCCAGAGTCCCACTGTTCCTCTTGGCCTACAGAGCTTCGGTCCACGATACAACAGGGATGACACCGGCAAACATGGTCTTCGGGAGAGAGCTGCGCCTGCCCTGTGATCTGCTGTTTGGCACGCCACCCAGCGCCGACCAGCCAGCGACTGACTATGTGGCAGAACTCACCGAGAAGTTGAATGGAATTCACCAACTGGCCAGAGAGCACCTCAAGATGGCCAGCGACAGGATGAAGGTGCGCTACGACAGATTAGCCAACTCTGCAGGATTCCAGGAGGGCGACCTGGTGTGGCTGTATCGACCTACCAGGACCAAAGGGAAATCACCAAAGCTGCAGCGTGCCTGGGATGGACCATACCGCGTGGTGACCCGGATCAACGACGTGGTGTACCGCATCCAGCGATAACCTCGAGGGAAGATGATGGTGGTGCATCTGGACCGATTAGCAGCCTACCAAGGGACTGCCCGAGACGAGCAGTCCTAAGGAGGGAGCAATGTGACAGCGACGTGAGATTCGAACTCACGACCAGCGTCCCGCATGAAAGCAGATCGCACAGGCTGCACGGAACATTGAGTGACGTCGCGCGGTGGAGAGAAGAGAGAGGGTGTATTACGTCACGCGACGAGTTTGCGCGCGCATCTGGTGCTGGTAGAGAGGAGAGGGCTCTGGATTTCTCTGGAATGCCATCTCTAGAGACGGGTGGAACCTTCGAGGTTACGTCGCTGTGGTTATAAATTACGGTCGCGAAGGAACGACAGGAGTTTCTGAGTTTTCAGTTATTCAGTCAGTGAGTAAGCCAGAACAAGCAAGCCTTGTGTACCGGAGTTCGACTCGAGTGTGCGTTCGCAACTGCGTCAGCATCTGAAGGCCTGAGTTCGAGTGCACTGGACCGCAGTTGGAGGGACCTGAGTTCGAGTACAGTGAACTGTCTCTGAAGGTCTGTGGTTCGAGATACTGTGAACTCGAGTGACTGAGATAGAAGAACTGTGAACTGAGAACTGGTAGTTCTGATTTGTAAATAGTGCTTTGTAAATATTAGTTAAGATTAACAGTTCATTGTTGTGCGTAATAGTCCAAGTAAATTGTCATTGTCGTCGGTGGAGTGCTATAACGAATACTGTGTTGAGTGAAGATCCAATTGTTGACGAGAGCGTTTAAGGTGAATTGTATAAAGGAATTATTGTTGTGACGAATAAATTACATTGTTGTTACTAATAAAATTCACAGTATTTAAAACCTCGTAATATCCCACCCAATGGAGTTCCGAGCTTATGAGTCTGAGATTAAGAGCAGTGGAAACCTCGTGATTCCAGTCTGCTGGAGATCCGAGGTTTTGAGTCTGAGATTAAATGCTAAGGAGATACGAGGTCTTTGTAATTGGTCAGTAGATGGCTTCTGTAAGATTTGGAGTCACAATGCTTTAATAGAACATGGGAAATGTTATTTATTGCCAGGTTATGGCAAAAAACCGATTTTACTTGTAAATGGAGTTACGAGGTTTTGATCGCCGACCGACGATATAATATATATAAATATATTATATATTTATCCATGGAAACCGCATAACCGACGTTGAGCGCTGAGCGATCATCGTCAGTATAGCCACTGTAATCGTCAGCGTTGTTCGCTCGGCGATGACCGCCGTAGCGGAATCATAGCTTTAGACGGCTGATGTTAAAACATACATTGACATGACAATTGACGCGAAGGTAAGAAAACAATACAAAATTCGACAGAGAATCAAACACGAAACGTACCAATGATAACATTGTGTGCACAATAAATGTCGCCAAGAGAGCTATTAAGCTAATTAAGCAATCACAACTTAGGAACTGTAAGTTTGGCAACTCGACCGTTGTTACCATAGCAACAGGCCTACCACGCTATATGACATTCAGTTGTTTTTCCCAACGAGTTAGAAAGAGAAGACTATAGAGTGGTCATGTTGTCCTGTACAGCGCTCTTTGCGGTGCCACCGCGAAACACGGCAGATCTGAGCTAAGCGCCCACCTTTGTAAAAATTCGTCTGCCTGCAATGTTGTATAACGGAGGTAAGAAGCACAAAAAAACGAAGAAAAAACATGCTTGTTGTGTGTGCTGCATATAACTGCAATGTCAAAAGGAAAAATACAACTGATATATCATATTTCATGTAAATTTTATGAAGTTAAGTCCATAGTTTTGTTAATTAGCATTTTTTTTCATGCATAAATGTGTAACAACGCCCGGCATAAACAAAATAAATGGTTCACTGGTAATGTACTTAAACTAAATAAGGATAAAATCAATACAATTCCGCTTCAGACCCAGTGAAAAACAAATAGCAATACAATATTAAAACTGTATTTCGACACCGGCATCCTTTATTTCTGCTCCTTCTGTCCTTACTGCTTATACAAGAAGAAACTGAGCTGTAGCTTATAAGAAGTAGGCCTATTTCGAAGACAAACGATTAATCAAATAAATGGTTCACTAGTAGTAAAGTTAAACTAAATACGGATAAAACCGCTACAATTCCGTTTCAAACCTAGTAATAGCAATCAAATATTAAAATTGTATTTCGACACTCGCATCCAAAATAACGCAAAACTCTGGGGTAGGTCGTATTGTTGTTAGTATTTTGACTGGAAGGACATGAAAGAACATAATTGAGCACCCACGTGCAATAATGGGGTAAGTATGAATATATATTTTCGTAACTACTTACCCCATTATTGTACGTGGGTGCTCAATTATACACTAATAATAATCTGTTGTGCCACAGGCCTTGAAAGGCTCAGACAGACCAGCCGGCTGTTGACTTCACGTTCACACTTCGATAATAATTATACTTTACTGTAACAAAAAAACTGAAAGCGAGTTTTGTCATGTTTCACCCACGTTACAAGCTTGGAGGTAAAGGTTGTTTACTGCAGATAGGACCTACTTTCATTCTATATCTTATGGTATAGTAAATAGTTTTGCAACGTGTAGAGACTGGGAAAACAATTTAATAAAATCATCCGAATCATACTCGTTCATTTTATAGGCAATCTTGCAGGTCGCATTTAAAAGAACCTAGGAATATTAACATTTTCTTCAGTATATTTGCTAGGACTTCTTGTCATACTGCATGACAATTTTGCTTAGGTTATTCTTTTAAGCATTCCTTCTAGGATTAGCTCAAGTGTTTTAAATTTAGCGTACATAAGTTTAGATTAAGTTCCTAGCACGTATTTGACGAAATACTAGGTTTTTCCACTTCAGTTTAACTGATTTATGCAAACGAAATTAAGACAGCTGACGATTCTAATGTCAGTTATCACCACGCCCACTTTGTTTTGGGCGCATAAGTTCATTACCGACGATCGTTCAATTTTCTTCAAACATGGCGGCGCAATGACCACTCTATATCTTCTCTTTCTAACTCGTTGGTTTTTCCGATCGCAACGCTCCTGTCATGTCCCATCTTTAAAAAAAAACATCGTGAGATGGCATTGGCTGCGTTCAGCCGGGACAGCGCTGGGGTAGCGATTCATTTTTGCTGAGCTACAGCAGCTGTTAGTGGCTGAACGACCAGACTGCTGTGTTTACAAACAAACACGCCATTGTTCTGTCTACTCCGGCACCATTGGTTGATGTCTACCCCAACGAGATAGAAAGAGAAGAATATAGAGTAGCCATGTTGTCCTGTACAGCGCTCTTTGCGGTGCCACCGCGAAACACGGCAGATCTGAACTAAGCGCCCACCTTTGTAAAAATTCGTCTGCTTACAATGTTGTATAACGGAGGTTAAAAAAAAAAAAAAAAAAAAAAAAAAAAAAAAAAAAAAAAAAAAAAAAACATGCCTGTTGTGTGTGCTGCAAATAACTGCAATGTCAAAAGGAAAAAGACAACCGATATATCATATTTCATGTAAATTTTATGAAGTTAAGTCCATAGTTTTGTTAATTAGCAGCTTTTTTTTCATGCATAAATGTGTAACAACTCCCGGCATAAACAAAATAAATAGTTCACTGGTAATGTACTTAAACTAAATACGGATAAAACCACTACAATTCCGTTTCAGACCCAGTGAAAAACAAATACCAATACCATATTAAAATTGTATTTCCACACAGGCATCCTTTATTTCTGCTCCTTCCGTCCTTACTGCTTATAGAAGACGATGAGCTGTAGCTTATAAAAAGTAGGCCTATTTCGAAGACAAACGATTAATTAAATAAATGGTTCACTAGTAATAAAGTTAAACTAAATACGAATAAAGCTACGGTTTCGCTACGACCACAGTATACTATATACAGTCGCAAAGCTTGAGGTGTTTTTTTGCAAATCTCGTGATAAAGCGCTCCAAGCGGTTAGCAACTAGAAACAATAGACTGTCCATGGTCGACTTTGGACTGTGTCGTATTTCTATCGAGTGCTAGCTCGTTGCGTATTTCACATTGATGCTTGTGAAATTTTCGTTATTGGTTATAATGAAAATGTTAATGGCTAAAATATAATAATTGGAACAATAATATGGGACAAGGAGGAGGCGTTTGTAGTGCTATAAATTGTAGCAACAATAAGAGAAAGAGGCCAGAGTTATCCTTTTTCCGATTTCCGAAAGATTCAGAAAGGTTCCTGGGTTTCCACAAGAATACTGTGCAGAAACAAAACTGTTAATTTGAAGTTCTTTGTGACTGTTAGAATACATTATATCCTTAAATTTCACTACGAAATGTTTCAGTCTAACCGAAAGGACAATAGATATCGGTTAAAGTTCTGTCACTTAGGCTGCTAAATTTCCAGAGAAATAAAGGTTAGGTCTACTTTTTTTTTTCAAAGGATATATTTTTAATTGTAGCGATTAATTTTGTTATTATTTTTATGTGTTATTTTACTAAAGACGTAGAAAAAATAAGTCTGTTTTAATGAAATTTATTGATCACGTTTTATTTTCAATTCTAGTGGGATTATTATTGCGTAGGCCTACTTTTCTCTTCAAAGGATATGTTTTTAATTATAGCTGTTAATTTTGTTGTTATTTTTATTTGTTGCTTTACTAGAGACGTAGAAAAAGTCTGTTACAATAAAATTTATTGATCACGTTTTATTTCCAATTCCGGTGTGATTATTATTGCTTAACCTCATCCCACTTTGTTAACTACGTAAGCCTACACTACAAGTCCCGGTACACGTAAGTTACTCCATTAGGCAATTCATATTTCCATTATTATTGTTGTAAAGAGAAATGCAAATTAATATTTATTGGTTTCATAGTTAATTATCGCTATAATCCTGAATGAGTGAACCTATTATAGTAAATTTCAGTTCGTTTTGCACAAACAAAAATTATAATAACTTATTTCTTGCGGGTATCTTCGAGTTTATGGTGGAATTTAATATACTTCATTAAAATAATAATAAATTAACTTTATGCATTTAATATTTCAATAATGGAAGGAAGGTATTAATTTTTCCAAAAGAACACGACAACGAAAGTGTAACATATTTTGTCGGCTGCTAGGAGAGATCTGCGATGATGAGGCGATAGTAGCGATCCTAGTGGTGGGCAACTACCCAAGTTTTACATTTTTACTACATATTGAGCTTCGCGACTGTATATAGTAGACTGTGCTACGACGATCTTCGTCGAACGAACTTCGCTGACGTTTGATATCGCCAGCGATCATCGGCAGAGAGTGGTTTCTTTACCGGCGAACTTCGTAGGTGGATAGTTTATTGTTTTATATAGTTGACCATGTCTGATCAGCTGATATGTGGATGACAATATGATAATGTTATAATATAAGTTTTGCCTTGAAAAACAAGTACGGATCTTTAAAGTAGTTAATGTCATGTTTATAAATAGATATACAGAGGGGTCTTTTAATTAATTGATATTAAGACATCTTGAAAATGAACCCACCAATTTTAAGGAATATTTCAGACTTTCTCCCGAACAATTTCATTTTGTTTTAAGTTCAATTGAAAATGATGTTGTAAAATTACCCACAAAATTTATTCAGAAACCAATCAGCCCAGCTGAAAGATAAGCATAACTTTAAGGTAAAAACCAATTATATAAAAACTTTATTTTTACTTTTTACAATGTTTTTTTTTTTTCATTTACGAGCATTTATTTAGGAAATAATGTTACAAATAAAAAAATAATGTGAGAAGGAGGTTGTTGCATTTCTCTCCTTTGCTCGGAATTCCACTTCAATTTCACACTCAAACTTTGCTTCAGTAGCTAAATCTGCCGCATCGTGTGTGTCCTTCAATTATGAATCACTTTACTCAATTATATTAACAGTTCTGGTTATTGCAAAATATAGATTTGTTATTGTTTACATTGATTCTTCTTTTTGGCTCCTGTCGAACAGGAATTTGTGTTTAATCAATTAATATATCGTCCTCATTAGCGAAGATATTGCAGAAAGATTTCCGTTTTACCGCCATTATGGTATGTATGATATATAAATCACATGATATTAAATGATTTAATTCATAACCTACTGTAATTTTACAATAATTGGTTTCTCGGCGATGATCGCCAGGTTTTTTGCCTCCAAGGCAAACGCCGACGATGTTCGTCGAGCCCAGCGACGTTCGTTGAGTCCACACTTGTGGAGTAACGGTCAGCGCGTCTGGCCGCGAAACCAGGTGGCCCGGGTTCGAATCCTGGTCGGGGCAAGTTACCTGGTTGAGGTTTTTTCCGGGGTTTTCCCTCAACTCAATACGAGCAAATACTGGGTAACTTTCGGTGCTGGACCCCGGACTCATTTCACCGGCATTATCACCTTCATTTCATTCAGACGCTAAATAACCTAGATGTTGATACAGCGTCGTAAAATAACCCAATAACATAAAAAATAAAACGTTCGTTGACGTTCATCGCCGTAAAGAAACCATGCACATTCAAATCAACGGGACAGAATCCCAGCGAAGTTCGCCGACAAAATGAAATTGTTCGGGAGAAAGTCTGAAATATTCCTTAAAATTGGTGGGTTCATTTTCAAGATGTCTTAATATCAATTAATTAAAAGACCCCTCTGTATATCTATTTATAAACATGACATTAACTACTTTAAAGATCCGTACTTGTTTTTCAAGGCAAAACTTATATTATAACATTATCATATTGTCATCCACATATCAGCTGATCAGACATGGTCAACTATATAAAACAATAAACTATCCACCTACGAAGTTCGCCGGTAAAGAAACCACTCTCTGACGATGACCGCTGGCGATATCAATCGTCAGCGAAGTTCGTTCGACGAAGATCGTCGTAGCGAAACCGTAGCTTAAAACCACTACAATTCTTTCATTCTATCCTTACAATTTACAGGATTTTTCCTGCTCTCCATAACGGCCACACGACCGACCTGTTCGTAGCATCTTCAAATCTATCTTGAAAACTGTATCTGCAATGACAGAAGAGTTTTGCTGTTTCCTTGGTTCACACACGCCTCTTTCAACACAGTGTGATTCTACACATATCGTGGAGGCTTTTTGCTATATTCTATTCTCTGTTTTTAAGTGATATTACAGTTGTAACTTTGGTTTTTAACGTCATATACCAAGTGTTCACTTTTTATAACTTGTTCCATTCGACCTACACGACCTGAAGATGCCAATCAAAATTGGCGAAAACGTTTGTTTTTAAAATCTGTGTAAATGTTATTATAACATGTTTTATTGTGTTTATGTTAAGTATTGACTGAATAGAACTCATTTTTCAATTCACTACAATTCCGTTTCAAACCCAGTAATAGCAATCAAATATTAAAATTGTATTTCGACACTCGCATCCAAAATAACGCAAAACTCTGGGGTAGATCGTATTGTTGTTAGTATTTTGACCGGAAAGACATGAAAGAACATAATTGAGCACCCATGTGCAATAATGGGTTATGAATATACTGTATTTCGTAACTACTTACCCCATTATTGTACGTGGGTGCTTAATTATACACTAATAATAATCTGTGGTGCCACAGCCCTTGAAAGGCTCAGACAGACCAGTCGGCTGTTGGCCTCACATTCACATTTCGATAATTATATTCTACTGTAACAAAAAAAAAAAAAAAAAACTGAAAGCGTGTTTGGTCATGTTTTACCCAAGTTACAAGCTTGGCGGTAAAGGTTGTTTACTACAGTTAGGGCCTACTTTCATTCTATATCTTATGGTATAATAAATAGTTTTGCGACGTGTAGAGACTGGGAAAACAATTTAATAAAATCATCCGTATCATACTCGTTCATTTTGTAGGCAATCTTGCAGGTCGCATTTAAAAGGACCTAGGAATATTAACATTTTCTTCAGTATATTTGCTAGGATTTCTTGTCATACTACATGACAATTTTGCTTAGGTTATTCTTTTAAGCATTCCTTCTAGGAATAGTTCAAGTGTTTTAAATTTAGCGTACATAAGTTTAGATTAAGTTCCTAGCACGTATTTGACGAAATACTAGGTTTTTCCGCTTCAGTTTAACTGATTTATGCAAACGAAATTAAGACAGCTGACGATTCTAATGTCACTTATCGCCACGCCCACTTTGTTTTGGGCGCATAAGTTCATGGCGGACGATCGTTCAATTTTCTTCAAACATGGCGGCGCAATGACCATTCTATATCTTTCTCTTTCTAACTCGTTGGTCTACCCCCTCTACTTTCGCTGGCTAGCAGCAGGCTTGAAGCGAAAAAAAAATTTGCTACGAAAAATGGCGGCCGCTATACCAGCGCTGTCGGCCAGCAAGGCGTTCTGTGCTGTCGCTATTTCAGCGCTGCCACAGCGCTGTCCCGGCTGAACGCAACCATTGACATAGTTTATTGTTCCTAGTACTCACAGCGCTCCAAGCGGCTAGCAACTATCGGGAGAAATGCAACTCGTTAGGAAAAAAAATCACCCCAAGCTTCGTGACTGTATGTAGTAGACTGTGTTGATACTATAGCAATTTAGCGGTTTCTGCACTGTTTCATAGCGGGTTTTTAAGAAGCGAGTTGGCAACACTGGTGGGGATAAGTGAGGAGAGAGTATTTGTAAGGGCATGGAAGTAAGATTTCGTAATTTATTTATTTCAGAAAATACTTATGTGTGAAACAAAAGTGCCATGAGTTTATCAGTAAAAGACTTGACGTCCTTACTTGGGTAATAATATACTGTTAATATATAACTAAGTAATAACGGGATAATTAATCTTTACATTTTGATTGTTTGTGGTATTATATTCTTCGGATGAATGTAAGTGTTATTACATGAATATACGATGCATTCGGCTAAGGAGCTTGCCTACCGATCTGGAGTTGCGCTCGGGCGCGGGTTAGATTCCCGCGTGGCCTGATTATCTGGTTGGGTTTTTTCTGAGGTTTTCCCCAACTGTAAAGCGAATGTCAGATAATCTATAGCTCTTCGTCCCCATCTCGCGATGGGGTATCACCAATCCCATCGACGCTAAATAACCCCGTGGTTGATACAGCGTCGTTAATGTAAGGTAGAGCATCTACTCGTCATTGTAAACGAATATTGCACACTTTTATCACTGCCAATTTGGCGCTGTGAACGAATTTTGAACTCTTTCATAACAGCCACAACATTTTAATTGTTACTTCACTATACGTAATCAATACATTAACACATTATTGCATAGAAAACACAACGAACTAAATAATGAGTAGTGGAGAGAGTTGCCCGCCATCACGTTCTACTTCTCGCTCTAGGAGGCTCCCGACACAGTTAATTGCAACATTTGCAAACGAAACGGTACTAAACGTGAGAAATGTTACTACAGGTGTGTAGTATTATGCGATAGGTTAGGTTAAATAGGTGTGTGTTATGTAACAGGTTTCGTTAGGTGTTGTTGTTTTCTAATGGCAGGCGTTTGACAATAAAACCATTTGACCTCTTGCACTCCAATATTTTTCAAAGGTATTATGGCCAGCCACTGAAGCACAGATTTTGAGGTGTTTCGAATCCATTTCTTGGTTTGAGTTTTCGTTAGGTGTAGCCTATAGTATTTTGTTAGGTTAGGTTAGATGAGGCGTGTAGTATTATGCAGCACCACTGCAATGCTCTTTCCTGTCTGAAAGCGTGACTGTTGTCGAGGGTATTGCCCTCTCTTTCTAACTAATGTGTTTCAGTGAGTCTTTCGTGAGGTTGATGTTGCACATGCGCAGTAAGCAATAGAAATACCGTTAGTATAAGATAGCATTCACTGCAAGAGAGACAAGGACAACACTATGTTAGAAAGAGATAGCAATACACTCAGGCGCTCAGCATTCGGTCATGCTTTTAAAGCATTAGTAGAGCCTCCACCCCCCCCCCAAATTACGTCATATTCAGGAAATATGGTGGTGTTTTTCTTTCACATACGACGAATTTGGTACATAAGTAGAGTATGTATACAGCTCTCCAAGTGATCACATTCAACCTCCACTATTCCATACTATAAATCCTAGGCATTTTCAAGGTACTTACATTTATTCTAGTGGCAAGTACATAAGTAACCTTCACCAGTTGTTAAAAAAAAGCTCAATGTGATACTTCGTTTTGTCCTGAAATTGTTGGTAAAATTAATAAAACGTTCCAGAAGTAACCTATATTCATACCAGTTAATGAGGGCAAATAAGTTAGCTCTAAACTAACAAGTTTAGATCGGGTTAGGTTGATATGTGTACAGTTCAACTCAAGCACCGGTACTTTATTTTTGCAGTATTGTAGGTCAGCCAGGGATGTTTCTGTTCTGATTTAAACAATACAAAGTAAAATAACTGTGTGATGGCATAAACCATGCATTATATTTACGGGCAGTATTCTTGAAAAGAGAAATTAGTTCATCTAGATAAATATGAACAATTTAAAAATTGAGGACAAGATGAAGAAATGAAAGCAATTGAAAAAAAATAGTTATTTTTTATAAAAGAACTAAATATACAACCACTGTAGAAAGTTGTTTCACTGATAATCTAGGAAATCAACTGTCATTTAATTTTGTTTTTAATATTAACTTAGGTACAAGTTAATGTATGTGCCACTAGTAAACATTCCTACAAAACATGGAAAATTGTTAGTGCTTATAGTATGGAGCAGTGGAGATAAGATGTAATCACTAGGAGAGCCGTGTGCCCACCCAAACTGTCAGAATACATGCCTTACTTATATACCTACCAATTTGTCGTGAGTGAAGGAAGATTATTGCTGCATTTCCTTAATATGGTGTAATATGAGAAAGGGATGTCAGTGTCACCAACTGTAGAGAAATTCAAAGGCTATACTTTTAGTGCGATGTGTGGTCGGAAGAATTATGAGTGAATAATACTGACACCTAAATTAATTCCCTCATTTTGTTTCGAGATGTTGCTGTCCCTGCTAGATGCTGAGTCGGAAGAAGTGGGAAGCACCGCATCATGCTGAGAAGAGCCCAATACGGCGACTCTCTATAACCACTGCTTATAATTTTTACGTTATGTTCCTTAAGTGTGTCTTTTGTGCAGTAGTAAATGCGTTACTGTAGTGAACATTCCATATAATTATACTTACTCTTAAGGAACCTGCAGGTTCATTGCTGCTCTCACATAAGCCTTTCATTGGTCCCTATCCTATGCAAGATAACCCCAGTCTCTATCATCATATCCCACCACCTCCCTCAAATCCATTTTAATATTATCCTTACATCTACGTCTCGGCCTCCCCAAAGGTCTTTTTCCCTCCATCCTGCCAACTAACACACTATATGCATTTCTGGATTCGCCCATATGTACTACATGTCCTGCCCATCTCAAACTTTTGGATTTAATGTTCCTAATTATGTGAGGTGAAGAATACACTGCATTCACTTCTGTGTTGTGTAACTTTCTTCATTCTTCTGTAACTTTATCCCTCTTAGCCCCAAATATTTTCCTAAGAACTTTATTCTCGAACACCTTTGACCTCTGTTTATCTCTCAAAGTGAGAGTCAAAGTTTGACAACCATACAGAACAACTGATAATATCACTATTTTATAAATTCTAACTTTCAGGTTTTCTGAGAGCAGACTGGATGACAAAAGCTTCTCAACCGAATAATAACAGCCATTTCCCATATTTATTTTGCATTTAATTTCCTCCCGAGTGTCATTTATATTTGTTACTGTTCTCCAAGATGTTTGCATTTTTCCACCTCTTTGAAGAATAAATTTCCAATTTTTATATTTCCATTTCGTACAATATTCTTGTCACGAGACATAATCATATACTTTGTCTTTTCGGGATTTACTTCCAAACCTATCTCTTTACTTGCTTCCAGTAAAATTCCCGTGTTTTCCCTAATCGCTTGTGCATTTTCTCCTAACATATTCACGTCATCTGCATAGAGAAGAAGCTGATGTAACCCGTTCAATTCCAAACTCTCTCTGTTCTCCTGAACTTTTCTAATGGCATATTCTAGAGCGAAGTTAAAAAATAAAGGTGATAGTGCATTGTCAAATACAAAAAATGTGATCAGTAGTGGATCTATTATGCCTAGAACCGCTCTGATGATCCCCAATAATTTAATCTACATATGGAGTTAATCTTCTCAAAAGAATATTGGACAAAATTTTGTATGACGTCAATGAAAGTGATATTTCTCGAAAGTTACTACAGTTATGGTCTGTCCAAAACTACTTCCGCTGACAAATGGCACCTTTAGCATATTACCATCGCAACCATTCAAATCAACCAATCATGAGAGATGTGTAACTATGGTAACGGGACAGTGTTGTGAATACAGTGCCCGGAATGACTGAGTTGGCTGGTTAGTGCGTGCTTTGTGTGAATTAAAAATATTATTTAGTTGTATTATTGTTTTAGTGCATTAATAACACTAGTCTGCAATGAAATTACTGCCTCCAAAGTTTGAATGTTTTTAGGGTATTTTTACCATGCTGAAATCAAATTCACAGCCAGAAAGTTCCTATCACGTACCATCTTTTTGTTATTTTAATTTTCTTGTAATTTATTACAACAATCTATAGCGTAATTATTTAAACTGTAATACTTTAACATATGTAGTTTTAGTATGTTAAGATATGAAAACCAAATGTATTCAACATATTTTCAAGGTGTTTGTATTGAAAACCAAGGACCCCGGATGTTTCTTAGCAGATAGGAGGGTGCAAGTGCATAAGGAAGTTAGGGCGAAATAACGTGCAGCTTCGTCATTATTTTTATTTGTGGGAGATAGAAATGTCAGCCACTTCTTGATGAGAGACTGAACTCAACTCGTTTAGTTCCTCTCACATTTCATTAGTCTGCGTTTCATCTGGAAATGAAACGAAATTAGTTTGAAGCTTTATTGTGGAGTAGAATATTGAGAATTTTTAGTTCAGTAAGAAAGTATTTACCATGTTGCATTGAGGATGTATGAATAATCCAGACCACTTTTGTTATGTGCCTTATGTAGGATATACACATTGCCTAAGCAGAGGTGTAATAGCCTATTACAAATTTTGTGAAAAAGTCATACCAAGCCTATTTTGGAATCATACTTGGAGACCAAAGTAAAGCTTGGGCACCACACAAAGTATGTAGAGTATGCATTGAAGAACTTCGTCATCTGATCAATTGGAGAAGACCGTTGCTATCTTTTGGAGTACGTATGGTTTGGAGAGAGCAGTCGAACCATAGTAATGACTGCTACAACTATGAAGGGGTACGATTTTAAAAATAAAAATCAAATCTTGTATCCGGTTGTTTGGTCAGCCGTTTTACCTGTGCCTGATGTACCAATCCCTTGCGACCAGAAAATCTTGAACATTTTCATCTGAGTCTGATGTAGAAGTGAGGGAAATTGTGACGAATGACAATGACTATCTACCAGAATTGGGTGCTGCAGAACGTAACCAGAGTGAATTAAATAGTTTAGTAGGGATCTTGCGCTCCCTGAAGAGTTTGCAGAGTTGTGAAGAAAAAATTCTGCTGTGCCCAGAAACATCATTCTATTGGTATCGACAATGCGAAATAGATTTTAAATACTTTTTCTCCGAAGATGATAATCTTGTATAAGTATTGCAGTAATGTGAAAGAATTTATGCTAAAACTTGGACTTCCAAACTATTACCTAAGTGAATGGAGACTGTTCATTGATGCTTCCAAGCGAAGTTTAAAGGATTTCCTCCTTCATAACAGAAACATTTTTGGTTCAGTGCCCGTTGCCTATTCAGTGATCCTCAAAGAATATACCTATACAAATTTGCAATTGCTGCGACTAGACTACAGGAACACAACTGGCAAGTTTGTGATGATTTCAAAGTTCTTACTATGTTACTGGGTCAGCAATCTGGTTTTACCAAATTTCCATGCTTTCTTTGTCTGTGGGATAGCAGGGCACGAGTTGATCACTGGACTATGAAAGACTGGCCACCTCGACAAAATCTGGACTTCGGTTCTAAGAATGTTGTGCGCTAAAACTGTGAGTCCTTCTAAAGTTGTGCTGCTACCTCTCCACATCAAGCTTGGCTTAATGAAACAGCTTGTAAAAGCTTTAAATAAGAAAGGAGACTGTTTCAAGCACATATGTGAGAAATTTCCACTACTATCTGAAGCAAATTGAAGGAAGACATAAGAAAACAGATGTTTGGTGCAGCATTTAAAACATTATGGACGAAAAGGAGAAATCAGCATGGATGTCTTTCTGTGAAGTTGTTTTAAAATTTTTTGGCAACAAGGATCCTAATTACCGAAACATTGTGGCCAACATGCTTGAAGCATACAAGGAACGTGGTTGTAACATGAGTATCAAAATTTTCTGTTTTCTCAGCTAGATTATTTCCCCAAAAATCTAGGATTTTTCAGATAAGAACAAGGTGAACGATTTCACAAGAATCTGCAGGAGTTTGTAGGGTAGTACCAGGGAGACTGGAGCATCAGCATGCTTGGTGATTATTGTTGGATGTTAAAGCGTGAAATACCTGAAGAGAAATAAAAGAAAGAGGAACAGGAGGACTTTCTCAACTAAGAAGCAATACATTGTGTGATACATTTATATATCCAATAGTGAAGTAAACAAAGCAAAAACACTCTAGGGACATGTATGAACAACCATACACATAATTTCAGCAAGTTGTGTCTTTTAAATATTGTTTTTGAATTTGAAATAAATAAACCTGATATGATAGAAGCAAATGGATTGAAAATTCGGATTCAGCACATCGACATTATATAAAATCACATTATTTAGTTTAGGCAACAAACACAAAATTGAAATTCACAGGCTAGTGTAATTATTGTGTTTAAATTATATTAGACCTATTATCTTGGTGGAGTGTGTGACTAGTGTGCGTTTTCTAGTTTCTGCGAGATTTTCTAAACAGGTGACTTGTGCAATGTCGGAAGGAAGAAAAGGCAGGCAGAGAACAAAGAATATTGGAGAAGGTGCCCTGTTAAAGAGTCAAGCGCGAGAGATGGTTGTAATGTAAGAGAGTATTTTGAGAGGGAAAAAAGATAATGGCGAGCCTCTTTCACCTTTGGCGCAAGTCGTAATGAGAACTGCTGCTTGTGTTAAAATTAATAAGAGCACTGTTATCGATTGATATTGGGAAAGAAAAATGCCCTGTAGATTGTTAATCATAAATATTTTTACAGTTTTTTCAACGCCTTTCTAACAATATTACATCGAAGAATATTGGCACTCATAAAAGTAAAGGCTTTATATTAAATTTAAACCTGTTTTTACAGTTTACAGTCCTTTCGACGCTTTTCTAATGGTATTATGTTGAAGACAGCTGCTGCTGCAATTTTGTCGGATGTAGTTTTGATCAAGGAGTAGTCTTGTCCCCCTTCTTAAAAATAGGTACAATTGTGGACTCCTTCCATTATTCTGGTACATTTTCCTTTTCCCAAATAACAAATACAAACTTATAAATTTTGCTAGTTAATGCGCTTCCACCCTCTTGTATCCATATAACTATAGTGCCATAGAAAGTGAAATGTGTTGTGGCAGTGATAGAAGTGTGAAAAAAATCATTTACAGTGGCGTATGTGTATTCAACTTTGTGCAATAAAAAGTGAAATGTAGTGTATTTGTGATAAAATTGGGAAACAATTCGTTTACTGTGTCGCATGTTCATTCCACCGTCAATGAAGAAAGGTTTAAGAGTGGCTACAGATTTTTTTTTTTTTTTTTTTTTTTTTTGTTGCTGATTCTGTACAAGAGCACTATCAAAGAAAGGCATGTTTTCAGTAAAAAAATGTTTCAGTTGAATGCACCATTATTGACATAAATATATTTAAGGTCCAGGAAGGACTGTGGGAAGAATTTTAAGAGTCATTCAGTTGCAGTCATGGCGTGCTTAGGGTGCTGCATGAGGTGGTGTAGTGTTTAGGCAAGAAGACTGACGACGAAGTAGTGGATTTTCGGTCTCCAATTGGTGTCGCCCCTCAGTTTTCCTTTTGTTGTCGACTAGAAGCCAAGGATGTAAATAAATCATTCATATGTTGATAGTGCTCTTGTACAGAAATAACCGAAAGTGTATTCAATGACAGGTTTAGAGATTTATAGGAAATATCCATTAACAAATTGAAGTAGAGGGAAAATATAATAATCTGAAAATTAATGAACAAGAAATAAGAGTCCAAAAACCTTGTGAACATATTCACTATCTGGGAACAAACTTCATAGACGAGCTTATGGTTATTTGATTCCCATTCTACCATAAATACTGTAATACTCATTACCCTTTATTACTAAAATTCACAGCTTCGAAATTCGGTTCACTTTGTTTATAATACAGGAAGAAAGGAAAAGCAACCCCAAAGTGAACTATTTTATTTAGTCTACCGATTTCTGTAATAAACTAAGATTAAATTTAAGAAGGAAGGATTTAATTGCAATTAATTTGGTTTACTTGCAGAATATTAAATGAAGAAAGCACTGAATCCCAGACTCTTGAGTCTTTAGCATCACAAATTCACCAGTTTTTCACCAAACAAGATCATTATAAAGGTAAAATCCTATAGTTATAGCGTATTGAACTCAAATTTAATTGAACTGTATACATACACGTACTCCCCCCTCCCTTTCACCCTCCCCTTCGCTCTAGCTTCCTCCTCTCCCTCTCCCGCTCTCTCTCTAAGTGATGTGTTTATGGTTTGGAGTATTCTTGTTATGCACGAATGTTAGTGACTTGTTTCGTTACTTAAGTTCTTCATTTTGTAATGATTAATCAGACCAGTTTTGTGGTTGCCAAGGACATGTTCATACTTTCATATTGTGAATGGAAGGAAGTTATTAAAATGTGTCTGCTGTCTGCTCTTTTCCAGTACACACTCAAAATATTGGAGTTCCCTGTTGTTCAAAATAATTACAGTAATACAGCTAACACAGTGTTAAGAGTTGCTTATAAGTGTGAGGAGTGTTGGAAATCTTCTGTTGTATGAGACATTATCTCCTAATTGTGTAAATACCTGTACATTTAAGATAATTTTTAAAATATGTTTTGACTGGAAAATTATATTGTATCAAAGCGTTCCACTTTTTTGCACCTCAGTATATATCGTTTATATGTATCTTGTTGAGTAATAATTTTATTTGTATTACACTTAGTATAGTTTGTCTTTCACAGCAGCCCTACTATGAATAATAATACAATTTGATTAGGATTCATAGAGCAGTGCGTCGCATGCCTCCAAAATCCGCTGTGTGTTTTTAAAAAGATTTTGCAGGAGAAAGAAAAGAGCATTGTCACTTTTAATTCCAAGGAAGGTTATAATTCAGCTTTTATGATTTCATCAGAATCTATGCTTGGTACTTCTGTCCATTTATTATTCAGAAGTGAAAACACTCTCTTAGTAATGGCATTGGATCTTTGAATACACCTCACTTTCGCCACCTATGCTGGCATAGGTAATGAACATTGCATGTAATATGGGAATGATATCACACAAGACGGAAGGAAGTAGGCAAACAGTGCGGATGTGGAAAATTATTTTTGAGGAAATATTGAAATGTTAAATATGATCGAATCAGGGATTTTGGAAATTTTAGTTGGGGGGGGGGGGATTAAAAGTTATGAAATACAGTAGAAATATTCTTAAATACCTGAGCTTGAAGACTGAAGAAAATATATGATAAAAGCTGGGAAATATGGGAGACTTGGCAACCGTATCAATTTGTATATTTCATATAGACCTAATGATAAAGTAAAGCATGCCTATCCTGTTGTCTTCCCTCCCCATCCATGTGATTAAGTGCAATAATTAGGCCTATATATAATATTGGACAACAATCTTAGGATGCATAGTTGTCAACATAAATTATTTGGCGCAAATTAATATCAATTCATACATAAACAAAGTGCAGGTTGTCTTGTTAGGAACCCACTGTTTTGTAGGTAGAGGAGGGATCCTTGGGGGCTAAGGGACCTTCCTTGAGGCAACTCCTTTGTTGGTTGCACGTTGTGTTAACATTCCACTGCAAAAAAAAGCTTAGTTACGAAAATGTCGATAGGTTGGGGGATTCGAAGTTGGAGGGGCGGTGGCTGTATTGAGAGACAAATGGCAAAAGCAAGTAAGCACAGAGCTCTTATTATCATACGTCCCAGAAAAGAGTGGCGGGCCAGCAATGAACTGCATGGTTTCTGCAGTGCGCTGTTTGTCCCGCGAAATCGAGCTCCAGTAGCCATATGGTATTTAGTGTGCTTAGAAGTCATGTAATGAAACTCTCGATTCTTCAAGTGTACAGCATTAGTGTATACAGTTTAGTGATTATTGTGTATTTAGGTAATGCCTAGCAACAAAATCGCACTGTGTAAACGTGTGTATATGTACAATATGTACATGAAAGGCAGAAGGTCGTGTGCAAAAACAAGACGAAAATTTCGAATAAAGTTTCCAAACTGACCTGTGCCTTCTCCAAAACAGATAGGTAGGTAGATAGATAGATAGATAGATAGGTAGGTAGGTAGGTAGGTAGGTAGGTAGGTAGGTAGGTAGGTAGGTAGACCGACCAGCCAGCCGCTCTTTTCTGGGACGTATGATAATAATAGCTCTGTAGTTGATAAAGCTCCTGGCTCTCAATGTGAAATGATGATGATGGAACTGACCCATTGCTCTGCATAGAAACATTGCTGAGAAAGGTGCACTCTTATATCAAATGACTAATAACAATTGTACAGCTGTCAAAAAAAAAAAGTGGCCGCACTCATAAACATTTTCTAAATCCACTTTGTATCACGGTGATGTTACATGATGCAATGCACTTGTAGAAGCCGTTTTCGGAACTATGGAGTTATTCGATATTTGAGTCTCATTTTATTTTGTTATCGTTCTTTAGCGATATAAATAATATTCAAGTTAACATTTATATTTTATCGTTTTTTAGTGATATAAGTAATATTCAAGTTATCATTTATATTCTGTTATCATTCTTTAGCGTTATAAATAATATTCATGTTATCATTTGTATTGTCATTGTTCTTTAGCGATATAAATAATATTAAAGTTTTCATTTTATTTTGTTATCATTTGTTAGCAATAAGTATAAATTAATACTATTCGAGTTATCATTTGTATTCAGTTATCGTTTTTTAGTGATATAAATAATATTCAAGTTATCATTTATATTCTGTTATCATCCTTTATCGTTATAAATAATATTCAAGTCATCATTTATATTCTGTTGTTCTTTAGCGATTAAATAATATTGAATTATCATTTATATTCTGTTATCGTTCTTTAATATAAGTAACATTAAAGTTATCATTTATGCTCTGTTATTGTTCTTTAGTGTTATAAATAATATTCAAGCTATCATTTTATTCTGTTATCATTCTTTAGCAATATAAATAATATTAAAGTTATCATTTATATTCTGTTATTGTTCTTTAGCCTTATAAATAATATTTAAATTATAATTTTATTTTGTTATTGTTCATTAGCGATATAAATAATATTCAAGTTACCTTATCATTTGTATTCTGTTATCCCTGCATAATAAATTTTAACTTTTTTTTTTTTTTACACTGGGCATGTGATACATGTTTTCTTTATAATTTGAACTTCCTGAATACAAATATGACAATAAAAAATAGATGTTTGTTACGGTGTTTGAGAAATTTTCGAATTTATATCTACTCAAAGTACAGCTTTATATAATGACAATAAGGTTAAAAACTCACTGTTCAGACGATTACAGCTTTCTTTTTCTGCATTTTCTTTTGTACTGGGAATCAGGTACATCATGAGCTAAAGTCCAATAATAATCTGCTAGCATGTTGGTACTCCACTGTCCTTAGTATCTTTTTTCCATAGTTGAAATTTCTTACAACCCATAGTTTCATACACCAACAGTAAATTTTGCACTAGTTCTTCATAGTTCTCACATCTATGGTTACCCAGAAAATTTAATGCAACCTCCTTGAATGCAATCCAGGTGGCTCTCTTTTTTTTTTTTTTTTTCAACAAAGATTCGAAGTGATTATCCATTATTTCTCTAATTTGTGGTCAATTGAAAACTCCCTCTTTTATTTAGAGTCATTAATAGCAGGATATATTTCCTGGGTATATTTAAATGCTTCAGTTTCATGATTCATCCCTTTAACAAAATTCTTAATTAACCTTAACTCAATGTGTAAAGAGGATAAAATTACTTTACTTTGAGGTACAAGGGGTTGATGTATAGTATTTCCCTTCCCTGGCTCTAGTGATTGTCGTGTTGGCCATACTTTTATTTTATAATGCTTATCTCAAGCGCAACTGTCCCATTCACACAGAAAGCAACAAAATTATGTGCAGCCTAATTGCATTCCAAGAAGCAATGCTACAACCTTCAAATCCGCACATATAAACCATTTGTACTTCGAATATTATCATTAAAGTACACTTTAAAGAAATACACATCTTACATAGAATACTAACACCACGGAAATCTCCTGGTAAACTGAAGCGATTTCATATGACGAACCTGTTTCTCCCCCTCCAAATGGAACCGAAAAGGGCAATAAAACAATTCTTCTAGAAGTGGTTTTGACAGGGTGGTCTATTGCAAAATATAAACTACAGTAATGTCATTAAAGCTCACAGTGAAAGAAATACACATCTCAAGTAAAATCAGGTAAATTCAAGAAAATTCATACCGCGAACCTGTTTCGCCCCCTCCAAATAGATTCGTAAAAGGGCAATAAAATAATTTCTGTTTCTACAAGTGCTTCTAACACCATGTATTGTGGATCCCTATCATTACGGCATGGCGCGTCCTCAGGTTGCGGATAGAGGAGACGGCCTCCAGATATGGAGGGTAGCTGCGAATATATTGAATAAGCAGTCATGGACAGCCGATAAGGGGTGGTCCTCCAGCTTGGGGGTTGGGCGAAGGGCTAACAACCCATCACCATAAAAAATAGCTTGTTACGAATCCCTACAATAAGCCTCGGAATAGGACTGATTCTTTGGCACGACCACAGCAAAGGAATAAGGTTTTGAGATTTGGCACTTGGAACATAACTAATCTTTATAGAACAGGAGGGGTAACATTAGTAGCAAAAGAACTAGCTAGATATAGAATAGACTTCGTGGGAGTACAAGAGGTTAGGTTAGATGGGAATGGCGTATCACAAATAGGAGATTACTTGTTGTATTATGGGGAAGGAAGCAATAATCACCAATTAGGAACAGGATTCTTTGTTCATAAAAGAATAAAATCAGCAGTAAAAAAGGTCGAATTTATCAGTGACAGGTTATCATATTTAGTACTTAAGGGTACTGTCCCATTCACACAGAAAGCAACAAAATTATGTGCAGCCTAATTGCATTCCAAGAAGCAATGCTACAACCTTCAAATCCGCACATATAAACCATTTGTACTTCGAATATTATCATTAAAGTACACTTTAAAGAAATACACATCTTACATAGAATACTAACACCACGGAAATCTCCTGGTAAACTGAAGCGATTTCATATGACGAACCTGTTTCTCCCCCTCCAAATGGAACCGAAAAGGGCAATAAAACAATTCTTCTAGAAGTGGTTTTGACAGGGTGGTCTATTGCAAAATATAAACTACAGTAATGTCATTAAAGCTCACAGTGAAAGAAATACACATCTCAAGTAAAATCAGGTAAATTCAAGAAAATTCATACCGCGAACCTGTTTCGCCCCCTCCAAATAGATTCGTAAAAGGGCAATAAAATAATTTCTGTTTCTACAAGTGCTTCTAACACCATGTATTGTGGATCCCTATCATTACGGCATGGCGCGTCCTCAGGTTGCGGATAGAGGAGACGGCCTCCAGATATGGAGGGTAGCTGCGAATATATTGAATAAGCAGTCATGGACAGCCGATAAGGGGTGGTCCTCCAGCTTGGGGGTTGGGCGAAGGGCTAACAACCCATCACCATAAAAAATAGCTTGTTACGAATCCCTACAATAAGCCTCGGAATAGGACTGATTCTTTGGCACGACCACAGCAAAGGAATAAGGTTTTGAGATTTGGCACTTGGAACATAACTAATCTTTATAGAACAGGAGGGGTAACATTAGTAGCAAAAGAACTAGCTAGATATAGAATAGACTTCGTGGGAGTACAAGAGGTTAGGTTAGATGGGAATGGCGTATCACAAATAGGAGATTACTTGTTGTATTATGGGGAAGGAAGCAATAATCACCAATTAGGAACAGGATTCTTTGTTCATAAAAGAATAAAATCAGCAGTAAAAAAGGTCGAATTTATCAGTGACAGGTTATCATATTTAGTACTTAAGGGTAGATGGTGCGACATCATAGTTATAAATGCTCACTCCCCTACAGAAGAGAAAGACGACCATATAAAGGATAGCTTCTATGAGGAATTGGAACATACTTTTGATCAATTGCCTAGATATCACATGAAAATTTTATTGGGGGATTTCAACGCTAAAGTAGGACGGGAGGATATTTTTAGACCAACTATTGGAAAAGAGATCCTACACGCAATTAGTAGTGACAATGGAGTTAGATTAGTCAACTTTGCCACATCGAAAAATTTAATTGTCAAAAGTACAACATTCCCCCATAAGGATATACATAAATATACTTGGACTTCTCCAGATGGATTGACACACAACCAAATAGATCACATCTTGATAGATAAACGGAGACATACTAGTATAGTAGATATTCGAACTTTCAGGGGTGCAGACTGTAATTCTGACCATTATTTGGTGATTGGAGAATTAAGAGAAAGATTATCAGTAGCCAAGCGAGTAGAGCAACAAGTTAATATTACTAAATTCAATATTTTGAAATTAAAGGACGAGGAAGCTAAGCAAAATTATCAGGTCGAAATTTCGAATAGGTTTGCCACTTTAGAAAGTTCTGACGAAGTTGAGAAAGAATTAGATGTTAATAGCGTGTGGGAAAATATCAGAGATAGTATCAAAATTGCAGCAGAGCATAGGTTATTATGAAACTAAGAAAAAGAAACCGTGGTTTGATGAAGAATGTTGCATAGTAGTAGAAAGAAGGAAACAGGCAAAATTGAAATTCTTACAGGATCCAGTTGAGGAGAAGAGAGATAATTATTTCAATGAAAGACGGGAAGCAAGTCATACACTTAGGAATAAAAAAAGAGGTTACTTGAAGGAAAAACAAATGAGGTAGAAACAAATAGTAAGAATAAAAACATTCGAGATTTATATAAGGGTATAAAGGAATTTAAGAACGGATATCAGCCAAGGGTAAACGTGATCAAGGATGAGAATGGTGACTTGCTTGCAGACTCTCCATCAATCCTAAACAGATGGAAGAACTATTTTGCGCAACTACTAAATGTACATAGGCCAAATAGAAATGATCGGGATGAAATTGAAATACAAACTACTGAGCCATTTATACCCGAACCCATGCTTTCAGAAGTCGAAATTGCGATAGAAAATCTGAAAAAGTACAAGTTTTCAGGTATCGATCAAATTCCAGCAGAATTAATACAAGAGGGTGGAAGTGCATTATATAGCGAAATTTATAAACTTGTACTTGCTATTTGGGAAAAGGAAATTGTACCAGAACAATGGAAGGAGTCCATAATTGTACTATTTTTAAAAAGGGGGACAAAACCAACTGCGGTAATTTTCGAGGAATATCACTTTTGTTGACGTCGTACAAAATTTTGTCCAATATTCTTTTGAGAAGATTAACTCTGTATGTAGATGAAATTATTGGGGATCATCAGTGCGGTTTTCGGCGTAATAGATTGACTATTGATCATAGTTTTTGTATTCGACAGATAATGGAGAAAAAATGGGAGTATAAGGGTACAGTACATCAGTTATTCATAGTTTGCGATAGATTAATTAGTTTAGGAAATTGTATATTTATTATGTAGAACTACATTTGTATATAGATCTTTTGTTAAATTATTAAGTTTTGTACTTTTGTGAACAATATCAATAAAGCTATCTATCTATCTGTCTATCTGTCTGTCTGTCTGTCTGTCTGTCTAATCAGTTATTCATAGATTTCAAAAAGGCATATGACTCGGTTAAGAGGGAAGTATTATATGATATTCTTATTGAATTTGGTATTCCCAAGAAACTAGTTCGATTAATTAAAATGTGTCTCAGTGAAATATACAGCAGAGTCCGTACAGGTCAGTTTCTATCTGATATTTTTCCAATTCACTGCGGGCTAAAGCAGGGAGATGCACTATCACCTTTACTTTTTAACTTTGCTTTAGAATATGCCATTAGGAAAGTTCAGGATAACAGGAAGGGTTTGGAATTGAACGGGTTACATCAGCTTCTTGTCTATGTGGATGACGTGAATATGTTAGGAGAAAATCCACAAACGATTAGGGAAAACACGGGAATTTTACTGGAAGCAAGTAAAGTGATCGGTTTGGAGGTAAATCCCAAAAAGACAAAGTATATGATTATGTCTCGTGACCAGAATATTGTACAAAATGGAAATATAAAAATTGGAGATTTATCCTTCGAAGAGGTGGAAAAATCAAATATCTTGGAGCAACAGTAACAAATATAAATGACACTCGGGAGGAAATTAAACGCAGAATAAATATGGGAAATGCGTGTTATTATTCGATTGAGAAGCTCTTATCATCCAGTCTGCTGGCCAAAAATCTGAAAAGTTAGAATTTATAAAACAGTTATATTACCGGTTGCTCTGTATGGTTGTGAAACTTGGACTCTCACTCTTAGAGAGGAACAGAGATTGAGGGTGTTTGAGAATAAAGTGCTTAGGAAAATATTTGGGGCTAAGAGGGATGAAGTTACAGGAGAATGGAGAAAGTTACACAACACAGAACTGCACGCATTGTATTCTTCACCTGACATAATTAGGAACATTAAATCCAGACGTTTGAGATGGGCAGGGCATGTAGCACGTATGGGCAAATCCAGAAATGCATATAGAGTGTTAGTTGGGAGACTGGAGGGAAAAAGACCTTTAGGGAGGCCGAGACGTAGATGGGAGGATAATATTAAAATGGATTTGAGGGAGGTGGGGTATGATGATAGAGACTGAATTAATCTTGCACAGAATAGGGACCGCTGGCGGGCTTATGTGAGGGTGGCAATGAACCTTCAGGTTCCTTAAAAGCCATTTGTAAGTAAGTAAGAAACAAGTGCTTCTAACATAGTGGCCTACTTATACTAATATTGTTTTCACATAATGGATCGTCACATTTGTAAAACAAAATAGTTACACACGAAATACAGTGATTTTTAAAGTAAAATGCATAGAAAATTAGTTATATTGTGCATCTCGAAAACGCGAACTGATGGAATATTTTGCTTTTTATTTTTTAATTCAGGAGGTCGAAATTAGTAAGAATTTGTTAGTTTTATGTGTGGTGCAAAATGACTGTTGACCAGTGATTATCATTCTTTAGCGATATGAATAATATTAAAGTTATCATTTGTTATCTACAGTTAGGTTCATATGCAGTTGCATGTTTCAGTGGGGTGCGCTATTATCCTGCTCCTACAACAAACAGATCTGCTGCCCAAGCCAACTCAGAGACTGGCAGCTATTACACTTCTCCATGACTTGTATAGAGGAGAATCAATGGCTATGAATCCCTTTGCAACAGTATTCATTCATTTGTTGGTAAGTTTCGTGATGGGTTTAATTTGATTGATTTTGAATAAAAATAACATAAAGCAGAGCTTAGTATTTGGTTAATATAATATAGACAATATCATATTTTTCGATGTCATCAACTAATTCATAAAATCATAATACAGTAATCCTTCCATATCCATGGGGGGAAATCGGCCTGGGTAACATAGTCGGTATAGTGTGGCCTTCTGTGCCCGAGGTTGCGGCTTCGATCCCGGCCCAGGTCTAAGGTATGTAAGTGTGCTTAAATGCGACAGGCTCATGTCAGTAGATGGCTGGATATAACCTCGGCAGTTGTGAGTGTCGTTAAATAAACCACAATTTAAAGTTTTTCCATGGGGAATACATTCTGAAATCAACTGCAGATACTCAAAAACGCAGATAATACCAACCCTATAAATAAGTCTTTTGTCGATAACATACATACCTATGATACAGTTAAATTGACAAATTACAAACAATAAGACATTAGGAGAAGCTAGCAATACTGTCAAAATATAATTACATGTGAACACTCTCACTCACTGCCTAAATTTTCTATAAATCTCTTCAGATTAACATGCTAGATGCTAAATTACGTAAAAAAATGTTGCCAAGGTTAACGGATAAGGTGGGATTACTGTAACATGTTATAAGATTTTAGATATTAATCAGTGGCGGCTGCTCTTTATGTGTTGCAGTGCTGCAGCACACAGTTAATTTTCTATCCCTAGCATAATCTTATTTTAATCTTTCATTCGTTTTACATGCTCCAATGTACAAAGAATCGGGAACTGCTATTGTCTATAGTTTGTACGTCATCTGCTAGTCCCAGTTGGTAATGTGTGCTCACTTCCTTATCACAGTGAAATGCAGCAAACCTTGCACATGCGCACATTCTCTTGATGTATGATGTAATGTATGGTTTCCCATTATAAACAATGTGAGCTGCAACAGCAAGCAGCGAGTTGAAATGACTTGTTCACATTGGCGTTTTATAATATCTACAACCAATCGGAAGTGAGTGACTACTTGTACATGGGTTACAGTCTACAAACAACTACAGTGACTATATGAATACAGTGTGGCCATTGGACATATTGTTTCTGATTGAATGTTGCGGTCACATGGTACAATGCCACCATTAAGATTCCAAACAAATAGTTGGAACCCGTGTTATTCGTCTTTAAGACTTGGAAAAATAAAGGATTATGTCTGATTTTCAGCTGATCTTATGGATATACCTTCAAGGTAAGATAATTAAATTTCTTTAACATATATAGATTTAAGTATTCTTACCGTAATCCACGTAATATTTGTGCTATAATGCAAAAGTTGAAAACTTAACATCAGTTGTTAGCATGATAACTGATTTTATTATTTCCTTTAAGTAATTAAACATTTAAACAGTCGTCCGGATAAAAATCAGAAATTATATTAGGCTGACGTATACTCCATTATTTACAATGTATATTTCCATTTTCAACCATAGTTAACAAATTATGAAACAGAAAATCGTGAAAGAAATCTAAGTTGGCTACTATTCAGTACATTTAAGCTTCATTAAATACATAAGAAATTTTTTAAAGCTTTAAGCATAACGAACTTTATACAGTTAGCCTACAATGAAAACTCTCTATTACTATTAAATTATAAGTACATGTCACAATTTATTTAATCTGTACCTATAAATATTTATTGAAAATGTTCTTCAGTAAAAAACAATAGATGAGCCATATTTCACTAATCAAATAATATTTTAGCTTATATTTGTATTTTCTGTCTCTTGTGGAACCATGATATTCTATACTTTCTCCAAAATTTGTATAAAAATATATTAATTATTTCACATGCAGTTTTTATTACAGATATGGTTGGATGTGCGTCTATGGATGTACAAATCGACCCGAGAAGGGCTTTGGAATGAAAAAGTTCACTAAGGATCCTGGAAGTAGGAAGATCTGGACTTCTAAAGCCAGAATGAGGGCTGAATTCCTACAGAGAGCTCTGTCCTTTGTGAGATAGCGACATTTTGAAGAATCAATATGGGGAAAAACCCGAGAGGATGGAGGATACTGACATGTTTCACACAAGATTGGAAAATTTGTTTAGTGTGCAGGTAGTGAGATCAAAATAAGTTACTCCTAATGCGTCCCAGTTTAAGAATACTTTAATAAGACTGATATGTGTGTCACAGTTTCTTAATGATGTGTCAAAGAGTAGTTATTGATGAAGATGACAGAGAATTTTTAAGTGGCTTCCGAGATGTTTTACAAGAGAAGGGTAATACTATGCATGATGAGCAATTGACTGCAGGCCTCCAAAATGAGTTACAGTGAATTGAGTTCATTAAATAATATTTGTGGATATATAATCTCTGGTATTATGAAGACTATAAAAACTTGTGAAGTGTGTTTAGACATTTTGTCTCGCATATCATTCATTAGAGTATTGATATGTTGAATTTAAAAGTATTAAGTGCTTCAGAGAGAACTGCTTGATTTTCCATTTATTGTAATCATTTAACTCAAATTTTTCTGTAAATCAGAGCATACTTTTAGTAAATATTGAGCTAATGTAAAATATCTTAACATTGACTTGAAAATATTTTTTCCTACATAAGGTGCAGAATGTTAAAACAATTCATTTTCTCCCTGCCATAATAATATGACAAATTGTCCCTAGGTTTTCATTCTTAGGCTTAAAATAGCTGGTATGCACAGGCCTAAGCAGAAAGAGAGTAGTAAGTTGTTGCTATGCACAGCATTTGGAATATTATTGTTCAATTCCTGCAAATTTATATCATAGTTGTTTAGACCCACATAACCATTCTGCTGACCTAGTTGTTCATTTATGTTTAACAGACCCTAGTGATTTATGGCTTAAAAAAAATACGGGCTTTTGTGAAGGACGTGTCATCCAATTACTCGCGACTTTTGGTATGTCTTACACATAAAAATATGCGACAGGTTAGGTCAGGAGTGTATTTAGGCCTAGGCAGACTAGGCAACTGCCTAGGGCGCCAATTTGAAGGGCAGTTTTTAAGTTATTACTGTTAATTTTTATTATATTTTTTAAAATTTTATTCATAACTCTTTAAAAAAGTACATAAACTTAAACGCACAATGAAAAGGATATGAATAACATTGGCAACAATCAGTTCAAATTGAATCAACGGTCCCCCAACTGAAAAAGGACAGTTTTTCAATAATAGTGTCACAATGCGATTATAGCACTTTTTCCAATGTTATGCCCTCTCACTGTGAGAGTCTCACGTGATAACATTAAAGAACTTACTGGCATTGTATTACAGTAAAAGAAAAATTAAATGCTTAAGTAGAAAAGAGAGTAATGGTAATAAGTCTGTTGCTATGCAGATACACAGCATTTAGATTATTATTGTTTAGTTTCTGCAAATTTATGAGTTTGTTTTAGGCCTACCTAGCCATTCTGCTGACCTGGTTATTCATTTTTATTTAATAGTGATTTATGACTTTAAAATGTTATGTATATGTAGGATTTGTTTTTACTGTGATTATATGGCATTATTGTTCAACAATTATCTTAGCTTGGGAAAATATGTAATCCTACAAGATGTAGTTTTGATGCAATAAACATAATAAAACATCTGATATCCCATAGCAGTTAACCTAACCTTGCTTTGCAGTTTAGACCTATATTATTCCACGACAACTTACAGGAAGCAGGTAAGACAGGTAGTATTTTTGTTTTTATATACCTCAGATCTTATTTAAAGACGTTGAGTGTCAATAATTGTGAATACATGAGTATTAGGTTACGATTTTCTTATTAGCTCCATAAGAGCCTTCAGTGTGTTTGGAATCTTAATGGCGGCGGGTGGGCGTGTCCAACTCCAATGGCCACACTGTATTCATACAGTCACTGTACAAACAACGCGGACGTGACGACATCTCTGAGGAGCAGTAGTGTACTATTTGTGAGTTTGTGTCTATTTTACAAGTCCTGATCACAGAATGTAGGAACGACTATTTTATTCTTATGCTAATTATTAAACTTTCCTGTAAAACTAATGTATTGTTTATAACCAGGGAAAGGATTTATATGTAAATACATATTTACTTATAAAGCTAATATAATTTATATTTTGCATTATCTTTATGTTTCACAATGTGTAGGGTTGAAAAATCCTACTTTTATTTTCCATATTTTTCCATATTTTAGAGTTTAGTACATATTTTCGTTAATTTCCATATATTTTCCATATTTCATATAAAACAGTCCATATTATATTAGGTTTAACAATAAAACAAAACAAAATTCCATTAACTTTTAAAAATACATTTCAACAATAGAGATTTAAACACATGTTCAGTAATCCCTTTAACATCAGAGTTATTTGAAAATTAGCAGTCCTATCAACAATGGGAAAGTAAGTTACAAAACTGTATTAATTTAATTTAAAATTTTTAACAGACTTCAGTTGTGCAGCTCAACAGTTAAATGCCAGTCAGAGTACACATAGGTTCAGTTTTGTAAATCATACTATAAAGACGATAAATATGCCAAAAGTACGTCATTCAGTCAATTTAAAATCAAAACTAACAAGTTACATTTCAGAATTTAAAGAAGATGGTTTATCAACTGACAATAAAATATTATTTTGTAATTTGTGTCAGTGTGCAGTATCATCTACACAAAAGTTCCTGGTGCAACAACACATTACAACTAGTAAACATCAGGCCAACAAACAACTAAATTCCAAGCAGAGACAATTGTTTTTAACACAACCAACAACATCGAATGTAAGATCTGAGTTTAACATCGACCTGTGCCGTTCTCTCATCTCTGCTGATATTCCTCTCTACAAACTAAAGAATAAGGTCTTCAGGGAATTCCTTGAAAAATATACTCAACATACAATCCCGGATGAGTCAACACTTAGGAAGACGTATGCTCCATCCATCTACGATGAGACAATACAGAAGATAAGAGATGAAATTAAAGATAGTTCAATTTGGGTTTCCATTGATGAGACTCCCGACAAAGAAGGTAGACTTGTTGGTAATGTAGTTATCGGTTTGTTAAGTGAACAATATTCTGAACGAATTCTTTTACATTGTGATGTTCTAGAAAAGTGCAATAACAAAACTATAGTTAAACTGTTCAACGAAGCTATGGGTATCCTGTGGCCAAAGGGTATTATGTACGATAATGTGTTATTCTTTATTAGCGATGCTGCCCCTTATATGGTCAAAGCTGGACAAGCATTATCTGTTGTATATCCTAAATTGACTCATTTTACTTGTGTGGCGTATGCATTTCATCGTGTGGCAGAAGTGGTCAGAGACAATTTCCCTAAAGTAGATTTGTTGATTTCATCAGTGAAAAAAGTATTTCTCAAAGCTCCCAGTAGAGTTAACGTGTTGAAAGAAATGTACCCTGAAATTCCATTGCCACCAAAGCCAATTTTAACTAGATGGGGTACATGGCTAGAAGCAGTTGAATATTATGCCGAACATATAGACTCTATTAACAATGTTCTCCTTGCATTGGACTCTGAAGATGCAGTTTCAATTGATACTGCGAAAACAGTTACCTGTGACATAAGTGTGAAGAGTGACTTAGCTCACATTCAGCATACATTTTCATGCATCATAAAAACGCTCAAAAGTCTCCAAAATAGGCACCTTTCACTATCTGAAAGTTTTGAAATTATAAATAGTACTGTGGAACAACTGAATCGTGGTAGAGGTAAAGTTGCAGATGCAGTAAGAGCTAAGGTGGACACTGTACTTTCAAAAAACCCTGGATATGAAGAACTACAAAAGGTTGTTGCTGTGATGAGTGGTGAATCAACAGTGAAGATTAACTTGGACTTATCCCCAGCAGACATTGTGAAATTGAATTATGTACCAGTTACTTCTTGTGACGTCGAACGCTCTTTTAGTCAGTATAAATCTATCCTCAGAGACAATAGAAGAAGATTCACTTTTCAGCACTTGAAAGAAATGTTTGTAACCTATTGTTATGGTAACAGACAATAAAAATTGTGTTTTGTTGAAACTACATTGGAAGATAAGGTACGTCCATTATATTTTTTGTTTAGTTTGATTAAAATGTACCAATATTTAACGTACATAGTCATTTTTTTATAATTTTAAGTCCATATTTAATTCCATATTTTGGTAAAAATCCATATTTAATTCCATATTTTGGTAAAAATAACTACATATATATTTACATATTTCATATATTTTTAGTCCATATAAATCTGTTCCCTGTTTATAACATTTATTATTAGCTTATTTATATGTACTATATTTAATAAGGGTACTAAGGATGGATTTAACAAGAAAAAGAATACACTAGCTGTATTTGTTGACCTTAAATCGGCATATGGTAATGTTTGGAGATACAAACTCATCATGAAACCAGCAATTAGGCATTAATGCTAATGTGTTAAGATGGATATCTGAGTTCATTATTCAAAGATATTGCTCTACAATCTATGGACAGGCAACTTCCAAATATAAGCAAACACATTTTGGTGCGACCAGCCTCATGGTCTAGTGGTCAGAGCTTCTGGCTATAGTTCATGAGGTCCCGGGTTCGATTCCCGGTTAGAGCACAGGAATTTTTCCTTAAAGGGGATTATTCCTGTGTTCGTCCATGGTCTGGAATTTAGGTTAAGTTTAGATTTAAGACCTCTCCTGGCACCACATTATCATAATCATCCTATCACATCATCGGGGTAATGTAACTCCGCCTTCCAGGCGCCCCAACCTCAGAAGTGGGTTACAATTAAGCCATGGCCAGGAGAGAAGACCAGAAATGTCGAAAAGACAACCTGGTGGCATTGGATAAAAAAAAAAACATTTTGGTGCTGTATTAAGCACAGTATTGTTTAAGATATACATTAATGACCTACCACAACAATTGGAAAAATCTAGTGCTAAAACAAACAAATTTGAAAAACTCCAAGAAATCATACAGTCATCTCCAGATGACTTAAAATTTCTTCTCATTACGAAAGAAATCAGTTGAAGTAAATCTTAACTACAGTGATGCTAAGTTACAAAGAACAGACAGTGTTTGTTCCATAGCAGTACATTTTGATAGTAGGCTTACGTGGAGAAATCACAACTATATAAGTGGAAAGGCCACCAAAGGATTCAAACTACGGAAGAGATTAGCAGGAGCCAAATGGAGTTGTTCAAGGAGTACACTAAACACAACCTACAACACTTACATAAAACCTGTCCTTATAACTGGTAATAAGCAGATACTGAAAACCAAGCCCGGGGCAGTTAGAACCACTCCCATTGAAGCATGCAAATAATTACCAATTATGGTAGCTCTTGAAACTCAAGCCCTTCCAACTTATGAAAAATTAAGATGACTGACAAATAGAACAGATGTAACTTCACATCTACACTAAAGACTCAAAACGGATTCATACAGGAAATTGTGAAGATTAGGGAAAATCTAGAAATACCAACTGGAAAAGAAAATATAATATATATACATCTTGTTTACACGACTTTTAATACTGTATCACTTCGGAATATGTATTATATGACTTTCTTGTGTTACATTGTGTCGCACCTGGTTTACATGTTTCGACCTATTATGAGTCATCCTCAGAACTGGTCGTTGTTGGTCTTGGCACCTCTTGTTTTGTTTCCTATGAGGGTGTTTGTGTGGTGTAATGTGGAGTCAAAGAGTATGTGTGTTGAGAATATCGTTGGGGTGTGTTTTCGTGTGTCTGTATATTTCATATTGTTCTAGTGTGTTGAGTTTCTGGCTTTTTGGTTGGATGTGTAGTATTTCCATGTCAGGGTTGATGTCTCTGTGGGTGTGGTTAGCATTTGTGATGTGTTCTGCATATGTGGAGGTGTTTTGTAATTTTGTTATGGCTGTGATGTGTTCTTTGTAACGTATAATACTTCAACTGATGATGTTCCAACATACGTAACAATCATGAAATAGGACAGATGCCTTCGTGAAACTGGGAGTTTGGTTTCAAAGTCAGGGCACCACACCAAGCGCGCTGTTCCAGTGGCTGATGTCAAATTAATCCATACTGTACGTATTTCCAGCGCAGCCCCCATAATCGATCTGACTAGCAAGTAGGAAGCTAAATTTACCTCATTCGACAGTATACAATGTCGTCTATAAAAGATTGCGCCTATGGGTGTACAAACTTCAGATTCGTCATCAAATCAAACCTGAAGACAAGCTGCAATGAAGGGCATTCGCGGAGACAATTCTGGCAAAAATTGATGAAACTGAGGCATTCTTCAATATGGTTACATTCCACACTTCCAGGTAGGTTAACAAACACAATTGCAACATTTTCATGAGCTGGACTCCAAAGCTGCAATCCAGTCCATCAGCTCAACTACATCCCCTAAAATGGAAAAAGTAAAAGAAATTCATTGTATGGTAAAACAAATTCAAATGCTAAATAAAAAAGTGGTCTTCCAATGGATCCCGGCCCACTGCAGACTGAACGGTAACGAGAAAGCAGACATGTTAGCAAAGAAAGGAACTAAAATCAACTTAAAAACAAATTTCAAGTTCCCATATGAATCAATAAAACGAATAAGTAACAGCGAACAGGCAAAACATCAAAATTCAAAATGGAAAGAATCATTCAAAGATCCAAAACTAATTCCTGATCTACCTCGAAAATCTGCCATGGCCATGTTTAGATTGATTGCCTCAGTAAACACGTCCATCGTATTGGAGTACTGAATTCACCTAAATGCTTACTGTGCACCAGAGAAGAGGACATGGAGATGGAGCACCTGGCTAATTGTGAAACTCTTAGGACATTTGTGGACCTTCCATCAAAATATTGGGAAGCAAGAAGGATGATGACTTCATTGTTAAATCCAGAGCTTTAGATACACACAATTGCCGCATATGGGGGACGGAACATCCTACACAGTGGAAGAGTATGAGTGGTGTGCACTGTTGAAGGACAGAATCATAGGTCCATTCTTTTTCACAAGAACGTACCTAGACATGTTGCAGTTGTACGCTGTGTCACAACTTCCTCCCAACAAGATGGGGCGCCATGTGGATATTGTGAGAGATTTCTTGGATAATGAGTTCCCTCAATGCTGGAGTTGCTTGGTCCCCTAGAAGGCCAGACATTACGCCACTCGATTTTTTCCTGTGGGGGTTTATCAAGAATCAAGTTTACCAGACACTAGTTCGTGATCTACCGGATCTGCGCCATAGCATTATTGCAGCTCGCAAATGTTACTCCTGCAATGCTGCAAAACACATGGAGAGAGATGGAATACAAATTTGATGTCTGCCGTGCATATCGAGATGTATTAGGTATTTAAAAAATGTTATGAGTTACTCTACCTGTGGGAGCAAACCGAGTATAAATATCAACAATACTTTTGAAGTAATAAAGTAAGCGGAACACACTGTATGTATAACAGGAACACTTGCATTGAACGTAGTGGGGACTATGTTGAAAAATGATGAAGAGTGTGTATTCAATTAATAAAACAATTATTAAGGTTACTTTTTGACTCTCCCTCGTCTTTAAGTTGCTGCTGCTTTGGTATCCCACTGATTTATAGCTCCTATCCACAGCTACAGATAAGGATTGACCTGGATGTTGGCTATCACTGAAGCGAATTTCTTTTACCACAGTGATATTCTGGGGATGGTGAAATCCTGTAGGTAGGATGGTGGTAATGATTATGCAGTGGTGTAATGCCACTAGTGGAAACGAGAGTAGCCCATGAAAACCTACAATGAAACAAGCATCCAATTCCACCTGGACCCACCGAGATTTGATCAATATGTGTAGCTAAAAAGAAGTTATAAACAGCATTTTTGTTATTGTTAAACATTTTCTATAGTCTATGGTTATTGTAATAAACTAGTGATTGCAATTCTGTCAGTAAGATCATTTGCCACAAAAAATTTCTAGCAGGTGTTTTAAGTACTTAAGACAAGTTTCACTATATGGTCATGTCAGACAAATAATAGTTTATAACAACAAAACTCTCTATATGTATATTTTTCTAAATATGTATTTGTATTACAGCATCCTCCTGAGGAAACCAGCAAAGGCTCAACACGGAAGCTGGAATATGCAGGACAACTACCTCGCCTTTCAACAGTTGAAAAGAATTTTCTGGCACAGCTTATCACTAATCCAACAAAAGATGTATGTGTAAATCCTGCCTTTTACCTGCTTTATGGAATAACTTGCAAGGAGCAAACTCACTGTGGAAGTGACTTCGGTAGAAATGTTACACAGGCATACCCGTGTTTGAGAGAATTTGTTTACCTTTCGATCTCTTCATCTTTGTTCATAACTATCTGTTCACTTGTTTGTTTAGTCAGGGTTTTGCTGTACCCACTATTATCTGAGTTGACTTCTCAGTAATACTGTCTTTACACATGTCGTTTTAATTATGTGGTGTGCCTGTGTGAATTCAATTTAGAAAAGTGTATCATCTGTGACATATGACATTCTTGCCATTACAGTTTATGCATAGTATGTGTAATATGTTACTTTTTAATACATATTTTATTATTTTAGATTAAAATACGTTATTTTATTTGAAGAAATATAATATTGTTTCTAAAACAAGTAACTAAATCTGCTTACGTTATGTACCAAACCTATACGCACATAGAATTATTCCAATTCAGAAACAACTAAGTAAACTAAAAAAACTCCAAAAGGAAATAACATTTCAATGGATACCTAGTCATTGTGGTATACCTGGAAACGAGAAAGTCGATAATATTGCAAAACAGGCAACATATTTGCAACCAAGACCTCTTCAAGTGATATCTCTATCCAGTGCTTTTGCTTCAGTAAAGTCTCATTTTACAAACCTATGGATCAACAATTGGCTCTCTTCTGAAAAAGGAAAAATTTTACAGTCTGTACAAAAGAAACCAAATGACTTGGAAATATACAAAAACTTGCCCAGACATGTTCAAACATTTTTAACAAGAGCCAGAACAGGTCACATTGTCACTCAATTGTACCTACACCGATTTCACATTTCTGATAATCCTACTTGTCTGTGGTGTAATAATCATGATGAAGATCTGGAACACATTCTTCTACACTGTCCATCCATAAACCACAAAAGAAGTAAATTAAAATCATCAGTACCAGCTGCAGAAGACACAGCCCTGCAGTATATATTGACTACACCCCAACTCTGGCTACTAGCAACAGGCATCTATAATGAACACCGATCAAAATACCCCTCATTTCTCATGAAAAACAAAAACTGAATAGACTACAGTGGACTATAGTGGACTTTGTTGTCAGCAAACAGCTGGATACATTAAGAAGATTGATTATTATTGATTATTATTATGATGATGATGATGATTATTATTATTATTATTATTATTATTATTATTATTATTATTATAATATCATTATAATGATGTTAAATGTGTTGATGGTCTTCGATTTCAGTTATTAAAGAAAACTCCAAATCAGATCTTGAACAGTGAGCTGGGAACGTTTCACAATGTTGACATCACCAGTATCCAGCTAGCACTGGCAGAGAGACAGTCAGAATTGCCCCATACCAGCCGCTCTGGCATTCCAATTATATTACCAGATAATGAAACCAGATTTAGTTCAGTAAGGTGAGAAAACATTTTTGTATATTTCTTAAAAATGGAAGAATATGAAGTATTAGTTGTGAGTTTGTGATTTTTTTTATTTCTTGTATGAAGTTTCATTCATATAAAAGCTGCGTAATAGTATAATTTCGTAAGGCAAAAACTTTGTCGTAAACATTATATTACTGAACAATATTTTGATTTCCTTTATAAACACATTTTTTATTTTACAGTCAAGAGTCAAATAGTAAAGCAATTTCCGTATGACATCACATATTGTTTGATATTGTCTCAGGTGTATATTGGTAGTCAACAGTATTGATAATAAAATTATAGAGGCTATACAAAACAATCAGGCCTGTCCCCCACCCAAAATTTGATACAGTGGATCCATTCCTCATATATGTCTCCTCAGCCCAGAAAATTAATATCTAATTTTTGTTATGAAAACTGTACGAAGTTAATAATGTAGTAGTAGGTACAACATTTGTTTTGGTTAATGTTCATGATGATCATGTTAGGTAAATAATAAATGGGAGCTTATGTTAATATTTTTGTTTTGTGGTGATATCAAAAATGAATTTATAAATAGTTGGATAATATTTTCTGACTATGACTTCGAAAATAGCAACAACTTTTCATAGAAGAATATGCAAATAACAGTTTGGTTATATTTCACAGTTTGTTTCCTGAACAGAGTGTTGCAAAGAAAACTGCTGAGGCCTTGCTAGTAGGACAGAAACCGATCATCGAACAGTGTTACAAGCCTGAGTTCTTGCGTCTGGTCCCTCCAATTCACAGCTGTGAGGATGAGGTAAAGTCTATATGTAATAACTAGTAACATTGCGATGTTATTCCTCTGGTTAGTGGAAAAGAAGGCCTTACAGACTTACCTCTGCATGTTATCTATATGCTTCCGGTGTCTTCTTCTTGTAGCTGTCTTGGATGTAGACAGTACTATTTCTGCATTTTATTTGTTGATATAAATGTGTATATGAGATAAAATGCAATGTATTGGAGAACGTAATACTTTAACAGAGGTGCCAACTGTTACGAATTGTCTGTAATTATCACGGATTTTCATATGCTATAATATATCTTGAAACTCTTCCCCATATCCTTGGCTTCTGCCCCTATAGTGAGGCCCTTCGCAACATCCGTCACCATGCTGTCCGTTCTATGCTGGCCAAGGCACTGAAGGAAGTAGGGTTTACAGTCCATCAAGAGGTGCAGGGACTAGCCACACAAGGAAGTGTTCGGCGAATTTATATCATTGCCATTAAGAACAACTCGGCATACATTCTCGATTCCACCATCAGATTTGAGACACATGCAGATCAACCGCATGAGGTGGACAGTGAAAAGAAACGGATCTATGAACCAACAATCCCGTTCTATAAAGATAAATATAGCCTGTCCCACATTGATGTAATAGGTCTGATGGTGGAAGCACGAGGTACCATACCCTCCTTCTTTGCCAACAAATGTAAAAACCTGGGCCTAACACACAGCATTGTGAAGGAAATAGCCATTAGTGCCCTCAAAGGATTGGTTCAGATATTGAGAAATCATTTGTATGGGAGTGATAATGGAAATTTCAAGTTATCTTAACCGATGGCTGTTGATTGGTTTAGATATCAATGCCAATATGTAAATCCGTACTATTATTTTTCTCGTGGTTTATGGCATTCATATCATTCTAACCTATCTGATGATATTCCCCCCCCCCCCTTTCTTAACTGTAAATGAGCACAAACGCTACTTAGGTGTAAATTTTTCTGACATTTTGTATATTCGATTATCTCATCGTTTCAAATGGATATCATTTTACCTTTTAGGTCTGTTTCCAAATTATATGTAATACGCTTTGTCAAATCTGGCAACCTTTTCATAAGGGAAGCTAACTTTCTTCTTCTTCTGATGGTGGTGGCAGCAGTGGTGGCGGCAGCAGCAGCAGCAGCAGCAGCAGCCTTGCCAACTTCTCTTGTGTTCTTAAAAAAATGTCACATTTTAATTAACCATTGGTTCAGTTAACTTATGTTTCATTGCATGTTTCTGTTACTATACTGCTAATATTATTTTTGTGTTTCTATACCAAAAATAATCATTATTGTGAGTCTTAGGGAAGGCAGTTTTGCAGTGAATAAAGTTATCTAATGCCCAGGCATGCAGATGTTCTCGCTTCAGTAGTGGTTCTGATTTAAGTTCCTGTATATATCAAGGTGGGATATTTCTGTTCATGATAGAATCGTCATTGTTGCAGATGACATAATTAGATAGTTGGTGTAAGTGAGCTGCAGGACAATCATGGCCGGTTAGCAACTTCATAATGGATTGGGAAGACTGGAACAGTTTGCTTGTGTGTTACTCTATTAGGAAATACTGACCATGATTTCTCACAGTGGCTGCTATTCAAGCGAAGTAGATGAAGGCCACCTTTACCCCCTTTTTCGTGCTTCAATAAAATATATTACTTACTTATGACTTTTAAAGAACCCGAAGGTTCATTGCCACTCTCATATATGTAAGCCCGCTATCGGTCCCTATCCTGAGCAAGATTAATTCAGTCTCTACAATCCTATCCCACCTCCCTCAAATCCATTTTAATATTATCTCCCCATCTACATCTCGGCCTCCCCAAAGGTCTTTTTCCCTCCAGACTCCCAACCAACACTATATGCATTTCTTGATTTGCCCATACGTGCTACATGCCCTGCCCTCTCAAACCTCTGGATTTAATGTTCCTAATTATGTTGGGTGAATAATACAATGCGTACAATATAGTTTAGTTTATCAATAAATGAAAATAAAATGCATTCCTCACTGAACCATATTTTAATCTGCCCTGTTCATTGTAGAAAGTAATTTTAATGTTACTGAATTAAGATGTTATTTTATGTTTGCAATGAAATTGGACGACAGTTCATTATTTGTTGCTATAATGTGGTGTAGAATAGGAAATTAATTGAATTCCTGATTGTCAACTCTGTGAGGCCACAAGTTTAATTTCTTTTTCGTCGATTAATTCTTATCTTCAGTGATAGACCCTGTTCAAGTTGAAACCTGGAAAAGCTAAAAATGGCAGACAGAGAGGCAAGACATGGAAGCCAAGAGAACTCCTTCATGATAAGATTAAGCTTGATCCTGCAGACCTCTACTGCACAGCTACATTGTCTTCATTACTTCTCTTTCGTAGCTGGCCTGGTTGAACACTACAGAGCCATCAGAACATAAGCCAGCATATGACGTGACGATGTGCGTTTCTAATTGTGAAGGTGTTGAAGCAAAGAGGCTGATGGCTCGTGCCTTCAAAGGTGCTCTGACTCTTCAACAGCAGCAGCATCTATTGGCTGAACTGGAAAGCGACCCCAAACTCGTGTATCATATTGGACTGACCCCAAGTAAGGTGAGATTCCTATATTTATATCTGACTAGGTTAAAGAATAAGGTTCTCTATTTTATTTACGCAAAGTCAAGATTTCGAAGTAATCTCAAGACAGGACAGTGGGTATGTGAACCATGACCCGCCTCAAGGTTTACTAGGTAAGTTGCCATTGCTTTCCGCAGTAGTCGCCCTCGGTAGCGTAGTTGGTATAGCGCTGGCCTTCTATGCTCGAGGTTGCGGGTTCGATCCCGGCCGAGGTTGATGGCATTTAAGTGTGTTTAAATGCAACAGGCTCATGTCAGTAGATTTACTGGCATGTAAAAGAATTCCTGCGGGACAAAAATTCCGGCACACCGGTGACGCTGATATAACTTCTGCAGTTGCTAGCGTCGTTAAATAAACCATAATTTAATTTTCTGCAGTATGAGGATGAAGGACATCACAGAACACACAGTCTCGTGGACACATAAAACTTATGTAAAAAAAATTACAGATATTTATGTTTATTAATGCAAAAATAAACGGGAAACTATTGTAATTACAATAAAATACAGTAGTGATTATTTTACATATAGGTTGTATTACCATTACAGTTGAAGGTATGTTCTGCACAGACGTATGTGATCATAGAAATCTTATTTCAATCTGACAGATTTTTAGTGGTTACTGTAATCACCTCTTATAATACTGTTTAAATAGGAACATTTCACAATTCTATATATATATATATATATATATATATATATATATATATATACACAAACAAAGGAAACATTTGCATTAAAAACAGATAAGGAAAAGGAGATGTATGATTTGTTTTGATTGTAGCTTCCAGATCTGGTTGAAAGCAACCCACTGATTGCAATAGAAGTTCTGCTGAAGTTAATGCAATCTAGCCAGATAACAGAATACTTCAGTGTACTCGTGAACATGGAGATGTCTCTGCATTCTATGGAAGTAGTCAACAGGTAAAAGCATCAATTTATGCAATTCGTATGCACTGATACAATTAATTCCCTCACTTCCATAGTTATTTTGTTACAGGCTTACCACAACTGTTGATCTTCCCACAGAATTTGTTCACCTCTATATTTCAAATTGTATCTCAACATGTGAAACGATCAAAGACCGTTACATGCAAAATCGATTGGTGCGTCTGGTTTGTGTTTTTCTCCAGTCATTAATCCGTAACAAGATTATTAATGTACAGGTCAGTATGAAAGCATGTATATTCACTAAAGATCTTAGTGGATATACACTGTGTATTGTGTAAGAATAAACATTTTAGGGGTGGAATATAGACGTCAAATTAAGGCTGAAATATACTCGATTTTTTTCACTGCTATAGTGTAAAAAAATGACAAAGTGGAAGTAATTTCTCTCAACGATTACAGTATTCGAATGATCCTGAACCTGAACATTGCAGCCACGTTAAATTTATTTATTTATTGATCAGGTGACTCCAGATGTAGAAGCTAAGAAATGCAGTTGGTCCTGTAATTGAATTAATATTACTGTCGACTGAAATGCACAGGAGCATCAGAAATAAAACATTCTTAGGAAACAAGTTACAGGGTCCTGTTTTGACTTCTATGTTACATCCCTAAAATCACCCACGTGGCCTTTTACATTACGAATTGAAAGTGTATATTGTTTTTCAAGGAGTGATGACAGCCATTATTTTGTAGTGCTTACATATATAAGTGGTAATAGACAGAGAAGAATGAGTAACAGCTATGCATACAGGGTGGTCAGAATTGACCAAGCGAAACAGCAGGATGTGAAAGGGAATGTCATAGGAAGTAAATTAGAGATAGGGGACAAGATAGGTACACTGACTTTCAAAGACATCTGATCTTCGATTTTATGATCATGTAAGCAAACTTTCTAACGATGGGATATGTCAGAACCAAAGATATAAAAAAGTTCCACTAGTTCTCAATAGGTGACACCATTATTGGAGAGCTTAAAGAAGTGTTGGGGAAAATGATATGTATTAAGAATAAGTTATTCTCATAATTGACAATATCAGCGGTTTGCAGCTAAACCCAGTGTTGTTTATAATCAGCACAGGGGATGAAATATTGAATTCTATAATGCAGGTATATTTATGTACGATGGCAACACTGACTAATATCTTCGCCATCTGTTCATAGAAGTAATAACTAAAGAAGCCACATTTACACCAACAAATTATTGATCACTTCTGATTAGTAGGGTCAGGTACTTTTGAACATCAGTGTACGACCAACACATATTCAGATATTACGAAAAGTTGTTGGTAGTGAAATGGGGCAAATAGGATTACATAGAAAAAAAACGTTTATGCAGGAGTCATGCTGTGCAACTTCATAACAGCTTCACCTGAATGCAGGCTGCTGCATGGCAGGTGACATGACGTAGCTGCTCCTCGCTCACGATCACTAAGGACTCCGTGAAGTCTTGTGATGATTGTCTCGTTCTCGGTACACAAGCTCTTTCAGATATACCCACGGGAAGAACTCCAATCCGGAGATGGCATGCTGATAGATCAGGTTTCTCCAAGTAGCAAGGGAAACATCTAAGAACTCGAAGGAGACAGAGCTCCAGTAAGTGTCCCTGGAAATATGTACAGTCCCACACATTTATGCTCCAATGTGGTACATAAAGCAAACAAAAAAAGCATTGCTGATAAAATGTCTGGGCGGGATGATATGGGGTAGTTCTTAAAATATCTTGAACAAAACATACAGAACTTATATCCAACCAACTATTAAATATGGCAGTGAGGCAATACTCACGGTGAACAAAACAAAACAAAATAAATTGGAACCTAGACCTATGTATATTATAACAGACCTGCCCAGTCTTCCCGCATACAATGCAGTGAGCTGTCCGTGTCGCCACAGGATTTCTAGTCACCGACCTTCAACTATGTTGATTCATATGGTACGTAACCATGAATGATAGACTTTTAAAGTTGCATTTGAAATCTCATTTAAACAATTCACGCAACAAACATAGTATGGAATATTATTATAATTGATGTGCTTTATAAGTTGACGCGTTGGGATACATTTATTTTCAACATAAACAGTTTGGTACTTCGTCCTTGTTGATGATCCAACTGCAGCTTATATTTTGTGCACTCTTCTCGGCAAGAGTTTAGACTGAAGTGCTGTTCTCATATCTTGCCTCTTCTGACATTGTCCGACAAAAATTACTAATATAGGACTTGAGGAATTTGTTTAATAGGAGGTCACGTAATTTTGACTCGTGATTATCATCATTTGTAGGACTGTCACATTTCACACTAGAATTTGGGATCCGGACAGGATGCAGACTATCTTTAATAATCCTTATAAGGGATTTTTATCTTTGTATAGGTATGGAAGAGAGATCTTTGTTGCAGAATCGAAGGCACAGACTATTTTCAGGAATTTCAATGTAGGGTAAAAATATCCTCCTCTGTTGAGGTTTTTAGAGAGAGAGAGAGAGAGAGAGAGAGAGAGAGAGAGAGAGAGAGTGCAGGCATAACGACATCCTTAGATACAAATAATTGTCGATAATTTTCACAATTTAGATTGTTCTTCACAATTCGTATCAAATAGCTAGCAATAACTGCTAATATTGCTGTAGTTAATGTGGATTTAATGTTATTGTTGCCATGTTCTAGTCTTCTAAGAGGAGGACAAGAATTTCTATTATTATTATTATTTTAATTCTATAATTACATATTATTGCTTATTGATTGTGGTGCCACATCTCTAGACAGCATATTCTGAATTCCTGTACTATTATCAACAGCATTAGCGTTCAGAGATGTAGTTAGGCTTTTTTTTATGAATGGCCTGGACAACTACTGCATTTGTTTGGTCATTACTCCCACTCATTCAATTTCAATTTGATCGCTGGAGAACTTCATTGTGAGTACAAAATGAAAACCTGATAAATTAAGATATCTAATGCACTGTGCACTGGAAATAGTTGTCAGAGTAATGACTCATTTCACGGCATTATCATCTTCATTTCATTCAGACGCTAGATAACCATAGCAGTTGATAAAGCGTCGTAAAATAACCAAAAAAATTATTTCCAGGAACTGTATTATGTGTAAGAAGGAGGAGAGCATTTGAAGCGAAAATTGAGTTAGCATGTAAATATTTATGTTTCATATGGCTTAAACACTAAAACGTTAAAGTGCCCAATTTAACCGAGATGACAAATGTGGAGATAGATTATGGCTTCCTCTCTTAATTATGCTTATTTTGATGCAAGCTTTCACAACTTGGTGAGTTTGCTCAGTCAATTCCTACCACCCTGCATATAAACAATGAGACTAGATACATGTAGGAAGATCATAATTTAATAGTTTCTGATTAAGACTTGAAGAATTACATCACAAGAACACGCATTATGATTGATTGCATTGCTTGCCATCAATACATTACCATTATTCCCTCCAAACGAAACGACCTTACTGGGAATCTGAATTGATAAGATAGGAAAATGGAGTGTGTAAATTAGTTTAGCAGCTTCAGATCAGTTACTTTATTTATCACTAAGTAAACAAATTCATAATACAAGCACACTAACATCAACAATGCAATTTAACTTACAGGAGCTATTTATTGAAGTGCAGGCTTTCTGTATAGAATTCAGTCGAATTCGTGAGGCTGCTGCCCTCTTCAGACTTCTCAAACAACTGGAGTCAGGGGAGGCAGGAGTGGTTGCAGCTGGACCGGCAAAGGGAAAGACTGACTGCTGAGTAGCAAGCAGTGACTTTGATGAAGGTCCATCCCATAAAATGTAATGTTTTCATTGTACTATTTTTTTCTAACAAAATACCATAATGTTGACTATCACAAAGACTCGCATCCAAAACGTTTCATTGTGTGAACTGCATTTAACATAAATATATTATTCAGTATACGTTTAACCCTGTTTCGAGTTTATGTCAGTGTTTCCCCTTTTGTAACCTGAAAAGAAAGAAACACACATAGCAGTACACATACAAATATTCCAAGTCAGTAATACCTTTTTCAGATAACCAAATAGATTTAGGTAATATTTGGAATGAAACGTACTCTGTAAGCAATGTGATTTTTTTGTACATCCCTCGACACTAACATTAACCCAATTGCATCCCACACGAAAGTTTTAATAATCTCTTATGTCTTCAGATTCAAACTGTGTGTGTGTATCTAATTCTCTGGATTTAACAATGAAGTCATCATCCTTCTTGCTTCCCAGTATTTTAATGGAAGGTCCACAAAAGATTCAAACATGAGATTACTATAGTCTGCACAGACAGTGTCTGTGAAACATGACCACCAAGAACAGAGAGCTATGACAAGGAACCATCAACTTTCCTTCCCCTCCTTAGTGAATCCATTACTCTCTTCTGGATGTGACCCTTGGATTCAATGATGGGTACTGAAACCACCAGACCACCGAATACACTGAAATGGAGCTATTATATGAGAAAGAAGAAAATCCTGGTAAGAGATTGTTGCAGAACGTAACCAGTAGTTTTGATAAAGTTATGATTTAACATTTATCTTAAATAAAAAAAATCCAGCAAAACTAATGCCATGTTACAGCAAATGAACTTTTTCGAAATCCATATAGGTTTAGTTCTATTCAAGATTGCTGTTCTAATATGTGAACACCCTTAGATTAAGTTAATAACTGTTATATTGTATCTTTTTACTCCAAAGCAGTCCTTGAAAATGTCATGTTGAAATGAAAAGAATATGTATAAGTATTTTTTGTAAAATTCAACTGTAAAAACACCAACAAAGGAAATGGTGCATTTTAACTGTTTACTCATTGGCAGATTAGCCTATCAATTTTGGGAGGGTTTGAATTTTTGTATATACAGTCCATTCCCGATAATTCGCGGTAATTACTCCAAGAATTTCTGCGAAATATCGGCTACAATATTGCAAGCTGGTCGCATCGTTCAGTGGCTTCAAATTAAATTTACACGAAAATCTCGAATTACCCGCAAAATTTTTATTATTATTTAAAGCCCAGTAAAGTTGCTCTGACAGGTTTAATTACTAAAATACACTTCAAAATCAAGTGTAAAATACAAAATAGTACAAAACATAATATATAGTAGCTACTGCAATGGAAAGGAATCTTAAAACAAGAGAGACAGGTTTTACAAAATATCAGACGACACTTTAGTTTTACAAAATAATTTGTCATCTTTTTTTGTTTCTTTGAGGATTGTTAATTTCTTTCTGATTTTAGATAGCAAATTTCTTACGAAAATACCTGTAAACAAAGAGTCATCACAATTTCCATATACGATAAAAGCATGTATAAAGTGGTACTACCTTGGGTGTACGCAACTTCCTGGCTTCATCTTCACACTCTTAGTGATCTGCGCTGTCCTTTCCACTACCAGTCTGTCACTTTTTCATCTGTATTCTTTATCGATTTTAACCATTTGAGAGGAAGGAGAGAGCGTAAATAGAGTAAAAACGGAAATATTACTTCACCTCCCCCCCTCCCCCCAAAAGGATCGTGAATTACTCGCATGCAAATTATCGGGAGTTGACTGTATACTTGATATAATTTCTCAATGTTTTTACATTTCTGCTGTATAAAGTTGCTATATCTTTCCCTTTTACAGTGGCATTATTTAAAAAACAGTAAATTAACATTGACAACAAATGAAATCATGTGCGACCACCACCTTGGTTTCTGAGCAAATCTACTAACATCATCATCGCTTGTGATGGTGTTTTTAAGTAGTCCAGATTAATAAATCTCTCTTGGTCATTGAAGTTCTTAGCCATATCTTGATTTTTCTCATTACATTAAAACTCCTTTTCACAAGCTGCTGAACTGACGGGAATGGTAGCAGCAACTTTCAGAACTTTATGTAAATTTGGGCATAGGTTTTTCTTTACTACTTAATCCAAGTGACTGAACTCAGTGCATTTAAATTCAGCTACTCTTGTTCATAATATAGGGTTTGTTTTTTGCTTTTTGAAGAGATTAAGGAATTTTGGAACACTCAACAAGTAGATTTGCCTTCTCAAAAATCTGAGTTAAACAGACCATGAACAAGGATTCTTCACTGAATCAGTAGCCTACCTTAATTTAAAAGTCAACGTCTAAAACTCTGAAATACACATTTGCCTGATAACTCTGTTTACTTTGACTCTCCTCAGACTTCACAACAGTGCCACGTTTTCTTCTTTTCCTTGGATATTTTTGGGTTCTCTAATCAGATGCTATGTTTAACTGAAAACTTTTTGATATTCCTCCACATTTTAGAAAATTTATCCCTAGTTCTTTTCTCTTCTAAAACTTCCTTCATTTAAGGGCTGCCAAGACTGACTGGTATGCAATTATATCTACAAGGTGGAGCAGAATGTATGATACAAAAAGAAGGGTGTTTGCATACCTAGAAATGCAGTTTATTTACAAACATTTTGCCATTTACTGTAATGCTAACAGATTGTTATTTTTTTTTAATTACATCTGGTAAATGGCCTCCTTCATTCACTTCACAAGTGTGTAGTCGACTCAGGAAACTAACCATCACACATGCCAGCATGTCACGCGGAATGGCTTTAATTTCATCATGGATGGAAGGCTGTAATTCAGCATTTGTCTCCTTGCAAATGGAATAGATCTTCTTGAGGTAGTCTCAAAGAAAGAAATCTGGAACTGATAAGTACGGGGATCTGGAGGGCCAGTGGATGTCACCAAAGTGAGAAATAAGTATGGACCAATAATTCCAAATCTGGTTACACTGCACTACACTAACTTAGAGCTGTGCAGTGGAATTCCATAAAGCAACTGAGGGTTGGTGTCTGACCAATACCGGAAATTTTGGTTGTTGACAAATGCGGTTAAATGGAAATGTGCTTCATCTGTCATAAGCAAATTAGCCAGAATATTGTTCTCAGAAATCATTTCTTAAAGTTGCGCACAGAATGCTATTCTCATCTGCCAGTCAATTGGACATATATATATAAAATTGGGGAGGGGAGAAAGAGGAAATAAGAAACCAACATTATGAAATACGGTAAACAAGTATTGTGGAGGGAGTAAATAATACAGGAAAGGAGTAAAATATAAATTTCAAACGTTGTTGCCATACTGATAATTTCATAAGATCCAAATGGATGCCTTTAAGGCACTAATGACTATTTTTCTCATAATGGTGTTGTTTACATGTTTTGGCAAGGGAGAAGGTTATGACTTCATGTGCTCCCACTGCCTCTGTTTTTGAAAGGTATTTTTCTTTATAGAATGGGATTTTCAATTCGTGTAAGTTTCTTTTTTTGGCCAGTTGTTCACCATGCCTTTACGAATCTGATAGTGAGGTCAAGAGAGTGAAAGCCGAGTTACGTCTAACACTGCCTGGCGTGGCTCAGCAAGCATAGAGCTGATTGTGTGGTGGAAGGGTTTGACCACAACAACATAGCCCAACATTTTTAGGGTGTCAGTCCATTCAGAGAGAATTAATCCTTTGTGATTTCTATAGTAGCTCCTATCAATTCTCTAGCACCTCTAAGGTGACCTCAGCACCTTACATAATGCTTGCTTAACACGTGAGGATTCCATGAGAGAAAAAAAAAAAAGACAATGAAACTAACAGTACAGTGGAATCTTTATCACCATTTTTATCAGTTTCAAATCTTAGTGCTTTCACTACAACACCATAGTGCTTAATCAGTAACTCACAGTTTTGACATCTTCAGGTCCATCTTGTTGTACTCTATGAAGTTTTATTTTATTATTTAGTAGGTTACTTTACAACGCTTTATCAACAGCTTAGGTTATTTAGCATCTGAATGAGATGAAGGTGATAATGCCGGTGGAATGAGTCCGGGGTCCAACACCGAAAGTTACCCAGCATTTGCTCATATTGGGTTGAGGGAAAACCCCGGAAAAAACCTCAACCAGGTAACTTGTCCCGACCGGGAATCGAACCTGGGCCACCTGGTTTTGCGGCTAGACGTGCTAACCGTTACTCCACAGGTGTGGACCCTTGAAGTTTTATCTTCTCTGATTGTCATTTCTTAGAATATCATAATTAGAAGGTTTTGAAAAATGCACATACAGTGATTAAAAGACTTTGAATAATATTTTTGAAGTTCTTATGCTTTTACAAATACAAGTGCTACTTTGTGTGCATAGCTTCATGTACCTTTCACTGGTTTAAGTTTGCAGTCCTCCTATGTTACCAGACATTACTGCTACACCATGATGGTGTTTAGGTAAAGGGCTTATCCCACAAAACAAATATTTTTTTCAGAAAGAACAAAAATCAATATTATCATTATTATTATTATGTTACCTAATATGAAAGAATGTAAACAATTGACAAAATTATATCCTTCACATTTTGTAATTAAATTTTTAACTAATTACAGCAAACATGTCAAATTTCAAAGAATGAGGGTTAAGCCCTTTTACCTAAACACCATCGATTTGTTTGAGTTATTATCAGTCCTTCGACACTTAAATTTTAAAGAATACTTAAAATCAGATCAACTAATTGTGCTGCAGTTTGAGCAAATCAATGAACTTGAAGAATCTTTCATGAGTGAGCGCACCATCAACATAAGAATCGCAAAAGACAATGCTGCTACTGTTTCTCATCGGCCATGATAGCAAACAATTCACAGCCTTTAACCTCAGTAATAATTTGTTCAAGTAAAAGTGTAGAAATTATGATAATCACTTCATTCTGAATTGCTTTACAACAAAATCCAAGCTTCCTTTAAATGAATTACCATCTGGGCAAAAACCTCACAAAATTCCAAGAAATTATTTGACATTTTGTTTCATCATGTCCTTTCAATGATGAACCTTGTTCTCCAAGAAGTGTTATAATGTCCAAACTATCCTCTAGTACCATGTACTGGTGGTGTCTACTCGAAATCAGACATGACACTTCCCCTCTTCTTATGCGTTGCATATTTTTCCATGCACACCGAATGGATCTTACTTTTTTCGTTTTTACTTCCTCCCCCAGTTTTGACAAATGTATCTTTGGAAGAGAAGGATTTCTCCAACATTCAGCAAGCATAGCAGAATACTGCATTCCTTCTTTTGCTATGTTCTAGCGAGTGGATAAGAACTTATCATCGGCCTTATTGGTCCAGAATATCACTTTGCTGAAATAGTAAGCCTGAGAATTCATCTGCTGCATCTGGCCCACTGTATAACAGCAGCAGTAGTGTCACTTTTTTTGTCCTCAGATTGCAGTTTTGTAACATTTTAAAAAATGTCGTAATATATTTCAGCTTATAAAAAAGGTTTTGAAACAAATACCACAGTATTACAAACTTTTTAAAATAAAATGTTAAAAAAGGTCAACTGAAAATATGCCAGTGATAAAATAACTAAGCTTTGCATAGAATTAATTCGCTATATATTAATTTATTGTATTTATATTTTAACACTCAGCCTCCATGATGTCTAGTGGCTAGAGCGTGTAACTATAATCCTCTGGCATACCCCTGATTTATAACCTGTGGTATAGGTAACAACGGGAGTTCCAGTTCCCCTATGGCATCCCAAGAAATCTCCATCTCATTGTGGGTGTAGCATATAGACCATCCTCTTATGGTGCACCCTGGGCAGTAAATTGGTGTACACAACTGGCTTCATATTGGTGAATGATGAACAGTCAAATACCCACTATGTATATATACAGGGTGATCCGTTTGGGCATGGATAAAATAAAAACACAGTGAAACATTTACTACTGAGAGCTCAACATGACCCCCATTGCACACCCTACACAACTCACAATGGTGATGCAATTCAGCCCATGTCCGTTGTAACATAAGTGGGGTGATTTGTTGACAAGCTTGAGTAATTTTTATTTTCAGATTATCAATGTTCCTGGGTTTCTGTGAATAGACAATGTCTTGAACAAAACCCTACATGAAGAAGTCAGGAGGGGTTAGACCTGGGAAGTTTGGGGACCAAGCCAAGAGACAGCTGCTTCTCGTACTGGGTTTCGCCTGCGACCTCCTGCATGTTTTTTTTTTTTTTAACACAGAACCTGTTTCTACAAATGTTCGATACCACAACATTATGGAATTGTATTTAGATACATTACGCACACCATACTCAAGTCGAAATTCCCTTTGAACTCTTTTAACACACTCAAATTTAGCATACCAAAGAACACATTGTGCCTGCTGTTGATTTGTAGTAGCCATTTTAATCATCTATGATTTTAATTTGTTCTTTCAGATTATGCATTGTTGATTATCACATATGAAAACTCCCACATCTTTTAATCATAATATAACCAGCAAGAAATTTTTCCTACTATCATAATAGTTTTATAATAATAAAAAATTAATATTATCCATACCCAAACGGATCAGACTGCATATATATATATTTATTGAAGGGCTAGGAAAAAAAGGTGATACAAGTGACATTTCTAAAACTTTTGGGAAAATGTGAATGTATTATAATATGAAATTAAAAAATCAGAACACATATATTCTAACTGTAAACTGTATTACCTTTGCTACAAACACATTTATAAGGACTGTAAAAAAATCTTAACATGTAAAATTTAAATTAAGTCTGAGGAATACTAATATGATTAATAGTATGCTTAAAAGTGAAGTGCGAGTAATTAGGAAAAAAATTATACAAATGCACTAGTTGTGAAAATATTATGAAATTAAGTCTGACCAATATTAATATGATTAATAGTAGGTATACATAAAACTAAAATGTGAATAATTAGGACAAAAATAGTATATTATGTGCACTAGTTGTGAAAATATTGTTTCATGTGTTCAATGTAGGGTATTTCGAAAGTCAGTTCAAACATTAAACCGCTATAAATATTATAATATTTGAGATAGGGAAAAAACAAAAACATCACAGTGTTGGGCAAACAATGGGGTTTACAAAACATTCGAAAGATATCCGCCATTCACTTGTTCAACATATAGCATTCTGTCTGCAACACCATGCACAGTATTTTGCAGATAATGGCTTGGAATATTGGCAATTTCTTGCGAGATGGCATCTTTCAGACGCAGTAGGGTTGTTGGATGTGTCAGGAAAACTCGTTCTTTAAGGTAACCCCACAACCAGAAGTCGGCCGGATTGAAATCTGGAGATCGCGGAGGCCACATTGTTGGAAAGTGCCTACTGATGACTGTGGTCGGAAAACGAACCTCAATTACGCGTGTTAACTCCACCATTATTTTTTAGTAGGTTATCTTACGACACTTTATCAACATCTTAGGTTATTTAGTGTCTGAATGAGATGAAGGTGATAATGCCAATGAAATGCATCCAGGGTCCAGCACCGAAAGTTACCCAGCATTTGCTCATATTGGGTTGAGGGAAAACCCGGGAAAAAACCTCAACCAGGTAACTTGCCCCGACCGGGAATCGAACCTGGGCCACCTGGTTTCGTGGCCAGACGTGCTAGTCATTACTCCACAGGTGTGGGTGCTATGACGTGATGGTGGTTTCAGTGTTACACAAGACATTATGAATGAATTCTGTAGATCCCAAGAACTCAAAGCCCAAAACGCATGGAAGATATCTCTCCGTTTTTCTTCACCTATATTACTGCAGTGATGATTAAACTGCTTTAATCTTCTCCTCTTTTTCATGACCAATATATCCCTGATCACTGTTCGGTAAGTGCTTGGCTACTTTATGCTTCCAAGGACTTGGATCTCTCTTTTTTTTTTTTTTTCATCATCCTTTTAATAATATAGATTCTTCTTTAGGATCAGAACCTGATTCGTCAGAAGAAGCAGCATTGAGTCTGGAGTATCTCATGAGTATCACTTAAATCACCGAAGTTCACGATTTCCACGTCATGCTGGTCACTTGTTTCACTTTTTCCATCAGTACCATATTCTACAATAATACATTGTGTTGAAATATGCCATTATTTCTATTAATAACAGTAATTATAATGATTACCATATTATTATATATCATTATTTATTTAGATGAGTGAAGAGAAGGGTTAGAATCTCGAAATGAAGTTATGTTTCCATTCATCACAAAGGCATGTTAGTAGTGGCCATTTATTATGAGATAAACATGACATTATTACACAGTTAACTTAAGTAATAATAATAATAATAATGAATACATCTTACATTTCATAATCATTGATAATCCATCACATAAATCACTTTCTTCTTGTTTTTAGCCATCTTACACAAGACATAAACATCTGCAGAAGGCAGTGCACTTATACCATTTTTTTTCTGATCATTCGATTGTTTTTCCAAAGAGTCCAAACTTAGGTAAACATATTGCAGCACCAATCGAAGATTCAACTGTACCACTTTTTCCTGAGCTTTTCACATAACATAGGGTACTTAGGCCTATATCGTATAAAATCAATTTTTCAGATTTTGTCACATGTATACCACCTTTTTTTTTGAGCCCTTCATTTATTGACAGGCTCTCTCACCAAAAGGTCAAACGAAACTGAAGAAATAAAAATATATAAAAATTGCTAAGTTGGAGAATAAATGTATGAATGTAATAAAGACAGTGGCTGGTATGAGAATTAAACCTGTCTTGCATTAATAATGGAAAAAGAGCATTATTGCTGGATATGATGGAAGTTATATACCTTAAGATTCAATAAATCTAATAAAATTATATAATGAAAAGATGGATTTCATAATATACTGGTTAGCTCCGCCCACCCCTTCCTAAATCCGCCTATGTGGTTACTTAACTATGTGTATGAACTACGAGGTTTCCTAGCATTGGTCGAATTTTGTGATAGCGAGATGAGACCGAGGATTTGCCATGGATTATCTATTATTAGCCCTACAGTCCAAAGCAGGTACAAGACCAACAGTTTATCTTTGAACAATTAGAGAAAAAAAAAAAGACGACACAAATTTATAGATATGAGTAATGATGCTGCAGAGCTTTCATAAAGTTTAAATAATTATGCTCCATATGTTATGAATCGCCGTTAAGTGTTCGTTGATAGTGACAATGTATTCACAGCAGTTGTAAAAAGTTACAATTTCTTAGCATTTCATTACAATTTTACATCAAAGGAGAAATATTATTTTGAGACACGTGTAAGTTTTGCACAGACTGTTCTGCATACTGATATTTGCACAGGATTAAATCTAGAATTCTCGATAATCCTTCAATGAACCAAAGGCACAATTTTTAATGTGATTATTGCCTTCTGTGAAGTGTATACACTGGTAAACACGTGGTCTGACTTTCCATTTGCATATACTTTCAACATAACAATCCAACAAAAATATTTACCTTTTTTAAGCATGCCTGTAGCTCCACTATATTGCGCCTTCAAGATTTCTCCCCTCTCTGAACTTCACATATGATGAATGCATGTAGGTACATCGCTGTTCAGATCCAATACACCATTCCATAATCCACTTTACCGAGAGGTCCACAGTGAATTGCAGAAAAATTTCTGGTCTTAGCAATATCAGTCATGGTGGTCTAGTAGACAAACAGACACTAAATCCAGACGACGATGGATCGAGTCTACCACAGACTTAATAATATTTATACTGTGGGTAAATGTACATTCTGATTACATGAACATCACTAAGAGAGAGAAAAAAAGTGAAGAGAAGATGAGAATTCGAGAAAGGCGATGAAAAAATGTTCGTGGAATATGGTTAGATGCCCCCATTAGTGAAATTTATTTAATCTTACACCAGTTTCCTTCATTTTCCCACAGATGGCTCTTCTCCCATCGCCCGAATGCTCGTGGTGGGAGAACATGCGAGGGTGGTTCACTTCCCGAAGAATTATCGAATTCGGTATATAAATTTCACTTACCCGTGCTTCAAGGTATTCCACGCGTCTTTCCAAAGTTGTTAGCTTTTCATTTAGCACTGCCAATCTAGAGCGGCAGGACATATCTATTAGAAGGGGGAAAATTATTCTATGTTATTAAATCTATATTAAAAATATGTCTACATAAATGCTTCATACAAGTTCTCAACAGATATGAAGTGGCAGTAGAAGTTTAATTGGTGGTGCATCTTAAATATCCAATAATGTATTAACGATACAAATGCAATGCTTCATTTCAAACTAGCATAACTGGAGGAAAATATCGCAACTATTCTGCGTTAAAACGATATTTTATCCTGATATTTTCTGAATAATTTCTGCACTCTATAATAATAATAATAATAATAATAATCTCAAATTACATTTCTAACGTTGGCAAAGAAACTGAATACATAACCTTGTTTGGAGAAAGTGCAGAACCAAGGAATACATTTTGTTAAGAATAGGAACATGAATGTCTTACCAAATGAATTAAGAAAATCTGTTATTTTCTTTATGCTTCCCGTAATTACTTCAATATATTCCCTATTCGCCCAGTCTTGTTGGATTTGTTTCTGTATAGTTTCCCTGTGCACAGCAGCCATCTTGAAATCTGTAATATTTGGGTACGTTTGAGACTACATTGGAGAACAAATCTTGTGAAGTACGCAGTATAAACAAAGTTTGTCGTATAAGTACGTTGTACTAGTGCACTAAGTTGTACAAATTATATATTAGCGAATTAATGATTCCATTACATCTAATTAAAGCCATATGTGTTATACAAACATTACAAACTAATTTTAAACATGACACAATCACACTATTTATCTGAACGTACCCGTATTTTACAGAAACAATGTAATTTTGTTGAGCGAAATGTCTGCTAGATGCATTAGATGGGATCAAGATCTTAATAGCAGTTATTTACTTTCGGCCATAAAAACCACGCCCCCTAAGTGAATTATAACATTGTTTTTTTCCGTCAAGTAAATGCAGTCTTTAACATATGTAATGATATTTACTTGTTACTATTAACTTGTTAGGTAAAAATAGTACATAAATGACTATATAATACCATTAATTATTGTTTATATGACTTAGAATTAATTGCTGATAACTTGGCAGTGCTGCCATATTGAATAATGAAATTTGTTGAACGAGTATAAATTAAGCAACTATTCAAGACATGTAATGCTTCAATTAAAATATGAAATAATGTATATAATCATTTTAGTGCTAAAGAGTTTATTAATGTGAATAGATCAGATCTATTCAAGTAAATTAATAGTACTGACTTTTTGACTGTCAAATCGTCGAAATGCTTTTCAGTTTCCTTGATTAGCAGCCCTGCAAAGGCGGCGCAATGGTCAAAGGGAAAAGAGATTCTCAATGTAATGGTCATGTTGCAGTGCTAGCCAATAGCCCCAATTCGAGGGTGTTGGCGTTTAAAATTTCGCTTTTTTGGTGTAGATTTATTTCATTTCACTAATGAAGAGGATCCCGCCCTCTTGAAGATAAGCAAGAGCATTTTAACTGTGCTTTGTTTTGTGCAGTAGCCTGTGTTTTGTCATTAATGAAAATGACGGAATATAAACTCGTTGTCGTGGGAGGTAAGGAACTTCAGATATTAAAATTAATTGCGGATAGATGCTGCTTTCAGAATGCCATTATTCACTGTAATTGTTACTTAAATATATGGAACTTAGTTTGGTGGTATAGTCATTAATAGCAAGTAATTCCAAAAAGTGCTTGGTGGTATTTGCCGCAAATGAACCAGGTGTCCGATGGCCCTAATGGTTTGTAAGAATTATTGTAAAGTGAGCATCATTCACTGGCGGGTATTTTTAAGATCATGAAAAAACAAAAAGTTAATAAAGACAAGTAATTTTTACAATCGGAATGTTCCCGTGGGAATGTTTTTTAATAATTGTAAAATAAGGTTACAAATTCCCTTTCTGTGTATGTTATTTACAAATGAAATTCATTTTAAATATAGCTTAATAGTCGGTCACTGTCCGAAGATTGTTGCAGGAAATTAGTTGTAATATATACGTTAGATAACTTTTGTCGTAGGCTATATGATGGGTTGACAAGCGGGAATGAAAATTTGTTAAAATGTTGCATATAAAATATGCACTCTTTAAAGGTTAGAATGAAACTTAGATAGGCTTCCCACACCACACACGGAAGAGAAAAGTACTTAAATAATTGGAAATAATCTCAAAATTGTAATAGGCCTACACAGCTCTAGAGACACGATGTGAGCACTGCAAAGGTTAGGCCTATATAGGCTATCTTAAGTAATTGTGTGTAGTACACATAATTCCATACTAGATAATTAACGAAGCAACATATTTAGCATGCCTTATGGATCATCACAAACCCCAATCACCAACTCATTGAATGCGAGTCCCAGTGGTGCCACCCCGTTTGCAAGGTATTGTAAACCTATGATCATTTTTTTTAACAGAATTGTCGTAGGTCTACAGTACCCAGTTATAATTTTTCTCTTTCTATGGATTAAAAATCTTGTACATGCTCAAAAAAATTATTAAGTTTTGGTTAATTTTGCAGTAATCTTGAAGCAGTATTTTATTTCATACTAAGTAAAATGTTTACGGAAATGTGAATTTTTTTAGATTTATAAATAATAATAATATACAGAGAAAGAGAGAGGGGGGGAAGGACAAAATAACATTAAATTGATTAACTAAGAAAGTGAAAGTAAGTATTCCATGCCGACTGCTGGTACCAATGTATTAAGCTACTGCTGGTATTGAATCACCACAAACATTGTACTCCAAAGTATCTGTCTATGACTGATTGTCAGACACAACACAAAGCACTAAAACACACAAAATGTCCTTACTCTTTGGATCTGCAGTATTTTAACACATTATTTGTTCCTATTAAATGATAGGACTGTATATTAAAACTCCTCTTCAAAGATTACTTCATCTTCTTTTGCCTCGGTGCCTGTCTCTTAGAGTTGACGATTTCTTTTTTTCCATGATAAAGTGAATTGCTATTCATCAAACTGATCGCCTGACTTGACTGAAATTTGTCCCAATCATCACAGATAGACACACATTCTGAGGATAATAAAGGGCAGATATCAATAGCTAGACAGTTAGGAACTTTGTTTTTCGTCAAGTTAATTTTAGAAAATACTTGTTCGAGGTAGTGCATGGACGAGAGAGGGCCAATTATCATATAATAAGGGATTATCCTATGAGCATTATCATACATCATGAGTCAAAACTATCATACAAAACGATTATTATCACATGAGGTAACAACACTGGCGAGTCCTTATATAGTCTGCTTGGCCAGTCGTGGCCTACTGTTTTAAATAAAAACCATTAATAATAGGTAACTTAATTATCTGAGTCAATGTGAATCTGTGAATAATTTAGTCCACCACTGTGAAGAAATGATTCGCATGTCTGACCTTGAAATGAGCGGGCCTGGGCTCAGTTCCTGGTTGAAGTTTTATTTAGCCTACAGGGTATTTCCTCAACATAATAAGAGCAAATGTTGGGTAACTTTCAGTGCTGGACCCTGGACTCATTTCGCTGGCATTATCACCATTTCACTCAGATGCTAGATCAGGCCAGTCCAACTCAAATTTCTATGGGACCAAATAATCTGAGTGTAAGATCGTGTGGGTCCCAAGAAAAAGAAATACCCCATGATGTAATCTGTAATGTATTAGCAATATTTATTTATAGAAATGCGGATTGTTTCCAAGTGTCGTCATCAGTAGTATCTGTCCTATTCATCCGATGCTTCATGTGAGACTTAAAAGTGATATAAAATGAACGCTTAATGGGCTGCTAGCCCAGAAGAATTTAATTAAAATTATGGTCGGCCCTAAGTAGCGCAGTCGGTAGAGTGCTGACCTTTCTGTGCCCGAGGTTGCAAGTTCGATCCCAGTCCTGGTCGATGGCATTTAAGTGTGCTTAAATGCGATTAGGATCATGTCAGTAGATTTACTGGCATGTAAAAGAACTGCTGCGGGAAAAAATTCCAGCACACCGGCAATGCTGATATAACCTCGGCAGTTTCGAGCATTGTGAAGTAAACCATAATTAAAAAAAAAAAATAAAATTATGAATAATTTAAGTATAAAGACAGCCATAAATTCACATGGGAGCTAGAAATTCAGAATGAGTTATAGATTATATACGAGGTTGGATTGGAAAGTAACTCATAATAATTTTAAAAAAAATTTTTAATGGGTAAACAAAAATAAAAAATATATAAATGAACTCACATCTTTTAGCTACTTCACTACATAGGTGCCAAGTTTCTCAACACATTTCTTCCATCGTGGTACCAGTTTCAGTATAGCCTGTTCATAGAAGTCCGGTTGGAGTATAGCCATCTGCGGACAGTTGATTGCACTTCTGCATCAGTCGCAAAGTGATGGCCAGCCAGGAATTTCTTCATGGGACCGAACAGATGAAAGTACAACGGTGCAAGGTCTGGACTGTATGGTGGATGCTGGAGCATCTCCCAACAAAATGTGTTGGATTTTCTCACGAACAGAAGTCGCAACATAGGGGCGAGCATTGTCATGAAGTTTGACATCATCAGCATTAATGTTACAGCGTTTATCACGAAAGGCATTACGCAACTTTACCAACATTTGACTATAGGCTGCAGCATTCACAGTGGTCCCATGTTTAGCAGAGTCCACCACCAAAACACCATGCATATCCCAGGACACTGTCACAAACACTTTCTTAGCAGTTTGCATTACTTTGAATTTTTTCTTTACTGGGGAAGCAGCATGTTCCACTCCATAGAGGCCTGCTTCGTTTTGGGTGTGTAGTGGTATGCCCAGGACTCATCACCAGTGACAATTCCTTTCTGTAAGTCAGAGCGTAATGCCTTAAGTGGTCCAAGCATGTCATCTTTTGCTGGCACTTGTGGTCATCTGTCAGGATCTTAGGCACCCAGTGGGCACTAACTTTATGAAATTTCAATGTGTCATGCATGATATCATACACCGTACTATATAAAATGTTGAACAGCTGAGATAAGGTTCTCAGTTAGATCCTCCGGTCATTCAAAATTGCTGCCTCAATGCCTGTGACATTCCGCTGCTGTTTCTAACTGCCCGGAATGTGGCGAATCACAAAGGTTCTCACAGAATGCTCACCACCTGGAGATGTTGCTACGGTTCATACAGTCTTCCCCACACATGGTCTGTGAATTTCACTCGGGTTACGTCCTTTAGCTCACAAAAATCGCACAACGCTTCGCCCCTCTTCACAAGCTGACGACAGTAACATGGCGCCATCTTTGTTGCGTAGTTCACGCTTCTCTCGCTAGAGCTGTATATGCAAAACAAATTGTCTGTAGTGAGAACTTCAAACTAGGCTATATCTCGGTGAAATGTCAACATCCCAGCCACAATACCAACACAGAAAAAAATTATTGTGCATTACTTTCCAATCCATCATCATACTTTGTAATGTCAAATTATCAGAAATGGTTGTAAATGCTACAGGTCCTGAGTTCGAAATAGACCAGTATCTGTTATTAAGTCCCTTTCGTCTTAAACATAGGTGGTATAAAAATCAATACCTATAATAGAGATTTGTCTTTCAGAGTTAATTTATTTAAAGATTTTTAGCAATTATCCAACTTTATCAAAAGAAAATGGATCTCTCTTAGTTAAAGCACCAGCATAGGCGGAGCTACAGAGGGTGCCGTCATCCCCTATAATGAACCTATGAACCCCTCAAAATGCATAGATTGTAATAAATGCATAGAAAATTTAACAAACTCATAAATATTTCGTAAATAATTAAACTTTTTTTTTTTTTTTTAATTAACGTTGATATAGTCAAAGGCTAACTCCTGACCAATGAAGACACTAGCATCTTAATATTAATGGATGGAGTGAAGCCACTTTGATGGATCTTGTTGCCATCTTGTTGCTACCACAATATTGCAAATTAGCTATTATGTTATAGAAGATGTTATGTTAATAGGAATCCCATATGTCCCCATTTCATGGAGTAGTTACAGTTTCTTTTTTGCTTCATAACACAGAATCGCTAAACACATATTTTTAGCAAAAATTGGAGAAGTTTCATCTATAAATCACATACATACAAATAATTGTTTAAATTGACAGCTTTTCAAAATGTAGTACGATATTTTATACTTTGGTAGGTTGAATAAAAATGAAAGAAAACACTTTGACTCTATTTTGCCACTGGTCCAATAAAATGCTGACTTACAATTTATACATCTTGATTACACAATTTTTAACACTATTATCACTTCGGAATATGTATTATATGTCTTTCTCGTGTTAAATTTTACCGTACTGGTACCTGGTTAACATATGGGTCATCTTCAGAACTGGTTGGTGCTGGTCTTGGCGCCTTTTGTTTGTTTTTCCTGTGGGGGTGTGTTTGTGTAGTGTAATGTGGAGTCAAAGATTGAGTGTGTTCCGAAATTGAGTTGAGTGTTGAGAATTTCATTTGAATGAATTTGAATGAAGATCGAGCGGGTATCTATTTCTTGATATGAGGACAAATGTTGAAAACGAAAAGCTAAGTAGCTAGGATTAGAGTTCTGAAGAATATTGAAGAGTAAAGTGAGAGAGTGAATAGTGAATTCCTACTTCGAAGAAAAATAAACCAGCTAAAGCTACAGACCAATTTCACTAACAAGCATAATAGCAAAAACAATGTAGAGAATGATCTCCAATAGACTCAACTGGTACTTGGAATCTAAAAATCTTATATCACCTATACAGTCTGGATTTCGGAAATTACACTCAACAAACGGGTTTCTGGCTGATATGTACATCTATTGTCAGGCATACATCTCACTTGACGATATGTGTCGGAGGAAAAAGAATTGTTAGTATACATCTGAAGTCTGACTAGTGTAATGTATACAATGGAGGGTGAAAGGAACTGGACACCTTACCTCTTTATCTCCTGGCCTAGTTGCGTCATATCACTTGCAGGTTCAGACCTGTCTTCGGATAGTTGACTAAACAAAAGCTTACACCCAGTGGAGATATAAAACACACCAAGTACTAGCAGTATGTGATACAGTCTGGAGACATAATCTTTCAAAAGCAGTATGTTTAGATGGATCTCACAATTTGTAACACAACGTTTTTGTGCCACAAAATACAATAATGTTACTTCTAAATGAGAGTTGCCTAAACAACATTTACACCAAAGAAAGTTATTAAGGGTTAAACTTAGACGTCGTCTTTTTTTTTTTTAATTATATACTCTCAATTGTAAATTATTACTCTTCTACTATAATCTAATATTTATCTAGTATATGAACATTGGCAGACATATTAACGGTAATTTATAGTCATTTTATGCAGAAATCAGAGTTTAAAAATTTGTGTTTTAGGCAACTCTGGCACTGAGCCACTCAAATTTAAGCAGTCATATAGAGGTTTACCACAAGGTGCAGTATACCGGGGACAGAACAACTAGAGGCTTCAGTGACGTCACTACAGAAGACCCACACACAGCAGAATTGTTCGTTGCACTACAAACTGAAAACGTTGACCATCTACTTTCACTGATCCAGCTGCGTTCTCACAGTACAATAACGTCTGTTCAGAAAATGTTTTGCAGCTGAATGGTACCGTATACCTGCTAGTGCAGGAGGAGGGGGTGGTCGGACAGTAAAAGTAACCGTCTCCAAGCTTCTAGATGTTCTGTCCCCAGTATACTCAGTACAACCTTGTTCATTATCTACATTAATGACTTTTCTCAAGTTCTAGAAAAAGCTAACATGAAACTGGCTTTATTTGCTGACGACTTAGTCATGTGGACTTCCAGACCTCGAAAACAAACAGAACAACCTACCCAAAATGCTTTAACACTACTGAACAGTTTGTGTAAAGAAAACTTTATGAACATTAATGTCGAAAAAACTATCAACTCTTCACTTTGCAAAAAAAAAAAAACGAAAACACTCAATTTTAATAATATTCAGTTAACAAATTCAAATGGAACCAATTATCTTGGCAGATTTTTTAGGACAAGTTAACATGGAAGCCTCATATAGAATATGTCACGAACAAAGCAAAAAAATTATTTCCTCTATTGAAAAGATTGAAAAAAGTGAGGCTGTTACAGAGAAATAAACTAAACATCACATACAATACTTACATCAAACCAGTTATAAAATATTGTGGAGAAACTCTAATCAGCATGTAACTGCAACTACAAAATCAGATAACAGGAGCTTTCAAAACACCAACCAGTGCCAACAAATCCTAACTGAAAGGAAAAATATTCATTAACTCAATATGAGAAACTAATAAAACTACCAAATAACAACTGGGAGAATTGCAGATTTGGAAACAACTAAAACCACACACAAGATATTAAAAAAACTACAGATTTCACACACAAAGAATATTTATTACAAAAAGAGAAACCCTTTCAAATATTCCAAATAGATTTACAACTACGTAGACGAAGAATTAAAAAAAAAAAATCAGAAACAAATATTGAGAAAGTACAACTTTTGGCTTTAGAAACTATCGAAACAAGATACCATATAATAAATAGCTTCACGCACGCGCACGCACACACACACACACACACACACACACACACACACACACACACACACACACACACACACACACACACACAGTGCATATAGTATTACTATATTGTAATGGAGCATGCTGGAAATCAATGAAGATTAAAAAACACACACGGGGGGAGGGGAAGAGAGAGTATGTTTTTTTTGTGTACTTTTCTCAATACTGTCAGATTCTCAAGCAGCTATATTAGCCATTACCAGTCTTTACTCCACAAAATCACAACAAATACACGAATGCAGAAAAATTATATACCATCTAAGAAAATTGAAATGAAACATTATTCTTTAGTGAATCCCACTACATTGTGATTTGATTGGGAATAAATCCGCAGACTTTTTGGCTAAGAAAGACACACAAATCCTACAAAAAAACTCAACGAAATTTATTCTGTAAAACTGCTAATCAAGAGAAAATTTCAGTCAATGCCAGTGATGGTTCGTGCCTAAAATGACAAGGGGTTCACTACTTTTATGACATTACATAATTTTCCAACAATTTAAACAATATTTCATTTCTGAAAAAAAAAAATACTACACTTCTTGAAAGTAGATAATTGCCTTAAAATGACCCTGATGATGATTGATGATCAATTACCTTGAAAGAACATAGCAGCGATTTTTCCTTCCATTATCATTCTGTCTTTCAGTACTCTGCCTGAAAGCTGAGCTAAGCTCTTGCCTGATTTCTGTTTTTCCAAGGACTGATAAATCTAGGCAAGCATTCTTATGAGCAATAGATTCCTCATGCTTCTTAATTTTCCTTGTCACACAGTGCATGTCCAGCTCTTATTTTTGCCCTTAGCAGATAACAGGCACAGGAAACTAAAATAATTTATTTGTAGATTCACAATAGCTTTGAAGGATATTAGTTTAAAATTAACTTAAAGCCTTTTAAAAATATTTATTGATTAATTGAAGAATATGTCAGAATTTTTCGAATTGAAATTTGATTTAATCCACCAATAGATCCAATAACAACTGATGTTAAGATAATAGTTCACATAAACCGCAAATCCAGCTGTTTCTTTCATATTTTTTTACATTGAAAGCCCTGAAAAAGTCTTACCTCAGCTTGTTTGTGCTTGCTTTAAATGAAGTTGAGGTAACAGCCTTCGAAGCTTCTTTATTGTATACTTATTTTCCAAGATTAAAACTGAAAAATTTGTTTGTAAAAGATATTGAACACTATTTATTTACCATATACATCTTGATTACACAACTTTTAACACTGTATCACTTCGGAATATGTATTTATTTTCTTTGGAAACGAACACTGGTCACACTCACAGATGAATATATTAAGACTAAAACACCAAGAAAGACTAAATGGACATTTGAAAGAGAGTAAGAAACCATTAAATTTCAATTCAAACGCAAACTTACTAGGCACTTGGTCAGTAATTGAGACTCGTTCAGACATGGTTTCTTGTAAATAGTTCTTTTAATCTACCACAAAATATCTCAATATCCGGTAATTTCATCACTATAGAATTTTATTATTGTAGGTTTAATTTGTAATTTTGTAAATACAAAAATATTCTTTGTTCTTAACTTCTATGATAAAATGTCTAGCTTTCATTAATCAGGTATTCTTGTCGTACTTTAATTTTTATTGTAATTGTAATTGTAATTGTAAATTTAATATTAATTGTAATCTTATTGTTCATGTTATAGTTGTAATCCCCTGGTAGAGGGGCAGAGAAGGCCTGACGGCCTTATCTCTACCAGGTTAAATAAATAAATCTAATCTAATTAATAAATACAATCAATGACATACACGTACACGTGATCTCAGCTACAGATTGGAGCTAACTTCTGGTGTGTATCATGAAGTCTTTTGCATGTCGGTTATCTCATGATCACGTGACTACAGCTGCACTGGTCCAAACAGCAGTGCAACCACACATTTGCCATGCAGCATTTCCCCTTGCCTATCGCCCCACATGCAAGTCCAGAAGCTGACTTGGCGAGGTTCAGAGGAAGAATTGAACCTCGGAAGCTTACAAGCATGTAGGTATTTGATCTCTGCGGTTCAGAGATTTTCATACGACAAAAATCATCAGAGCCACAAGTACACTTATTAAGATGAGAAAGAAACAAAGAATGATAGTGTAAATTATAAATAAATTTATTTAAACAATTAAATTGTTTTCCCTTGTTTTTCCTGGGGGTTCTGTGAACCATTGAATGCATAGGACACACCACCACTGATCAACGCACATACAAAACTGCAAAAGCAATGCTGAAGGCAAGAAATGACAAATTCTTATATCTAATCCAGGAATTGTTGCTCAATTATCACGAAAATCTGCAGTTGCAATGTACTGATTAATTACTGGCCATGACTGTCTGACAGAACATGTACTTAACTCTCCTTGTTGTGTGTTATGCAATTCTAATGAATTTATGAGCTTAGAACATTTAAGGTACAGCCAGACGAGCTACATTTGTCGCAGGTTCTCTGCGACAGATGTAGCTGGAATTATAGACTGCATTGGGTTAAATGGAAGCGGCCACGCAGAACAGTAAATGTAGCTTCTGAAGCGCATTCCAAGGTCGTGTCACAACTCGAATGCATCTGGGTCAATTTCTACTGTGACAAATACTGCTGCTGGGTGGCCAGATGTAGCGACAATTACTGCTGCCGGGTGGCTACACATGGCTACGTCAGTATGTTTGTCATTTCGTTTATGTATTGTAGCCAGGTCTTCATTTGTAAACTGGAAGTATTTGACTTCTCTGCCTTTGGTTTTCTTTGCATAATTGTTGCATCCAAACACGGCATAATCTGGCATTTTGTAGTCTTTAAATCAAATGTAGAAAAACCTGTAGGCCTATAAACTTTTTTGTATACTGGTACATTTCGTAATTTTATAATAATAATAATAATAATAATAATAATAATAATAATAATAATAATAATAATAATAGCAACCAATTGCCAGTCTCTCTTTATTCAACAAAAAAATTTCAAGTTATCTAAATATGCTGTAAAGTTATTTTACAGAACGTCCCCTCTCAGTAGGTTACTCACACGCATTAATAATCCTTTATTAGGGAAAATGAATTCTAGAAACAAATAATAATGATAATAATAATAGTAATAAATTAAAACTTAGGGGCAAGCATCTGACATGTTAGGTCTATTCGTGACCATTTAATTTTTCACCTTAAACGAATTAACAATTGTTAGTGACTGAGAATTCCTAATTATTATGAAATCAATATTTTTAAAATTGAAATTTATATTATTATTAGTGGCTTGTGCAGCAAATGCTGCAAACTAAGTTCATTAGACGTTCAAATAAAAATTTTTCAGATTTATTTTCAATGAAGAATAAGTCTATCAGTCATTTTAAAAGTTATTTGCTTCCATAATAAAGAAACATACTCTCTCTGAATTGTTTTTTATGCCAAATACTTCTTCTTGAACCTATCCATATTCAGTTTTTTAGTTTAAAAGAAGCGAAAAGGCAAGTAACAATGTCAGCATGATCAATGGATTTTTCATGTGGAAGTAAAGCAGTAGTATAGATCATTGTGGATTGTAGGTGAGAGTTAAGAAAATGTCAGGTTTCCATGCTTTCGATCAATAGACATAACATCTTCGTATAGCTGCTACATGTTTTGTGAATTACCTTGAAATTTAAAGGTTAGAATCATTTTATCCTGCTAAGAGATCTTGCTGATATGATCGGGAGACTACAAAGTCTTGTAGGCCTCTTATTTTATCAGTAGTAATACCTTTTTGTCTTTCCTTAGGAACTGTAATTTTTGCGCTCTCTCTGGACAATACTGGAGAGAATCACGCATATAAATATCCACACCACACACCATTAAATATATGAAAAAGACCCACACCACTTGATTAATAACAATAATTTTAACTTACGTAAGTTTTGTAGTTTTCAGTAACATATCTGTCCATATTATACAACCGTCACTCAGTAAATTATAGAAATGAAGATCTAATGTAAGATATTCTCTACGTCTACTTATATAACCCAAAAGGTTTGAGTTTCATACCATCAATAGGCTGTATCATTAATATGTAAATTAGTGACAAATACTCGTATCATGGCATTAACTATAGTAATATTTCACTTCAGAGAAATATTGGAGAGCAAGAGCGCTAATGGCTTCATTGCCTAAGCCCAGCATTGAATAACAACATATTTCACTTTTAATGGTGATAATGTCATCAAACCACCTCAAGTTTCGTAATTTTTAATATCCAGTACAAAGCTGTGCTCAGGAAATTACACACCACAGAATCATATCTGTAAATTATTTTTAGTAAGTCTTGAAAGTTTTTAATAACCAATTATAGAGACGTTATAAAAATCACACAAATGAAGATCGACATATTGTTGTCATTATGATGTCACAGAATTTGCTCTGATTTGTTCTAATTTATTTATTTATCTAAATGATAACAGCTCCCTCTAATTACAGGCTGCCACAAAGATAGAGCATATTGTGCAATAGGCAGTTGAAAGTATAAATAACATATGTTTAAGTTTAATGAAGTCACACAACAATGACAAATGATTGAATAAATAATTAGGTACTAATTAATTTGAAGATCAATGTTGATCGTAGAGATGGTTTTAGAGTATAAATATTGATCCTCTCAGAGCTGCAAGAACGATGTCATCAATTGCCTTCCTCTGTAGGCCGAAACGTTGCCAGGTCTGGAAGAAGAAACTGGGAATAGTTCCGCACGCTCCAACCATAAGGCCTGCAGGTCATGGCCTTCGTGTAATATTGCTTATTGTAGTGTGTGTGTTTTGTTTTATTCTGAAAAGCCATTAGTTCTCAAAACTGACAACAGATGGATTTTGGAAAATAGGAAAATTATGTAGGAACGTTTACATTTCACTGAAAATTACTATTTTTCTGAAAATCTTTGGGTTGCAATCTTCAGAATGAGGAGTCATTCATTAAAATCCATTCAGCCGTTTTCCCGTAATTTCCTTTACCAGTTCAAATTATAGATATATATATAGATATTTATTTTCCCTTTAATAGATCCCAAAGGAGAGTCAAAGAATATACAAGTCAAAAGACTTTATCCCCTAACTGACAATAAATAAAGAATAAATGTCATGCAAATAACAAAAAAAAAAGTTATAATGAAAGTAAAAACAACCATGTAAAATGAATGTCCATGCTTTAATTTTTTAACAATGAGATAGACAGCAAAAATCAAATGTGTAAAGGACACACAGATTAAGATTTTAAAAACAGTGAAATAACAAATAAAAGTTATTCATTTTACAGTAGAATTACCATAATTTAGTGCAATTCGATTTACAGTGCGTATAGATACATGCATAAACTAATTTGAAATACTATTTTCTTAACCTTACTCCTGTTTTTTGTTACTTCACTAGAAGGCAAAGTAAATATCGCCACTAAGTTCCCTTCTGGTAATTGAATTTTCAGCCATGTATACAACACCTTGGCATTTTATTTATGCCTAATGTTGTTGTTGTTCTTTTCTAATGCCAGGCGTTTGACAATAAAGTCATTTGACCTCTTGCACTCCAATATTTTTCAAAGATATTGTCATGGACAGCCACTGAAGCACAGATTTTGAGGTGTTCCGAATCCATTTCTTGGTTACTTCATATTGGAGTGGTTAAATGGCAAGTTGTAGCCGATTTAAGTGAACACCATATTTTAACGTTTCGGTGGCTACTTCATTCACACACAACCCCCAGAATGTCTGGAGGATCACACCTGCTGTTGGTCGACGGGTCCATTGGACCTAGCTGGGAGATCTTGTTGATCACCAGCTTTCCCTCCTTAAGCCACTGGAGGACGATTTTAGTGCCATAGCAGGTCAGCACTAGGAACAGAAAAGTAGAAAGAGGAGGAAGGAAAGGGAAATGAATCCCTAGGCCTTGAATGCTCTAATGCTGTCGGGGTCAAAGAAAGTAAGAGTTCAGTCAGAGGACTGGATAGGAAAGGGTAAAGAGAGAATTAGGTATTGAATAGAGGAAAATTATACCCAATTCAGTCATTAACTCATCAAGCTGAGCAGTGCTAACTGATGAGTAGCCCCTCCCTTTAGTTCAGCTTGTAAAATTATGCTTACTAACAGCTGCACCACGGGAAGGTAGGGATGGGACGTTGGGTATTTGTCCAGGTTGGTTCCTTAAAGCCTTCAATGGGAAGGATTAATGGCTCTACCCCCTGTGTCCGACAGATACCCTTTTGCAGCCTAAATGCCTAATGTATTTTAAAATAAAACAAGTGACACTGGTGAGTGCAGTGAAATTTATCTCTCGAATTAGCTAAAAGATAACTCAGTTTGTACCATCCTGCTTATCTTATAGCTAGAATTAGAATATCTTTTGTTTGTCAAAAACTTTATGTGACACTGAGACTGTAATATACCCTAAGATTCACCTGTCAGTTCCCCCCTCCCTCAGAATTTAATAATCCGAGAAATGTGATCTATAAAGTTTAAGAGAACGTCAACTCTGTTTTCTATTGGATGAACTGTACAATGGGAGAAAGGCATTCTCAAATTTGAAACAAAACCTGTTTTTCTAATGGTTAAAATTCTCAATATGTACATATATGTAATTAAAACAACAGAATAAAATTGTAACTGTCTGCTGAGTGCTGCAAATCGTAAAAGAATTAGGCTACAAATGTCACTAGTGTGGCGTAGCTACATTTAACACAAACTGAGCAGTATTTGTAGTGTCGTCTGGCCACCCATTTTGCGACAATTACGGCAGCAACATTTGTCACAGACAAACCTGCGACATTTACATTTCGTCTGGCCGTTGTCTTAGGAAGATGCAGAACTCTAGAAAAAGAAGATTCTATACCTCAAAATACTGGAGTGCAAGAGGACTAATGACTTCGTTGCCAAAAGTAGGCATTTGAACAACAACATTTTGCCAAATTCTTCATACCTTATATATGTTGTATATACCGGGTGTTTCAGATCACCTGTTTCAGCCTTTTTTCTCGAAAACTATATGATACCAGTTGTTCATAAAAAATTATGATAACCAAAACCTATGTAAAGAATCAATTGGTGGTAGTACCATTTCCCGTAAAAAAACTGGAAGTAGGGGTACCTTTGTCAACTTCGAAATTTCAAATGACAACATGGGTCATTGAAGGTACCGTTGGAAACTACTTTTGAAAAGAAACAACTTTTTTTTTTGTAACTTTTATTGTTTACTCAGAAAGCAACGAAAATGGTATCTTCTGAGAAGTGCTATATGTTGTTTATGTACATACACTATTCAAAATGTACGCACCCTGTGCTAAACAATGTTCTGATCATGATTGCACTTCAGCACAGCTGAGAGACCCGCAGGCTTCTCCAATTCTTTGTTTCATGTCTTCGCTAGTTGTTGGACACACCTCGTCTTTAATCCTCCCTCACAAGAAGGCTTGCCTGTGACTCAGGATTGCACCATAATACAGTGTTTAGAATTCTGAAAGACAACAAATTTCAGTCATACCATATTCATCTCCATTAGGAACTTGGGGAACATGACTTCCAGACTCGTGTTGATTTCTGCAACTAGTTTCTAAACACAGTCCATGATTTCGAGCTCAGAATTCTGTGGCAACTTTCAAAAGTAATGGCCAGGTGAATCTCTACAATGCCCATTACTGGTCTCCGGTTAATCCACACTGGCTACATGAAGTGGATTACCAGCATGTGTGGAGCCTCAACACATGGTGTGGCCTTCTCAGACACCGAGCCATAGGACCATACTTTTTTGAGGGGAACTTGAATGGTAGAACGCACGCTTCCTCCGAAACATGTTGCACCAGTTGCTTCATGATGTTCCCCTTGTGCTTCGGTAATGATGTGGCTTCAGCAGGGCAGCTATCCAGCTCACTTTTCACGTAGGACAAGACGAGTTATTAACCAGTTATTTACCCTATGGTGGATTGGACGAGGAGGACCAGTACCTTGGCCAGCTTGATCTCCTGACTTCGCTCCAAATGACTTCTTGTGGGAGAGAATTAAATACATGTTCTGCTAGGCTCATCGAACAACTAGAGAAGACTGAAACAAAGAATTAGAGAAGCCTGTGGGTCTCTCAGCTGTGCTGAAGGTCTCTGTGCAATCGCGGATGTTAGGAGGAGATCAGAACATTGTTTAGCACAGGGCGGCGGACATTTTGAACATTTACTATGAAGAGTGTACGTACATAAACAACATACAGAATTTCTCAGAAGATACCATTTTTGTTGCTTTGTGAGTAAACAATAGTTAGAAAAAAAGTTTCAGTAAAAGTTGTTTCTTTTTAAAAGTAGTTTCCAATGGTACCTTCAATGACCCATGTTCTATTTGAAATTTCGAAGTTGACCACAGGTATCCCTACTTTCAGTCTGTTACGGGAAATGGTACTACCACCAATCGATTTTTTACAAAATTTTTTATGAACAATCAGTATCACATAGTTTTCGAGAAAAAAGGCTGATACGGATGGTCTGGTGTGTGCGTGTATATAGACACACACACACACACGTTTCGTAATGCATTATAAAATTAGGGAAAGAGAAGAAAATACCAACCCATCAGAAATAAAATGTGGATAAAAATAGTCAGAATGATGTCTATACTCAATGGGATGCATGCTGAAGTGTGAGGGAAATTCATTGAGATCCATTCAGAAATCAATCAAAAATAAAATCACTTTTTATCTTTTGTAGAGCCTTTGTGTCTCTGGAGGTGTGGAAGGGAAAGCCAGTATATGTAGCAATTTATATCTGTTTGTTGTAGAGATAAGAAAGGAAAGGAATAATTAACACACATTGATTACACTGTATCACTTCGGAATATGTATGATAAGAACTTAACACAAGAAAGCTCTTATCACACATATTCCGGAATAATTAATGTTTCGATTTATATTATTAAAGTTTCGTGTTAGTTAATTTTTCTAATTTCTGTTTGTTGCTTCTGCATAACTGTTGGAATGATTTATTGTTGAATGTTTATTTCAGTCGGGGGACTTGATGACATCATTCGGGAAAGTTTTGGTTATATTATAATCGACTAACATTAACCCCAATTTATTTGTGACTTAACATAATGCATTGTTTAGAATGTTTTAACTGAGTCATCAATTACAGTTCTAATTTTGCATTTCTTTTTTCCTCAGCTGGAGGTGTTGGAAAAAGTGCCTTGACAATTCAGCTGATTCAGAATCAGTAAGTGTCATGTTATATTAAGTAAAATAATTTAATGAGGGCGGGGGGAACATATATATAATGTAAAATCATCCACTCTTTTTAGCACAGCTTCATTTTGTATTCTGTCTGTCCACTTCACATGCTCCATTCTTCTCCATACCTAGCCTACATTTCAAACCCCCATATAATGCCACACTCAACACAAAGCACATGACTAGTCTCTTCCTTGGTTTTTTTCTAGAGCTCCGTATACAGGGCTTTCATTTCAAAACTTCCCAGTCTAAATAACCAATTATTTGAATTGATCTCAAGCAGATTAAATAAGTCTAACACCCCTTCACACAAACAATATCACGAGTTAAACTTGTCCATAACATCCTACTTCCAAGAAAGAGCTGTCACCAGGATATAATTGGTCTGTATGTTGGGATGTGATATTATTGGGATTTTTTTATCTTTGAAAAGTTATACTTACTTACTTCCAAATGGCTGTTACAGAACCCGGAGGTTCATTACCGCCTTCATATAAGCTTGCCATCGGTTCCTATCCTGAGCAAGATTAATCCAATCCCTACCATCATATCCCACCTCCCTCAAATCCATTTTAATATTATCCTCTTCTAAGATTTTCTCCCTCCGCCCTTTGAAAGGTTATACATAATAAGTGTAATATTTAAGTCTGAAGACAAACATTCTTTATTTACTTTTGAACGACAGTAATGGCTGTTTGTTCAGGAAAAGAAGACGTATGATCTCTCTTACATCTTCTCTTATTTGGTCTTTAATGGTAAGTATGACATAAAATTTTCTGACAGACATCTTGTTTCATTATGTTACTGTACACATTCTCAGGAACATTCCTTCTTGTGGTCAATGATTTTCATACACTGGTGTCCACATCTGTGGAGTAACAGTTAGTGCGTCTAGCCATGAAACCAAGTGGCCTGGATTCGATTCCCAGTCTGGGCAAGTTATCTGGTTGAGGTTTTTTCCAGGGTTTTCCCTCAACCCAATATGAGCAAATGCTGGGTAATTTTCGGTGCTGGACCCCAGACTCATTTCACCGGCATTATCATCTTCATCTCATTCAGACATTAAATAATCTAAGATATTGATAAAGTGTCGTAAAATAACCTACTAAAATAAAATAAAACATACATTGGTGTGCAAGTAATGCTGACTGTTCATCATAGGATATTGTGTGAAAATAATCAAACACCTGTCCTTTGAGTCCACAAAACTTTTCTGCTTTGCAGACATGTTTGCAACTGGGGCGGTAGCCGGAAAAAAGGCCCGTAAGCAAAAGTCATGTTTTGAGAAAACAGTGATTGAAAGATTTGTTTTTATGTAATTGCGATTTGAATGCACTTTTATCAAAATACAATTTGGATACTGTTACAATAATATTTGTCTACAAGTTTTTACAATTGTAAAATCCTACAAGTTTTTCTTAAATAATGCATTTCGATATTAATAGTGTTATAAATATATATATTTTATTGGAGCATTTTATAGGCCCTTTTTCCAGAGAACAAGTTTATTTTATCAAAATACTTCAGTGTGATTATATTAACATTAGCATTGAGCAGCGCACATTACAGAAGTTTACGAGTTTATAATCATTTTAGTAAAATTATATTTCTTACATATATCTCACAGTTACATCATAAATTGTACCACATACCGGTACTTAAAAATCAAGAATATCTGCTGGGTACAGGATACAGATTACAGGCTATTTAGTATTATTAATCCAGAATGGATTTACACTCACTTCAGAGTTTATCTTCAGAGTGCAGTTTACACTTTAGTGCACATCCTGGATGGACTCTCACTCACTTTGAGGATCATCTTCACTGATGTTTGCTGAGTTCCACAACTACGCAAGGGTGCATGGGTTCATTCAATAGCTACCCTGCCCTCTGTTTGCAAGATATTGAAATGGAACTATGTAAGCAAGTAGATTTTGAAACGGAGAATTGAATTAAACATTCTCCCGCAAAAGAGCCTATAGACCTATGGGGCTATTTTCCGACTACCACCTCAATTACAAGTTAGTTCTTGAAATGATCGTACCATTGTATTTTTAAAATTAACACTTTCTTTAACAATATGGCACTAATTTGAATTTACAAGTGCAGCAATAATCGAGTCACATAGTGTTACTATATTGCACTCTGCATTATGGAGAGCGCGAAGATCACGACATAGTAGATAGACAATAGATTTTTACTAATCTTTACGAATTAAGTGCTTCTGATTAATAATATGCGGATAAAACAATCGCGAAATAGAGTTCTAATAGCGAAATATGGATACATTCGGGAATTATTACTACTGCGTCGTTTTGTAGCGAATTTCATATTCTGAATTTTTTTCGGATTTTTTTTTTCATTTGAATTAGTTACATATCCAAGTAGGATATATTACATGGTATTCCAGGTGTTCTGATTACATTAGTGAACTCAAAAGACGGAGAATTCAACATTTCACTAATCATTTGCAAGTTTTTTTTAGTTTTTAATGAATGTGTGTTAAATACAGTCTCAATCCAACAAATATTGTCTATTGGTCATACCGCACCTTTACTAGAATCCAACAAACTTTAATGTTAATTATTTGGAAGGTAATATTCATACTGAGTTAATACTCCAATTCCAAAATAATTTTATATTCCAAAGTTTTCATTAATTCTCCGCCAAGAGTACAAATCAATCTCCAGCAATCTCTGCCGACACCAATATTAAAAAACCCAAATGATAAAATTAAGCTTCATATATACCTGCTCCTGGCAATAAGTTAAGAAAATATACAATGTTCTTCCGTCCATCTCAATCAACATGATAACGTTGGATAATTAACATTTTTTGAGCTTCTGTATTCTTCCTGGCATCCCTTCAGGTCTTCCTTCCAATTTGCAGAATTAATTTTTCTTATCTTGCCTCTATTACCGTTTTTTCAGTGTTTTCAGATTTCTTTGACCTAGATTCTCTTCCAAACTATGAAAAAAGTTCCATTCTGGCACAAAAATCCTGCCCTCATACCGTATTTAAATATCTACTTATAGATTGTTGTGAAATGTCTTTGAGAAACAATGCAACAATAAAACAAATAAATAGTCATTCATATTAAATTTTTCTGTTATGTTGCATTAGAAACAAAATAGATAATATTAACAGATAACAGTCATCCGTGAAGGTTCAATTTCCATTATTTTTGTTGTGAATGAAAATATAAGACATCTTAAGTATTATTTTGATTTGCAACATGTGAATGTTCAAATTACAAAAATTTTTCTTTCATTTACCCTGTTGAAAATTCAAGAGTGTAATGTGATCCTTAATTTAAGATGTACTTGCATCTAAGTGTCAATGTGCTATCCATTTTCGTACACATGCAGAATGTCTTGATAGATGATTGAATATTGTAATGCAAAATTGCTCTATATTAAAACAAAGTAATATAAAAGTATGTTATTATTATTATTATTATTATTATTATTATTACAAAACCTGCCCCCCCCCACTAAGGGTAGCCCTTACAAACTCAGTATATCCTCAAAAAATTATATATATATATATATATGTAAACATAGATAACTTTAAGAAGTCTAGAAGTGAACATTTATTATATTAGGTTGGTGCATAATTCCGCAGCGATTTTTCGTAAGTTTATTAAACACATCAGATACACATAAGAGAGAAGTTAATCATCAACAATATATTCTCCTTCACTATTTACAATAGTCTGCCAATGCTGGAGTAGTTTTTCTACTCCACGCCTATAGAAATCACCTGGTTTTGAGTTAAAGTCATCAAGCCATGTTCAGAGCGCATTTTCATCTGGAAAGGAAATTCCTTGAAGGTTGTTTGATAGAGAGCGGAAAAGGTGAAAATCTGAGAGCACAAGATTAGGTGAAGAAGGTGGGTACAGAATGACTTCCCAACCCAACTCCTGGATAGTGTTTTGTGTCAGGTTATCATAGTGCGGACTGACATTATCGTGGAGTAGCATCACTTCACACAGTCTTATTGGTCGTTTTTCTTGGATTGCATGTGCAAGACATCTCAGTTGCTGAAAATAAATTAATGTCGGCAGTTATGGTTACACTTCGGGAAAGTAATTCGTAGTACAGCATACCCTCGCAGTTCCACCAAATGCATAACATTATCTTTTGTGAATGCGTGCTGGCCTTTGTATGGGGAGTTGCTACTTTGTTTGGGCTCAACCATTTATTTCTTTTCCTTATGTTAGCATAAAGTCACCATTTCTCGTCACCAGTAACGATATTGGATAGGAATGTTCGATATTGTTCATGAGCCAATCGATGATGAGCAAGCAAAAATGCACATATGGCTACCTGCTGATTTTTGTGGTTTTGGCTTAGAGCATGCGGTACCCATACACCTGATTTTTTAACCTTACTCATTGAATGCAAATGTCGCACGATGGTGGAATGGTAACAGTTCATCACATTTGCCAGTTCTCGGATACACTGATCTGGATCATTGTGGATTAATGTGTTTAAACGGTCTTCATCAAACCTGTAAGGTCTTCCTGAATGTGGAGTGTCACTAATGTCTTAAAACGAGAAAACCATTTTCTTGCCATGCTCTGTCTGATAGCATTGTCCTCATACACAGTGCAAATGTTTCTGGCCGTCTCTGCTGCTTTCACCCCTCTATTGAACTCAAAAAGAAGAATATCTTGGAAATGTTCCACTTTCTCCACTTGACACTCCATTTTGTAGCATCCACGTCTCCACTCACTATCTGCAAAAATGAAAACTTCAATATGTAAACTCAAGCACAATAAAATTGAACTTCAAATAAAAAATGACAATCAATAAACCCATAGCAACCAGAGTACCAACAGGCAAAACAAAAATGCTACGAACTTATGCACCAACTCAATACTACAGTAATGTCACAAAAGGCAAAATTGTAAGAAATAGTGAATAATACATAATAATACTAAAAATCTCAAATTCGACACTTCATTGCAAAAAATTCCCATTCTCCCACTCTGTACCTAATATCGTGATGGGAATATAATGGTGAAACAGTGCGCAGTCTCGCCCGTTCTCATACTACGTGATGACGTAGCGCGGGAAGCATTGCGAACTCTCTCGCAGCTTGCTAGCTTAGCTCAGCTCAACTCCGTAAGGTTTTGGAAGTGGAGTAGGTTAATTGATTATGAATACCAAGAAATCAGAACTAAATATGGCATTTCATATTACTTGTTATTAATTAAATACACTAACTTTTATGAATTCTGTATATTTAAAACATAAAACAATTTTAAGCACAAGAGGTGGATACAGTCACCCCATTCAGAATTTAAAATAACACGAGTCAAAAAAAAATCTGAATCTAAATTTAAAAAATAATAAACAAGTTCACCAAAATTCAGATGTAACAATTCTTCAGTTCGTATACAATAGACCTACATATTATAATTATTTAACAGTAAGTAATTGAATTATTGAAACAGCAGTATAATTTGTGAGATAAAAATAACTATAAAGCTACCTACTAAAATTAATTTTACATTACACATTCAGTTTATGACAAATGGGCCGGTTTCACCAACCTTCACTAAGGTTTTAATGATACTTTAATTTATTTACTGGCTCATCAAATCATTTTTATATCTCACCAACCATCTTTAGCCTAACGAACCAGTAAAACTATCATTAAATTTAGTGATAGAAATTTCCGTCTTTAAATTTTTAATGATTCATTAGTTCCAATATAAAATGGCGGAACGTTTCGACGCAGAATTGTTAGGCCTATATCGGGAATTGCTCGAATATTAAGAGTCAGATGAAGATAATGTTAACCACTTAAGAAAGGATCATTTTGAAAATTTGAATGACATTCACGAAAGATACCGCGTCACGAAGATCGTGGTACTCAAAATTTTAGAAGAAATGTCATAAAAACAGCTGAGACAAAGCTGAAACTAGTCAACTAGGTAACATACAACTGAATTTTTATTTTAACACATGAAAGTGGTTATTATAACTATACCTAAGAAATATTAGTAAATTAATACATAATATGCATTCAAATATAACGAAACTTAATTGGTATATTAACTTTCATTTATTAGAATTATATTATAGCTAGCGATAAGATATGTTTGCACTGGCTTTAAAACAGACGCGAAAGAACTGGATTCATGGATTTTCTTTCCAAAGGAAATTTCATTTCCAGCAGGATAACAACCCCGCGTACACCGCCATAAACGTTCAAAGACGGTTCACGGAAAGGCATGAAAAAGAGGATTGACAAATATCGAGACAACCCACCTCAAAATCCAGATCAGTTGTGGGATCAAGTTCTAGCTACCTGGGAAGATCTCGCTGAGGACCAGAACTATTTCCGCGATCTGATGGACTCAATGCCCCGGCATCCAGGCAGTGATAGACGCCAGTGGCATGTGGAAAAGTATTAGATCCACATGTGTATTTTTTTTCTTTAATTTGTTTGTTTATATATTTTGTTGTATTTCGGGAAGAAAATTGATCTCCCAAGAGTTTTCTTAATTCTCCTAGTGGAGCCAGAGTTGCGAAATAATTCGTTTCACTACAAAAAAAAAAAGAAAATGAAGAAAGATAACATGTATAGAAATTAGTTACGTTAATAAAAATAGTTCTCACCGAGAGTCGAACTCGGGTCCTACGGTTGATAAGGAAGCATACCAATGACTGCTCCACCAAAGAGCCGAGACGTAATATGCGTTACGAGGCATATAATAGGTGCTCGGCTTGACGTCTAGGGGGACAGCGTATATAAAAGTACTCGTGTAAATCGCGGTCAAAATTTCACATTTCCACTACCAAGAGACGTAACAAAACTGTTTTATAATACTGTACACGATTTGTGATATAGTAGACCGTGGTTTCTTATAAAGATGTTCTGATATAGTTATGAAAAATTCATAGATCGCATTTATTTATCCTTAATGAGCCATTACTTACTGTTCATTAAATGTTAAGAAAATTTGGTTGGTGAACAGCTCGAATTTTAGTGAATCGTTAAATATTTTAATATTCAGTAGTTAATGTTAGTTAATGTTTCGTTTGAACTGATTTACTGAAGATTGGTGAAACAGGCCCATAGACATAGTTTTGCTAAATGTACTGTGGTAATGCTCAAATGCCACTGTGTGATGTGAGTTATTCCAAGTACATCATCGATTTAAAAATGTGTCACATTAATAGAATTACTGATACAAGAATAACATTCAATATAATATACATATATAAACAAAGAATTAACACCGTGCACGTACACACAACAGCTGTTTGTTCTGTTCCTCGAGCACTGCGGTGCGATTTAGCGCGCCGCTGCTGCTTCCCAAGTGACGACCAGCGCAGTAGAAAACGAGTTTGAGTCAACCGTCTGCTACACCATTATATTCCCACCACGCCTAATATTACCATTTTTCGAGATTTTTCCCCACATCTGACAACGCTACATCTTTTTGTGACAAAGAACTTGCCCACCTTTCACCTTGAGAAACAACGCGTTGTTCCAGGATAGCAAACTTTTCAGTCGAAAATGCGCACTTATTGAGCAGATTGTTATAAAACAAAGAGTATAGCAAGAGAACATCACACACAATGTGGAAAACCGCCAATTAAAAACCTTGTAACTTACAATGTTGTTCCTGCTGATGCTTCAATTGTTGAAAATATTCTTTCTGTTAATATTGCTTCTTTTCTTCACACAAGATTTTCATTATTAATTATTCAGAATTTTATTATTGTCTCTCTAGGCTTCGTTTTATTATCAATCATCGAATAAAAAATGTTTTATTGCCTTTGAAATCAGTTCCAATTCATTTACAAATCCTTTTTGTGCTTGTTTCTGTTCAGTTTCTTGCTACTTTAGATAGTTGTTTCTATTTCTCTTTATTCTCATCTGTTCTATTTTTAAACCATTCTCTCCAGGAGTTGTTTTTCCTTTTAACTGTTGCTTTAGCCTCTCATTCCTCCGGGAGTTTCTCTATATCTTCTCTTCCTACACTTCTCCCACAGACTTCTTCTGCAGTTTTTGTGAAAACATCCCAAAAACCTATTCCATTCTGCGCTTCCAGATTGCACTTCATCTTTTGGAACAGCTTTTATAATTTCTTTGGAAAACTTACCTTTGATTTCTTTGGCTATTAATTTCCATGTTTTTAATTGTACGAAACAACTTCTTGCAATTATCCAGTAGTTAGCAGTTAAAAGTCTGTGGTAACTTCTTCACCTTGCTTGATACCTGTTAAATGTTTCCATATCTCGTGGGATACTATAAAATAGTCAATAATTGTTTCTTGTGTTAAGTCCCAAGTGTAGCATGATATATTGTGACTTCCTCTTCTGAAGCCATCCGTTTCTATCGTCAAATTGTTTCTTAGATAGGAAACTGATGGCTTCTTAGACGTAATCTAGCAAATCCTCCTTCCTCACAATGTCCCCTTACTATTATAGCATCAATATTTAAATTACCTTCTAGTGCATTCAAAATGGTTTCTTCTTCATATATGTAACCAAACTGCAGAGTAGCAGCAGCAGCATCTATTGCCCAGGCACTTGAAAGTTCTCCATTCGCCTTCCCAGTATAATTTAGAGTCCGAATCTAGAATTTTCGTAAATGTTCTTGATTCATCAAAGTCTTCTAGGTTACACAGAATGCAAAATTCCAATTTTAAACAGGTGTGCTGCTAAACCTGTAGAGTATAAAATGCATAAACTTGCGTTATGTTTATTTCTTTACTCCTTGTTAAACTTTTTATTTTCAAAATTCGGCTGTTTATTAATTCTACCCTGAGTATATAATTAATTAATTTAGGATGTATAATCACAAATATGAGATATTCCACATCAAATCGAGCAGGCTTGTGACTTTGATGTTTCGAAATAGTCCGAAAATTTTTGTGTGTGTTTAGGAGGTTAAGAAAGAAACCCTGTAAAGTTTTATTTCAGTCAAAAAATTTTTTTGTAATTTAAATCAAAATTGAAAAAATAAAAAAATGAGCAAGCATTGATAGACATAAAAGCTTGTAACTTTGGTTCTGTGTCACACAGAACTCATCTTAGGCTCAATTGAATGTTTAAGAATTGTAGTTTTATTTCACATGGCTAATATCTTTTTTTGAATAATTTATTGTAAATACAACACTAATACATTTTTAAAATTGAATTTTCAACATGTTCGCGAGAATTAAAGAAAATTAAAAAATAATCAATCTATTTCCCGTTTAATTTTCTCAATGTGCACGTAGTTTGAAGATGGAACTGCGTGTGCTGCATGTACTTGTGGGACGCATAGCTCCACTCAGCGATAAGGATCAGACAGGAGATGTATTTTGACTGTCATAAAAGAATTCATCAATAAGGAGCGGATTCCTATGTAATTAAATATTATTTTTGCGTGTGATAAAACACAGCAAAGTTAAAAATTCCGAATATGAAGTTTCAAGTTTAAAACCCGAATTTTATTTCACATAAAAAAATACTTACTTTCACAAAAAAATTATGTAAATACATATTTTGAGGAAATCTATTATAAACACATAAATCTTGGAGTTTTTTTTACTTAAATAATTTTTTTACAATAACTTTTAAATATTTTAAAACTAAATCAATTATATCACTCAGAAGTATTTTATCTTTTTTAAGAATTCTTGGCTGCTTCGTGTTTCTAAGCGGTGTGGTGTATCCGTGATCCATTTTTGTAATAGTATCGCCTCAAGTTCTGAGAACTGCTAGGCAGCATATCAGTGTTATTATCAGAGAATAAATTAACATGGACAAGGAGGAGAGATCTTGCAGCACATAATTAGGATTGTTTATTGTTGCTGAAGATGATTTCATTCGACACTTTGTTTGTGAAACACAACAGATAAGAGCTCGGGTATGAACATTATTTAATTTAAACAAATCTCTCTCCTCTCGCTCATGTCTATCAAATAAGGCAATATATCTTGTTGTGATTCCCTGTTACTGGGCTTTGTCGATCGATATCCTTCAAGATATACTGAAAGATGGTTGTTTAAAAAACGATTTGGCTTTCCTATTAGCAAATCTAAGCTTTTTGTGTGACACCATAAAAAAAACTCGAAACATCAAAAACCTGTTGTCTGAAACAGGGAGGTGCGTGCCGTGGAAATTAAACTAGACTCGCTACCAGGTTCAGAAGCACAATTACTAAGGGACAAATTCCAGAATGTGTTTGGGAAAAACAGTGGATATAAAAAAATGTGTAAAGTTGCTCAAGTATTGGAGGATATGGCTTTAGGTGAAATTGACAGCGTTTGTGTTTGGGACATTCCTTTCTTTAAATATACACGTCTGACGTCCTGTGATGTGGAAAGCTCGTTTTCACTGTATAAGTCGTAGTTCTGAGATAATCAGCATGCATTTGTGATGGAGAATTTGGAGATGATCTTTGTTGTTCACTGCAACTCTCGGCCAACTACTAGCACTCAAGTGTGGTTGGTGAGTACCTAGTAACATTTTTTTTTTCAAGCTAAGTAAGATATTTTATTTATTTATTTATTTATTTATTTATTTTACTTATTTATTTATTTATTTAACCTGATAGAGATAAGGCCATCAGGCCTTCTCTTCCCCTCTACCAGGGGATTACAACTACAATATTAAGAATACAATTACAATTATAATTACAATTAATATTAAATTTACAGATACAATAAAAATCAAAGTACTAAAAGATTAACTGATTAATAAAAGCTAGACAGTTTATTGTAAAAGTTAAGAAGAGAGAAGCATTTCTTTTATTAAGTACAAATTAAACCTAATCTACGCAGCAAGAAAATGCTTAATAAGTTTGCTTTTGAATGCTACTAAATTCCGACAGTTTCTGGTGTCACTGGGTAGGGTATTCCACAAGCGCGAGAGCGAGATTGTGTATGATGATGAATACGATGATGTCTTATGTCATTAAAAAAAAAAATATTTTTTATTTTTAGCAAAGATTTTCGTACTTTTTAGCATATAAAAAATAAATATATTTACATTTTTTAGCACATAAAAATCCACTCCCTATTCATCAATAGTGTTGAGTAAACACTTCCTTGCGGAAAATTACACTAATCCTCATTCCATGGGTACATAAAGACCCCTCATATCAACAAACATGCCTCAAAATCCTTCCGCATCCCAACTGATGATTGGTTCTGTGTTCGCATTGGAAAATGAGGCATGCATTGACATGTGTGGAGCAATGATAGATAACGACACATAACAAACGATAATTTTAAACTTACAACCTAACATAAAACCTCGAATGCATGCGGGATTTTTACAAGAATGTACTTATATTTTGAAGTGTCCACGTCAAGTAACGGACTGTATCTGGCTTTCACCTTATGATCCTGTTCTGTTTTAGGCCTGAATTACCGGTAACTGGCTAGCCATTATAGCTTGCACTACTACTGTACACGCAGTTTAACACTGCACAATACGTATTATATTACAGTATAAACAGCAAATAATAACAGAAACTGACCGACCGTCATTCCACATCTCTGTGGGTTAGTGTTTTGATTGGTGATGCACCTCCTTGTTACGTTATCACACCTCATTGCAAAGGTCACTATAAACTCCGCCTACAAATCATATTATTTCGTGACAACCTTAATTAGTTTTCCAGATGTTTGAGATGGGCGGGGCATGTAGCACATATGGGCGAATCCAGAAATGCATATAGAGTGTTAGTTGGGAGACCACAGGGGAAAAAGACCTTTGGGGAGGCCGAGACGTAGATGGGAGGATAATATTAAAATGGATTTGAGGGAGATGGGTTATGATGATAGAGAGTGGATTAATCTTGCACAGGATAGGGACCGATGGCGGGCTTATGTGAGGGCGGCAATGAACCTCCGGGTTCCTTAAAAGCCATTTGTAAGTAAGTAAGTTGCTTCAAATATCGTATTACCTCCTTGTGTTTAGACAGACAGCAAGTGTGTGTAACAGCTGTTCTTCTGGAAAGGGGTCTTATTTAACAACTTGCAAGATTTTTATGAAGAAAACATTATTGAGAAAATTACTTACAGGCAGTGAGTGGCAGTTGATTAAAACAAATTTTGAAATTATAGAGGCACAAGATGAGGGACTTTTTTTTTTTTAGTAAAGTTGTTTTATACAATAAGTCATAATAAGCGAGCCATTTTTTTAAATACAGTGTTTGCATAGGATTTAGATGGGAGCTTTAGATTTCGCCGTTATAGCCAATACGTTGTTAAAAGCGATGACGCTATAAACAGTTTCAACTGTAGTACGAAATGAAAATATAAAAATTGGAAATTTATCCTTTGAAGAGGCGGAAAACTGCAACAGTAACAAATATAAATGACACTCGGGAGCAAATTAAATGCAGAATAAATATGGGAAATGTCTGTTATTATTCGGCTGAGAAGCTTTTGTCATCCAGTTTGCTCTCAGAAAACCTGAAAGTTAGAATTTATAAAATAGTTATATTATCGGCTGTTCTGTATGGTTGTGAAATTTGGACTCTCACTTTGAGAGAGGAACAGAGGTTAAGGGTGTTTGAGAATAAAGTGCTTAGGAAAATATTTGGGACTAAGAGGGATGACGTTACAGGAGAATGGAGAAAGTTACAGAATGCAGAACTCCACTCATTGTATTCTTCACCTGACATAATTAGGAACATTAAATCCAGATGTTTGAAATGAACAGGGCATGTAGCACGTATGGGCGAATCCAGAAATGCATATACAGTTTGGGGTGTGTTAGTTGGTAGGCTGGAGGGAAAAAGGCTTTTGGGGAGGCCGAGACGTAGATGGGAGGATAATATTAAAATGGATTTGAGGGAACTGGGATGTGATGGTAGAGACTGGATTAATCTTGTTCAGGATAGGGACTGATAGGAAGCTTATGTGAGAGCGCCAGTGAACCTTAAAAGCCATAAGTAAGTAAGTGTGTGTATATTTACTCATAGAATACCTATAAAAAGTTTCATAAAAATTGGTGACATGAGGTCATTTTCTCTTTAAACTTCCAAATTGGCGTGGAATGACTCGTATACCTCTGAGTCAGGTTCTGTCTGATATGTATATCCGTTATCAGGCAGTACATCTCACTTGATGATATGTGCAGGGGAAGAACAATTGTTTGTATGCATCTGAAGTCTGATTAGTGTAATATGTAGCTAATTGGTGATGTATGCAATGGAGAGGGAAAGGAACTGGCCACCCTACCCCATTATCTCCTGGCCTAGTTGCCTCATAATGGTACCATGTTGGTATCACTTGTGAGGTTCAAACCTGTCTTCGGACAGTTTACTAAACAACAAACAACAATCACAGATATTCCATTTCTTTTCCAGACCAAATGATGATGTATTTCCTTTCTTCCTTTGCATATCAGTTTTGTTTCACTTAATCCTAGAATATCTGCATACAGACCATCTGGTTCTGTTTACATACTTGTAATTTCTGTTTTTTCTCAGTATTTTATCTTCAATTTCATGTGTGTATTTTTCGTTCTTTTCTGAGGATCCATGTTTCAGTGCCATAAAGTAACATTGATTGAATTATATAAACAAGGGTGCTTCAGAAGTAAGGCAACAAGAGCTCTCATGGACAAACTTTATTTCCTGAGACATAGTAGTAGGGCACTGGTACGAATTACTTTTCAACATAGTCACCATGCTTGTCCAAACACTTGTTCCAACAGTAGACCAAGGCATCGATATCTGCATAGAAAAAATCTGCATCAAATCCCTCAAGCCACACCATGACAGCTTGCTGAATTGCCATATCGATGTTGAATTGCTTACCATCCAGGTGCTTCTTCAATGGTCCGAAGAGATGGAAATTACTGGGTGTTAGGTCGGGGCTGTAGGTAAATGGTCCAGTACCTCCCTCCAGAAGCGCTGATTCGAACTGTAGATCGCCACAAGATAAAAATGAATTTCTGCTGGTGAGATGCCCTTCAGCTTATACTACGCATTTCCTCATTTGACCCTGTTTCCTTGTGCGCAACCATCTTAAAACAGACATTGCGAGGATCTGACGCAACATATGCGCCATCTAATGGCTGCGTGTTAAGCTGTGGTCTGCTGCTGCGGCCCTGGTGGAAAATTCGAACAAGAGGAGAATATGTCACCCGTGAGAGCTCTTGTTACCTTACTTTTTTAAATAAACTTGTATTTGCAACATTATACTGGGTGAACAATAAGCATTGAACCCATGTGCTCGGCTTGTCCATCTACCAGGGAACAGGTGTCAGAAATGCAGAGCACGGTAAAAGTTAAACCTATCTATGAGTGTTTACAAATAACACTTAAAAAGTAAAAGTAATTTACTATTCCATATCACGCAAGGAAATGCTGGAACTGCCTGCTTTCTTTCTCCAGACATTTTCGGCATCCGTTTATGAAATTTAAATACAGTTCCTTCTGAGGAATGTGTATTAACATACCCACTTATGTGGAACCATGCTTCGTCCGAACCGTTGCTGGCACATAGCATGATCGAGCCTGGGTCTCTGAGCATCATGACAATTTCTGCCGCTAGGTTCGCGTCGCAGTCCTATTAAATGATGAATAGTTCCATTACTAAGCATTGTGCATCGTGAAAATTCTTTGATTAATTTTGCATTACTGATCAAGTACGAAGATTATAAACATAACAAGCATGTTACAGTCTTATTTGAGATTTATTGATGACTTGTTAAATATCAGTATGCAGATTTTCAGCTTCATTTAATGGAATTTACAATTTTGTTTCCCGAAAGTCTGAATTTGTTCAATTAAAAATTTTGCTTCCAAACTACATTGTTCATCTGGTTCATTTACTTTGGCAAGTTGATTGTTTTCAGTTCCGTGTTTTTCCTTCAGATTTCGTTCCCTCTAATTTGTTATAATTGCTAAAAGTGAGCTACTTTCAGACATCATCATCATTATTATTATTATTATTATTATTATTATTATTATTATTATTATCATCATCATCATCATCATCATCATCATCATAATACTAGTATAGTTCTTAGTTTGTCTTGCCTTAAGACAATCAGTAGTGTTATTCGAGAAGTAGAGTATTATTTACCATCATCATTTATAGTGGCAAAATATTCCACGACAATGGTTAATTATTACTGCTGAATATTGACTCATATACAGTTTGCATTATTTAGGATACAACATATGCAGCAATGTGATTTAAATGTTGAGCATGACGAGTTTATTGTGACGTACTCCCTCATCCTCCAAGCCAAATCAAATATTGTTACATTACAAGTAATAAATAAATAATAATTACTACAATTATTCGTTGTGATGAAGTACAATTATCACTGCATGGTGTACCGAAGATTTTACTTTATGTTTTCATTAAATTGACATGTCATGAGTGACGACAGAAAACAGCTCAGGGGAGCGAGATGCAGACATTACTAAAAATGAAATGGGGATCGGGGAGAGCAGATGCGCATGTGCCTTTGGGCAGCAAAATTCTAAAAAAAATCGTCCCTGAGATATTTGTTTATGTTTTGGGAAATGGTCAAATTCGAAAACCATTTCTAATCACATATATTGCAGACTAACTTCCTAATTAATTTAATCCTAACTCCTAATTTAAAAACTGTTTACACACAGTAAAATATCATAGCATTTGCTATTACTATCCACTACAGGTTAATCAGCAGGCCTATTAGATATTTACTTCATCACTGCAAGGTTTGCAAGAAAAATCGCACAATTGCACTAATCATGTATTGTGACTGCTGTTTGCATTAGTGAAAATCATAACACTTCAACGTCAATATATTTTTAAAAAAGAAAGGGATAAGTTAGGCCCACTTACAATTGATTAAATTATGAAGTCAGGGAAATGGAAGATAATACAGTACCTTAATTCATTGGAATAATAATAATAATAAATACGTGAAAAGGGTAGACTACAGTGTTCATGTAAAATATATTAAGTTTATTTCATTATTTCCGAAAAGGTACGGTTTATGAATTGAACAACAGGAAGGTAGTACCTTAGTTTATAATATGTAATATCTTATAATATCAAGAATGACAGCCATTCATTTTAATATAGTTGAGACGAAGTTTTGAAATTACGTCTATTGACCATAAATTATTGTATGAAGCATTTAATAAGCAACGGTGAGTCCTTTAAATGTCCCAAATGTCAATGTCATTTAAGTGTTCTGCTATGAATATCTAGGACTGAACAGCGCTCCGAGCGGCGGAATTGGCATTATGAGGGAACCACTTCAGACCCGTATTTCAGCTTGTATAATCTAGTAAGCAACGGTCCGAACACAAGATGAGATTAAAAGACAAATCCACACACTTTAGATGAACTAAAACATTTGTGAAGAAATGCGAAAAACGCCTAAGTGATTTTTTAGGCATGGGAGGGGGGGAGAATTTACCAGAGAATGTCCGGTTTTGTCTAAAGTTTCTTGTGTGAGCACAGTATGCTGCTTATCTTCAAGACTTCGTATTTAACGAAATTTATTTACCAGTGTATGAATTGTATTTCGACCTTAATGCCCGAGAATCTCTCTTGAAATAATCTCCTTAGAACCCTGGACAATTCCATATGCACATACAAATCACAGCCATAAACATGACGAGCTGTGTGTATGGGTCTAATGTTTGTTGTTTGGTAGTAGAAGAGAGTATTGTGGAAAAAAGAAGCAAGTTAACAGTTCCTATAACAAGAGTATAAGTTGAAGTAAATGAAAGGAGCACAGGGAATTAAAAAATATTAAAAATAAATCATTCTTCAGGACTTCATCTAATAGATAAAGGAAGAAGCAATTTCTTTTCCTAAAATCCGTTGCACTTGGTGTACAATACTGTAAAATAATTATATATTATGTAATTCAGTTTATGAATGCACTTCTAATGACTACTTTATTATTTTTCAGTTTTGTTGATGAATATGATCCGACAATAGGTAAGCATTACAAATGAATTATACACTGTTGCTTGCATTCAGATATATATAAGAACAACTTCTCACATATTTTTTCTTCTTATTTGTAGAGGACTCATATCGGAAGCAGGTTGTCATTGATGGAGAAACTTGTTTGTTGGATATACTTGACACAGCGGGACAAGAGGAATATAGGTTGATATACCTTTAATTCTTGCATACTTTTAAATTCCAGAATGTCAGGAAAAATTTGACACAGATTGCATGTGTTGGATTTGTTGCATGTGTTTGTAGTGTAAGCGAAATTTGTCTACATTTGTTGCTTGTAGTTCTTGATAGATATTGAAATGTGTGTACATAAACTGTAATTAGGATATTGGTTTGTTGTAATTTTTGTTTTGTTGGTTAATATGTTGTGTAAAGGATGCATGCAATGTAGAAGAGTGTCATACTAGAATAATTTTATTTCGACAGAATATTGTGTGCATTATCATTCATTATCAGCACCGTTGTCATTATTTAAATTTTGCTTTAGTTGGTTAATGTTACATATTATCTAAAAAATATTTTCATGAAATTTTTTTTTAAAAGACCATCGTCACATAAAACATAAAAGATGTAGAAAATAAACTATGATAGGATTGAAGAATAAGTATCAGTTTATAAATTGTCTGTTGTATCTATTGACAAAATTAATTTTCTGGTTAGTATTTATGTGGGTAAACATGGGTAGGACCACGTATAAGGTAATTCAAGTCACTTCAAACTTTTATTTTGTTATAAATGTTATAATATTTGAGGCAGAAAGAAAAAACATCACTGTGTTGGACAAAAAAAAAAATTGGGTTTTCATTTGTTACCTTTTGCACTTCCATAGTTAACCATTTATTTATTAAAACATTATAGATTTTATTAGTACTGATAAATAATTTTGAAGTTTTCAAATACAGTTGGTCCAGTGCCAGCAGTACCGTGTGTTCATTTCAAAACTTCCCATTTCGAATAAGTTTAGATGTGCAGGGCACACGATTTTGAGGAAGAATACGTCAATTTAGTTTTCAAGGGAGAAGTTCTATCTATTATTCTCCCTTTAGGGGAGGGCACAGACTGGGACTGTCCTCACACGCAGGCCGCTTGTACCACCTGGAATGGAATGCTGTGCATGTCCTAAGGCCCCTGCACACAGATCCTGCTGTGCACTGCCCTACAGCCTACATAATCCCTTTACCATTCTAAGGAGGACTCATCGCGGTTGCACGAGGTATTGAGAGCCGGCCGGAGAGCCCAAGGTGCATAGTGCTACCACCAACAACAATGGCCACATATCCTCGGAGTCCAAGTCTGGCAGCAGCCCACTGCTGACTCAACATCAAAGCAAGCTTGAAACCTAGGAAAGAATCTGAGATGATGATGATGAAAGAGGGGAAGTGTAAAAACCTCAACCGTGTAACTTACCCCAACCAGAATTTGAACCTGGGCCCGCTCGTTTCACAGTCAAACATGCTGTTACTCCACAGCAGTGAACGAGGGGGAAGTTTAAACCCAATTTTCTGTTCCACCCCTTCACTTCAACTACCTCCACTTTTGAGTTTCAAATTGCACTCTCTATTTTCGGATACATCATTTTAAAGAAGATGATAAAACCACGGTCGACTCTAGTAGAAGGTCAGAAGGCAGGAACTTGACAACATGTGCATCAGGCATCAGTCTTCTTACGAGCGCATGGTGTATGTGATTTAAGCCTTGCTTTCACTTATTGAAGAGTATTTACAATTTATGCTGAGTTTTTGTTTTTAAGTATTGGTAGAAATCAACCCAGTATGGATTTCTAAAATGGTACTCAGAAACATTTGAAACAGCAGACAATATAGAAACAGAAAGAAACGAAGTGGTAGATGTACCGATAGCTTCATTTTTTAGAGTTATCCGAGATCCTGATACTTTTAGCTGTGAAGCTGATACCTCCAGCCTTCTGAACATATCAGCTTATGCCTCTTTCAAAGTATCTTCAAAGTTACATTGCTCACTTTGTATTGATTAATTGGAGGGAAAGAAACCAACAATCAAGATATTTATTTTGACACTTTGAATCGAGGAGTACTTTACTCTTCCTTCAGATTTTGTACTTTACGTTGTAACAATTGCCTACTGCATTGTAAATACATTGATTTCAAACGGTGTTAATGAAGAAAACTGTGTAAAATGTGGAAATCAAAAGAAGTTGTTGAAGTTACTCTCAAAAACAGTCTGTGTAGTGATGTTGGCTTTGTATGCCCACATTCGATGGAATAAGTTAAACTTGCTGATATAATACTTTCAGGCATTATGAACTTAGTTAAATAATAATATTCACTTCGGAATATATACTGTATTTCTTTCACGTGTTAAAATACAGTATGTATACAGTATATATTCTGAAGTTATATAGTGTTAAAAGTTATATAATCAAGGTGAATAATATTCAAAGGTAAGGAATGATATCATACGTGCCAGTAAACCAGTGTATGGTAAGAGAAAATTTTAGATAAAGATGTGAAAAATGTAGACCTAAATAAGATAAAATGTAGACATTTAGGCCTAGGAAGTCCACGCCTGTGGAGTAACGGCTAGCATGTCTGGCCGTGAAACCAGGTGGCCCGGGTTCGATTCCCGGTCGGGGCAAGTTACCTGGTTGAGGTTTTTTCCAGGGTTTTCCCTCAACCCAATGTGAGCAAATGCTGGATAACTTTCGGCGCTGGATCCCGGACTCATTTCACCGGCATTATCACCATCATATCATTCAGACGCTAAATAACCTAAGATGTTGATAAAGCATCGTAAAATAACCTACTAAAATATAAAAAAAAGGCCTAGGAATAGTACAGTATGTATTGAGTATTGCATGTAATGTAATGGAATAATGTTTTGATAAACAATAATAGAACTGTCGTGTAGATATTGGAAATAAGATAAAAATATCTAATAATCAAGACATGACTCTTTGTAAGATATCTACAATGTCTTTTTATAAATGAATATTACTGAATTTTGAAAAAAAGTGGCCTAGCCTAACTGGATAAATCCATTAATTCTGGCTGAAAACCAACGTAGCCCTATGACATAAACAAATTACAATATAACAAAATGTGTTTAATATTCACGCCTGTGAATTGTATATGTGTTTGAGTTTTGTACATAGTGTAATGAAAATTTTTTATAGATAATATAAAACTATAGCATGTGGGAAATGACGAGAAGAATAATGAAGACACGACATACCCCTTACGAAACCTTGTATTAAATTACAGCAATTTTTTAAAAGATAATATTATTCAAGATTTTAAAAATATATAAGAGGATTACTTTACTTTGTTGCAAATGTAGGTATATATTTATCTATCTATAATCTGTAATGTATTATACTGACTCCTTGTACAACGTATGATTAACTTTTTAACTGTTTTCTTCTGATATTAACAATAAGCTCCCTGGTTCTGTTAGTGAAGTATGACAGCAATATGACTGACAACAGCAGACGACAGAGTGTTGCCAAGTTGAGCCTTCCGACCTTCTACTAGAGTCGACTGTGACCCTATCCATATATATATAAATTGAAATAATGGTAATTCGGTCCATCCGTTTGTGAAAGAGAGCCAAAAACATATCAGCTAATATATAAAAGTGAAAACGAGAGAGAGAGAGAGAGAGCATGCATGCGCATATACAAATGGATGTTAAATTATTTTAAAAAATAAATAGATGAAACATGCATTTATAATATTAAAGTAGCTTCTTCTACAGTCAGTGTTGTTTATTTCTATTATATTCAACATCAGCTTTCATGGGGCTGTGGAAAAATAACACAAAATTAAATAACAGTGTTGATACATTATGAAAGGCATAATCTAGAAAATACAGGCAATAAGTAGCTATTACACAGTCCAAGACCATATTATGAATGTTTTGATCCAATCGTAGAAAATGAGCAGGATGCATCTTATCCAATTGAATTTTTTGAAACCATACGGAATGCCATCACATAATTTAATACTTAATATTGAATTATCAATAATACTATTGCGAATTATTGACCCACCAAAATTATACAAGAAACAAGAGTTGGCATGAAAAAACTCAATAGGGTGGTCCTTATCAGAGGAGTAAAAATGAAACTTATTAAATTTTAATGGACTTAGGGATGAATGTGAGACGTAACAACAAAAAGAACTGTGTAAAATTTTATTACAAAAGAAACAAATTTAGAGGGCTTAAATTTTCAGACTTCTACAATAAAATATTATGTTAAACACGAATAATATTGATCATTAAAGAAAATACCAGTATTAACTTTCTTCTCATGGTATTTTAAAATTGTGCTCTTCTTTGCTTCAGGAATCCTCTTTTTATGTTCTTTTACCACCATCATTAAGTCTTGTTTCTGCTCCTCATTCGCCTTAAGAAGTTGGTTGAACTCTTGAACTCTTGCCCTACCTCACTCTGCAGTGTTGTTGACATTCCTTCAGCATTGATAAGTTCTTATATATATTTCCATTCAGTTGGGTTCTTTGAGAGGAATGCCTTGGAATTGATATAAAAAATCTCAAAAAAGAAATGTGTTAGAACCAGCTGATTGATATTGTCAATTTTTATGATAGCTCTAATATCACGATTTCTACTTCAGCTCCTACTATGTAGAGCTTCAACCATCAAACGCTTGGTTTGTGATGGGAAAATCCTATAAAAAAAAAAAAAAGCAAACCCTACAAGTTTCTCTGATAGGTACCAAAGATGTTGAACAAACTTGTTTCTGGCCACATTTGCTATCTCTGATCAGTTTCTTTATATTCATGGAGAGACTTTAGTGGACAAATATAAATCCTGGGGTTTGAAATAGCTTTTACGTAAACACTTGCCACAAATTTTCAAAACCTCGTTAATTCCCCCATCTCACTAGTCGTAAGCTTAAACTGTTCTCTAACCAAGAATATCTTGGAAGCATATATGGCTTGGTGAATGGCTATCATACGAATTCCTCTTTTTGGTGTTCCTTCTAAAAATATAGTGGTCAACTCTGTAATCATCTCTTGGTTGCTGCTGATTTTGAAGAATGTTTTCGAAGTATTTCAGAATTTCTTGACGTATATTAACAGGAAATGTTATTTTGTCCATCAAAGGAGAGAATCTTGTTTTGTCTATGGAGTCCCAGAACTTTTGAAACCGTTTGTGTGATAGTAGTCATATTCTTTAAAATAATGATCTACATTGAAAGCCCACAAGGAAACAGTACCTCACTCCAATTTTATAGCAGGGTCATTCCATACAAAATCTTAAAATTTGTAACATCAAGTTCTGCATTTTTTCAATTTTCTAGTAAATGAATGTCATAATAAGACATGATAATAAATAGTTAAATGGCCTAATATGAACTTCATCTCACCAATGGTTGAAAAGTAATGAAGGGTGAAATATTCAGGGAGTTGATATGTAGACTATTGTTAAAAATATTATTAAAATGACATGCTTCATTGTATCAACGTAAAAATTGTGCCACTACAATGATGACTATATATATTTAAACCTACTTCTGAGTTATTATGGATTTTTACTTCGAGCATGTATTAAAACTTACATTAAATTAAAGAAATGTTAATATTTTCAAATTGAATTTTTTTTTTTTCATCATGCTCTATTTTTTACGGTCTTAATCTATTACAAAAATTTTATTATGCGATCTCCAATACTTTGGGAAATATTAAATAAACCAGAATTGCAACGAAAAAACTCCGTTAATCTACTCAATCATGAACACGATTTTCAAATACTTGCGGAGTGGCATTTCTTTGGAACTAGTCACGGTAAAGGGCCCAGTGGTAGTGTAAGGGGTACAATCAAGCGACTCGCTGCAAAAACCAGGAACTCTAATTTCAACTCCTAAAGGACTGTATGATTGGTCAAAATGCAATATACAGGGAATTATTGTGTCATTCACATCCATTGAAAAACATGAAGAAGTAGTTACGAAATATAAATCCTCAAAGATTTGCCGGCCTCAAGACTGTTCCCGGGACAAGAAGTATTCACTGTGTGGTTCCAGTTAATGGAAAGTTAGCAATAAAACGCTATTCTGCTTCATCAAAAGTATCGAAACTAATTGAAATCAGACGTGTGACGCACACCGGTTGTCAACATGAAAACGCTTCACAGTGACCAGCAGCAGTGATGGCGCATGGCGCAGCGGCATAGATCACCCTTTACACGGCGAGTTGTTTTAATTTATAACTTTCTTATTTTTGAAGATCCCATTATGAAAATTTGACAGCGTAATGAAAATGCTCAGTAAATTGTCATTTAATTTTTTTATATGAATTGAAATATTCGATTTTATGTAATGGTGTTTTTTTTAATATATTTTTGAATTTCTTTAAACACAATTTTCAGAGCTGCACTGAATTATAGTATCTTAATAACCTATTTTGTAAGCTATCTAACGATATCTTTAAAAAAAAATTTGTAATTATTCTTATGGTCAGAAAACAAATTTAAAATAGAGATATGTGCTCAAATAAATATATTTTAACTGCCCATTACATTTAAACGGTAGCTGTCGCAAATATAATTTTGTACATGATTAATATATACGACATAAAGAGTTGAATGTACAATTTTTAACAAATTTGAAGATATGAATGTTTTTCGTCATACTGTTTTGCATGGGATTACCCAGCAATATATTAATAACAAAAGATATCTTCTCACAGAGTCTACCAGCATAACTTGCTAAATGGCAGGGTTTATCAATATAGCCAAGAATTCAAACAAATAAATGTAAATTGAAGGCATTTAAGTCAAAGCATTGTAAAATATATAATAATAATTTGTTATTTGTGGGTAATTGGGTATGTTTATTAATATGCTAAGTTGAAAATTTTGGACTATGGTAGCTACCTCTAAATATGATTTTATTTTTGTAAAATTTTGTAGACATTCATTTTACACCATTTGTCACAATTTCCAAGGGTAGCTCAATAATATTTAATAACTTCAAAAATAAGGGCCACCCTAAAACTCATACAAAACGTAATAGAAGTGACAACATTAACTGGCAAAATAAAAGGAGATGTTTTTATTCCACGTATTCCTGTGATTAGCATTCATAATGATCATATTAAAATAAAGCTCAAAGTTCCAGGCATGAACTTAGAAACTCCGTGTTTTTCACGTCGTCAACCATGTATGTAGCTTGCTTTGGAATGGGTACGCCTAAACAGTTATATATATGCTGTGTTTATGCAGTAGAGGGTAAAACGAATTGTATGCATATCAAAATGCAATTCATTGATACTTTTGCCATATTGCTAATCTAGTATATGATTGTACTGAAAATAACAGTATATTATTAATTCTAAAATATTTCGTCAGCCCCTCAAAATGTTGTTGTTCATGTCCAAAATGATTGCGAAATTATATCTGTATAAACATGTTGCCAATGTAGTATATTAAGCCTATTGGAAACAACATTCTCCTAATTTTTAAAATATATGTTCCTCAAAATATTATTCTTTAGGTCTAAAAATGACTTATTGCGAGATGATTATCATAAAGGCAAAGGTGTCGCACTATATGGGGAGTATACACCAGCAAACAAGTGGATTCATGATCATAAGGGCTTATTGTGTGCTAAATGGACAGAAACAATTAAAATGACAGCAGATGTGTCTGGACCATGTTCTCCGTCAGGCAGATCTCAAGACGGTACCTTGTGTTGCCATTGCTGCAGAGAGCACCAAACTCTTGGGCACCTGTCTGTATGGGGAGATACTGCGCAATAGTAGGCACCATCACATTCAGGGCGCGATGGCTCATCTCTGAGGGATCATGGCTACACCATCTATGAGGTTTCTCATCTGGCCACAAATGGCAGTACTCGGCACTTAGATATAATTGTGTTTAAACCAAACTCAAATCAACTTTATGAATCATGAGAAAATTAAAAGTTAAAGTACAAAAAATTTAATGGAGTTTTACTGTATGTGGAAAATGTGCAGTAGTTATAACATGACAAGTAGAAGCACACTTAACAAATGGCTTAGCTTAACAAAACAAATAACACAATAAGCATTGTACAAAAAATCGTTTTATAAATTAGGCACTCAATGCTGTTCTGACTGTATGCGATGAGTTTTTTTTTTCAAACTATAAAACTTTCTAGAGTCAAAACATTAAAAGTGTTACAATTTTTAGAATACCAGTGTGGTGTCATCTTCAATATCCTTCGAAGATGGCACCACACCAGTGTTGAAACTGGGCCTGCCTGTCATGAAGGTACATTACCTTTTTTAAAAATTGTAACACTTCTAATGTTTTAACTCTAGAAAGTTTTATAATTTTAATCAAGTGTTAAAGCGAATAATAAACAGTGGGTTTCTTTGAGTCTGAATTTGTATTATTGCAATTCATCAACAATTTAAATACAAGAAGTGTTGAAATAGCCTACATTATAAAAAAAAAAGGGCAATAGAAAAATTGCCGGTCACAGTTATGTCTACACAAGCTAATGTGAAGGGTCGGGGAAGAAACATCAATGTCCAAAATAAGATGTTCTGGGAAAATGACATTTTAACGCTTGGATATCGACTGCTCTTTCCTCGCAGTACATATCTTCAAACCTGTTTTACATTGCTTATTAGCGCGTGGTGACTCGACAGGCTCATAGTACTCCTGAAAGTGAACAGAGTGTACTTACTGAAATAAAAAATGTCAAAGGTGGACGTTGACAATTTTAATAATCCCGTGTGGTGACTGGGGTTAAAGAATGATCCCAACGTAGTCCATGCGTGTCGTAAGAGGCAACTAAAATGGACACCCAGTGCCTGGGGGTATAACGCATCACACTGCCTTCAGGGGATATAAATATGGGCAATGGAAAGGTTACCCATCAAACCACTTCACATTGGGCTAATCATCCATGTGGAGGTAAAAATGATTCAGAGATTTAAACGTAGCCTCAGACTGGATGGATCTGTACGACGACGACTGCAATGGAAAAGGAAAGTGAGATTTGGAACAAGGAATGAGTAGTAATAGACAGGAGTGGCAGAGATGGATAGACCAAGGTTGACAGCATAAGGGATGGATGAAGAAGATGATGATGATTCTAATAATTTATCTGCAAACGTAACATATTTTACGAACACTAAAGCTGTTACAAGTTCAACAGTCAAGAATAAGTAATACAATATAACACAATTCATCCATTTAACATAGATATAATTAGCTTACCAATGAAGGAATTGACCTTATTCGGAGAAAAATTGCTAAAAGAATGAAATTAACGTAGTAATGGTCTTCACAATCTAAATAATGAAATAACTTTCTGCTCTTAATATCTTAATAAACTGGTTGGAGTCGACGGCAATTCAGAAGGCAGTAGTCTGCTAGCGTTTGCGTTGAGAGAGACAGATAGAGAGAGCAAGGCAGTGTACAACATTACCACATCGTACTTCACTCACACGTGCAATACAAATAGCGCAGGAGAGAATTTAAATTATCAAAAGACAATAATGACCTTAGCCATTGATTACTGTAAACATGACACCAAACAAATCCTTTTTCTTTCACTAACAATATTGTTTGCATGGTTCTCAATCCCACAACACATGCTTCTGCAGTCGTTTCTTGCGTGTTGGCAACGTTGTAGCCAGCATCAAAATGGCTGGCAGCGTTCTGCTCGTCAACATTTTTAAAATACTTATATGCCTTATACACTATTTTCCGCACCTGCTTGTACAGTACTTGTCTTTTTACAGTCTCTTCTTCCATTTATTTATCTTACACACACATACAGTAAATGTTAGTTTTACTTATTCATTGTATTGAAACACTCACATGTGAAAAAAAGAACTCGGGAAGTACTTGTTATAGACTGATTCCAATTGGTTCTACTGCACAAGCTTGTGACGTCACATACCAGAAATGGTACGGCGCATATAGCAGTTGACCACCTTCCGAAATGCTGTCTAGTCTAATAGAATATAAAATAACATGTTACGTTATCTAAAAACATAATTATATTACTAATTTAAATGTAAAATTCCATATTATCTACATTTGTCCGTGTATTCTTTAAATGAATAAATACTTAACATAACCAATGTAATTTACAAAATTTGTAATTTTAGCTGCTATACACATTATATAAATTATTTATATCAACACAAGTGCATATTTGAAGAAATATGATGTGTGATGGAAATTGTCTTTATCAGTAATAGGCTTCTTACATTCTACCTTTTTTTTGGGGTCGAAGGAGATGGCTCCACAGGATCATTTTTTCCTGCTGTACTTTTCTCTTTTGCACAGATTCTCTAGACCAAACTTAGAGAAGTGTCACAGACCTTGACAGTGGCTTTCTGCGTTGATAGTAGGACACTTAATGTCCTCACGGTTTTTAAGTTCTTTGAAGAAACAGTGAAGTTGATAAATTTGAAGAAACAGTGAAGTTGATAAATAATGCCTTTAGTATGCCTTCTGATATCAGGACATGAGACATAATAGCGATTACTTGGATAATTAATATGTAAAAATATTGTTTATAAAGAGATATATTTGCGAACAAACTGTAGTACAGTAGTATCACAGACGAGCACTTGTCAGTAACTAATGTTCAAATGCAGCGACAGGTCATAAACCGCTAGAGAAAGTGTGGGGTGAGTTGTTTACTTACAAAACCAAAAACCCGCCTATTTCTTCTGCCTCTAGTATAACATTGTCCACTGTACTTCATGTGTGTTCTTTCTACTTCAACAAGCTACATTAGCCACTGGCCCAACATTGTCCACTATACTTCTCATGTGTTCTTTCTACATCAAGGAACTATATTAGCCACTGGCCCAACATTGTCCACTGTACTTCACCATATGTTCTTTCTACTTCAAGGAACTACATTAGCCACTGGCCCAACATTGTTCACTGCACTTCTCTGTGTGTTCTTTCTACTTCAAGGAACTATATTAGCCACTGGCCCAACATTGTCCACTGTACTTCACCATATGTTCTTTCTACTTCAAGGAACTATATTAGCCACTGGCCCAACATTGTCCACTGTACTTCACCATATGTTCTTTCTACTTCAAGGAACTATATTAGCCACTGGCCCAACATTGTTCACTGCACTTCTCTGTGTGTTCTTTCTACTTCAAGGAACTATATTAGCCACTGGCCCAACATTGTCCACTGTACTTCACCATATGTTCTTTATACTTCAAGGAACTATATTAGCCACTGGCCCAACATTGTCCACTGTACTTCACCATATGTTCTTTCTACTTCAAGGAACTATATTAGCCACTGGCCCAACATTGTCCACTGTACTTCACCATATGTTCTTTCTACTTCAAGGAACTATATTAGCCACTGGCCCGACATTGTTCACTGCACTTCACTGTGTGTTCTTTCTACTTCAAGGAACTATATTAGCCACTGGCCCAACATTGTCCACTGTACTTCACCATATGTTCTTTCTACTTCAAGGAACTATATTAGCCACTGGCCCAACATTGTCCACTGTACTTCACCATATGTTCTTTCTACTTCAAGGAACTATATTAGCCACTGGCCCAACATTGTCCACTGTACTTCACGGTGTATTCTTTCTACTTCAAGGGACTACATCTAAAGATTTTTACATTTTGTGAATCTAAATTATTTAGAAATATGTAAGACGTATGATAGAAATAAGAGTTACTCTTTTGAGAACTGCTGTGAGTCACTTAACTAATAGAAATGGGTAGACTGTGAGATTTGTGGTGAACAAGAACTGAGACATATTATCTTCTCGAAGTACAGTTTTCCATGCTTACACTCATCATTGTCATATTAATTTTTGTTATTGAAATATCATTATCTAGGACTGTTCCTCTTTTCTTTACTCCCTTCACCCTCTTTGTCCCTTGTGGCAGCTCACAAATGGTGAGAAGATTTCTAAAAGGAAAAAAAAAAAAAGAAATTTAATGTTGAAATGTTGAAGCTAAACATTGGTAATGCAATATAGCTGTGTTGTAAATACTGACATAATATACCGGTAGATTTAATTTTTATGTTTTTATTTTTAAGTATTTCAATTTATTTTTTCATTGGGTATTATTTCTTTGTCCAATCACTATTTTATTAATACCTGGTGTGTATAATTGTGTATTCATTTTCCAGTGCCATGCGGGATCAGTACATGAGAACTGGGGAAGGTTTCCTACTTGTATTTGCTGTAAACAATGCCAAATCCTTTGAAGATATTAGTATGTATCGAGAACAGATTAAAAGGGTTAAAGATGCAGAAGAAGTTCCCATGGTTTGTAAGTATTTTTTTTTGGTACTTGATCTGTGAAGGGCGTGAGTTTTACCTTGTGTAGTGTTGTTTTACTAATACAACATCCTATTTATTTTGATTTTTGTACTTTGCTTTCTAGATTATATGAATTGTGTCAAGCTATTGCAGTTCTAAACTGGGGGAGGGGGGGGGAAGTAATCTTTGAAGAGTTATATATCATGTTCAGCAGATTAAATTGAGGGGGGGGGGAATATTACGGTAGTTCAGAGAATTAATATTATTGAAATTAATTTGCTTTTGAGTGTTATGAGTAAGTAATATAATTATAAGATGATACAATTTTTGCATTGAACTTTATTCATTACATGTAGAAAGAGTAATACATTTTCATTAAGTAAATTAAGTACAGTGACAAACATGCTATCTTTCTTTACATCCATATTGTTTTCAGTGCAACTTGATCATCACTGAACTTAAATGCTTCAGGTTTATTTTTGTCTCTGTGACGTCATATACTGCCAGATCGTGGCTAATGAGAAAGACAGGCTAAGGCGTGACGTCACATTCTTAGTCACAACATGACTGACATTGAACAAATTTCAAATTAAATGCACGTTTAACATGCGTTTGTTATAACAATTCCTTTGTTTTTTAGAACTTTAAACATGTATTTATATTAGGCAATTGTCAGGATGGCCATGACTAGACTGTGTGACTCCGATTCGCACTCTAGCCTATCTTTCTCATTAGTCACGCTGCCAGGTGTAAACAGATTTAGTAACTCAGGTCTCTGTTTTGCCATTGTCCAAGAGCTCAAATATCGCTAAAAATTTATTTTGTTAAATCACTATATTAAAAGTATTTAAATGCCAAATATTTCATAGGCCCTAACAATGCCGTTAATTTCCCATGATTTAGGATTAGGAACTGCAGCTGACCTTAAGACCTTAAAATCAATATTTATTTTGTATTATATAACAACAATATGTTCAAATTATGGACTTAGTATAAAGAAACACGACTGCAGAAAGATTATTGATAAATAAGCACCAAGTTACTTTGCACTTGTAATTATATTTTCTAAATATATTCTCCTGATCGGCCAGCCATATTTGTTTTGTAAGTCACTGGAATGTGGTAGTTGTCTACTAATTCCACAGAAATCAATTTTCAGGTTTGATAATTTGTGTTGACTTCTGTTGGATTGGTGAATGAAAGAGTCACCGAAATTCTGCTAATCATTCTTTCAGGACATTTCTCATGGAAGACTGTTATCATTACACAGTCTCGAGCATTCCGCCAAGCGCTCAGGTGCTTAAAAGTGTCATGACTCATGCAGTCAGGCATAGACTAGTTACTGAATGACTGCATCTATAGTTGTGGCAAAATATTTCCAGAAAGTGATGCAAATGACAAAATAGTAAAGAGATATCGAAGTGTTACTTCATTAGTGCTTAAATGAATATTAATAGTGAATCTGACTTAGATAAAGCAATTTGGAGACATAATCTGACCATGCAAAATTCCGAATACAACGATTTTTTATCAGTGTAAAAAATATATATAGGCTACACACATATTGTGTTTCAAAATTATAACACTTTCAAACAATTAGTACTAAGTATTAATGACAAATTATCATGGTACACGTCATTTGATAGTCAAAGTTTCAAGTTCTAAGTTTCAAAAAACGTATTATTTCTGTTGCCACAACATACGAGGATGGATCGGAAAGTAATGTACAGTAATTTTTTTCTGCATTGGTATTGCAGCTGGGATGTTGATATTTCAGCAAGATATATAGCACATGGATAATAGAATATATTTTTCTGCAGGTTTCTGTGATTTGCATATCCCAGTTGAGATTATTATCCACGTGAATGCCAAGATTTTTTACTGAACGGAAAGGAATATGTACTGTACTTACTTTAATGGGTGAAGTGTCGAAGAACGAAAGCTTGCTTCCATATTTTAGAGAAAATTGAAGTGATATCCAGTATCTCAGGCTCTATTACAGTGTTCCGCAACCTTTTTTAATCTTTGGCACACCTACATTTTCAAACACAGAATTTATACGGAAACAGGGAAATTAGTAATATTTGGGGTAACCATAAATGCTGCTTTTAAACAGAACACAAATATAATCATTAAATATGCGTATATTACTTTGCTACTATATATTCTTATCATACGCAATTATATGAATAAATCCACATGCAATGACATTCTCATTTATTTTAACTCCAGATGTAGTCGCATTCAATTAAAGGATGTAAAGTGATTTACAAAACCTAGTCAAAAAAAAAAAAGAAAAAAAAAACATTAAAATGCATACCTGTTAGTGAGATATTTGAGCCTGTTTTGTTGCACATATCAAAGCAATCCTTGGAGCAACTGATAACTAAGCAACTTTCTCCATCTACTGCCCGCAGTCTCTAGCGTTTTTCAGTTTTGATATCATTTAATGCTGAGAAGCTAAGTTCACATAAACATGTGGTTGAAAATGGCAGAAGCAATTTCATGGACAAGCTGATAGTACAGAATATTCAGTCTTTAACGGGAGCCAGAAAGTGTCCAGCAGAAACACGGAGAATTTAATTTTAAGGGTTTCGTCTGCTCTCAAGGCGATCAACTCTTCCTGGGCTTGTGAAGATAGAGACGTTTCAGTGTCACTTGTATTGAAGGGATCGCGAATCCAGTCCCATTCATGACCATAAGTAGGAAAATTTTCTCCAAACTTGTCGTGAAGAACTTTTAAGTGCTCTACAATTAACGGAATGAACGTCACATGAACCGCTTTCAAGATATTCCAACCACAACTTCAATTTTCCTCTGAAACCTTCAATTTTACCCCTAGTGCTTAATATATTCTCCTCTTTACCTTGCATTTTTCCTTTCAGTTCATTTAAATGGGAGAAGATATCTGACAAGTAGGCTAATTTAGATACCCAGTTTTCATCAGAAAATAATGCAGCAAATTCATGATTATGTGAAATTAGAAATGTTTTCAGCCCTTCATGAAGTTCAAAAACTCTCGAGAGTGCTTTGCCACGTGACAACCATCTAACTTCAGTGTGAAACAGAAGAGACATGTGATCAGAACCCATTTCTTGACAAAGGGTTGAAAACGGGCGCGAGTTAAGGGGACGTAACTTCACAAAATTAAAAATGTTGATAACATTGTCTAGGACTGTCTTAAGAGGTACCGGCAATGTTTAGGCAACAATCGATCCTTGATGTAGAAATCAGTGATCGAATCTGATTTTAGATTAATCTCCCGAACCTTAGCTTTGAAACATTTCATTTTTCCAGTCATCGCCGCAGACACTAACACATTCTTCCCACGCTAAATTATTTTCCCGAATGTATGTATCTGTAACGTGACGTAACACTACTTTAGATATTTTCGTAATTTCACCAACATTTTCTTCACTTTCATGTTCTTTGGGTCGCTTCGTTATAAACTTATGCATGTTGGATTATATTGATTCACTTCAAACTCTGCACAACACACTCACAAGAAGCAAGAGAAACTACTGAAAAACATATTTGTTCTCAGGTTTTCCTAAAGCTGAATTTCACAGTACCGTTACCATTTATTGCTGCAGTAAATAGCCGCTATTGTAGCTCGTACCACTCCACCGCATGAATGAGGCTCAACTTTCTTTGTCTGAGAAGGGTTGCCTTTTGTTCACTCATATTTACAGTGGGCGGTATGGGGTGAGTGCCTCTATTACTTCTTGGAACTAAGGACGTTACGTTTTGTCCTGAACTATAATAACTTAACTCTTAACATTCCACCAAAATGAAATATTGGGACGAAATGTGCAATGCTCATGGTTTCGAAAAATATTTTAATATATTTTTTTAAGTTTCATATTATCTCGCGGGAAACCTGGTCCTAAGAATTGGCACACCAGTTGTGGAACTCTACTCTATTACTCATTTTCATCTGCAAATTGTAGACTACAGGCTGCGATGAAAAATACATTTAAAACATAGAGACTACTTTATGTGTATAAACTGTTTGGAAACGGCAACACAGATTATAAAATAGCATTAAGCCTACTACTTTAACTTCAGAAAATGTAGATATCTTTACAAAGGGCTAATAACAACAATCAACATATATCAACTTTATGATTAATTGATTGATTGATTTAAAAATGAAAGTAGCAATAATAACTAAGTTTCGTTAACATGATTGAAAAAAAGAAAAAAAAAAGATTACTGACAGACTGCAAAAAACTTCGTTAGTACTGTAGTTCAGTAACATAAGTTAGATGACACTAGTCAACACTTTTTCCACACAAACAGGAAATAAAAAGGTAGGCCTATAATTTTCCAAATGTCAAGCCAAGACCATATCAACAGTTTAGGTTACGAAAACTAAATAGTGGTATTAACAAAGACTAGTGAGCAATCACACATGTGATTATTGTGATTGTGTTTGAATCACACAATCACCAACTAGGAAAAGTGTTCTGAAAATTATCTGTTGTAATGCATTAAAATGGATTTGAGAGAGGTGGGATATGATTGTAGAGACTGGATTAATCTTGCTCGTGGTAGGGACTGATGGCGGGCTTATATGAGGGCGGCAATAAACCTCCGGGTTCCTTAAAAGCCGTAAGTAATGCTTGTTAAAATTCATTTCATTTGGGATACACAGATTAAACCTCAAAATCTAATTCTAACATGTATGTTCTTCACCTTGTAGTCCGCACTCCAATGAAGACACAATGCTTACTCATGATACAGCAAGGAATCAACACAAAAACAATCCAGAATGCGATAGTACCATTCACCATGCCGTTCTCTCGACATGTAAACAGCATTATCAAATGTCAGAATATGCTGGGATGGTATTCTCACAAGACTTATTTTTAATGTCTTTATTTAATTTTGTATTTTCTACTTAAGGCCTCAAAACATGGGGCTCTATGAAGCACTTGCCTGTAGCATATGCTGCTAGTGTTAATCCAATACTGGACCAGACGTAAAGCATCCTCGCCTGGTGATTTAAAGAGTAAAATGCTACGAATAGCCCATTTGATTCCTTCATAAAATACAATTACTTTAGAAATCCACATGTCGTGGTATCTTGCTCAACATCATTCTTTAGCTGCTCCTCAGTTGTGGTGGTAAATCCCCATTTGGAAGAGATATAGGTCCTAGTCTGTGCAGACTGGTCTTTGGGCAGTCTTGCTGCAGGCTTCCTCCTTTGATTCCTAGTCTTATATTTAAGATCTTCCTGGCAGACCTGTAAGCCTCCAAGTCAGAATGAATAGCCTCCTTACTGAGGCTCGGTGTTTTTCCAAATTCTTGGTCCACCAGGATATTTTGAAGTTGGGTTCCTCATAAGCTTGAATGATACTGTACAGATGCCTCTAACTCTAAATCATTAGTATAGTTGAAAGGCAGAAATATATCCATACCTATCCTTAATTTCTCTCAAAAGACGTCCCAATTCGCAGATCAGGAATTTCGACAGTTTTCGTTAAAGCTAGATTCGAATCTTAGCTTAAAAATTATGCGCTGATAATCAGATAATGAGTCAAGTGAGGCCACAAAACCATTCATGAATCTTATCTCTTAATGTCTGAGAGCAAAGAGTAAGCTCAGTAACATCTTGTGTACTGTTTGGTATCGAACCTCTATTTATAAATTTCAGCCCATTTGACCCAAGGAATTAGAGCAGAGGTGCCCCTCTGGGGTTAGTGTCCCCACTCCCCCATACACAACCCACAAGTAGCGGCAGCTTCAGATCCATGCTGAAAGTAGGCAGAACAGATGACTAGTATTCTGGTTCCATCATACTAGATGTCATTACATCTCTGCTAGCAAGAATTCTTTTATGTATACCATCGTATAAGAGGCAAGATCAGATGTGTAGTAATGCATTGCACCACCTGCACTCGAGCTTTCCATACCTTTAACTTGTCCCTTATACACCCAGGGTTCTTGTATCTGAGTCTTAGAGTCTTTTATACAATAAACCTAATGATGCAGACCCATGTGGATGGTTGATCTGCAAAAACTTTATTGTCAACTTACCTCATAAGTTGTTTTCTCCAGCAACATCGGTGTGGGCTCCAGATATCCGTCTGCACCATGGATGAGAGCCCAGCACCCCTCTCAGGTCCAGGCTTTATTGCTGCACAGGACCTCAATTGATTAAGAACTCTTGCTGATCCCCTTTTTTACTGAACATCGTCCATCCATCATCATGGGCAAACTATGTGCATTGTTCAGATCCCTCTACTGACTCAGCCTTGAGCACACTGGTTTCTTCTTCTTACGACCCAGGAGGGTTACTGTGACCCTGGTTGCTTTATAGTAGGGTCAGAATCCAACCTTATTGATTGTGGGTCCAACCCCAGTACTAATCGAAATTCTTTGGCTCCTCCTTGCTTTCATAAACGCGCAATTTGGAAGCCTTCAGATCTCAATTAAGTTTTTCCAAGATTCCAAGTGCATCCTGAGTTAGAGGATGTTTTCTTCCTGGTGTCCAGAGCGTTGTCTTGCAGTTCAGGAAGCTTGGAGGCCTCCATTGCTATCAGATTCTCCTGCCCAAGGTTTGATTTGGCTGATATGGCTACAAAGCCATCTATGCAAGTGACAGCAGGCATCCCCTCCACAGCGTGGTAGACTCAAACGACGTCCTTTGGCATCCCAATCAGTAAATCCCAAGACAACATACTGGTGAGGAATAAGCTCGACCGTGGAGACATGTAAGTCACCTCTGCATGTTGTGCCACATCGTGATCTCTTGCCTTGCCAACAGAAGTCTGATCTACAGTTTCCTGTTTTTCAGATCTTCGAGATGTGGAAAATCGAAGCAGAGAACTAGCAGTTGCAGCTTTCGCTGCTTCCCTTCACCCCACAGCTTTCGTCTGATGCTTCCTTCTCCTTTGTTTCGGCTTCAGAATGTAGGATCTCTTTTCCTTACCCTTGTCTTTTGGATTCGATAAGACTAATACTGGGTCTTACGGTAGTGATAGAATCTTGGATGAGCCCTTCCCAAATACAGGAAAGATAGTTTCATTTCTAGGCTCTCAGGTAGATACCAGTAGAGAGACTGCCCATCCACCAGTCAGCCTTCAGTGGTGTAAGCCTGGGGGTCCACCTGTCAGCCTCAGCCCCAGGGACTACTGATGTAGAGCAGGCTAGCTTCTATCCTGGATGTGTTAAACAAACGATTGAATATGAAGACAAGCATTACAGCCTGTTGATTGTACTCAGTGGTACAGCTTGTGAATCTCATGCAGGAGGACGACTTTTATAAGAAATTGGTTTTTAGCAATAAAGCTATTTCTTTCTGAGTGGTTAACAGACACAATGTGCTAATTGGAGGGTTGTAAATCCCTCACATTTACGTGGAACACATCTGTGATTGACCAAAACTTCATGTTTTCTGCGCACTTTCCAAATTGAAGATATGCAATCCTTTCTTTTCTCTGATGGGGTGGACCTCCTGACATTGTTGGCTGTTGCAGAGTGTTAGTGCTGATTTCATTTATCATCAAAATGATGCTCCACAGAGATGTCCAGCAGCGCTTATCTTGGTCTCCACACATCAAGGATTCTGTGTTCGTGCAATTGTTGCTGACAAATCTCACAGATCTGTAGACCTGTATCTCACAGCAGTCAGTATCAGTAGAGACACCTGCACCATTTGTGAGATACTGACTTGATGTCTGCAGGGTGACAGAAGGGAATGCAAAAAGAAACTATCAGGAAATTCATTTAGATACACTATGTACATAATTTTCAAAAGATACTACTTGTAATACATAATTTCGTTCAAAGTTATAACCTAAAAGAAAGACGTTTATATATGACTTCTTTTTATTTGCAGAATGAATTGTCTTTATGGAACAAATTAATGTTGATAATCAAAGCTCCAGTGTATTATTATTATTATTATTATTATTATTACTACTACTACTACTACTAAATAATAATAATAATAATAATAATAATAATGGTTTATTAGTCTCCACATATGATCCATATATCTTATTGTTGTCTATCATCTGATATCTTCATCTGCCCTAAACTTTTCTCCTGTTCACCATTCCTTCCAGCGCATCCTTCAGTAGACAGTTTCTTGTCAGCCAGTATCTTAGCCAATTTTTTTTTCTTGTTTATATTTGTAGTGAATAATTATTTCCCTAGATTTTGGGCAGCCAGAGTGCAGTATTGACCAAATATCTAATATGGAAGTTATGAAAACGGAAATTTTATCTTTCTGCTGTTCATAATCCTCCCTTACGTGATTGTGTTCGATTTATATTCACATTTACTGACAAATGGATGTTGATTTTTAGGGGTTAAATTGTACTGTTATAAAGCTCGTCTTGGAAAGTGCTGCTGTATCCAAATCTACGTGGACCTGCCCTGGGGTGGCAAAATTTTGAGAATAGAAAATCGAGTTGAAAACAAATTTTCGATATGTTCCTACTTCACAGATTCTTGCATTAGGCAGTGACATGTATGATCAATTGTTACATGTAATTTTTTTCTACAGTTTGACTGCTAAATGTCTAAGATTTTCATAAGTTACTTGCTGGGGGGGCATTTTTTGGGCCCATGGGTGTAGCACTACCTAAATATGGGGCTAGCTGTATCTTTTGTGTAATTTGAAATGTCTTGTCTTTTTTCAGTGGTTGGTAATAAATGTGACCTCCCAACACGAGCAGTGGAAATGAATCAAGCACAAGAAGTTGCTAAGCAATACATGATTCCCTTTGTAGAAACATCGGCCAAAACAAGACTTGGAGTGGACGATGCCTTCTACACGTTGGTGCGAGAAATTAGGAAAGATGTACGTATAACACCAGAATTATTATTATTGTGACTACGGATATCATTCAGTTTTATGTGTGTGCACGTGCATGCGTGTTATTGTTATTGTCGAAAAATCGGAATAAAGAACAACTTCTGTTCAAAATTGGTTGCATTTGCTATAATTATTTATGATATGCAACTAATAATGGTGAAGTAGAAACTCGTTGATTTTATAACAACCTACAAAAGTTTTGAACAGCCAACAAAAACGATTAGGAGATTTTAATGCTTGAATAGGAAACTCCGAGATAGAAGAGAACAGAACAAACCCACAATCAGAGTGCAAGTGTTTCAGGTTAAGTCTTGTTTTCACGCTCCCATGTTAATTCTTTATTGTCGATAATTAAGAGCCCCTCTGGGGGTCTCTTACTACTCACACATGGATCACATTCTGGAAATCATGGAGGAAGTTCCTCCCAATACATCATTTCCGATTGAGCAACAACTTCCGACCATTTCTAATCCCCTTTTACCACTTAGAGCTAATGAAAACCAGGATAGTTCTGGCATAATGAAATCTCAGCTGTCTTATCGATATATATTTTCAGATTCTGGATCCTTCTTTGTCACTATTAGAAGCAAGTCTGCGAACATTAATAAGATGCACTCGAAGTTCGGTAAATGGCTATACACTAATCACTATGACGTGTTGCAAATTTTCAAGTCAGGATATAATCAACTTGAAATACATTTCACCTCTGCTGATAAGGCTAACAAATTCCTCGATTCTGATTTTGACGAGCTGTTTCAGACGAAGTCATTCATACCCAATTACAATATCATGGTGCATGGGGTGATTTGTGGAGTTGACCCAGACATTTCAGTCACGGACATTATAAACGATATTTCGGTGTCTGAAGGATTTACGATCACCAATGTATACTGCCTGAACTATAAATCAATGGACGAGAATGGAGAAACGACTTATAAACCTTCCTCCAAAGTTAAACTTACATTTCGATCACAAAAACTCTCTCAATATGTGGTCTTATATTATCAGAGACGTGTAGTGCATGAGTATAAGGAGCAAATTATACACTGCAGTAATAATTGTATTTGATTATGTTCATAACAGCTGTTGATGTTTTTATTGTCGGACTGTACCAACATTTCTCCAGTTGACTCACCACACATCAAGACTGAGCAGATCGCATTCAAGACACACAAGCGTCCTCACCTGAAAACTGTGATGTTTCGTCAGACGGGTTATACTTACACGGTATTCTGAAGTATAGTGTTAATCTTTATCAAGAGCATACTCATAATCACAAACTGTGGATTTTGTTTTAAAAGTGAACTAAATTAAAAACATTAACTTCGTCTATACTATATATTGGTTTTATAAATTAAATTAAAATAGCTTGACATGACATATCAAAAGAATTAAATGTTACAGCTATTGAATAAAAAATAATAGTATGCTTATAACTTATGCCGTGAAACTTCAGAATAGTATGCACGCTTATATATAGTATTACCTTCCTGAAAAATTGATTATTTATTTAGGGCATATTCGTATAGGTTATGTTGTAAATAACATGCAGAAAACAATGGCAAAACTATCTTGATGCACATGCATCATTTATGATTTGCACTTGATTCGCAAATCAATTCTGACTGTCAGAAATCGATTTGTGACAGTTTGACATGCTGTACGAACAGTTTGAGTTTGAAGTTTGTGCTGTGCGAACAGTAAATTCCATGTGCGCATGACCGGAACTGTTCAAACCAGTTTGGAATTGCTGTGCAAACAAACCTATAATATAACCCTTTCTGTCTAATTTTGATATTCTCCAGTGCCCTGTCATTCCATAGCTACATTATGATGCCATATAGAAATTATTATAGGTTATGTTTCCTGTATTTACCTTATATTCCTATATTCGCAATTATACATTATAATTAAGCATAATATCATGTATGATACGCCCGCACATTCAATTTCTATTTTAATTAGTTAATTTATTACGGTACTGGGTTGTATTGAATTGTATTTATCGACTATCTATTAGGGGAAGTAATATAACCGTATGTACATTTCATAGGAGGGACTGTGGTGAATTTTATACCTACAAGTAAGGAAGGTAACCGTGTTCTGAAGTTTATTCTAAATATATTCTTTATTTAATCTCAAAATAGCTTTTGTTCTCAACTTAAAATGTTGACGCAAACAGGTTATGTTAACATGGTGAATTCTCTTCACATTAAAATAACACAGTTTTATAATTATTCCTGCAACATATTATGCAACAAGTAAATGGAACTTATGCACACATTACACTAAATAAGAATTTAATTGTATTATTTATTTGTTTCTTACTCTTGCTGGGTTGTACTGAATTGTATTTACCTACCTACCTACCAGAGGAAATAACATACAACCAAACATACACTAATTTCATAGAAGGGACGGGACTGTGGTGAATTTTCTACCTACAATTAAAGAAGGTACTTACTTTGAAATATACATAAATGAACATAAGTTTTAAAACAGAAAACCTTCAGAATTAGGCTTATAGTCCTAACCTTGTTCCGAAAAATTGAAACTCGGATACAACATGAAACAGAAAAATGAGAAAGTGCAAAAATATGCGTTTTAGGGTTTGAATTTAAAGATTACTTGAAAAGATAAATGATTTATTTTTTTATTTTTGAAAACATTCTGTTGAATCTCTGCATTGGTTACTAGTTGCGCTGCGCTATTTTTCCTCTGGTATAGACATACTGAAAACGATTGAAGATTTCGAAGGTGTCCGTAAATCTACTATAAACCTATTGTGCATTGTACTGTGTGTGGCAGACAGTCTCCTGGTAAGATTTACTATGGGGCCTGATTTATAAACACGCTAATAACATTATCTAATTTTAATAGACTCGTAAAAATAATTTTATTGTTTGACTGAATTCTGTTTCATAAATATTCTAGGCAACACATAAAATACGCACACTAATATTATTACTTCATTACTCAGTTGATTCTGTATGGAGTTAGTCGCGAATGGTCATGCAAGATTTAGTTTGGTTGCATTGTGGTTGGGAGTATAACGTTGGCAGCCAGCATTAAGAAACTATTTGAGGTTAAGTCTTACGAGCATACTGAAGTACGCGGTATTGGTCTTCTTTTAGGTTTTATTATGATACTCTCGCTGATATCGAAGAACAAAGATGTTTCTTAATGAAGAATCTCTACGAGCGTCAGCTATTTTAAGTCAATAATATAATTAAACAGTTGCGATGTTCTTCTTTTCTTTCCTAGCAGTAATACCAATCGTATTCCTCTACAGTTTAACTTAACCGAGACTCTGTAATACGACACGTTGAGTTAAACTTATGGTTAGGTTTAACATAAGCTTTAGATTAACCGTATTTATAAAACTGGGCCTAAATAAAGCAGATGCACAAACGATGACTGATATTTTTTTTTATTTTATCAGTCTTTCTGCCACTACAGGTTCCCATACAAGCCAGAGAATATCAAGAGCGAAATGTGACTTAACAATATAACAATAAAAATAGCTAACAATGAAAATAGTAAATTTACCAAATATTCTACAGATGTTTCAGAGAAGTTAACATGTAATTAAATAAATAATGGACATTATCCCAATTAACAAAATACAAAGTAATTTAGAAAATGATTAAATTACTTTACATATAGGTTCAGATCAAAACATTACATTTCCAATAAATTATATCATTCATTATAGAGAAGGTGGAGAGATGTAAGTGATGTCATACAAATAAGTCAGGCCTACATTGTCCTAGTCAGCAGATGCAGCATAAGTCAGTTAACTTACTGTGAACTCGTGGCACTTTGCCGAATTAAAACTTGCATACATTCGGTACTCACTGGCGTCACAGTAGTTGCTGGAAGTGTGATACATACTTCACATCATCATAAGAAACTATAATCCTAGTACTACATCCCAGATCAACTCCTACTTCGTCCAGTTTTTGTTTTTGTTTGTTTTTTTTTTTGTTTTTTGTTTTTTTTTTTTTTTCAGTAAACATGTGAGGTTGTTGTTGTTAGCTTTTTTGGTCATTCCCAGAACGTGTTTCATTAAACCTGTTCACTAATTGTAGTTTTGTTTTTCTACACAGAAGCCAGGAAATTTGTGTCCAAAGTTTTCCCTTGTCCTACCACACGATTTCTTTTTCTGTGTGTTTTCAAAATGTGTACACATTCACGCACTGACTATGTTGTTAACTGATGCTGACTTCTTGGCATTGAAGTCATTAACTCTCTTGCTCGTCTCGCACACAGTAAAGGCTGGACATCGCTGAAGATGATTCTGATCTATTTCTTCCTGAAGACTGCACAATGGACAAAGTGGTGAAGAAATAATTCAACTTTTGTTAAAGTGTTTTGACAAACAGCCATGCCCTCTGAGTAATCGAAAAGGGATGCAACTTGGATACTCAGGAATTATATTTTGTTGTAGATTGACACTCCTATCTTTTATTATTCGAAATTTCGTGGAAATGGTATGATATTATATCTTGATCGACTTTATTAATCTTTTAACTGTTGAAAATGACCGCTGATATGCTGAAAGAAACAAGTAGCAGAAAAGATTTATTGAAGAAATGGTTTCTGAAAACAAAAATGTTTCTCTACTGATGGGAAAATTGTCTTGTGCAATTCGGATCCTTAACACTTACTATTTAATTTACATCGTATTATTAAACCTTTAAGTGTATGTTTTACAGTATATATTTCAATTTTTAGTGTATATTTCAACAGTTTTTACTTTATAGTTGCATGGATATTTTCAGGTTTTTTTAGTGCATGAAGTTCTGTGGTCTACTTGTAAGTTACCAGCTGATATTAATACCAATGAGAATATCGCTGTACTATAATAAATATGGAGTAATGAAACAAGTGTTTTGTAATAGAAATTTTCTCATTCTATTTAAATCAGTTACAGAAAATTTCCTTGTAAAGTATCACTCCGTACTTTTGTAGAATATGCCATGTTATCCAAATAATCCATTTTCTTTAGCAGATTTAAATTCGCATTAGACCACCAAGATGACTGATTGCTGCTGTTTTTTTCCTTTTGCAGAAAGAACACCGTGGAAAAGATAGAAAGAAGCATCGGATAGGCTACAGAAGGAAGCAGTGCTGTCTTTTATAATCATGACAAACAAAGTTATAGCATGTGGCACCAGTTCAAAATTGTGTCAGGTAAAATATTTTTTTTGAAACTGACACCAACGGTTATGTCGTGGTGGTCACTGCCAGGCAACAGGTGCATTGTTGAAAATTACACCAAGGGTTTCACGTGCTAACCACGGGGTGAATGCTTACATCATGTATTGCTATTTTTCTAACATTGACAGAAGCTGTTAGAATAAAAGTCCTACATTCCAGTGAGCTTTGAGTTGAAAGGCATACAGCACGAGTACTGCGCACAAGAAGCCAAGCAATGTGAAACCTACGCTCCCAAATTCCCAATTTGTGTGAAAATATTTGCATGTGTTCACACAGACCTTAACAAGAGCTGTAATGCTCTCTTTTTTTATTATTTTTTTTTTATTATTATTTGATAGCTTCCGAAAGAGGCAGGATTTCAGAAAGACAGCTGCTAATATGTGCTAATATGGAAATCTTTTGGAAGATTATTCATTGTTGATAATTCCAAAGCTATGTGTTGTTAAGATTCAATTCCGAATGGCATTTAGAATGGGAGTCATCAATACTTATGTCATTCAAAATGAATTTAAATTTTTAAACAATGTTGTTAAATATGTAATTCTAGAATATTTTGTCAGATTTTATTATGCTGTAGTAATATAGACAAGCAAAGTGTTTTCTTGTAATCTATTCTCTTCGGTGTTTATGGTTGAGGCCCTGATATTTATACAACAGTGGGGGAAAAAACTATGTATTATTCATTACGTAAAAATTGACAAAAAATAATTTGATAAGAAAATGTGTGTGGTTTTGACGAAAGACTTTCTTTATTCGGTGCGCTTTATGACTGAAATGATATGCAGATATTCTTGAGTTCATCTTCCATCATGCTACATGTTCCCATTTCCAAAAACTTTACGTTGTTCCCTGTATAATTCTATTGTTATTGTTCAGAGTTTATGAATTTCTAAATTTATAATTTTCGCCAAAGTAAATGTACAGATGCATTGCTTTCAACATATCAATAACAATTATATGTAATGTCTTGCTTCAGCACATTTTACCACGGAAAAGATATGTGAAACCATAGTAATATTAATGAAGCAATAATTAGTTAAATATTTTAAATGGAAATTAAATTTATCAATTTAGTATGTATTAAAGCTTTAAATTAAAAAAAAAACTGCCAACCTTGTTTTACACTTAAAAGTGTTTTATTAAACCTAAACATATATATATATATATATATATATACCCTCAAATGCTCTTTCTCTCTCTCTTGTTACCGTAACAGTTGCGTCATTTTGTATTAAGGAGAATTGTAAAATGGATCAGATTTAACTTATATTAATATTAGAGAAATTGTCAGTGATGTGGAAGTTCATATACAGGCACTTCTCATCTAGAGAAGATCTTTCTCAAAGACTGATCAGAAAATGAAATATAACTATGCAAATATTTAGTTATTTCTACGAGATTCTTACGTAAGTAATCCAGAAATCATCCTCCGGTGAACTAGTAAAAGAAAACAAGAAAGAAGTGGAAACATTTACATATCTACACTACTTGCACAGTGCATGCACGTAAGGGCTACAGTAGTTGTTCGATCACTCACCTGTAGTCTGGACCTTGCAGTTGTGGTTGGGAACACAATGAACAGTGTTAAGAGGCATGTGGATCGTCCTTTCAAGAAAATCGTCAGTTACCACAAACAGCCTCCTTCGATCACTTTATCATATTTAATTTTGTATGAAGTCAATTATCACTTTCGCTTATTAATGTATTTAACAATTTTGTCATTTATATGCTATCAGACTGATAAATTAAACACTTTCCAAGAATAAAAACAATATTGCTTTTTGCATGATGAATCCCAGTGGAGAGTGGTGCTTGGCGGGAGGTTTTCTCCTGCTGGCATTCCACCATTAATCATCATCGTGTGGTGCTCTTCAGAAATGTATACCGAAGTCCAGCACTCACCTTTCATTTTTAAATATCAAATTTCTTATATAAATCTGTAATACTAATGACAAGTAATTCCTATTTTATATAGTACAAAGAATGGGAGAAAAATTTGGAAAAAAATGTGGGAGACAAGAGGTTGGAATAAAATAATAGAGCACAGTTGGCAACCTTGCAGTCAAAAACCATAGTTGCATTTAAAACATTGAAGTAAAATTCTGTAGTGATACAAACACTAATGTAATGTGATTTGCTAGTTTTATTATATAGATAAAATGTTGAACGGTAGAATGGAAAACGAAACAGATAATTTTTTCACAGTGCAGATATTTATGTTCTTAATTAAACTTCATAAGAATTGTTTCTTGTACTTGAAGACTGGTAACTTGTATTTTTTTCTTGTTAATAATTGAAACATGTAAGTAAATAATGGGACAAGCGCCAAAAACACAGTTTTGAGATATTTAACAAAATTTTTAAAACAGTTTTATAACCCATTCTAGAAAAGGAGGAAAAAATATGGCCTTACAAATACCCTATAGGCATTGTGTTATGTATATATTGTTACTGTAACTGAAAAAAGAAATAAAGTTGGAAATAATAGAACAATTCAAGTTGAATGGCAAGAACTAAATAACGATACAAGTACTATAGTATGATTTTTAACTTTACTTCACTGGGTCCTCAAAGAAGGGTTATTTTCTTCTTTCAGACAGGCAATCATTTTAGTTAAGTCCCGTCTCTTGTCTGTTACACCCGGAAGTGGTTCCAGCTGCAGCTGTTGAAGATCAGTGGCTTCACTTTTTCCTTCAGTATCTAATTGATCTAATTTGGAGTACATACTAGTCACTCTGCTGTCTATCTCATACACTGTGCTTTCGAAATATGCACTTTAGTGATGTTAATATAACTTACTTTTCAGTTGCTTACTTACAGAAATCTTTTGTCTTGCTGTTGTGTGTGGTTTCAACGATAAGGCAAACTAAATCAGTTGGGACTTCAAACACAGTCTTTTCCATTTCTCAATCTGAGTAAAATCACGATCGCAAGACATAAAAGAATGTCCTTTCACCAAGAACTTACGTTTTATTTCAGTAAAATAGCCTTCAGCTAGTTTAGGTAAACCCACAGAAAAATAATAATCTTATTTTTATTCTGCCCGCAGTGTTATCACTTCACATTACAAGCATCTTTTCACAAGTAAGTTTTGATGTAAATGCTTTGTGCACACAGGAAGCAATTTCGTTCCCACCACCTTGACATAAGGCTCCACTTGGTATGTACACATCATTAGCATAACGAATAAGAAATTTAAGCAAAGAATATAGGTACTTACTAAGTGAAAAGATCATATCTCATGATCCAACCGAACTACAAAATCAAACATTGTAATATTGGTATTAATATAATTTTCTTTTCGGTAGACAAAAAATAATTATTTCAACTGAGATCGTAACAGGCCATATGGCCTAATTCTTGAAGGGAAGAAGAAAAATAATTATAGGACTTCAAACAAAGTTCCACTGACAAATCTATAATTTTGCTAACTTCTTAAAATATGCTGAATAAAATAGCCCTGGTATAGCCTACCTCATGCGTGGAGGAGCCGTGTAGATGGAATTCAGGTTGCACTTTCGACGATATTATTTCCCTTCACTTCGTAGTTTCTTCACTGTTTCCTCATCCATTACACAGTATTAAGTTTCATCTACCTTTAATAACAAGAATCGCAAGTACAGAACACAGCCACTCATCTGATGAGCTTTTTTCACATTAAAAGCTAGTTCACAATAAACCGAGAACGGAATGTTAAATACATTTTAACAATATTTCCATTCCCGTTGTTTTCGTTCCCGGTTTGTGGACCAGCCTTAATTTGTGAGAAATACTGTATGTTAGCAATTATGTTTTGGCACTTGACTCATTATTTGAATGATCATGCACTAACTTGCAGATTTTTTAACAACCATTTTGCCTCTGTTTTGTGCTTAGATCAGAATACGTGTTATTTGTGATGACGTTGATAACACTATTTCACACTAACTCAAATTTCAACTTCTTGGCGCTTGACACATCGTTTATTTATGTGGCACAATTCTGGTTGTGGTTTATTTGAAAGCCTCTGTTTGTTCTCAAAGCATCAACAACAATGTGCCTCTTCATTGCTTAGAAATTTTATTGTGTAAATTACTGTACTTTATCGTGAAGAATAGGAGGTACCTTTCATATTGAACATATTGCTGAATTTGCCATTGTTTGTTAATAAGTGAGATTAAATTATTATAGTACAGCAATTTATTATGTGATGCCACATCTTGCCCTCTGTAATGGGTAATTTTACTGATGACCATCTCTTAACCGAATTCAGTATAGACAAAATAAGTATTTGCACAAATGGCTGATTCACACTACACTTGACTGTATAATCACAAGAGAAAAGGCAGAATGTTACTGCATGTACAGGCTAAGATGTCATTCTGTATGATGACTAGCTTCTTCAAAATTGAAACTAGACGGTGCAGATTTATATTTCATTCTGTAATATAGCTTCAGCTCTCGTAGTTGGTGGCCACACACTGAATATGAAATTGTATGGCTGTAATTGAAACTGCAGAGCAAGGTTTCTTTTTTATGACTGTATACAACCTGTATTTAGAGGAAACTTTAGTTTCTTTAATTTATCAAAGAAATAATTCAAGTAAGAGATTCTGAAACTGCTAGCATACATTTAAAATTTCTACGTTTGTAAAGGAAATGACTTATTGCTTTCTTAAACCTTGTAACGCAGGTTATATTTCTTTTAGATGCCTGTTACAATAGAATTAAAAGAATGTTGTATGTTTGTAATAGAACTGAATTGTTCTTTAGCATCCCAGATATCTTCTGCTTACAAGTCTGTAATATATTAAGCTCTTAAAATTATAATTTAAATTTGAAGCTCTTTTCTTATATTAATTTCTTCTATGATTATAATATATCCTAATCTTAAACATATTCTCTGAACTGTAACAACATTTTTTATTTTGTTGAATTAATGGGTAATGTTGGGACCTAGTAAGGGAATTCCATGATTTTATAAAGTCTGAATTCAGTATGTTGTTTCGACTTAGTTTCATCAATGTCCATTAATGATAAGCAATATGATCAAGGTGAAAATGTCAAACTATATTGGGAACTGAAATGAAAGAAAAAATGTTAATTTATACAGTTCTCAGGCAGTCATTTCTATGTTGTTTGGATCTCCATTAATATCATTATCATCAATCACAGTGGGAATATCTGACTGCTCTTTTGCACGAGAGGAAACTGGATCTGTGATGATTTAAGCCTATAGTCCCATACAAATAATGTACCGATAAGAGGTAGTAAGAAATTATGTTGATCTTACCTTTATCAGAGTAATGTTAAAAATGATATCCACCTTTCTGGGTGCAAGATCCAAACCATGCAGAAAATTCTGAAACACTTTGTAGTATCACCCAACACTCTAGCTCTTCAAGAGTGTGAGGATTGTTTATATATATTTTTTCTGTTTTAAATTCCACTACAGATAAAAATCACAAACATTTTAAATCCAAGGAACAAGTTGGTGAAAGTCCGTGACTAATTACACACGATTATCAAACACTTTTCCTAATGCTTTTAACAATATAGTGGATGTATGTGCAATGGAATTATCCTGCTGAAAATAAGCATACTGTTTTTCATCTTCAGTGAGTATTGGAAAAAAAAAAAAAACTGCAGTGTCTCGCACATAATGTTGAGTGACTGTATCGTAAAAGAAAATGGGACCCAATTTCCGTGCATGTAGTAATGTCACACCACATACCCACTTCTGATTGTGAAGAACTTTATACAATATTAAATGAGAGTTTTCAGTGTTCCAGTGCCTTGTGTTCTGAGAGTGGAGTAACAGCTTATCTTCTGTCATTATTGATTGAACAGATTGCAACATCCGCTCACAAAAATTCACGTGAGTGAAAGTCCTCTTAATGCTGATCTTTCGACATGTCGCATTCTTGTGATAAAAGGTAAGATCAAGATATTTTCTTGTTACCCCTTCTGAAGCATTTGAACGGGATTACAGGCCTCAATCACTGTTGATTCGATTTCCTCTTATGCGAGAAAGAGGTCGGATCTTCCCACTAACTGGTTATAATGCTGCCACACACTGTAGCTATAATTATGACTTGCCTCCAGTGCGGTATATTCACATTGGTCACTGGCAGGCAGCAGTGATGATGACGACATGTGATAGGTTGTGAAGACTGGAAATCATTTCAGGATTTTTTAACGTAGTAAATAGTAATTATAGATTCTATAAATATCTTTCAAAGTAGATCCCCTGACACAATATATATCTCCACTTTGTCAAAGGAATGCAAAACATATATATAAATTACTAGGGAACGTATTAATAAAAGATGATGTGAGCATACACCATTAGCTGTGTCTAAGAATATAGTAAGGTAAACTACTTTGGAATTAAGAATGTCTTTGTTAAACACATGGTGTGTAAACCGTGTGCCACAATCTTAGTTTTATCTATATTCACTGTCAAAGAATTAGTGAATAAATTTCAGAGTCTATTCACCAGACCATAACAAAGTAACCGGTGACAGTGAGGATCTGCCCGAGATTGAGAAAATGTGTACTGGTGTTGCAAAACTAACTTTCAGATCCTCAAAACCCGTCCCATAATTATTAAGCACTACTTAATATCTGAGTGAAGGCGAAAAAAAGTTACAAATACTTCAATCATTCTCGTGTAACTCATAAATTGTCTTTTTTTGTAGTATTGTTGTACAAAATGGCAGCATTAGGAAATCAATGAAATACTCGCAAGAATACCAAAGAACAAACTGCAAAACTTATAAAATATTTTATTTGTAAGTTAATTCAAAATGTTCTCTCTAATCTGAATCCAACCCAAAATGTATATGTGCTTCTAACATTTGGTTGTCTGCACAGGAGACCTGTGTGTAATTATCTAATGCATTATTAGTAGATGTGAGAATGTTCTCTAAAATATGCCTGGGATCAATAAATCCTTATATTTCAAACAATTTTAGAAATGCTGTAACAAAAATGTCAAACCATTATTGCGAGAGTTGTTTATTATTTTTATGGATTGTTTTCTAGAAATTATGAAAGATTCACATAGTGCATATTTTCTCTCCTTTGGTTTATACGAAACCTGAACAGATATTTAGGGCAGTGACTACAGCTGCTAATGAAGTATGGAGTCTACGAACTTGTGAAATATTCTTTCTTTGTGCACTGAAAAGGAAATTTTTTCTTGTTGCCACCATATTTTAATGCTGATGAAATTAACTTAACGAAACACCAAGAGATTCAAAGCATTGCATAAATATCTGGGCCAACATGTTGTGCACAGTTTTACATATGCTGTACTTGCTAGCTCTGAGTAACTATATTTTTCATTATCAATATTTTGCTGTGCAGTTTTTTAATTACCTAAATCATAAAACAGTTGATCTCATTTTGAGTGATGGAGAGGAGTGTACAAGGCAGTTGGTACAGTATCATCTGTGGGAATAGAGAGGAAGTTTTTTTTTTGATCTCGAATATGAATGGTTTATGGCTGATTTCAAACTGCATTTCATTACGTAAACTGTACAATACACAGAATGCGGCAAGCTCCTTGCTGTTCAAAGTGGGCAGCTGCATTCAGCAGACTCTTTATTATTCACTAATAAAAGGAAGAATACATCTTTCATTCAGACCACTAGCTTCATATTATGTTTATAATTTAAGTGAATCGTTAGAAGGGCAGTAGGAAACCACTGAAAATATGACCTATGAATAAACAAGTAGTTCTGTTTTATTCTATAAAGTTTTCATACTTCAGTAGGCAACATGCAACAATCTCTCTCAAGGTATTTCAGCCATTTTTTTTCCTTCTATGATATTCCACTGCAGCGCCCTTGTGAGGGCAGAAATAGTTGGATTAATTTTCCTGATCTGTTTAGGATCAACATTCGTCTGGTATTCAATTAATTGTTTAGCCAGTGGGGGGGGGGGGGGGGACTGGTAGTACAGTTTAATTTTTTTCAATTTACTATTGCCGACTGTTCTGGGAGACAGCTTGCGGTCAGACAACTGGATATTTTCAGTGGTTTGCTCTAGATGCAGTCTGGAAACAGCCTGTTGTGTATCTTACTGTGCAGTACCTTTCCATGCATGCCCTCTCTGACATGTTGTGCAACTATTGTAAATTTTATGGATAAGTCTTTTGAAAGAATGTTTTAAAGGAGTGAGGTACACAGTACCACGTGTTTAATGTATTGATATCTTTCTCTCGAAGTACCTCAAATAAATTACAGTACTTTTATTTCACTTGATATTATTCTTCCTCAGTGACTGGAATGTACAATCCTCTAAAAGAGGAACTAATACTACATCCATTGTGCTTCCTGGCTCTCTCTGACTGTATTTAATTTTTTACATTATTTCCTTGTATCAAATTTTTTCCCCTGGATTAAAAATTCTTAACAGTTTCACTTCTCTGGAATCATTTTGTGCATCCTATAACTCATCGTGTCCTTGAGCTTCTGTGCCTTCCACTGCCTGACAGACGGATGGCGTCACAAACTCGAAAACGTATTCACATCTATTTGGTTCACTCACAGAAGTCACTGCATTTTCTGTGCCGCATCTCATCTTTACCTGCAAAGAATAAATGATTGTGTTCAACAGGGCAAGATTACAGCTTCCATCCCATTTAATGAACTGTACAATTTTGCAATAAATTATTTCTGAGTCGGGGAAGCCATGGTGGTCTAGTGGCTAGAGTGCTGAACTTTAATCCCATGAACCCTAAGTTCGATCCCCGGCAAGCCCATGGTCCTGGTAACACAGGCATTTTCTCCAGGAGCTTCAGTTCTCCTGCGGCATCACATCTCGTCTTATTGCAGGTGTAGTGTAGACCAGGCACAACAACACGTTGGGTCTACAGAACTGGTTTCATATGGGTGAATGAGAAACGGGGGTGGAGAGGATTCTGAGTTGGACTTTTAAGACTGCGTGATGGATAATTACTGTATCAAATTATGATTCCATATTTTTCAAACCATGTTGATGCGGCTCTGTAAAGCAAAGGACTATGGACTAAAATAGTTCAAGTTCAGACTTGGTAGAAGACGGGTTTTTTTTTTTTTTACCATTATTTGAGAAACTGCTCCAGGATCCACTGTCTCCCAAAAACTTACTACCATATCTTTCCCAGGGATGGGAAGCCAAAAGGCAAATGGAGAAGATCTAATATGCCAAGGCATTAGCAACTAACTAACAAACTTTTTCCCAGGGATAAATGGCAACTGGAGTGTGGTACTGACCACCTAGAAAGCATGGGAGTTCTACCTTCTGCATCATTTACATGACTATGGACATTTTACTTTTTTGAATAATTAAGATATCTACATTATTATCTGAAAGTATATTGGCTAGTTCAGTCTTCTTAGCTGATGTTATGCCACCAGCATTCCATTGTAAGATGTTTAGTTGATTCTGTAGTCCCCGCCCAGAGAAGACTGGGGGACTATTTTACCTTTGGATAATTTTACCTTAATGGCACTCATTTCATATTGGAGTGGTTAAATGGCAAGTTGTAGCCGATTTAAGTGAACACCATATTTTAACGTTTTGGTGGCTACTTCACACACAACCACCAGAAAGTCTGGAGGACCACACCTGCTGTTGGTCGACGAGTCCACTGGACCTAGTTGGGAGATCTATTCAATATTTATATAAATGACATACCCTCCCTATTAGAGGAATCAAACATGAAAACAGCACTATTTGCAGATGATATAGTTTTGTGGACTTCCGGACCTCACAGACATAAAGACAAAATTCAAAATTCTGCTCTTAAAGCTCTAAATCAACTACATGAATGGAACACATCAAATTTGATGACACTCAATTTGAGCAAAAGTAACTACCAAATATTTTCACTTGGTAAAAAAGAAAGAGAATTCAATTCCAACACCTTCCTAGGCCTTACAAATTCAAATATCTTGGAGTTATTTTCGACAGTAAGTTAACATGGAGCAACCATTTGAAACATATTTCTGAAAAAGCTCGTAAAAGATTCTCCTTTCTGAAAAAAACTAGCAGGAAAGAAATGGGGATGCTCTAGAAATACTTTGAATACTACATACAGAATGTTTATACAGCCAGTGCTGACATACTGTGGAGAAATTTTAATTACGTCACCTTTCATAAACGACATAGAATATGTTCAAAACCAAGCTCTCAGACTCATTACTGGTGGAATCAAAACAACTTCAATAGATTCTATGAGATTCCTCACTAATATTAACAGCATCAAAATGACAATAGAAGAAAAAGCACTGATTCAATATGAAAAACTTATCAGATTACCAGGAAACAATTGGCATTCATACAGTCCTCTCTGTAGATTAAAAACTCAAAAAAGTTTCATATCCATGGTTCAAGAATTAAAACAGAAAACCAACATCCCGAATTTAAAAGAAAACTTACAAATTAAACCAAACCCTTTAACTCTATTAAATATAGAGTATAATCTAAATTTAACAGAAGAAATACTGAAATCAGAAGTAAATAATGAAACAATTGTCTTTAGAGACAATTAATATTAGGTACCCTCCACAAAACTGGCTTCATTTGTACACCGACAGATCCTTGATTTCCAGGGAACAAGGTGCCAGTGCAGGTGTTACGTGCTGTCTCTCTTCACTATAGATCTCTTGGAAATGGAACAAGTTTTTGATGGAGAAATCATTGCAATAAGTGAAAGTCTCAGGAATCTTCTATGCCACATCAATAAATTTAAGAATGCAGTTATATTGTCAGACTCCAAAGCAGCTATTCTATCAATCGTCTCTAAACACACACCTTCATCTCAAACAGCAGAAATAACTAAAATGCTCTCTCAATTAATATCACTCAATAAAAGAATTGTATTCCAATGGAGACCATCCCATTGTGGAATCCTGGGAAACGAGAATGCGGATGCTTTAGTAAAGAAGGGCAGCACTCATATTTACATACCTGTTACTAAATCTACATATTACTCAGTGAAAAGATTTATTAAATCTACATACTTAGGCTTCAACAAGCAAATTTGATAACACAATCCCAAGGGAAAAAATGGAACTCTCTGCATCATAATGCACAGTTAATTCCCGATTTACCACGCAAATCGTCTGCAGCTGCATTTAGATTGGCCATGACTGTTTGGCCGAACACCTGCATAGAATTGGAATATATCAGTCCCCTAACTGCCCACTGTGCAACTCGAACCAAGAAATGGATTCGGAACACCCCAAAATCTGTGCTTGTGACCACCACCACCAGCAGCATAGTATAAGAGAGTAAAGTTACATTTCATGTAATCATCGGGGTAATGTAACTCCGCCTTCCAGGCGCCCCGACCTCAGAAGTGGGTTACAACTAAGCCACGGCCAGGAGAGAAGACCAGAAATGTCGAAAAGACAACCTGGTGGCATTGGATTAAAAAAAAAAAAAACATTTCATGTGCATTTCATTAGCAAGGGAAGCATAGTCGAGGGTGATAATTTTCACGAGCCCATAAAATCTGTTTATTCCCGTGTGCTATCCATTGCTGGTATCTCTAAATTTCATTTTATAGGTCTTTTCTTTGTAATGTGTTGTTTGTGAAGAAGTTATAAATGAATGAATGTATGGCTCTTATTATTGGTAATGGGTTGGTCATCATGGAGAGTGGTTTAAAAAAATTCACTGCTGTAAATAAAGCCATTGTTTAGGTTGCTAAGAAGGGTGAAAGAAACAGCAGTTTAGATACCAGTCAGGGGTAAACTTTATTAAATAATACCTACTGACCTTCACCTATTTCAAATATTTAATATTTTTGTAGATATTGTAATACAATCGATAATATTCACTGTAATTGTGACATACCTGGCATTTTTAGAAAAACATCACAAACATTTATTACAATTGAGCTACTACTGAAAACTATTCATTGTGTATAAATTACCTTTGTTGACCGCTGAGGACCATTCCAGCATGACTGTCCTTTATCATACAGCATTTCAAGGTATTTGTTGTCCTCTGGACCAATCCAATTGCCCCAGGTTCCTAACCGAGTATCAGCACCACCAGATTTTGGTCTCTGCGTTACCTGTAACAATTTATATCATACTGAGGAGCCTTGTATCTATTGTGATTCACCACGACATAATGCAGCATACATTACATCTCGGCGTATCCAAAAATAAAGATAAGAGTGACCAACAATGGGAGGGAAAAAAGGCTCAGTATAATGTACAGTAATTTTATATCAAACATACAAATAAAAAAACTTGCCAATTACACACCTTTACTCCTCTGAATCATAAAGTACAATAGATAAAACAGTTCAACATATTGTATGCCTGGGACTAATTTACTGGAAGTCTGTTAAGTGAGAATTTCAAATGGGGTTGTATACAATTGTTCTACATTCTGTACACTAGGGGAAAAAATTCTCAGTGCAGAAGCAAAAAGAACGTCACAAAATTTATGTTCAGTGATAAATAATAATTAATTTTTTTTTTTCTTGGAAGACATACTTTTCACAACATATCCGAACCCATAGTCTGCACTATATCAAGCTTTCACCGTATTTCCTTTCCTCCAACTGGTTATTTACAAACTTGTAGTGGAATGCAATTTTTTTTTTCCCCCAGTTTCCCAACTCACATCTCTTATTTTATTATCTTTATCACCATCGGTATCGTTATTATTACTATTATTAGAAAAATTGTCTATGATCACAAGAATCTTTATGAGTTGCATTACATTCTAATTTTTACCTGATCAAATGGACAAAGTTTGTATGTATATTCCAGATCTGTATATTCGAAACATTCACCATCCAAAGGAGCAAATTCTTCCTCAGCTCCATAATCTTTATCCAGTGACTCTTGAATCTGGCGAATTTCTCGCTGTACATCTCTCAAGGCACGATCTGCTTCCTCAAATTCAGAGCGTGCTTTTGAGCCCTCTGCAATGCAAATTTATAATTAAGCATTACTTCTTTCCATATGGCTTCTGAAAGTCAACTGAACATTAAAAAACTGGAAGGGAATTTAAGAAAACCCCAATGATTGTGTGAAACATCTATACTCGAACTAAAGTAATAAAGAACAATAGGTGCATTCTTTAACACTAGTGTAATAATTCATGTACCCAGTGTTTTCATTGTACCACAAGTGATATCGTTCACAACTTGTCCATTTCTCTCTCTTGTAGCAGACATTTCTAATATCTATTTCCTTGCTTCTCGGCAAATTAGAGTGAAGGAATTGATAAAAATCTTATTGAGATAATAAATAATTCAATTATACTACTTACTCAGTTCAATGATAAATTTATTATACCTGTTGATGAATGGAATATTGTATCTTTTATGACGAACAAAGACATGGAATGCACATTTACTTCGTCAGTGAGTCCATAGTTCCGGAATCAGCAAGTCCGTGGATGAGCAGAGTAGTGCAATCAGCTAGTCGGCCGCCACTGTTATTCCATTTCAACACGCTTGGGATAGGAACGTTTAAAATAAAACTCAATTTAGGCCAGAGTCCATGGCCCTTAAAATTAAAAATATTTGACTCTGATTTAGGCTACAGTGGTATAGGGAATGAAAATAGCCTAAATCAGGCTACAGTGGTATAGGGAATGAAAATAGCCTAAATCAGAGTCAAATATGGAATAACAATGGCTGTCTTGTCGGCATTTTCCGGGACAAAGACTTGAGGTATTCTGGATATCCACAGACTCTGGCAGTCAGAACATAGGCATCCCCCCCCCCCCCCCCAGTGGAGGTTTGAATACCTACTAAGAATTTAGTTACACTTATTTGCCGACAGGGAGCAGAGAGAAAAGCCCACCACCTCAAACACTGTCTAGTATGCAACTAAGATATTACTACAAGTAGAACGCGAGAAATGAGAAATTTAGTCCAGAGGCTTCAATTAGACTTGAAGGTCTTCAACATGCCGGAAAACTCTGACACATGGTTTGAAGTCTCTTCTGAAGGACTTGCATCCTGAAAAATCCATTGACCTCAACTGGGTTTCAACCTATGACCCTTGGGTTTAGAGAGAACTGTTTACTCCTAGACCAGTGGGAATAACATATTTACTTACAAATTAATAATTAAATATATACTAGCCATCAATCAACTGCTGAGTCTCTTCATCATATTTAGGAGTTTCTTCGGTTTTTTCTGCTTCTTCTTCTGGTCCAGTTTCCTCTTCTTCTTCTTCTTCCTCCTCTTCCTCCTCCTATTACAAAGCAGACTCTGAGAAAAGTTCACTAATAGAAGTCTAAGTTTTCTTAAGCTAATGCTTCAGAATTTTAGTCAAGATGTTTTCTTCAATACCAAGTAAGTAATATGTATTAGATGCACAGAAATTTCCCTCATACTAACAAAAATTCAATAGGAAATAAAAATTATAAATGTTCGCAGATTAATTTTCCACCAGGAATATGTAGGAATAACCACCACGATGGTCTAGTGGCTACAGCACATGGACTCGGGTTCGATCCCTGGGATATTCTAGGTTTATAACTTGTGTTGGGCAGGCCCATGGACCAGGTAACACGGGTTTTCTCTGGGAGCTCCGATTCCCCTGTGGCCTCCCAACAAATCTCCATCATTAGCTCATCTCATTGTGAGTGCAGCGTAGACCAACAACTGTGTTGGTAAATTGGTCTCCACAACTGGCTTGATGTGGGTGAATGACAGTAAAAAACTCAATTTTGGGAACTATTACTAGAGACTCGTGAGATCACTTCATCTTATGGCTAGCACAGAAGAAACGTAGATTTTATGAAAAGGAGAAGCTCAACTCTGGAAGAGAAAGATAGGAGGAAAATTTATGGTCCCAAATGTGATAAAGAAGTTTAGAGAATAAGAACTAATGTAGAATTACAGAAGATGAATTGTAAAATACTCATGACATTATGTAACAGAAGTCAAAGACCAAAGCTGTAAGAAGCACCAGCAAAGCCAAGGCCCAGCCAGAATCCACTCACAAAATGTGCGTCTATAGGAGCATGTGCCACAGTTATTTTATATGGCTTGAAATGCCATAATTTAGTACAGTCCCATATGAAAGTCCCACTTGTTGTGCAAGACTACGAAGAGATTTTCTAAGAGAATTTTCTGAACGATTATGAATGTCATGTCATCTTACTTTGGTGAGAACCCTACACTGGTTTTTGGATTTTTAGGCTGGACACTTCCAGTTTCCTAAAATTTATTATAAAGATTATGGACTGTCTTACGATCTGGAGCATCTACACCTGGAAATCTTTCTTGAAAGTCTGCGAACTTCACAATCTGACCGAGTTAACACATGATTCATAAAGACACGCTGTGCCATTGCAACTCACAAGACATAGTACACTTTATGCACACCGGTACTATCGAACAACAGCTGCACTACGACTGCAACAGTCAGCAGGCTTGCTACTCCCTCCAGAGCTCGCTCATAGGAAAACCCACACTGTGGGGGAAACCACGGTATGTTGCGAGTACTTACTTCTTCTTGAAGATCTCCATCTTGACCTTCCTCATAATGTTTATCTTCTGCTTCATCTCCTTCAGATGAAAATTCTGCGGCATCATCCTAAATGTAAACACTATTAAATGTAATTCTGTTGTAAAATATGCCTGACATATTTATGTTTACTTTTTACTGCTAGTACTATTAGTAATCTGGATCCACGTGTATAAATTAATAAATTATGATAACAAGAACAGTGAAAATAAAAAAAATGTATTTAAATATTATATAATTTTTTACCAAATCACCTGTGTTTCCTCCCTTCTAGTGATATCTTATTATAAAGATGCTTTTTAAATATGAGAGCAATATGTTACCTGCGAGATTGCATCATGCCCTCCCTGAGGTCCTGTAGGTTCCTCTGATGTCTCTCTGACAGGTGGTTTAAAAAGGCCCTTATCTAGCATAAGGAAAGGTTTCATTCGTGGCCAACCAGTTGCTAGGAAGTCTTCCCAAGTTAATTCATCATGAGAATCAAAAAAGAACTTTGCTTCATCTTCAGACACTACTCCATCTTTATTCTGGTCAAATGTCTGTTGAGTCTGGAGTTCAGATATGTCAATTCTGCAAGAAAAAAAAAATATATGGTGCTATTTCATAAGACCAAGCAAATGAAAAGCAGCATCCCAAATATCAATTAACACACCTACTGCCTACTGGAGTGCCTTATGTGCTCTGTCAGTCGTTCATGCACTTCGTCAATGCATGTCAGACTTTACAACGATCCCAAAATATCCATGTCAACGCTTGTCGCAACTTGTCTAGTGAAATTGGGGTTTGTTTAAATAAACTTGGACTTCAAAACATCTCTTCTGATTCACTTCAAGTGAAAAAATTGAGACGAGCCCAGGGAGCGAGCATTTCAATCTTGGTGCTCTTTAAATCAGAAAGGGAAAGGCGTCATCCTCTATAAGGAGTTCACTCCCACCAATAAATGGATCCGACAACCTGATCGCCTCACTAGCAGTGAATGGAGACTAGCTCTTAATATGACAGCTAATGTTTGTCTGCTGCGTGCTATACCAGGAAGGTCCCGAGACGGCAACCGCTTTCGTTGTTGCGTCAGTGAGACTGAAACTCTTGGCCACGTTTTGGGTGCCTGTCCTTTCAGCGAGACACTGTGGGACTCTAGACATCACAGAATCAGGTCCATGATTGCCGAAGCCTTGAGGAAGAAAGATCTCACTGTGCACGAAGAAGTCCATGGCATCTCTCAAGAGGGATCCTGTCGGCGAATTGACATGCTTGCCATTCCACCAGGCTCTACATCTGCCTACATTATCGACCCGACAGTCAGGTTCGAGGCACAGGAACAACAGCCGCTGAAGTCCACGCAGAAAAATGCAGGATTTATGAGCCCACAGTTCCATTCTATTTGGAGAAATATCACCTCACCTCCATTGAAGTAGTTGGGCTAATGGTTGGTGCTAGGGGCACAATACCTCGCCTCTTTGCCAGTTTCTGCAAGAAGTTCCAGCTGAACAACGACTTCATTCGTGATGTTTCTCTTACTGCTATCAGAGGATCACTTGCCATTTTCAAATACCACCTGTACTTTGTTTCCTAAAGAGGAAGAACTTTTATTTGAACGTCTAATCCGTTTGTTTATTATGTTTAGGCCTGTTATATGTATGCTACTATCCTTTCTGTACTTAATTTCCCTTTTTTCTTCGTTCCCCACATTTCTCTTTTGTTTTCACTCTGTGTTTGTTATGCTTTGTCCAATGAGGCAGTCCCGTTATTGGGAAAGCTGAAAGAGTGTCTTTCTTATTATTATTATAAAGACAGTCTGGGTTAAGCATAAATTAATGAATCAGTATGAATTGTCTCATAACAATCTAAACCAAATACAAATGGTGAGTCTTGATTAATTTGAAAATGAATGACAAATGTCGTTAGCAGTCTTTTTGTTCTACTTAAAAATGTTCACCAAAGCAGCCATTTTAGTAGATTCAAAGGCTGAAATTAAAGCAATGATCTCGAGTGAAATACAGAAAATGAAACCATCATGGAATGATGCAAACTTCCAAACCACCTAGAAAAACAAAACAAAACAATAGGTTCCCAATGGATACCTTCACACAAACAAAAATGGCAGACGAGCTTGCAAAAAGGTGCCGAGGCCCAAATCTAAGAAGAAAAGTCAAAAAGTGAAAAAAGGATTCCAAATAGAACATACTCGTATATGAGAAAATTTTGAAGCAGCCAGAGAAAAGACGGGAAAAGTAGACTAATTAGCAGCAAAGTCAAAAACAGGAGGCAAAGAAGCAATAGCAAACTTAGATTGATACATCATAAAGAAAAACACACTAAGGACTTTGTGAGCTTGAAATGGGAAGCCCAGAGGTAAGATGGTACTGGAAAATTAATAAACGCTTTTGGATAATATCAATTTTCCAAACTCACTATGGGCCACCATTCACTTGTATCATTTCTCTTAAGTATTCCCTTTTTTTTTATGACATAATTATACAAATTGTACGATGCATTACTATAGAACACCACAGTTCAGAAAATTATTCTTCGCAATCAAAGCTATAATAATTACGCATTTTTCTTCATGCTCTGGTCGTACAGCAGTCTGGATTCCCCTCATCCATCAGAACACAGGCTCGTAAAGATTTTCCATTCTGAATGGATTCATCCAACTGTCTGACTTGTGCTGCTGTCCTGCAAGCTGTATAGTGTAAAAAAGCACCGAAGTTCTGCTCTTGACTTGGCTCCATTAACAGGACTGTATTCCTTGATGAGCTTGTACAAGCCTTTAGACAGAGAGCGTACATTAAAACCAGAGTTGCCATTTGGATGAAAAACTCTGTGCAATTCCCACAAGGCTTGCAATGTTGTATAAAATATATTAGAATGTTACTTTTCATTGTTTTTTTTTCTGTAGTAATAATAATACAACTGTATATATCGTGTACAGTATATTTTTATATTAAGATGGCAAAGTCTTACATCCTGAGCATAGAATATTCTGGTTTATATTAAGTACAGGGACTGACCGGCTTTGTATTGAGACATTACCACTTCACAACGAACTCGCAAAAATAATAACTCATTTTACTACTGAAAGTTAGGAAGAAAGTGGGTCACCAAAGAAAGGTATGAGAACTTGCAAAACAGAGTATAGTTAGCACAGACTCCATTCACGTTCTTGTCTCCAAATGTTGATCAAATGCCTAGACGTTTGGCAACAAAACCATCAGTCCTGTTGCACTCCAATTTTTGAGATATAGAATCTTCTTTATGTAGGGTGTGCATCTTCCTAAATGTTCTAAATTCATGGGTTCATTAGAATTGCATAACACATAACAGGGAGAGTTAAGCACATGTTCTGTCAGACAGTCATGGCCAGTAATTAATCAGTAGGCCTACATTGCAACTGCAGATTTTCGTGGTAATTGGGCAACAATTCCAAATGTAAATCACTGTTATTCAAGATTGCAGATTTACAAGTGTTTTGATAATTCCAAAATGTCAACTTTATACAGGTAGAATGTGGAACAATCTAAAAAGCACTATCGGTATGATACCTTCTCTCAAAATTTCTGTTATTATACTTAAGAAAGAATCCTGGGCTGGTGTTTATTGTACATCACCTATATACCTCTTTTGCTAATGATGTAGTTTATAATATATAAAAATAAAGGTTTCCTTGTAGATGGCATGGAGGTAAAGCTTCAGCATTAGAATCAGCGCCCCTGGAAAAGACCTGCCACTGAATTTGATCCCAGATTGCATCAGTTCATTTGTACTGCATAGTAGCCTACCCTGAGTTGAGTTGGACTGGGTGGTTAGCAACACTAAAGGAGTTTATTCAAAGTGTTTCTTTCCTATTTTTTCGCTAAATCAATTTATAAATAGTGAATATGAATAAAATCAGTTCAACAAATTGCGAGAAAACATTGACTCAGTCACATATTATCTCAGAAACCTTTCATGTAAACACACAACAGTTCAACTACACTCACTTTCCATCCTGATTCGAATCCAATCTATGGAAGTGCTCGAATGCTTCTTGTTCACTTGCTTTTCTCTCTTCTTCTACTTGTCTCTGCTTCACTTCCTCTTCAATTTTACGATATTTCTCCAAAGCCTTATTCTCCAATTCTTCTGCTGCTGTCTTCAGTAATTCCTTCTCTTTTTTCACTCCTTCTGCTTCTTCTTTATCTTTCTCTAGCTGTTCAAGTCTTTCCTGAAAAAAAACCGCAAAGTAATTGATTTAGAGGGGGATAAAAGTAATGGTTTATTGAGGAGAAGAGCCATGCACTGAACTTTTCCATCAATGTGCATTTAGCCACCACCAATATGATTTCTTCATTCTCCAGCTCCTCTCTCAGCAACATGTGTTCTACAAGTCCTCAGCACTGCAAATCAATGTACTATACTGTATGATATCAATAAAATATAAAGAAATTAATGAACTCCCAATTATGACGACATACCTTCTTCTCTTGCTTCAATTGTTTTCCCTTTTTGCTCAGCTGAATCCTCATTTCACTGCCTAGCTTAGTAAGTTTTGCAAGCTTCTGGGCTTCTACTCTTGCAGCTTTACCTAATTCATTGCAGTTATTAACACACGTTGCCTGGCTCACATACTCATCAGATGTATCACAGCAGTCTGAAAGTGAAGAGTAAAGAATTTTTCAGTTTTATTTCATGTTCATTTTCCAAATACTAGAGTATTTCGGTAACGAAAACTATAAACATTATACTGTGTGACAGAAAAGTCACTTGCCAAATGGATGCATTATTCTATTTGCTATGGAATCGTGAAGCAAGCTGTGGCTACAATTAGTTTGTGTTTGTTCCATTTACTGTTTGGAGTCAATGAGAGTTGAAGAAGAAATCATGTAGCTAGTATTGCTGTGACGACAATCAGACAACAGGAAGGGAAATCGCAGACATTCCAAAACGATCACACCAATGCATAAATTTCAAACAATGTTTGGTATGTTAGATATGAAACGAAGTGGTTGTCCTAAATCTGCGACCAAAAAACAACATTCAATGGATGTGATTGCAATGCCAGCCCTAAAAGGTCAGTATGCTACGTGGCTCAAAAGATTGGTATTAGTATAGAATCTGTTTGCAGGATATTGAAATCAGCTTGTTTCCACTCCTACACAATGCAAAAATGGTCTATGGAAGAGGTGAGCTTACTGGCAACTGGATCATACGGTGTTTGCATATTGATCAGTTTTATTCTTCCTCCAGCATGTTTCATTCAGCAACAAATACTTACTCTTTCTGGACGGGTATCCTCATACACAAAAGAACGATATTGGTTCAAAGAAAACCCAAGATGGATGTGTAAATCCAGTAACTTAGTGCTAAAAAAGTATTGGTGTGGTGTAAAGCACTAGACAATATGATTGTGGAAACATATTTTTCTTTTTATGGAAATGTTAACCAGTACACATTTGGCGAATTATTGGTCAGTATTGTAATGAACTTCCTGTATCATTTACCACTGAATAAACAGATGCGAATGTGGAACCGCAGCACATTATGCTATGACAGTTCATGAGAAAATTGTAAGTTGTCTGGTGTGGCCTCTATAATCACCAGAACTCAACACTTCTAGATTCTTTTCTATGAGGATATGTGAAACAGTACGTTTTCCAGACAGAGCCTCAAAGGCTCATCCAGGTTATCTAACACATTCCAGAAGCAACACTTTTAAGAGTAACAAGACACTGTCTTCAAGTACATGGAACACACTTTGGACATTTGAAGTTGCACCGAGAACAGTAACCTTTACATGCAACCCTAGTCATGTTTACCAAAGGGTAATGTAATAATGATTTGTTATTCCTCTATTTGACTTTTGTGTCACATGGTATGGTACAGGGTCAATTTTTGTAACTTTGAAGACCTACCTAACTTCCTGTGCCCACCTCATACTTTTTCCTGTTTCATACTAAGACCTTCATGATTTCACGAACATTGTCCTGCAGACATCTGATCAATCAATTTTGCCTGCTCAATTGCTAATAGGTTTTTTCTTTTATATGTAGTAAATCTATGCAAGATGCGATCAGTGAAGAGGTGAAGGGGGATAAAGAGCATTTCTTCTACTGCTTATACTCTGAATCAAATTTGTAAATCTGTATATACTTTCTCATACACTTTATTATTATCATTATTATTATTATTATTATTAAACAGCTTACTTTGATAAGAGATTTTTTTCATCTTACACATACATTTCTGCAATATTGCGGAATAACCATTTCTAATTTTTAAATATGATAGAGGGCACATAATTAAACATTTTCTTCTTTTCTTCTGGACTGTTTCCGTTTCAAGGTAATACCGTAAAAGTCAAAACTCCCCACTGACCTTATTATCATCCATACCTATCTTTAATTGCATTTCAGCTATTCCCATTACAATGGAAACATGCTTTCATTGTATGTCACAAAATAACTTCTGCCAGATCTGTTTATAATTTTGCAATCATGCCTATGGCTCACGGCAATGCTAATGAGGCAGGGTGAATTTATGCAAAGCAATATCCTCAGCATATTTCCTGTCACACAACACTTTCAAACCTAAATCAACGTCTTCGACATAGTGGCCAGGTACTTTTCATGTTCAGATTCTCTGATCCTCATTTCTTTCATATTGTTATAAATCAATACGGAAGCATTTCCAGACACTACTTTATTAAGTAAATATGTTTAATTACATGCCCTTCATCACATCTGAAAATCAGGAATAGTTATTCTGAAACATCCTGTAAAAAGGTAAGTATTATGTGAGCCGTTGATAGCAGAAGTGGTGTAAGTCAAAAATGGGTAATTAGGGTTAAAGTAAACTTTCTGTAAAATACAGCACAAAGTAGCAATTAATATTCAATTTATTTAAACTATTAGTAGTCAATCTAAAGCACGAAGGACATATTAATTGCTACTTTGCGCTGTATTTTACAGAATTTTTACTTTAAACTTCATTACTCAATTTTGACACACCACTTCTGCTCTGAACGGCTCATGTATTGATGGCAGAAGATCTGTATTTTGAGTAACGCTTGTAATTACAAGTCGTATACTTTTTATTTTTTTTTTTTAAGGAATGATACTTGGGTACCTAATCCTTAGGATTTAACAATAAAACAACATCGTTTTCCAATATTCATATATAATATAGTAAACTCGTGTTAATACGAACAATTTTCCCAGTCCTGACTCAAATACAGTAATTTTAATGGATTTTTATTCGGTTAATAAGAATTTCTGTTTATACGAACTTCGAACAAATTTTTGGTCTCCAGATTTTTGTCTTCTCCTTTAATACGAACAAAAGACAACTTTTATATACACCCTTTATAGTTTATTGCATGGGAATTTTCTTAAGTCTTCTGTGTGTCCTAACTCGAGAGGTGTCATCAAGTGCTGCAGTGACTTAACTTAGTTTCTTACGGCCAGTGTTCAGGTTAACACCTCAATACGAACAACAACACGAGAAAGTATTTTGCAAGACAGGGCTTGTGATAATAGAAAGCCACAATCTTCTTACAGTCGTTTTTAACGCAATTATGTAAATGTACCAAGTATTCTTCACACTGAAATCACTTCATAAAGTGTTGTGAAGTGATTTCCGTAAATTTCTTTAGAACTGTTACATTGAAGATGCTATGACACAATCAGTTACAAAAATAACATTAATAAAAATCACTGACAATACATTGCAAACAAATAACACTATTAAAATATTCCTGAATTTCATAATTAAGGGCTAATAATAAGCCACTGATTAAGGAAGCTTCCAATCTATAAAACTAGCAATGTGAGTTTCATAAGGTAACCTCTTAAACAATTCAATTCCCATTAATGTAAACCAATTCTTGATTTTTGATAGTCTCACTTTAGGCACAACTAAACAATAGCTCATCTTTATTTGATAACTACTGTAAGCAACTCAGATCTGCATTGATAATAATTATGAAGATTTCACTTTAAGAAAACATTGATATATGTAGACATTTATTATTGTAAGAACAGTATTCTATTGTACGTATTTACATTCCATGGTATTTGTACATCATTTCACAGCTAGAATATGGAACATGTCAAGCAAAAAAAAAAATCTTAATAACACTATAAAGTTTTAATTGTAGTCATAGTGTTGTTGAAATACAAAAGAGTTTTAAAATATAGTCTACTAGTACAACACAAAGTTTTAGTATCAATACTTAATACAACACAAAAATATTCATGAAGCGTTGCTGAATGTCATGAATTCACCTACAGAATAGAAGGCATGAGAAATTAGGTACTTCTTTAATTTGGCTCTAAATAATCTTATGTTTTGAGTTTGATTTTTATAAGCCTATCCATAGTGAGGCTATTAAAAATTTTTACTACTATATAACGCACTCCTTTTTGATAGCACTATAGACTTGCCGATGGAGTATGAAAGTAATTTTTTGATACGTATTTATGCTATGAACTTTTGAATTAGTTACAAAGTTTTCACATGCGAGGAAGATTAATGAAAAAATATACTGACAAGCCATGGGCATTATTTGTAGTTTTTAAAATGGTCCTATACAATTCTCTAGCGTCTCTGCATTGAGCATCATACACTGACCTGGGTAAGATGCGCAAAGCCATTGAGAAGATTTGTAATGTAATAAACACTGGACCAGTGACGACAAAGAAAAGTAGAACAGTCTGTGCACACATCCTTGTTAAGTTATTTTATTATGCAACAGCCCATGAAGGGTCATATTACTGTAGAAAAGCTGACTTCTATACAAAGGCAACAGTCACGTGATAATTTATGGCACACAATTGGCTACCAATGAATGCAAGCTGTTTTAAGTTAATTTGTTCATTCAAGAGTTGATTACTTACATTCTGCTCACGAGTCATCGACTCCTTTGTCAACAATCAGCTCTTAAGTAACAAAATGGTTCGTTACCATTGAAATGAGGGAGTTGTTCAAAAGAGGCAGTTAATTCATGAACTACCCAACATACCACAAATGCCATCATTAACCCGTGAAGATGGAATGTTGAGTGGTCTATGCCCAGCATTAGTGCAGTGGAATGTGCCATTCGGACAGGCTGGCGTTCCTGGCTCATCACTGCCATCCTGGCAGTCACAGTAGTCATCATTCACATGAGCAAATGGAATACTTCGGCTTCCATCAAAGCAAGTAAAATCTTTGTCTGGCACATATAATGAGGCCTCTGGAAATACAAAATTAACAAATATTCAATGGCAAACTCATGTGAATATTAAAATCAATAATACTTTGGGTCAATCCATGAAAATGTGGACAAATAAGTAGTAAAATTAAAAATGTATTAAACCCCATTATTAATGCAGTATAAAATATGCAAAACATTGAAGTTTTGTAGCAGAAAACAAATGCTTATTATTTTATGATTTAGTCATTTTTTAAAGTTATTTTTAGTTGTTCTTTAGTCAACTGTCCAAAGACAGGTTTGAATCTCATAAGTGACATAAATAAGGTATCACTCATGAGGAAACTAAGCCAGGAGATAATATGGTAGGTTGGCCAGTTCCTTTGTCCCTCCACTGCATAGGCTATATCGCCGACTAGTTACATATTACACTAGTCAGACTTCAGATGTATACAAACAATTTTTCTTCCTCCGGCACATATCGTCAAGTGAGATGTACTGCTTGATGCAGATGTACATATCAGCCAGAATCTCAATGTACAGATAAGAGAATGACTTGCTAACAATACTAATACTTACTGGCTTTTAAGGAACCCGGAGGTTCAATGCCGCCCTCACATAAGCCCGCCATCGGTCCCTATCCTGAGCAAGATCAATCCAGTCTCCATCATCATATCCCACCTGCCTCAAATCCATTTTAATATTATCCTCCCATCTACGTCTCGGCCTCTCCAAAGGTCTTTTTTCCCTCCAGCCTCACTAACACACACTATGCATTTCTGGATTCACTCATATGTGCTACATGCCCTGCCCATCTCAAACGTCTGGATTTAATGTTCCTAATTATGTCAGGTGAAGAATACAATGCGTGCAGTTCTGCATTGTGTAACTTTCTCCAATCTCCCGTAACTTCATCCCTCTTAGCCCCAAATATTTTCCTAAGCACCTTATTCTCAAACACCCTTAACCTACGTTCTTCTCTCAAAGTGAGAGTCCAAGTTTCACAACCATAAAGAACAACTGGTAATGTAACTATTTTATAAATTCTAACGTTCAGATTTTTTGACAGCAGACTGGATGATAAAAGCTACTCAAACGAATAACAGGCATTTCCCATATTTATTCTGTGTTTAATTTCCTCCCGAGTATCATTTATATTTGTTACTGTTGCTCCCAGGTATTTGAATTTTTCCATCTCTTCAAAGGATGAATTTCCAATATGTATATTTCCATTTCGTACAATATTCTCGTCACGAGACATAATCATATACTTTGTCTTTTCGGGATTTACTTCCAAACCTATCTCTTTACTTGCTTCAAGTAAAATTCCCATATTTTCCCTAATCGTTTGTGGATTTTTTCCTAATATATTCACATCATCTGCATAGACAAGTAGCTGATGTAACCCGTTCAATTCCAAACCCTCTCTGTTATCCTGGACTTTCCTAATGACATACTCTAGAGCAAAGTTAAAAAGTAAAGGTGTTAGTGCATCTCCTTGCTTTAGCCCACAGTGAATTGGAAACGCATCTGACAGAAACTGACCTGTACGGACTCTGCTGTACGTTTCACTGAGATGCATTTTAACTAATCGAACTAGTTTCTTGGGAATACCAAATTCAATAAGAATATCATATAAAACTTCTCTCTTAACAGAGTCATATGCCTTTTTGAAATCGATGAATAACTGATGCACTGTACCCTTATACTAAACTAAAGCATTTTAAATTTCAGTGGTAAAGGGATATATCTTTTAACCATATCACACATTAAGATTTAAAATTAAAACTTCACGGAATTTACGAATGCTTAGTAACTTTTAATCATATTTTATGAAAAATAACGTAAGTGCACTTACACCTCTTTGCTTCTGAGAGCTCAATTAAGCAACTTTTAGGCATCTTTAGAAGAAGTGACTCTTATTTCTCAACAAAATATCATGAATTTTATGAAAATGCTGATGAATATCCCAGTGCCTCGGTTATTTGTTCACAAGATAAGATATCTATGAAACCTCTTAAACTGCTGAGACCTCCTCTAGAAACAGAAAAGTTTGAAGAAACAGTACATTATTTTTCTTCAAATTCGATGGGCTCAACCTCGATGAAGATAATTTATTTGATCAAATTTATTACTTGAAGACATAGACTATGTGACAAGGGAAAATGACAGAGTGGAATGAAGAAAATGCCACTTTTTGCTCAAAATTGAGTGGAATTAATTTTTTTTTTCTGAGAAAATGATTCCTTCTGCACTATTCCAGAAGCTGGGTCAAGAGAGTGTCTTCAATGAACATGATGTGGACAGACATTCCAAAAATCCAAAATGAGTTTAGAAACTGTTCGTGCCAACTTCAACATGACCTGTCAGAAATTTTCTGAAAAATTAGAATCTAGAGAAGATGTGCTTAAAAAATTGACTCTTCCAAAGAAAAGAACAACAGTACTTTAGTATATGTAATAGAATGAGTACCAGTACTTTAATTCTTTAAATTGTGTAACAACAATATAAGTGAACGGCAATCTAACAAAAATGTTAAAAGTTTTTTTTATATGTCGATTCAGTCCCCAAAAATTGTGAAAAAAATCTGGTAATCTTATCCTAAGGACTCCAATAATCATCCCAAAGGACATTGCACAATAAGTTTAAGGCTGCAGTGCTAGCCGTCAGGTCCTCCTCCAAAATATATATATTAGAATGGATCCATATCAGATGTTATGAGCAAATGGATCACCACTTAAATTTAAATCATGACTTAATTAGAGCTATGTCGAAATACGACCTCCTTTGACAATAATCTCTATCTCTACTTGCATTAACAATGATTTCTGCCCCCAAACACCCACTGCCTAGAAATTTACACCTAAACCTCTTGAGCAAATGTTATTACCATGTGTCATAATAGCTGAATGGTTAACGTATCCGCCCCTAGTTCCCGAGGATGATGGTTCGAGTCTACCTCTGGTAATTCATTTATAATAAACATCTGCAATTAAATGTACGTTGTGTACAAGAATAACTGAAGATACGAGAGAATTGGAGAGAAGGAAGATAGATGAGAGAGGCAAACAGAGACATCCAATAATTAAATTTTTAATCTAATATCTTTCGGTTCTAATGTCCGATGTGGTCAATACAGCGGTGAGACTCAATTCATTACTACATAGCTACAACAGGTGATTCTCTGGAAAGTATTTGGTACCGGAAAGTAAAACCATGTGCTTAGTACTCTTGTACTAATATTGGTAGTATTAAACTGTCGAAGAAAAATAGTGTCTCCTTTGATCAAGCATTTCTGTAGATTTACTATTATTATACAGGCTAATTACATATTATTAGAATTTAGGACCCTAATTACATGACATGTAGAACATCCACCGGCCACTGAACGAATATTGCACACTTCTGTCATTGCCAATGTGGCGCTCGCTATAAACCAATTTGCAGTACTTTTATCACAACCACAATCTTACTGCACCATATATAGAGAATTATTACTACATTAGCACATTTAGTATAGCACGAAACACGTAAAATGTAATTGTTATGAAAGTCGCCATTGCTTCTTCAAATCAGTAGTATTAGTATGATCCACTTCCACTAGATAGGAACCGGTACGATTGGCAGAGCCGGCAATACATGAAAACGAAATGATACAAAGTGTGAGGAAAGTTACTATAGGTGTGTAGTATTATGTGACAAGTTAGGTTAGGTTTGATTACGTGTGTATTATGCGACAGGTTAGGTTAGGTTTGATTAGGTGTGTAGTATTATGAGAAAGGTTAGGTAAGGTTTGATTAGGTGTGTATAAGTAAGGTACGTATTTAAGGTGGGTAGGGTGGGCTTACAGCTCTCCCAGTGATCACATCAATTATCTACTAAATACTTTCAATCCAAGGCGTTTTGAAGGTATATTATCAAGTTCTTGTGGTCGGGACATAAGTGACATTCACCCATGACGACAGTAGAGTACAAATTTTACAATATATATCATAAACTTTTAATTCGGTTGTTCGGTATCACGTAATATTTACAATTATTGTGAAATTTACAGAGAATATTGGTTAGAAATAGTATTTCAAAACTCGTCCAGTGCATTAATGATCTCTTCAACTAATATCACGCCTACTTTTAATTGTGCATAATAAAGGCATGTCACCTAAAACGCTACAGCAAGCTTTTCGAGAAAAACTTACTTGAAATAGAAACGCCACGAGGTCGAAGAATTTCTGATGATCTGCTTAAATGCAACTCTATAAGTATAAATGTAAATAAATGCAAATACATTTTCCGACAGCCAAAAACCACGGTTCTGTTAGATTGTGATCCTCTCATATAGCTAGTACACTCTACGCCTTGTTAGCCACCACTCTACGCTATGAATCCCACAAAATGATCGCGTGTACCCCTCTTTCCACAGTACTGTGCTCTTCCCAACTCGTTGCATGCGTGTATACCAAAGACGTGTTTAGTGTACCCCTAGATCATATATGTAACAGATAACTCATCGCTATGTTAAAATCGGCAGCACTTTGAAGAGAACAACAGCCAGGATCGCCGTAAACGAACACGAGATGGCAGTACAATCGCTAATGCAATTCAAATGGGAATTATGACGTGACTCCTTATGTAATAACTAGATGGCAGCGTAGTAAACCTGATAGAAGTTGTTATCGTCAAAGCCTTATATGATCTAGGGTGTATTCCCACTCTCATTCGATATATCGTACTTATTCCCCCCCCCCCTTCTCCAAGACTGTCACTAAAGCTCTTCATGCCTTTGCTGCAGCAAAATGAGGGTCGAAAAAAAAAAACGCAATTAGGTCAGCTGACTGCAAAATGGTGGACAATTAATATTGGCTTCTATTACTGCAGTAATAAATTTAACCCTAAAAGAACCGAACATGTTAAATAGTTTCGACTTCCATGATAATGGCATGGAATTATTATTACTAGACGATTTTAACAATAATAAACGTTACAAAAGACCAAAACACGCATTCCGCCATGATGGATCGTGCAGCAAACTCGTAAGCGAAGTTTTTGATTTGCTGCATGGTTGCTACAGCGCTGCTGCAGCGACAGTGAAGCAAATGTAATAAAAGAACGGTCTTGCTGCAGCGCTTTACGTCTTGATTAAAAAAAAAAACGGACGGATACTCAGTGAGCTGTATGTGTGTGGTACGTACTGTACGATTATGGCGGGTAGTTGGAAAGTCGTTGAAATAATTACTGTTATTTTAGTTATAATATCTGTAAATGCTCAAAATTCAAAATTAAACGTTCCCAGAGTTCTTTTACCTTTATTCAAAGATTTCTGCACAAATTTTACTTTAGAAGTTTCCGATGGCGGATGCTATAGATGGTGAGTGTGAACACTTGGAAGGTTATGTTTGGTTTTTTTTTTATGAATTACCGTAAACCTTGTAATAGTTTCATTGATTTATGGAGATGCTAATTGTATTTGGTAAAATTATTTTTTTATCATTCTTGTATAGCCTACACACTTTTAACACTTATATAGGCACTGATGAACTGTTAACACAGTGAAGTCGTTATTTATTAATTTAAATACCGGCAACTTAATAGTTCATCAGTAATTATTATTATTATTATTATTATTATTATTATTATTATTATTATTTGTACTCTGTCGGAAGAATATGAATAATTTACAATTTGAAAACTGTTATATCACGTTTTTCTATTTACTGGATGAGTTACTTACTGTAAATCTCTATTCATTGTATATAAAGTACAGTAATTATACATTTTAACGGTGCTACGTATAGCCTACACTTGGGTAGGCTACGAATTGAATCTTCGATTCTCTACACATCGTAGATGTAATGGTATCAGATTTGTGTTGCGTTATTTCACGATGAAATGGAACATAAGGAATAACTAACTTTAAAAATATGGGTGAATCTCTCAAATGTTGCATATTTCCATCCTCAAACATCGTAAAACTGAAAAATATTCTAAAAAGATTTGAAAAAATTCGATGAACTTATTTTAAGACCTTCCTTCCTTTTCCTTCCTTCCTTCCTTTCTTTAAAAATAGTGGTCACATACCTTATTGAGTTTAAATACTAGTTTTTGCCCCTAAAGTTTTGAGGTCCAGGAGGCTGACAAACTACTGGTATTGTTGTACCAATATATATATATATATATAGACATATGCTTTATGGCATAGAATAAAGAACATGACCAATTCTTACGTTTAACATATAAAATGCAAATATGAAATATGTACAGAATTAATACCCTAATAACAATAACATATTATACAATGCAATATGTTTACCATTTAATAGTATTAAAATATGTACACACTACTGTGAAATGTCAGGAATTCATCTACAGAATAGAAAGTGTGAGATATTAAGTATTTTTTTTTTTTTTTTTTTAGTTTTACCTTAAATAATGCTTGGTTTTGGTTCCGATTCTTATTGTCTTCAGGAAAACTATTGAACATTTTTATCGCCATGTAACATATGCCCCTTTGATCGCATGATAAATTTGATGATGGCGTATGAAAATCATTCTTTCTTCAGGTATTCATACTATGTATGACTGAATTAGTTGGAAAATTTTCTTTATTACATAAGAGGAAATTTATTAAGGAGTAGGCTATATGTACTGATTTGTTAAGATCAGAATTTCTAATTTAAAAAAAATAACCATGTAGTGTGGGTCCCTATCACCACGGCATAGCGCGTCCTCAGGTTGCGGATAGAGGAGATGGCCTCCAGATATGGAGGATAGCTGCGAATATATTGAATAAGCAGTCATGGACGGCCGTTAAGGGTGGTCCTCCAGCTTGGTGGTTGGGCGAAGGGCTAACAAACCAATCACCGTAAAAAACAGCTTGTTACGAAACCTAACAATAAGCCTTGGAATGGGACTGATTCTCTGGCACTACCACAGCAAAGGAATAAGGTTATAAGATTTGGTACATGACAGACGTTTGAGATGGGCAGGGCATGTAGCACGTATGGACAATCCAGAAATGCATATAGAGTGTTAATTGGGAGGCTGCAGGGAAAAAGACTTTTGGGGAGGCCGAGACGTAGATGGGAGGATAATATTAAAATGGATTTGAGGGAGGTGGGATATGATGGTAGAGACTGGATTGATCTTGCTCAGGATAGGGACCAATGGCGGGCTTATGTGAGGGTGTCAATGAACCTCCGGGTTCCTTAAAAGCCAGTAAGTAATCTACACGATTCTCTAGCCTTTGCTCCAACTATTATTGTAATGGCTCTTTTTTGTAATAAGAATATATTTTTAGTATCTGCAGAATTTCCCCAAAATATTATTCCGTAGGACAATGGAATGAAAATAGGCAAAATATATCTAGTCCATGTATCACAGTTTCTTGCACAGGATAGGGACCGCTGGCGGGCTTATGTGAGGGCGGCAATGAACCTTCGGGTTCCTTAAAAGCCATTTGTAAGTAAGTAAGTAAGTATCACAGTTCGGTGGCTAATTATTTCTCATAAGTTAATTTTTTTTTTATTATATTATATACAAATCTGTGAGCACAATAATGTGCCTTGATTAATAGTCAAGTATAAATGAAATCGCATCAAAGCATAATTATAAATAATTACTTATCTCATAAAATTATCACATAAACAATTAAATTAAAAACTTATATCACTAATCAAAATTTATTTCTAGTAGGCCATCAAAACTTATCTAATTGTATTTCAAAATCACAATGTTTTTATTTTAAGTTTTGATGGTGTACTAGAAATAAATTTTGATTATTCATACAACTTATCGGACCTAACATGTTTATTAAATTTATATCACTAAGATTAAAAGTCATCAATATCATAAAAAAGACCTGTCGATCAGCCAACCAGAAATTCGTTTCCAAAAAACATTCTTGTCTAATTGAAATAGTTCCTTGGGACATTTATTATATACCTTATAAGATATAAATTCATAAGTCTATATTGATTTTGTTAATCTTAATTTAGGTATATTACATAGATATTGTTGTTTCGTATTGTAAGTATGTACATGTTTTCGAAATGAAAAAGGATTAATATTATCTTTCAGAAATAATAATATTTCGAAAAGATACATACCAGTTAAGGTCATGACCCTTTCACGTATAAAAATGGGCTTACAGTGGTCATCAAGAGAAGAATAATATGGCTTGCATGCCAAATTATATTCATAATTAATAATAGTTATAGTTAATAGCCTATATATACACAGTACACAATTGCTTGATAAATGCTGTAAGTATGTGTAATCTACTTTATTTTTTTTTGCAGGACTACTTCACGCATTGATCTTATTCGCTTAATACCACCAGAAAATGATGATTTTAGTGATTGTTCATCTAGCGTTGTCGTTTCTGCCATTTCAAAAGAACGAATGCGCAACACAGCAATAGTTTTTGCAGAAGAGAAGAATTCGGGGCTTATATTGAGATGTGATGTCATTGTAGACGTTATCAGTTCTCTTAACTTGGTAACAACGACAAGGGAACTTTTTATGGAAGAAGCACCAGAAGCTTTTGAAGTTAGAGCTTATGATGATCAAGGTAAGATGAATAATTAACAACTGAAATTATTAGAGCTTGTATAGGTCACCACATCAAAGTCCAGTGCCTAGACGTTTGGCAATGAAGCCGTTATTTGTCTTCTTATACTCCAATATACATTGCACCAAGGTCTGTTCTTTCTCGGAAGCTGCACATCTTTTAAGGTGTTCCATATTCATTTCTTCATTGGTGTTGTATGAGACAGTAATCACAGTCATATAAATCTTGTTTTCTATCTCTATGTGCGTGCTGTTCATTGAGAAAAGTGTGATGTTAAAAGTGAAAACAATTATTGGTGTGTAATAATATGAATGCCATTTGAAAAGTAACTCAGCCAGTTAACCATTAAACAAAAGTACAGTAAAGCAAGTGGCATTATAAAATCATTATTTATTTCTTTGTATATTACCTGAGCACTTTTTCTTAAGCTCTCTTTGAGTGGGCTTGCAGTGAGTGGAGAGGTTCACTTCTTCCTGATTTGCTGCATTATTGCCAACATGAGAAAACGAAGCAAATAGTACTATATGAGGACCGTTTTTGCAAAACTTGCTAATTGCAAAATTTGCAAAATTGAGATTTTGATGGATTCATTAACATAAGGCAGGCCTCTACATGATGTTCAAAGCATCTTAGTAAAATTGGGTTATTTCTCTTCATTGTAGTTTGTCAAAGTGTGATCGTTTTTTCAAAACTTGCTTCTCCTATAAGTAAGGAGATACAGCAAAACTTGCTTACTATAGTGTTTTGTCTCTCCTGTAAAATTTAATTTTTTCGGTTAGCAAGTTTTGCAAAAACTGTCCTCTATTGTACTGTATTTGAAATTTACGTAAAACATAGATGAATAATTCTAACACATTTGATAAGGTATTATACATTTCAAATTGCTTAATAAATATAAACAACATTTATAGGGGCCTATATTAATGTATTACATACACATACACACAGGGTGATTCACGAGGATTTACCGTCACTTACAGAGCTTATTTCCCAAGACATTCTGAGCAAAAAATGTCATATAAACATTTGTCCTAATCTCAATATTTTCAGAGTTACATTAATTTGAAGTTGTTAGTAAAATACCTTTTTTCTCTTAGTTTTAAGGGTAAAAAAATATTATAAATAGAGAATGAACTATTCAGAAGTATAATTTCTTCAATTGGCTAGTGTTTTGAAGCTAAAAATATGTTCTTAATTGCAAATAAAGATTTCAGGTATAACTCCCTGTAAAGTTGATTTGAATAATTTCGAAAACAGAAAACCACAATTTAAGTCACACGGAGTTAGTGTGCACTCGAAGTTGGTTGCTTGACGGTTGTCAGCCCACTTTGAGGTCTGTGGATATAGAGGGAAAAATTGGATCGGTGTCGGTTAGAGTTCCCGAGTAGCTCAGTGGTAGAGCGTTGGTACGTTAAACCAAAGGTCCCGGGTTCGATACCCGGCTCCGGAACAATTTTTCCCTCGAAATTATTCATGTTCTTAATTGCTTTGTACAGATTTTGTTTTCAGATTTTAAACTAAAAATTACATAATTCTTATGCACTTACCAGAAAAATTGTTACAAATCATACGAGTTGGTTAGAGGAGTTTAAAAAGGGTGCATTAGGTACTATGGCTATTTGCGCTCTTCTCTAAAATCCTTCACAAAACAGAAACACAATACCTACAATAATCAGAATGCTTAAAAGAACTAAAAAGCATCGTCACTGTTAAAATGATGTACACAAATACAAATCATACGACTTTAGGACCTTGATTCTTTACAGATTAATTATGCATCCTAATGTACAGTCTTGAAGAATTTACAAGACTGGCGTGATTTGTAACAATTGTTGTGGTAAATGCGTAAGAAAATGTAATTTTATAGTTAAAAATAGGGGAAAAAATGAAGCAACTATGCATATTTTTTTATTTTTAGTGCATATATCCTGATTTTTAAATGCATACATACATGCATATTTCGCTATATTTTAGTGCATATGAATCTGCTCCCTACTGATAACTTTCATGGTTTTCCAAAACGCTAAATGCAGATTTATCAGCGCTTGTGACTAACAGTTGAGTATCTCTTGTCACTCATAGTTGTCCACTAGTATTTTGTTAATGACTTTTTAGTTATTTATAGTTCCTTTTGTTTTGAGAAATTTCCAGTAGTAATGTGCCTGATGGGTTCACGGTAAGCTCTGTACTAGTATGCAGTAGGCTGTAATGGAACGCTCTTGCTAGTAGTTGCAAGGATTTTAATGATAAACGATAGTGTACAAATACGGTACCGGTAATAAAATTTGGAGCTCCCTTATTTTTTAAGTTTCGCTTACAACATACTGCACACATGCTGTAAACAAGAACCCTTGTGTATATGCTTCTTGTAGACAGTCATGTGAAATTGTTGCCTACATACAGGTGAACTCCCATCAAGACTTGCTCTAAATTTTAATTCTTTATCTGTACATGTACACTTCCATCTCAATGGTAATATGATTAAAATAGCAATAATTGTTGGCATCTGGCGTGATCTTCGAGAAAATAATACTAGTGGTGAGAGGGTTAGATGAACTTCTGCTACAAAAGAGCAACTGTAGTCAGCTGTGGCAGCCATATTGATAGGCATGTACATTCGTCCATTCCATATGAATACTTTCATTTAAGTATCAGATGGACTTTTCGGAGCCTGAAGTACCATTGGCATTGGTAGAGCACTCAAGAATAAAATATTCCTTGACTGACGACACAGAATCTGAAGTTGATGAAGAAAACTAAGCTTGAGATATTCGAAATTGTCTTTACAAACACGCAATTATTCTAATATATCATAGATAGTAGAACATTTACTGTAAGTTACGTAAATAAAACGTCAATTTTTTTAAACTATACTGATAATTTAGTAAATTAATTTATTGTAGTCTATATTATTATTTAATATGAGGACCCCAGAAGCCAAGGGGTATAAGTGCATATTTAAAAAAATCTGAAATAAGTACATAAGAAGATAATTGAGGTCCACGTTTGTTTGGTGACCAAAGGTTATATGGGACAACTTTGTATGTGCTGAAATCTGCTGACCAGACACTTATTTACTGAAAAACTCTCATGTTCTCTTTGGAGCACAAAGAATAGTTGCAAATATTGTGAGATATCAACAGTAAGTAACATTCTCAAGAATTATAAATATTTTGGAGCCACATTGCATGTTCCGTAACAGGCTGCAAGAATGTCAGATGAAGGATATAATATTTGTAACTTCGCCAGATGTACGGTTTTAGCCCTTTTTATTCTGCATATGGTGCGAGTCTTGAACTGTATGCCAAATGTTCTGTTTTCAAATTCGAAATCTCGCACGCAGTACCTATGTCACATTTGCAGTGTGGTTGATGGCAGCATAGTAGTATGTAGACAGTACCAGAAAAATTTCTGTATTTTATAGATTAAACAGGTGCACAAAAACCGAAAAATATTGTATTTGTAATAAAGTCCTTGCTAAGCTTTTCCCCATTTACTGTGATTTTCAGTAATGGCACAAAATGGAAGGATGAAAAGAAGACTTTGATATGTAAATAAATAGTTAAATATGGTATATTTAAGTGGAAAGTACAGGTTAAATATAGGAATAGCCTCTCAATCTGACAGACACACAACAACTCCGTCAACAAATACAATCTTGTGGACTCTATGTCCTGCAGAATGAGGGCAGTTGTTCACACAGATGGGTTGTGGACGAGATACTAGTCTCTACTACAGGTATTTATTTATTTTTTTTATATGCTTCCGTTTTTTTTAGGAATTGAAACCACTATTATTTTTGCTTATACAGGCCAGGTCTCGCCTATTAATAGCCCACAGGTGATGGGCAATCACAGGCACAACGAAGTTTATTAACAAATGTCATTAAACATTTAAAATAAATCAATTAAAAAGGAAAATAAAACATAATTTTACTGTACTGGAGGTGAATTCTCACCTAGGACATGGAAAACAGATATCTTATTCCTATGCCACACACACTTCGTGAGGTGGACTACAATGTACATGGACAACTTTCAATAAATAAAGATCACAACAGTTTGTTTACACGTGTGAACCACTCAATAGAACTTTGCATTTCTAATGACCAAGAGTCAGCCCATTCTTTTCGCCGTTAAGTGTACATATTAATGATTAAGCATATTAGAGAGTGTATAAAGCAATACTTAAGACTTATGGGACTACTTTCTAGACCTTACACCAGAGGCAGAGCTGGGATTTGAATCTGGGTTCTCGTGGTTCATATTCAGTGACTGGCATGCTAACCACTAGCCTGTTGCAGCAACTATTTTGCAGTATGAAGTATACTAAAAACAGTACCTATATACTGATATACATTAAACACTCCACAAAAGATACAAATAAAAATTACTATTGTTAAAGTGTTAACCACTTGGTGTAGAAATGTGATTTTTATTTCCATATATTGAGAAAAAATTGTTGCAGTTATCCTAACTACATGCACCACAACTTGTCCAAGCACACGTGCTTCTGCTTACTGAACAGCGGAAGGTCTGACTTCGACAGTAGGAGTTATGGATAACAAACAGAGGCTTTCATGTCATAGAATGAGCTATAACTACACAGGGAAGATCAATGCAGGATCCCTGATAGGTCAACATGTACAATTCTGATAAAGAGAAAGCTTTATAATTTGTTTCAGGCAATGAATTTACCACTCTTGAAGGAGTTGAATTCCAGTGGAGTCTTAGTAATTGGAATGCGCATCAAGAAAGCAGCAGTAGTGGTCCTTGCAATGTTCTGCGTTTCATCACATTTCGGGATTCTCCGTATGAGACTCCACCCACTGTGCAAGCATTTGATGAAGTTGGAAAACATGGCCACATTGTTCTGTTGGAAGGAATAAAGACAGGATCCGCTAAGGTCCGTATATTATAGTTACAGCACAGTGCATGTTGAATACAACATGGTCACATTGTTCTGTTGGAAGGAATAAAGACAGGATCCGCTAAGGTCTGTATATTATAGTTACAGCACAGTGCATGTTGAATACAACATGGCCACATTGTTCTGTTGGAAGGAATAAAGACAGGATCCGCTAAGGTCTGTATATTATAGTTACAGCACAGTGCATGTTGAATACAACATGGTCACATTGTTCTGTTGGAAGGAATAAAGACAGGATCCGCTAAGGTCTGTATATTATAGTTACAGCACAGTGCATGTTGAATACAACATGGTCACATTGTTCTGTTGGAAGGAATAAAGACAGGATCTGCTAAGGTCTGTATATTATAGTTACAGCACAGTGCATGTTAAATACAACATGGCCACATTGTTCTGTTGGAAGGAATAAAGACAGGATCCGCTAAGGTCTGTATATTATAGTTACAGCACAGTGCATGTTAAATACAACATGGTCACATTGTTCTGTTGGAAGGAATAAAGACAGGATCCGCTAAGGTCTGTATATTATAGTTACAGCACAGTGCATGTTGAATACAACATGGTCACATTGTTCTGTTGGAAGGAATAAAGACAGGATCCGCTAAGGTCTGTATATTATAGTTACAGCACAGTGCATGTTGAATACAACATGGTCACATTGTTCTGTTGGAAGGAATAAAGACAGGATCTGCTAAGGTCTGTATATTATAGTTACAGCACAGTGCATGTTAAATACAACATGGTCACATTGTTCTGTTGGAAGGAATAAAGACAGGATCCGCTAAGGTCTGTATATTATAGTTACAGCACAGTGCATGTTAAATACAACATGGTCACATTGTTCTGTTGGAAGGAATAAAGACAGGATCCGCTAAGGTCTGTATATTATAGTTACAGCACAGTGCATGTTGAATACAACATGGTCACATTGTTCTGTTGGAAGGAATAAAGACAGGATCCGCTAAGGTCTGTATATTATAATTACAGCACAGTGCATGTTGAATACAACATGGCCACATTGTTCTGTTGGAAGGAATAAAGACAGGATCTGCTAAGGTCTGTATATTATAGTTACAGCACAGTGCATGTTAAATACAACATGGCCACAGTGTTCTGTTGGAAGGAATAAAGACAGGATCTGCTAAGGTCTGTATATTATAGTTACAGCACAGTGCATGTTAAATACAACATGGTCACATTGTGTTGTTTTTTCCATAATTGAGGTAAATGCAATAGTTCTGTACGACCTGAGTTCTTCGTTTGGCTTGTTTGGTTTGAGGATTGGAATTATTTTTGCCTTCAGCCAGTTTGCTGACAAGTACCATACTTTACAGTTGAGTTCCAGATATGATTGTGTATGTTCTTTCTTGCTTTTGGATCTAGAGGATTTATGAACTGAGGGATGATGTCTGGTCGTGGTTGTTCTTTCACTTTGAATTTTTTATAGTTTGTTTTAATTGTAACATACTAAAGTCTTTTTGTGAACATTTCTTCATTTTGGATTTTTGTTATAGGATTTTTATTCATTTGCTTGTTTAGTTGTTTGTAGAGTTTGTCACTCATTTTGTTTTCTTTATGTTTGGTTGTGTTGTTCAGCATACTTCTCTGTTGTTCTTTAAAAAAAATATATTTTAAAATTAATATGTAACTTCTATGCTTTTATATCTGCTCTGCCATTGTTGGCAGTTCGCAGTTGTTGTATGTTTGGAATAAATTTATATAGTTTTTGGGCTATGATTGCGTCCCCTGTTATTGTTTTCGTGTTTACTTTTATTATTTTGTTTTCTGTGTTGAGTGTTTGTTATTTAAGGAGTTTAATAAATTATTATAATTATGATATATATATATATGTTTTGCGCTTATATTAATTGTAACATCTTAAAAATTTGTCACTGTTAAAAATATTCTTTAATGGAAGATACAAGAGTTTTACTGAAGAAAGTTTCAGAATAACTGTATTACATTACATACTGTAATTTAAGTGAATAGACATTAATAAATGACTCTACATCCTGAAGTTTTATGTCTAATGTTTACATCTGTGTAATTTTTCTTCAAATTTCATAATTATGTATATTTGTTATTCCAGGTTTCTGTTCGTTTGCCATATTCAGAATATCAAGATGTCTCTGCTATTGAAGTGCAACTTATGATAGTAGCTAATCTCATCATTGATCCTGCTGACATCTATTTGCTGAAAGGAGATTCTGTTCGATATCGTGTTTTACAAGTGAGTTGTAGTTGCTGTCATGTGTTTTCTTTCATTTTTGAAAATGTCTTTTTGAGTGAATATTTACGTTTGGTTTTATGTTGATATATGTTATAATTGCTAGAACTTTAGTGCGTTATAGTGATACATTTGTATGTAGATGATTAAATATCCTATCTGTATCAGGAATTCGTAAGTTCTTAATTTTAAATTAAAGATGATGTATGACTAAGTTTAGATATCATACAGAGCACCACAGCATCACATATTGAATTGGAAGTGTGTGATTGTATGTTCTTCACTTGTCGTCTTATTTCCTATTAGTAGATAAAAGTTAAAGTAAACTTAGCTCTCTGACAGACTCCCATTTAATGCCATTCCCACAGCCGTATCTCCTTTACCTGATGAGTTGACCCAAGTGCAGCCACAAGTATTAGGTCAGTTTGAAAAATCCACAACCCCATTGGGAATCACTAGTTACCACGAGTCATCCGTATTTTTGATTTGTTGAATTATTGTGTGTCAATACAGATTTTTTGCAGTGCAGGCATAGTCTGTATGGACCTCGAAGATAGTCTTGACTGTAGAGGTTAAGTTTTAAATACTACGTTTTAAGTATTGGATTGTTGCATTAGTTCATAGCATTCGTCATCACAACACTGCGTTATTAGGAGATTCCTTATCGTTTGTCATTTTTATTTGGAGTGTTGTGCTTGTAAATATGCCTTGAATTGTACGGATTTGGAGAAAGTTTGTGCTGTTTGTGGGCTGAAGAAGATGTAGTATCAAGTGGAAAAAAAGAAAACTTCCGACATATTCTTCTGTTCGAATTTAATAGAGGAGCAAAGACATTGAAGGCGGCCTGAAACACTTGTGTCGTATGGGAGGAAAGCACTGCAAGAAAATGGTTCCGTCGTTTCAGCACACAACACTCTGTACGAAACTTAGTGTCCAACCACAGAAGTTGATGTTATGTGTGGTGGGATAAGGAAGGTGTCATGTACTAAGAATTGCTTCCCAGGAATGTAACAATAACAGCTGACATTTATTGCTAACAACTCAGACGCCTTACAGCCGCAATTGAAGAAAAATGACTGGGAAGACTGCATCAAGTGCTACTATTGCGTGCTAACATTCCGCTAATATGATGAAAGCAGCTATTCAGAGCTTGGTTGGGAGGTGATTCCACATCTCCCATATTCTCCCGATGTTGCATCCTTAGATTTTCACCTCTTCCGTTCTCTGTCCGACAATCTCCTTTGATAACCAAAATGCTTCACAAACTTGGCTTGACGACTTCTTTAAATCCAAACCAGCAAATTTCTTCAGATGCGGAATCTAAAAACTATTCCAGCATTGGCAGGAAATCATAGATAATTTAGGAGAATCATTCGATCATTTAATCTCGGTGCATTGTTCTCTTGCTTACCTTAATCCTGTTCAATTCTGTGTGTATGTTTTGTTATAGATAAAGAGGACTTATTTGGTCTAGTAGCTGGTGAAGTCTTTAGAACCTTTTTCAGGATAGACTTCATCTGATGAGAAAGTGCATTTTGTGTAAACATTCTGCATCTCGTAGCAAACTGCAAAATTGTGTCTGACTACATTTATTAACGTAAGCTAATACCAGGAAGTCAGAAGAAAACTAATCACTTTCATTTCAAAAATTGAAAATAAAATACAACTAATGATTCTGTACACATACTTAATCAGAGCCAACATGAAGTTAGGCGTGTGAACACACTTCGAAATCGTGGTGCCTGCCAATTTTAAACAGTCAGATTTTTTTACATCAGGCATCAATGGATGTGGGTTCTTATTCAAGAATAAAAATTATTGTTCCAGTTGATCCTTCCTGTGTGTTCTCAAAGTTTGAGTCAAAGTTCTTTGAACACCGTATGTATATCTGTGTGCCTGTGCATGCGTGTATATGAGTGTTGTGTGGTGTTTATGGTCAGATGTTCCATTTACTATCAGTTCCCATGAATGTAAATATGCGAACTTATCCAATGTGGCATTGTATGACTTTACTCTGGTTTGTTTGAGGTGCATCATGGTCGTCTGGAGGAGATATCCTTGCCTTCACAACAGTACTTCCTGGCAATAGACGATACTACCATTGCTTCAATAAATGAAAAAACCGCAGTTGTATCAGGATTGAAAATTGGAAAAACGAAAGTGTTGTTACATGACCGCAATGTGGATGAGAAAGAGGCTGGAATTCGAGTTCCCGCAGCCACACTGACTGTGAACGACCCTTGTTACCTTACACTGGCATTGCTGCCTCATCGTAATTGGATTCTTATGATTGAAGAACATTATGAAATTGTAGTGGAAGCTTATGACAGGTATGAAAATCATATATGTATATAAAACCATCACAGTAGAAAACAGATGATTCCCAATGACCCAGATCTTGGTAGTTCCACCATTTTCCTTCTTGCTTCCCAATTTAGGCTTGTTACATCTTGTGCACCTATATCTCTCTTTATTTAAGGCACTGACCTGAAATAGGTGTTCTCTAGAAAACATCGATAAAAATCATAATACAAATAATGAATGAATGAACCATTCATAAAAAATTACTTAAACACAAAATTAACCATAAGTGTAGCTCCTTAACATGTTCTCCTTCACTTGCTCATGTTTTCTTCGAGAAATAGAGACAGTTTCTAAGGTGGATGGGTTTATCCTTTACACTTCATCTTATAGTGAAACCCAAAGATGAAAATCACAAGGGGTCAGGTTGGGGGATCGAGAAGGCCACAGATTAACAGTAATGACTGTCCTGGAACATCTGATTAATTTCTTGTAGGGAAATGTTTGCTATATGAGCAGTAGCGGAATAATTTGGTTCCATCTCGGTCATCTCTTGAAAAAGGGATATCTAGTTACATTCACATATCTACACATATCTGTTGTTTCTTAAAAAAATGGCCCTACAATTCTTCCCCCACCCATGGCACACCATACACAAATTTTCTTCTTCTCTAGGGGTAACAATGTCTGGTTTTTCAGTGAACTTAGCCATAGAGATGAAACCAAATCTTGTGGGAGAAGAAAATAAGATATGGATTTACTTGTTCATCATGCATGTTACTTGTTGCAAAATGTGCCAGGCTCTCCTGGTTGCAGCTCCAATTTTTATGTGGATTGATTTTCAACAACTTCATAACTCTCAATGCAGAAATTTCCATATAATGGATTTTTGGGGGAATTATCCAAGAGGTATAGCCAATGTTATCCAACATCAAAACTCTTTTTTTTTCTGTACCTCTCATCAGTAATCTTCCAATCTCCCGAAATATATAAATTGTTTCACAAGCAGGAATCTTCACACCTGCAAATCTTTCTGCAAATAGTTTTAATCTTCACAAATGGACTCTGCATGTATATTTTTCTTTATTCACAGAACAGCATGTTCTATTACATGAAGTAATATTGCATGCCTTGGTGTTTTGTGTATTTTCTCTGTTACCTAGTATTTTAACTTTTCATTATTATTGTTAGTATAGTTTGTTTCTCTTGTGGAGAACTAAGAATTTATGTGACATCTGAGTTGAATTTCTTAGATTCTAAAATTACAATATTTACAGTATATAATAAATCAGTTGCATTCAATTTTTTCAGGCATTTGAGAATTATTTATTATTTGCCTTGATGAATTTACAGAATTCTGTGAGATTGTTTAATAAAAGTCCGTAATATCACTCTTCTTACTGGACAGTCCAGCAGAAGGTGACCCCCCTCATTACATGTGCTAGTATGCCTTCAATCATCCATGTCCTGTTAGCATTGTGGTGAGGAATGCTGAAAGTAAGTTTTTGTAGTGTTTACTTTTCGTTACATGGGTTTTGCACCATTTTGAAAGTTATTTCAATGCTGTTTGTGTGGTTTCTTCGTTGTTTTTAAACCTGTTCTGTTGCTGTGAATACCAAAATAACCAAATCTGTATCTACTTGTTCATTAGACCTCGTCACTTATAACAGCGATTTTCAACCTTTTGACACTGGCGGACGGGTAAAAGTCAAGCAGAAGTGTTGGGGACCGGCAAAATAGAAAAACACACGCTATTTTTAAAAATACAAATTGAACATTTATTTGTTAATAGAACGATATTAAAATTACAAATGGAACAGTCACATCAGCGTTGTAATTTGAAGTTTGAAAGTTTACATTCACACATCCATGTATCCTGTTTCTCTGGAAAGTTATCCTTATGGATTCAGTGAGACTTTTGGTGCTGCTTATTTGCCAAAATCGTGTCGATTCTTGGATCTAAAATGGATACTGCAAAACGGAGGGTGGCATCAACATGCATTCGGTTCCTGTATTTTGTTTTAATTGCACAGACAGCAAAGAAAGTTGTTTCACATAAATACATTGTTGAAAAAGTCACTAGTAATTTCAAAGCTTTTCTGTGGAGATTGGGATATTCTTCACATGCTGATATCAAAACTGATCGAATCTGGGGTTGAGAGTTACATCGGGTGAAAGTTCCTGAACGGTGAGTCTATGGCAGTGCACGCCTCCATGAGAGGATCAATTATCCAAACATTCTCTTGCCAAGAATCTTCTTCATGATCCTTAGAATAATAGTGATTAAAACTTTCGTTTGATTGTAGTTGCGAAACTTTTGTTTGTAGTTGCCCCGAGAGATGGCATTCGGACACACATTCAAGTCAACAGACACTTTATTTGCACAGAGAAATGATATCATGCTTGTTTACAATTGTTGGAGTTGACCATATAGCATGTGGGAAGTTCAGATAATATTGTAAAATGATATTAAAGGTAAATAGAAACTCTGCTTTTTGTATAATTACGGAAAAAACTAATACTAAAATTGAAATCTACGAATTTTCGCCAACAACCGGCGATTGAAAACCACTGACTTATAACACCCACCTCTACTTCAAGAGCAAAATGGTCCACCACTGTGGAGTAGTGGTTAGCACATCTAACTGTGAAACTAGTGAGCCCAGGCTCAAATCCTGGTTGGTTCAGATTTTTTCCGAGGTTTTCCTTCAATCCATTGAGAGCAAATACTGGGTAAATTCTGCCGTTGGACCCTGGATTCATCTTGCTAGCATTATCACCTTCATATCGCTCAGACCTAGATAATCGTAGCAGTTGATAAAGCATCGTAAAAAAGAAAAAGAGAGAGAAAGAAAGTATATATTAGATCCCTCTGACATATGTACAATGAAAGTTTGCAGGTTCTGAATTCCTGCACTTCTGCACAGCAGTGTACATTATCAATCACAAATGCTCGTGGAAAGACTGCAAGGTAAAACCATCCTCTGTCCTGTTGTCTCATTACTCTTCTTGCTGACAAGGAGGAACAACATCTCTCTTAGTCTGTTTATCCTCAAAGAGCACAGCCAGAGAGACAAATTCCCTTTCTTTTCTACTGATAGTAGAAGTCATCCAGAGGAAGAGATCAGTATCAGGTGTGAATGTGAAAATGAACAACAAGCGAGCGAGTTAGTCTGAATGTGATTGACTTGTATTAACTAATTTCTGTATTTAGTCATACTGTTACCCAAGTCACCTAACTTTGAAAATTTTATTTCCTTACTGCTTTCTTACATATGCACATATAAGAGCCTGCCCTCATAGTTTTTTGCATTAAAAAAGACCAGAAAAGGGAGTCTAGTATGCAAGTAAATATGGTAATCACAGTTAGGGGCCCAAATTTTGTTTCTGGGTCTATACAATACCTCAGCTGCAGTGACAATCAGTTCTTATCTCTATTAAACAAAAGTGACTTATTATTTTCATAACAACATATTTCTGATAAGCATCTCATTTATAGTTACATTTAACGACAGTGTAAATTCTGTAATTGAGAGAAATTCACAGGTAGCCAGTAATGTCATTAGTGACCAGTACCATTTTCAGTTACTGTGACGAAAGCATTTTACAGGCCAGGAATTGGAATTCTAAGGAAAGACGGTAGAGTGTAGGTAGACCAAACTCTTCCATGTTGTGTATTGTCCTGTAAGCTTAGGATTACATTGCTTGTTTCTCTTGCGATAAATTAATATATTTGGCTTGAAAGGGCTTTTTACCTTTGTCATTAAATTATTTATTATTTTTCTTAGGTATTAAGATTTATTTATTTTTATTATTGGTTTAGATGTGTTAATTTAAGTAAAGTTAATAGAAGATTTTAACTTCTTTCTTATGCTTTCAAAACATACGCTTTTCTTTAAAGCTTTTTAACTTACTTTAATTATTTAAGTTGTCTCAAAATTTTATTATTATTGGGTGGATAATATAATATAAGAAATATCTACTCGTGCACTTTGTTCTGCAGAGTTACCTTCAGTGTGTTTTTTTCCTGTTCTTCCTCCTTTCTTGCAAAATATTTTCCTCTTTAATATATAAAAATGTCTGATTTATAAGCAGTTAATTTTCTTTTTTTTTTCCCCCTCTCTTTTCTTCATGAATGAAAATACAACACCTATAAAAAAACTAGATAAATATTACTTAATCATAATTTAAATAATTACCATAATAACACTCAGACTCATAATGACATGTGTAGGTAATCATTTATGGCAGAATAAATATGAATTTCGTATGTCACTTCGTTTTTCCAAAATCTGCATTATTGAAACACTTTTTACACGATTTCCTGATTTGCTCTGTTTCCAATTGAAACACTTTCCATCATTATAACAGTACATATTTCAGCATTAGGAAAACAAGCTAAAAGTTGGCAGTACGAATGCGTACAGCATGTCTCATTGGACAACTGACAGTGTGCCACAGTTCATTGGCGAAGATGAAAATCTGGTTCAAATCATCATTCTCGATGACTAATTAGTTGTCGTGCTTGTTGATAAGCTCCTATTTTTGAATTGCTAAATGTGAAGGGAAGTGAAGCTGGACTTTGGATGAGAGGACTGACTGTTTAACACATATTAAGCATTCAGCTCTGTTTGTCATCATCAATCCATATGAAATAGACTGGAGCAATTAACCAACTTTCTGAATTCTTCACATTTACGTTTACCCAGTGTAATTATGTATCATGTGGTTTGATTGCAGTGATGATCACAAGTTCTTCATTGGCGACGGAGTCCAAGTGCTTGTGTCAATACCTGAAGAATATTTCCATGTTCATAGCAGCACAGTCAACAATACACATCACTTTGGTTGGCCTGTACAAGTAGGAACATCTCAAGTGAATGCAACTCTGGAGGGAGTGAAGGATTCCTCAGGGGTCTTACAGCCATCACCAAGAATTTCTGCAATAGCCGATATGTTAATCTATAATCGAATAACCATACATCCATCTGAAGTAGCATTGCCTTGGGACCCTATAATCCAACCTAAGTAAGTAGGTCACTTTACTTTAATAAATAGCTACATTGTTTATTGCTATCCCTATTAGCAGGAAGTTGAGGGGTCAAGCCATGGTATGGATGGACATGACCACTCATTTTAAAACTATTAAATTCTTACGGAAATGTAATTTATTTATATAGTAAAACCTTTGAAGTTTGCTGTGTTAGCATTAATTGTCAAAATAACGTAATTTTGAATCTGCAAAAAAGGACAAAAGTGAAAAACATGGATTGAAATGTTTGTTTACTGTGGATACAATTCTTTAAAAAGCCGATATATTTCTGCACTAAGAAAAAGACATGGTTCACTGCACATTAGCAAGGGAGATCCCTTAAAATATAAACTTCCTTCTGTAACGTTTTACAAGATATTTTGTGCGAGATCGTGCGTATTTGCTTGTTTTCCGCACAGAACCAATACGCGGTAAGTGTGAAATACCACATTCTGTATTCCCAACGTAACACACATAACAATTTCCCTCTTCTTACCGCTTAAGCGCGACATTCATTTTACTGCTTTAGGCTTTTAACATATTATTTTTAGAGACGTTTAACATAGTAATAATTATAAATTGGAAACTTACCACTGCAATTTCACCTAAATTGCAATGTTAATTATTGTTTTTAAATATTTGCAAAAATTAAGTAAAGTCTACTACTCCACGAAACTTATTGCATTCCTGATACAAGTAACATTAAGGAAGCCGTGAAAAAATCAACAAGATTCCAGATGCGGATGTTATTACTGCAATATGTTATATAAATAATATTGTTAAAATATTAAAATGAAAAATAAATCATTATATAACCTTACCGTTTGTTTTAAGTTCGCATTTATAGACTGGGGAAAAAAAAAAGACAGACGTATATCACGGCCTGCTGGAGTATAGTAAACACAGAAAACATTTTATAGCAATAATGTTGAAGAAAGATATTTTGGTATTCCAAAGTTGCCGTCATTAAACAGAGACCAACATGGAGATTTCATTGCAACCAATTAGAAATTCGTCTTTCAGGTATGTAATAAACGATTGTCGCACAAAATAATGTACGATACACGAGCGGTATGTTTGTTTTCATGTTCTCGGAAATTAAAAAAGCTCAACTACGTTTCGCTTTTTCAAACTTTTCCTCGAACATGAAAATGTCAACATACCGCTCTTGTAACGCATATTACTATTTCAGGTTGCTTTAAAAATATACATGCCACTAGTTTATGTAAATTAATCTTCCTTTCTGACATTAAGAGCTATCAACATAAAATTGATACGAGGCGCATCCATAAAGTAACTTTCCACTCGTCCCACAGCTAGGAAACCATATGTTGCACGAAACGACTGTGTGTACGTGATAGAGTAATGTCCTGGCATGGCGCATGCGCTAGTGGAACTTCTCAAGTGCTTCGTTGCATTGGTTGAAGATGGACGCTCCTATTCCCGCTCCCGCCGTGTGTGAAGTGAGATCAGTGAAAAAGTTTTTGAATGCACAGGGTATAGCGCCGATTGAAATTTATCGTCAGCTGTGCCAAGTCTATGGGCAAGCGGATGGTGCGTTGCTGCTGTAGACAATTTTCAGCAGGACGCCAAAATGTGCATGACGAGGAGCGCTGTGGGAGGCCAACCATCATCGCAGATGACCTTGTGGAGCAAAGATTGTGTGTGAAATTTTGTTTTCTGTTAGGGAAAACTGCAGCCGAGACCGTTGGGCTGCTTCAGCAAGCCTTTAATGATGATGCTTTGAGGAAATCACAGGTCTACGAGTGGTTTTCCCATTTCAAATCTGGCAACATGTCAACTGAGGACATGCCACGCCCCGGGCATCCTTCGACAGGAAGAAATGACGAAAACATTGCCAAAATCAAACGTGCAATTGATGAAGATCGTCGAAAGACCATTGACGAAGTTTCTGAGCAAACGAACCTGTCATGGAGCACGGTCCAGCAAATTTTAACCGAAGATTTGCACATGAGACGGGTGTCTGTAAAATTTTTGTTCTTCGCTTGCCCACATATGACCAAAGAGAAAACCACATGAGAGTTTGCCGCCACTTGAAGAGTGAAGTGCAGAACAATCCAAATTTTCTTAAAAGAATTGTGACTGGGGATGGGTCTTGGTGCTATGGGTATGATCCAAAATCAAAGCAAGCATCGAGCCAATGGAAAACTCCAAATTCACCACGACCCAAGAAAGCACGTCAAGTGCGATTCAATGTGAAAACAATGTTGATTTGCGTTTTTGATGTGAATGGCATTGTCCACAAAGAGTTTGTTCCGCCAGGACAAACAGTGAACCAACATTTCTATTTGTAACCAATATGTAGAGCTAATTAACATTTAAATTGTGCACATTTTGCAAATATGTGGGTTCATATAGTTACTTCAATGTATATTCTTCACATTATGCCTATTCAATATCATCATGCCTTTGAAAACATCACCGAGCCTTGATTAAATCAACTAACACGTTGTTATGTACTCACCTCAACTGTTTCTCCCTCATGCGCTTCCAAGTTGAAGGATCTTCTTCTTCTTCTTTTTTTTTAAGGAATACAAAATATTAGAATGTTCTATACTTATATCTATAGCCTATGCTGTTTAAGTGTAATGAAACTGAATATATAATAAAATATTAGATTGTCATGATTCGAATACACGTAATGCAGAACTATAACAACAGAACGTCACAGATTAAAGAAATGTAAAAGTCTTCTTATTATTGTTTAATAAGTTAATTTCTAGGGAATCGGCCATGGTAATGACGGTGATCTGATCTGATTCGTATCGGTATACTGAATTAAGTTCAATTCATAATCGACAGTGACTTCAGTTTTGTGTTAATATAGAGAAGTTGTTCCCAACCTTTTTTGACTGACGACACACTTTACTGAACGTCCACGATATCGCGACACACTTATTTGTTTTTATTAATAATATAATAATAACAACCAGTGCTTTTCTTTTGGAGAAAAAGGTGGTGGAACTCTGTGTAGAATATTTTATAGTGGACAGGAAATGATTACTGTTCACTGCACAGGAATTTTGTCGTTTTTAACCTCCTTTACGCTCAACTAAGACTTTCAAGGTCTAGGCGAAATTCAAAGAAAAATTATATTGAAAACATAGTTATTCACACATATTTCGGTTCCAAGATGAAAAATGTAACAAAAATGTGCCCAAACGCCATTCCAGCGTATTCCGCCAGAGAAAAGCACTGAAAACAACTTCTATGTAGTGTCGGACATCCAGTGTTGTAGATAGGTCGATGTTAACACGCAATAAAAAATAATAAAAAAAGCAAGCAGCAACTTGAGTGGCATTAGGAAAAGCAAAGGTATGTGTCAAAAATTTCAACCTATCTATGCCGGATGTCCGATAAAAGATTTTTATGATCGTTTTTGAAAACCCACCTATTTAAATTAATGTGAAGTCTGCGCTTGGTAGGTTGCAACGTGTTTCTCTATACGTGGCCTTATGGTTGACAGGGCAACACGTAAACAATCATCACGTAAGAGTGTTCCTTTGCTTATATTTCACTATTTTCATGGTAGAAAATGTTGATTCACACAATTATGACGTTGAAAACGGCAGTTCTATGTGTATTTTTAGTTTATTCCGCACCGTCGACTGATTTGACAAAACATTTCCGCATATAAGGCACTTGGGATTTTGTTTATATTCATCTCCACCTTACGTAAAACCATATTGCAAGTATTAATCACTATATTTACGAAACGCAGTATGTTTTTATAAACCCTGGAGGGAATTTTCGCTCACATTAGGTGGTATTAATAAAGATGAGGAAGATGAGTTTGCTTCAAATTTTGTGAGCTTGCTCCTTTTCCTATTGATAAAGTTGAGGAAAATGAGCTTGCTCACCAAAAGTTTCCTCCACCTTTGAGCAAGGAGTCAGGACGTAATAGTTTCCTCGCATTAGTTATTAATAAAATGGAGTTTTGCTTCTTGCTCTGAAGCATTTGCTTCAAAAAACCTGAGGTATCTAAATCGATAACTCAAGCTTGTGGAGTGAAGCTGATGTATCGAAATGGCTGAGTTTCATGAATATTCAATGGCCTCAAATGTTGTATAAAAAGCACAGAGATTCGCTTTCGAGAGATAACAAAACTTTGTACCGATTTAATGAAGAAAATGTGGATTGTTTAACTGACTCTTAAGTGATACAAACCAAACCAGAGGCAGTGAATTTAAATATTTCCTTAACAATTTGCAGAGGCTAGTGCTGTTGGAACAATTATTGGTGGCATTAAAGGAGCACAGAGAGTATTATAAGGAAAAGCATGCAAGGCTCTCTGAAAACTACTATCAAATCACAGCTGATAACAAACGGAATGTCGAATACCTCTTTATTTACAATTTGCACACAAATGTAAATTACATGAAATTATTAGTTCAAGTATTATGCATTGGAATGAAATGGAATTTCGGGAGATCAGCACTATGACCCAGCACTGCGACCTATCAAGATCTATTGCACTAACCCACAAGCTAGGCACATTCCCAAACTCACACCGGCTGACTACACTAAGGTTCGCTATGTATCCAGGTTTCGAGCAGGCAACCCCACTCATCCTTAGGCCAGCCCTCCTTACATCACTAGCCGACATTCGAGGAATGTTATAGAATAATGACTGAATGGAGAAATGTTGACAGAGTGATGTAAATTCCTAATCAGGGGAAATGGAAGAACTCCGAGAAACCCAACTGCAACCTTGTCCGTCACAAGTGTCACTATGGATTTACAATTAAAGATCCCATACGAACCCGGACCACGTGCATGACAGTCTGAATGTCTGACCACCCAGTCACTGCAGACGTCCCTACTACATCTTACAGAAAACTATTAATAATAATAATAATAATAATAATAATAATAATAATAATAATAATAATAGGCTCTGTAAGAGAGTTACGCCTTATGACTTCTTATAAAAATTTATTCATTTATCGTCCTAGAAATTCCTATTTCTTTATGATGTGGTCTTATTCAAGTTTTTACAAGTAGGCCTAGTCAAACCGTTATTTTGTCTGGTACTGCCTTTTTTTTTTCTTTCTTTTGTCTTTTAATCCTAGCATATCGATATATAATAAGTCTACTGTTACCCTGGATTTTTTTTTTGAGAATGGAGAAAGTTACACAACACAACTGCATGCATTGTATTCTTCACCTGATATAATTAGGAACATTAAATCCAGACGTTTGAGATGGACAGGACATGTAGCACGTATGGGCGAATCCAGAAATGCATATAGAGTGTTAGTTAGGAGACCGGAGGGAAAAATACCTTTGGGAAGGCCGAGATGTAGATGGGAGGATAATATAAAAATGGATTTGATTTTTCAGGTGAGTAATAACGTGAATGTTCTTCAATGAATTTATAACACACCCAGTGCCATTGTGTGAATCCGTAAACCTTCATAATACCTACATTTATGTTTAACATTCACGACAGTGTAACTCATTTAAAAAAAAATCGCGCGGGGGGGGGGTGTGTGTGCGTGCGTGCGTGCGTGCGTGTTTTTTCTCCATGGTTTCCATCTGTGTAAATTTGATAATGGCATGAAAATTTCCGAAGACATGTCCTAAATTTATATATGAATTGATGTTTATATAAATATTTCATGGTGTCAGCCCACTAGTCATTATTTCCATCGTCATCATCCCACCATGTCCACAAAAATAACAGAATGTTCATTTGGACCTCTGCTTGGTCAGTAGAGAATCTTTCAATCATGCTTTCAAGCCAGATATTTACGAGTTTATGAAAGTTTGTTTGGTGATCATAAAATTAATATCTGTCACTTTAACCATTTCCTCAACCCTGATCAGGTAATTGACGATCTCATATTTCATCCTTCTTTCAAAGATGATATAAAAGTGTCTTTATTTGTCAGTAAGCGTCATTTGTTGGAATTAAGTACCAGGACTTGATTTTGTGAAGGAATACAGCTGTTATTATTTTCTGTTTCTTTCATCGGTGGTGCCATGGCACACCGGCACTACCCCAAAAGCCACCCCTGGTACAGATAGTAGATTGTTGCTTCCATTATCATTAGTAATGTCATCATATATTAGGCCTGGTGGCCTGTTATGATCTCATGCCATCTTTTTAATGGTCTTCCTAAAGATCTCTTTCTTCTGGGATCATAATTAAACCTTTCGTTAAATTTTCACTGCTTGTATACTTTGTTATCTGGTAGAGTGTAAGAGAAGGCCCTAAGCCTTAAATAAATAAATATATTATTATTATTATTATTATTATTATTATTATTATTATTATTATTATTATTATTATTCTGATGGGATTCAGATTCGATACATGCTTTGAAGACGTTGCTGCCATTTAGTCCATATATGGTCCATAATTGAAATTTTGAGTTCTTGAAGAATGTGTGCGTTTTTCTTTTGGATTAGTCTTGTATAGCCTACTGTTCTTCTCATGAACTTCATTTCGCTAGCTGTTAATCTACTTATGTCTCTGTTGCATATGATCCAAGCTTCACTACCATAAGTAAGCATTGGTCTTGTAAGCTCTATTTTTGTATGTTTCTGTCATTAATAATGTTATGTTTATAAAATTAGAAAATTTGATATTGAAAATAAACTTAGCATTGTGAAAGATCAATAACTTATTCTTATATTTTTTATCTTCCGTGGAGGTCAAGAATTGACTACTGCATTGTTTTACAGGTATGAGGTGGGCTTAAATGCTTCTGGTGGTGATGGAAGTTTTATTTGGAGCAGCCACAACACTTCTGTTGCTGTAGTAACACAGACAGGCCTGGTGAAAACACATGCGCGAGGTCAGACAGAAATCTCTGCTGCAATGGCTCGCAACCATCATAATCGAGAAGTGGCAAATGTTTATATTTTGCCAGCTAGCCACCTAGAGATAGTGGAGTACGTACTGGAGGCCGAGATAGGAACACCTATCTTCTTACATGTGGCTGTGTTTGCAGACAGACCGGATTCAATATTGTCAACTAGGTCAAGGATTCCATTCTCTCATTGTGATGATCTGCCATTGGTTATCAAGATCTGGAGCGATCATTTTGTTAATTCGTCTTTGAAAATTGCACCTGTCGGTATCTCCTGTACTACAGTTGCTCTTATTGGTCAGTCTGTGGGAAATGCGAAAGTAACGGTGTCTTACACTTTCCAGGAGCATACCATAGCAGACAGTGCTCTTATTGGTGCATACAGACCTCTTACAATTGTGCATCCTGAATCTAGAGAAACTGTCTTGGCAGTTGGAACCTCTAGGGAAGTGCTGTTCTCTGGAGGTCCTCGGCCATGGATAGGTCGAGCCTCGGAACATGTTCACCAGATTATATTGGAAGGAGATGAAAAAATTGTAGAGGTCACAGAGCTAGTTGACAGAACTGAAGAAAACTCTGATAATTATTTGTATAGAGTTCTTTGCAAAGAACTTGGGGAAGTGCATGTCACGTTGCAGATCACTAATGTGCCTTCTGTCGGTCATTGTAAGAAGTCACTGTCCGAGGCCTCCCTCAAGGTTCATTGTGCCAGGCCACGTTATGTCACTATGACGTCAGAGCAACCTGACACCGCTTCTTGTCCTTTGAACCTGAATTCAGGAAAACTAGTGGTACAAAACTACAAGGAGCTTGAGTTACTTGTTGTTGTGAAAGATGAACATGGTCGTGTATTTGATAATGTAACGAGTTTGTATTTTGATTGGAAACTTTCCCATTCCACACTGGGGACTCTAGTAGAGAAAGGTTCTGTAATATCAAAAGCAATTCAAGAGGAGGAAATTATATTGCCGAATAAAAATTATCAGGTTTTGAAACCAACAGCGAGAACTGGCGTTTTAGATGTCTCTGTAACAGTTGTTGCATATCACAGTGAGAAACTGGAAAAAATGGGAATTTTTCATGAAGACCCACCTTTCGGTATCACTAATGAGAGGGGCTACGTTGTTACACCAGAAATACTGGCCTCACTCAGCCTAATACTTGTGAACGACACAGTCATCACTCCGAACCAGACAACAGTGTTCAACCATGCTCGCAACAAAGTGAATCTGCAAGTGAACCAAGGTTCGGGCTATTACGAGTTCATACTGAGTTCAGAGGAGATAGCAGATATTAACTATGTGGAAAGCACGAAAGTTCTTGAAGTTATTCCAAAAATAGACGGTCTGTTGAAGATAGCACTTGTTGATTTGTGCTTGGTATCCAAGCCGGCGATTGCAGAGGTACAAGTCTTGGGTGTAGGCAGTATTAAAGTAGAAGTTCCTGAAAGAGTTGAGAGAGGGCAGTGTGTGTCTGCCATTGTTCGCTTATATGATACCATGGACAACTTGCTGCCTGTCCCAAGTGCAGAATTTTTGGATTTGCGTCCGAAGCCAGACTCTGGGATTATTGGTATAAAAATGCAGCAAGACAAAAAGTCATCTTTACCCTTAGGTGAGATAAGATACATTGTTACCGGTTTGGAACTCGGAGAAACTGGCTTGAAATTTACTAGCGGTAGAGGCCAGAGAGAGATCCATAGCCAACGTCTTTTTATTCAAGTATTTCCACCGCTTCGCCTCTTCCCACGTAATGTGACGTTGATTGTGGGCTCCGTATGCCAGATCTCAAGTCGTGGAGGACCTCAGCCTGATGCTAATATCGAGTACAGCATTTCAGCTGCTGATATTGTAACTATCAGCACCTCGGGAGTGGTGACAGGAAGCAAACTAGGGGCTTCTGTAGTAACTGCAAAGGCTGTAGGTGTGAGTAAAATGACTGGCAACAAAGTAGTGTATTCCCAAGACTCGATTGAAGTACACGTCATTCAGTTGCAGGGAATTAACATTCATGCTCCTCTATCACGACTCAAGACTGGCACCACCATGCCCATATGGGCCCAGGGCATTCCTGACGTCCTGTCTCCTATAGTCATTGGTACTGTGGTACCATCCTTGAGATTTACTTGGAGTGTGTCAACACGGGAAGTCGGACGGGTGCACCATGTATTTGAAGAATTTGGACTTACAATAGCAGCAGAAGATATGGTGTCAATGCGGTTCACAGCCATGAGTCCTGGCCGTACCATTCTGCGGATGGATGTGTATGTTCCCTTGTCCTTGGGCGGCAGGCTAGATGAACCAAGCTATCACGATAGCATAGAAATAGAGGTGTTTGAGGAACTGCTGCTTATACGTCCACCTTATCCACTGAACCAGCAGTCTCCAATGCTACTCCTTGCTCCAAATTCAGAAGTGCAGTTGAGAACAAACCGGGATGGTTTGGCAAAAATGACTTACAGTTTGGGTGGTAAGTTGTTACCAATAGGTCAAGGTTCCGACAATGAAACTGTGAGTAAGGCACTTACTGATCCTGACCACCTCCTAACTGTGGAGCCTGGTGGACTTGTTAAGTCACATAATCGACTTGGGAGATCTGTGATAATGGTGATTGCTAAAGAAGACTTCGGCATAAGGCAGATTCTTAGTATCAGTGTAGAGGTAAGTCCAATTATGTAAAGGAAATTTTGGATTTTTCAACTTGATGATTTCAGGACTGTACAGAGGGTTTTTTTTTTTCAGTTATGCAATAAACACACTTTTTTATTTTTATACTAGGTGTTCAACTAACCTTGGTTGTAGGTATCATGTCATGTTGTCTACACATATATCAAGAGAACTTTCAGTGCTGTTTCCATTGTTCATTTGTTTGGGCTAGCCATGTGTAATGGCTAAAAGGTAACCCTTCCAGATGGTATTGTTTGTTACGAGATGAAGTGGTAGAGGGAAATACATTAGTGATATGAATGCTTACATTATATAATATCTTATCACAGTGCCAAATTGTTCATACAAACACAATTTCAAATCAAAATTCTAAAGAAATTTCAAGAAATTAGTAATAATAAATCTTGGTCAATATTGCTTACTGAAAAAGAACATACACCTGATTCTTCTCAACATGATGCAGTAGCAAAATTTCGGATGCTAATTGGCCATGACTGTTTAGCAGCACACCTGTTTAAAATTGAAATTTTTGGTCCACCAAAATTCATCCTGTGTAACCTAGAAGACTCTTTGATGAATCAAGTACATTACGAAAATGTCCAGCTTTATCATCAAATCTTTTGGGTTCAGACTCTAAATTATACTGGGAAGCTAGAAGGCGAATGGAGAACTTTCAAGTGCCTGGGCAGTAGATCTACTGCATCTGCCGCCCTGCTGCTTGTGACAGCAGCAATACTATTCATTAAAAAATATGCAGACTTCATCAGTTGCTGGTCATTCCTCTTCTGCTTAGGAAGTGTAAAGTTAGCTATTAATTACAGTTCATACTAGATTTAGCAATTATTAATAGTCAACTTTATTACAATAATTGGTGTCCTTTAATTCCCATAAGTGTATTATTACTATGAATACTAACATGGCTACTGGGATGCTTATCTGAGCGATGTTTATAATATAATCAGCAGCACAGTCAGGAAGGTCACATTCCTTCTCCTAAGTAACCTATAGTACCGACCTAAGAATGGAACCTGTAAGCAGCTACTAAATGTCAGAAAAATAAAATCGCAACACGTAGTTGAAAAATCCAAAATCTTCTGTAGAACTCAACACGAAAACTTGTGTCTGTTGTGGTTAGTGTGATCTGTTATTTAGTAAATACAGCATCCTGTTCAAACTTCATTAACTTTATTTCTTAATATCTTGACAGACAATGGAGCATTAGAAATAGTGCCCATATAACTGAAGAAAGAAAAAAATGTGAGGAAAGTGTTCTCATTTTTTAGGATAGATATGATAGACCAAAGCATCCTCATCTGTGAGTGACATGCTGCAGTTGTTGCCTCGGTGCAGCATGGGAGACAAGAAAAAGAGTTTCAGTAATTTCATAGAAATGTTTGGAGAGAGATGATTTTTAAAAAAGTTGTTTGTGATATTACATATTTTAAAAATTATAATAATGTCTTTTATACCCAATGAGTACATTCCTTACTGATGCTAAGGTATTTGGAACTCCTTCATTTGCTGTCATTTGTCCCAGTAACAATGAATCAAATTGTTGTCTTGTTAACAATCCATTTTGAACCATCTAGTTTAGTTTGGAGTTGCTAGATTGTGTATAAGCTGATTCAGAGAAACACCAACAAATTTTCAGAAGTTACTTGGTGTCTTGAAATAGCAAACCCACATTGACCAATGCAAGGATCTCGTGTGTATGTAGCACATTCAGAATAGTGAAAATTAACCAAATTTTGAACAGAGATGGTAGACAGGGTGAATACTAAATGCCATCTTTGAAGATCAGGACATTATAGATCACATCATACATAACACTCTTTTTCCAAATGTCTAATGGGGCAAGTATCATTTCTGTGGGTAATGCTTTTGTATGCACGGGTTTAAGCTCAGACTGTAACTCCCATATGTCCTTGTCGAACATCCTGCACTTCCAAATTGCAGTTTCGTCACTTCAAGCACTGTGCACACAGATTTGCTAGGATTTAGTTCAATGGCTGACAACGGAGGGATCACGCAGTACACTTTGGAAACCAGCGCCTGCTTGATGTACACAGTGCTTACTGTACTTCACAACACTGTACTTGAAGACACCCCAACTACATATTAATTTTCTTCGCAGTTCTTGCACTGAAGCCAAGAAATTCCACCATTTAGGGGCAGTTACATGCCACACACATCACATCGTTGTCATGATCTTGACGTTTAACTCCAATTACTAAACACTATGGATCAAAAGTAACTATTACTCCAATTACTACACACTATGGATCAAAAGTAACTATTACTACACACTATGGATCAAAAGTAACTATTACTCCAGTTACTACACACATGGATCAAAAGTAACTATTACTCCAATTACTACACACATGGATCAAAAGTAACTATTACTCCAATTACTACACACATGGATCAAAAGTAACTATTACTCCAATTACTACACACATGGATCAAAAGTAACTATTACTCCAATTACTACACACTATGGATCAAAAGTAACTATTACTACACACTATGGATCAAAAGTAACTATTACTCCAGTTACTACACACATGGATCAAAAGTAACTATTACTCCAATTACTACACACTATGGATCAAAAGTAACTATTACTCCAATTACTACACACATGGATCAAAAGTAACTATTACTCCAATTACTACACACATGGATCAAAAGTAACTATTACTCCAATTACTACACACTATGGATCAAAAGTAACTATTACTCCAATTACTACACACATGGATCAAAAGTAACTATTACTACACACTATGGATCAAAAGTAACTATTACTCCAATTACTACACACATGGATCAAAAGTAACTATTACTCCAATTACTACACACTATGGATCAAAAGTAACTATTACTACACACTATGGATCAAAAGTAACTATTACTCCAGTTACTACACACATGGATCAAAAGTAACTATTACTCCAATTACTACACACATGGATCAAAAGTAACTATTACTCCAATTACTACACACTATGGATCAAAAGTAACTATTACTACACACTATGGATCAAAAGTAACTATTACTCCAGTTACTACACACATGGATCAAAAGTAACTATTACTCCAATTACTACACACTATGGATCAAAAGTAACTATTACTACACACTATGGATCAAAAGTAACTATTACTCCAGTTACTACACATATGGATCAAAAGTAACTATTACTCCAATTACTACACACATGGATCAAAAGTAACTATTACTCCAATTACTACACACTATGGATCAAAAGTAACTATTACTCCAATTACTACACACATGGATCAAAAGTAACTATTACTCCAATTACTACACACATGGATCAAAAGTAACTATTACTCCAATTACTACACACATGGATCAAAAGTAACTATTACTCCAATTACTACACACATGGATCAAAAGTAACTATTACTCCAATTACTACACACATGGATCAAAAGTAACTATTACTCCAATTACTACACACTATGGATCAAAAGTAACTATTACTACACACTATGGATCAAAAGTAACTATTACTCCAGTTACTACATACATGGATCAAAAGTAACTATTACTCCAATTACTACACACATGGATCAAAAGTAACTATTACTCCAATTACTACACACATGGATCAAAAGTAACTATTACTCCAATTACTACACACATGGATCAAAAGTAACTATTACTACACACTATGGATCAAAAGTAACTATTACTCCAGTTACTACACACATGGATCAAAAGTAACTATTACTCCAATTACTACACACATGGATCAAAAGTAACTATTACTCCAATTACTACACACATGGATCAAAAGTAACTATTACTCCAATTACTACACACATGGATCAAAAGTAACTATTACTCCAATTACTACACACTATGGATCAAAAGTAACTATTACTACACACTATGGATCAAAAGTAACTATTACTCCAGTTACTACACACATGGATCAAAAGTAACTATTACTCCAATTACTACACACATGGATCAAAAGTAACTATTACTCCAATTACTACACACATGGATCAAAAGTAACTATTACTCCAATTACTACGCGCTGTGAACCAAAAGTATTACTGGGTATTGCCTCTGTAACTAATCATCATGCCATGCCCTGTTCTTCGAAGATGGCATTAAGTATTCACCCACAGACCTTGAAGATCAGGGAAATTAAAATTACCGGTAATAATAATAATAATAATAATAATAATAATAATCCGTGGTGCTACAGCCCATGAAGGGCCAAGACCGACCAGCCGGCTGATGGTCTCATGGCCACATGCCAAAGCAGAGGTGGACGATCACCCAACCAGAATGGAGGTATCGTGTGGTTAGCATGATGAGCTCCCCAGCTGTTATAGCTGGTTTATGTAACCGGATTTCGCTACCTATCGTAGCTCCCCCAAGTGCATCACAATGCAGGGTGGGCACTGGTCCCATACACTGGCCGAAATTTCATGAGAAAATTTCTTCCCCCATGAGGACTAGAACCAGCACACATTCCAAAACGCGAGTCCTAGGCGGGATGCCTTAGACCACGGCGCGGGACAGAAATTAAAATTGGTCAGGGAAAGTCAGGGAACTTGTTTATATAATGTGAATCGGTGAATTTTTGTGAATTCCACTAAGAGTTGGTGAAAAATATGAATATTGGATGATAGTCTCAATGAAGGTTAACTGAGGGACAATACTTTACTTCTTTGAAACACTAGCTTCTGAATGTAATATCAAACCTCAAGTCTAGTTGCTGTCTATTTATTCTCAGACTTACAGAATTTATCTTCTTCTTAATGTATCCAGCTGTTTGCTGACAACAAGTCCACTGTAGTCTATTCAGTTTTTGTTTTTCATGAGAAATGAGGGATTTTGATCGGTGTTCATTATAGATGCCTGTTGCTAGTAGCTAGAGTTGGGGTGTAGTCAATATATTAATGGCTCAGTTCAATAGTACGATAACTAAAAAAATTTCGTTTTTGAGTTATTGTCATGGAAGGATTAAGTTTTCATATCAATATTGCACTATGTGCTGCTCATCATACATAGCACATCATGTGGTAGTGCATTTGAAGAAAATTGCACACTTCTCAGTTCAACACTGCTGCAAGTTGAGTTGTTGTAGTATTTCACAGTATTCAATGCAGTAGTGCTACATGTGAGATGTCGTAGTGTTACATTGGAAGTAATTTCAATAATTGTTGAAATAAGACTGTAACTTAAGATGATGTAAGATAAAATGTACTGAAAAGATAACACCAGAGCAACGAGAAAACATTTATAAGACATTTTTGGCTTTGGGGAACAAAAAGCAAGAGACGGAACTTCATATCTAAATGACATGTCTGAAATAATTTCTTAATACAAATTTCAAAAACCAAAAATTTATCAGGGACACAACTTTGCTTATTATTTTGAAGTAAGTAGTTCAAGAATCAGAGTATACAAATCTTTTTTTATGAATTTTATTGTTTAGATATAAGCAAATCAGTTATTGCAACAACCCACAAGAAAATCTCTCCAGAGTGTATAATTGAGAAGGGAAAACATCATAAGCATAAAGAAACATGTTAACTCATTTCCACGGATTCCTTCACATTTTGTGGGACTAAAACACGTAAGGAATATATAGATGGCAGTTCAAATTTATGTATGATGTACCGCCTTTATAAGGAAATGTGTATTCAAAATGGAAAACCCTGCGCAAAACCTCATTCGTATGACAGTATATGTCAAACAGAATTAAATGTCTCAATTTTTGTCACCAAAAAGTACCAGTGCCTTCTTTGTGAATAACCTAAAAATACAAACTAAATCAAGATATACTTCGTAAGTTAGAGCTTCATAACCTAAGGAAACAATTAAGTAGAGAAGCAAAAAAGAAGAGAGATTGAGTTCTGACTATTACTTGCTACGATCTTCAAGCTGTTCTTCCAACACCATGTGGCAATATTTCACCAATGTACTATAAACAATGTTTGGCATGTTACAACTTCACAATATTCAATACAGGTGACAGAAAAGATTATTGCTTCACTTGGCATTGAGTTGCATATGGAGGTGCAAATCAAATAGGTACTTGTGTATTCGATTATCTTAAGGAACACTGTGAAACACGAGTTGTGTTATTTTACAGTAGTAACTGCTCAGGGTAGAATAAAATTAAATTTAAAAGATCACTGTGTGCATGACCTGATTCTGTCGCCCACAAGTGTCCGATAGCCGGGCATACACAAAATGAGGGTGACAGTATGCTTTATTCCGTGGTTTGTATTTAAATATGAATGAAAACTACAAAAAAGTAAAGTCAAAGATAGAATAAAAGAGAGAGCTGGACGGCTATGGCGATGGTGGAGGCGGTTTAATTTTTTCTTAAATACGAGAAAGTTGATGTAAATGTATGAGCAGTGGTCAGGGAAATGTTGGAGAATTAGCCTTGAAAGTCAGGGAAATTAATTTCCTTATTTCTGTGGGAATCCTGATTTTACTTCATGTCTGGCTGAGACCCGAGCATGGTAACATTGTGATCAAGCAACACCTGTTTCGAATACGATTCTACTCCCTGCTCTGGACGCATATTGTAAGATATCCTACAGTTAGGCCCTCAAGGCTTGGAATTGAAAATCTTCAGATTTCCACTGAGGAAATCACTTTGGAAATTAGTGCAACAAGTGGTTGTGTTAGCATCTTCTGCACACTGCAATGAAATGTAGAGTTTACAACCAAGATATCCAGTTTCAAGAACACATTTTTGTAAGTGGTTTCTTGGATTTATGAGTGAAAGAGTAATAGACCAGCAACTTTTTTTTTCCCTCCCCTCTGATGAGGCGTGATTTTGTGAGTAAGTAAGGTGTTCACCATCCTTCATGAAATACTGCTGCACGATTCAGAAGTTGTGTTTAGTGTGCCATCAGTGCAAGGAGAATAATCAATTCATTGGTTTTTTAAATGCAGATGAAAAATTCACAACTGTACTTCGAAATAATTCTGAACCAGTTTTCGAGGAACTACCAGAAGCTGAGAGACAGGATTCTAAATAAAATTACAATGGGACTTATCCTCTCTCCTTAGTGAAATGAGCCAGGGACATAGACTCTTGTTTAGGAAAACTAATTTTCAAAGATATTGGCACTTAGCCTTTTTTAGGTCCAATCTTCAATTATATCTGCCTTTGACGTCATTTGTGACTGCAGCTGTGCTACATTTGTATACTCAAGTCGGAATTCACGTTTTGAGCAGCCTTAGGAATGCTATTGATATCACAGGATCTGAACAATGTAAATTAGAGTCATGAATTACTGTCAGTGGTGCATTTTCAGGCCATTTGTTTCCAGCTTCGCAGCATCAAAACAAGGGGTTCTCTATCTCATAATACTTCCTAACTCCCTAAGTAATTCGTGAAACTTTGTTAGTATATTTCACAATCATCCAATTTGTTGCTGTTTCCATTTATCTGTATAGGTGAATACATGTGAATTTTTAATTTTCACTATATTTTTATGCAATTAGAGTAGGGAAAGATGCATGTTTTTTTCGAAATATAACATCCCTAGGTCTAATAGTTTTCTTACAAAAATTCACCAAACTGTACCTGTATGAAGAAAATTACCGTTTTTATGTAGCCATAGCTGCATAATTAATTGAAATTGAAATTTAATTAATACGCTTGTATCTCATTCAAAGCTCTTGTCTTTCCAAACATGCTCATTGCTGTATAAGATTAGGACACAGTCGATTTAATTCACATTTGAATCATTTCCTCACAAATAAAATGAGAACTAAAAATATGGCAATATTGCAAACTTTTAGGACTAATTAATGCAGCTTTTTTATGGTTAGCACGTCTGGCCATGAAACCAGGTGACGCGGGTTCAATTCCCGGTTGGAGCAAGTTACCTGGTTGAGGTCTTTTCCGGGGTTTGCCCTCAACCCAATATGAGCAAATGCTGGGTAACTTTCGGTGCTGGACCCCGGACTCATTTCACCGGCATTATCACCTTCATCACATTCAGACACTAAATAACCTTAGATGTTGATAAAGCATCGTAAAATAACCTAATAAAATAAAGTAAATAATGCAGCTTTCAGATTTTTTATTCAAGGATACAAGTATAGAAATAAAATATTTCATACCCGTAAATTAAGTTCCTTATGTCTATCTTGCACTCATGCCGACATGGCCTCTGTCATTCTTTTCGGCTTGCAGCTCATGCTTCGGTAGTTGCAGAGTGACATTGGAGGGGTGATTGTAGGTGATCTGTGAACCAGATGTCTGCCAGTGGTGACATTAATTAGTAGGGACGACTTTTATTAATTATTTGTAACTTTACTGAAGTATTTGTGTATTTTAATTTACACAAGTTTGTGTTTTATTTTAAACCATATGCACTTGGTTGAGTTTCGACTCTTAACTCACTGTAACTTGGGGAAACTTGAGCAGCAATAACGTTTAACAGTAATTTCCATTCTTTGTCAACATTTCTCTCACTTTGACCTCCAGTTATCGTGAAAAATGAAAAAGTTTGCTTTTTACCAATTTTTGAAAGTGTAAATATCTATTTTCAACAGATCACTTCGAAGTTAGTATGTTTTTCTCGTTTTTAAGAAAGGATTTTGATTTCTAATTTTTTTCTGTGTTTTCCTTAGAATTGACCCGTCAATCAAACAGATTACAGCGCGATTGACTGGCTATTATAGGAGCTGTCATGTTCTTATCCTCTAGTCTGCCTTTCTGCTAGCAATGCAGGAAAACTCTTGCTTATGTCGCATGTACAGAAGCAATGCACGTGTGCTCCATCACCTGATTTGGACTTGGGCGTAGCTAATATAATTTAACGAAATTACTTTCTTTTTTTTCGGGAGCACTTCTTTATGAATCGGCTAAATTAAAATTGGTACTGTTTCAATATAGAGAGAGAGAGAGAGAGAGGAATCAGTTGATGTTTTTGTTACTATTTTCCTTGATGAAGTCTATCCAGTATCAATATATCTACTTATGTCCCTGTTAAAAATTAATATAAAATATGGTGTAAGCATAATTATGAAAATCGTACTCTCAGCTATAATATGAACATCTATCATAAGCCGTTTCTAGTTTATACCCTTTGAAACTGGCGACTTTACGGAAATATGATAAATTTAACACATTAAAACAAGAAAACTAATGGACTTACACGAGAGCAGATTTCACACAGTAAAGTATCTTCTGTTCCTTTATACATATAATTTTTTTCGAGAAATTACACATTTGTAAGGTTTTTTGATGTCCAATATTACATGGAATATCCTATATGAAGAGCTCGGAATCACAATGTGATATGTCCACAAATCAAAATTTTTCAGAAGAGTCGAAAAATTGAAAGCGCCTAAACTTCTGATAAATTTAAAGGTTTGAAAGCAATAACATATTTAGAATTACATACAGAATTTGGAGACACTAGTGCGCAAAATGAAAGAAATTATCCAAGTCTAATATTTATCAATGCGGTTTTGGAAATAATTCGATTTGTTCCGAAATTATGGATTGAAATGATTTCATTACAAACATATATACAAAACACTCATTTAAGTAGAATTTTTAAAATTGTGACCACATTCCTTTCCAAAGGTTCTTATACAAATGCAAACTTAACTTTGAAGACAATTATTATAATTGAATGTTTACGTGTTTTAGCAAGCAATGTAGTATGTACACTTGGTCACAATGAAAGTGCCCGGCATCTGAGAGACTAAGATGGAATCGGGTATTTCTGTGAGCACTTGGGACAGCCAGGCTTTGTTCAAAAGATTGCGTATATTCTTCTAGGAGTTATAATGGGGAACACAACTATTAATCACTAAAATCTTCCGAGAAAATAATTCATATACGAGATTTAAAACAGACAGATCATTCAGAGTGTTTAAACAGTGAATATTGTAACACAAACACTATATACTGTATAACAGGTTCTCAAGTGGAGTATGACCATTGCTCATTACAATGCCATTCTGACTGCAATAAAACTCTTAGCGTAGTTTGTAGAGCGATAGCTAACAGTTCGTGAGGTTGCGAGTTCAAATCTTTGTGGAGTTACTAAACTTTTTTTTTTTTGTTGCCTTTTAAATGCGTTAGTGAAAATATAACAGGTTTTCGTCATTTTTTTTTATCCTTAGAATACTTTTCGCTTTATTATTTTTTTCGTGTTAATAGAAACTTTTGACGCTAGATGGAAGTAACACTAAAAACGACAATTAGGGGCTTTCATATTAAAATGCTGTGTTAATTAGTATTAATCCCTAATGCTTTGCACTCTATTGCCTAAGTAACATTCATTAATTATGTTGAGGTTAAATAATTGGCAATAATTAATTTGCAAGTTGTGCTACAGAGAATATGATTATTATACTAATCTAAATCTGTGAGCATCAGGGCCTAAGCATAGTAATTGTAAAGAAGGAGAAAAACCATAATTCTGATGACGAAATATATTCTGATTTCCTGGAGTTATAACCACAAATTTTCACCAATTCTGTAATTATCTGTAAGCAACATGAATTGACATAAGCAAAATTATTTGACAATATTACATTAAAAGGACTTGTAAAAAATAATAGAAAGGACAAAACAAAAAATAATTCACTACGGAGATTCGAACTCGAACTGTCTGCATAGAAGTTAAGTAGCTTAACCACTGCTCCTCACCAAGCATGCTGTGTTAATAATCCCTGGTGCTTTGCACTCTATTGCCTAAGGAACATTCAATAAATAATATGTTGATGGTTAAATAATTGACAATAATTAATTTGCAAATTGTGCTACAGGGAATATGATTATTATACTAATCTAAATCCATGATCATCAGGGCGTAAATGTAGTAATTGTAAACAAGATGACAAAATATGTCCTGATTTCCTGGAATTATAACTACAAATTTTCACCAATTTTGTAATTATGTGTAAGTAACATGAATTAACATAAGCAAAATTATTTGGTTATATTACACTGAAAGAAGTTGTAAAAAATAAAAGAAAGGACAGAACAAAAAATTCACTACAGAGATTCGAAGCATGCTGTGGAGGTAGTCCAAATCAGCGCCTTGTATTATGGAGTTAACTAAAGCAGTGCATGGAGGTTTACAGTAGTGAACTGTGCGTTCACCCGAAAGGTCTTAGAAAATTAGAAAATTTTCCCTGCTCAAGAGACTGGCCACTTTCATTTTGACCAAGTGTATTAGATTTAATTGTCAATATTTATTTCAGTTCAGTCTCAGATAATTGATAAGCCAGGTTCACACTCCACTAATTCTCCTCCTAAACTGATCAGATGGCTTTCTTCGTAACTGTTTGAATAAAATTGCATTGAAGTTCTGTCCTTCAACCCAAGCGGAGTCAGAATTGAGGTCCTGTAAAAGTTACTGACATGACAGAAAAGATGTTAGTGTTCTGTCTACGAAGCACAGCATTCACATTGTCAACATGAAGGAAAAAGAAAGGGGAAGAAACAGTAACAGCATGTTGTGGGTGACTGTCAGGACGAAGACTTATTTCCCTTCCCCATTATGCGAAAATACGTAAAAAAAAAAAAGTCTACAGAAATGTTTCCCTCCATATAAAGGTTTTAGTACTTTTCAGCTTTTCAGTGCCTACGTAATTGCATGTAAGACCTTGAAGGGAAGCAAACCCAGGAACAAAAGGAACTACACAAATTTTCGACCAGATCTAGCAGCAATGCCTAAGTGCAATGTTGGTGGAAGGGAGAGGGATGCTGGAGGTACGCCAACAAGATTGCAAGCAAAATTTTGGGCTCCATTTTCCCGTCATATTCCACCCACAGAAAAAGAAGCGAGCAAGAATCTGTAAAGTTTTTAAATCTCACAAAGAAATAAAGTGAAACAACGTGGGAGTGCAGGCAATGTTTGGTGCTGGAGTCATTCGAAGCCTACCGTACTGTTCACAATGATTAGTACCCAAATTATGAGTATAATATCACAATATATTGTAGTAACAGACCCGTGTTTATTGCAAACGACCTTTACTTGCCTTTAAATATTACTTACCGCACCTACCAACTCACTCCTTGCATGTGGGTATTTAAATAGAGATTCCAAGGAATACTTACTGTACGTCCTTTTAAATCTTACTACATGGACTTAATGATAGCAACAAGCAAACTTTAGAAAAGAGTCAGCAATGAAAATTTGTTAAAAACAGGTGGCGAATTAATTACGTTCATTCTTGTGTACTGCTTTCATTAGAAATCTTACATTCATGGACTTAACATGGTTTGATCCATTCAGAGTTATTGATAAAATATGTTCTGAATCAGACCCTCGATTTCAGGCTGGATTTAAACAGGCTAAAAATGTGAATTCCAATAAATGTAAAGTATATGATGATAAAGCGCTTCTGAAAGAATCTGAATGCAAATTCGAAAAAGAAAAAATGCATTTCCGATAAAAATGTGGACTTAACGCATTTTAATTCCAGAGTTGGTCATAAGAAAACTCTACAGATTTTTTCTGATGTAGAAAAGATCTAGTTATAAACTTACAAATAGTACTGAGATCACAATTTTCAAAATAAGTAAATGCGATTTTTTAATAGAACGCTTCTTCTATTAAGTAATTAAAAATCTATCTTCTCACATTGCTTTGCATATGAATGCATTATGTAGACTCAATATTTATTATATTGCTGAACTGAAACACTTTTTACGTAAGTGTGTAAAAGATTAGCGTTTATTTCTTTTATTTTGTTTGTTCACTAAATGTCAGTAGAGTTGAGTTGGTTCTAGCAACAGACTGTGTACTGCAAAAGTACAAATTCATGTCCAGATAGAGGAGCTTGACTTTCCATCTCGCCATTACTTCAGGAAGGGCTCTGGATGCACTTAGCTTCCAGTAAGATTAAGCATTTCCTATAAATTGAGGATAGTAGTGGCCAAATTATTGATCTGTTGCTAATGATCAGCAAACATAGCAGATTTACTAACGTGCTTCTTCGAATGCCTAACTTCTTGTTTATGTATGTTTTGATGGGAGTGCACCTCTACGTAGGCAAGAATTTTGCATGGCTGTCCACAAGTAGTATATGATATGATATGATATGTATTTCTTCACAGCACTTCTTTACATGTAATGGTGTACCTCACATTTCTGTATCCGGTGCCACCATTAACATATTATTACAATAACACATTATTTGCAGTACCCGTCTACACAAATACTCCCAATTACAAGTAGTATATATACAGGGGCTCTTGTTTACTGCACATGCGCAATGTGTTGTAGATGAAAGTTATACAATAAGGGAGCTCCAAATTTTATTTTCATATCTGTACAGTGTGTTTCTTTTTGTTGGACAGGTGAAAGAAGTTCTGTACATAATGCTGACCCCTCTAAGGAGAGTGATTGTTGAGGATGAAGTTTCTCTTGGTATTATACCTCAAGGCTTTGAAATGGAGTTGTCTGTGAGCTACCATGATAGTTCTGGCTCACCTTTCACTGCATCTAAGTCTAGTATTAAACTGAGAACCAATAGATATGACCTCGCACAACTGAGAAGTGGAGAAGCCAACAATTCTCTTGTTGTTAATCTGATGGGCAATGGGGAGACAATGTTGAAGGTTTGGGATGACTTAACTCCCCAGCAGGCTGCTGTCTACGTGAAAATGCATGTTGGTGGAGTCATATACCCTGCAGAAGCACGGGAATTGCTTAGAGCAGTAAGTAATAGAGTAGTAATGGTTTTAGACTTGTTTTCATTAAGAACATAATATCATGTGCGAGAAAAATACCAACAGTGAATTTCGATTTAAATAGGTTTTGTGTTATATTTTTCAGTGTCATTACTTGTATACTTGCTTCATGGTTTACACGTGTGCATGTTTGTGTATTATAGCTTTGAAAATATAACTATGTTTATTTACCCTATGTTCCTAATATAGCATTTTCTACCTCCTCTCTTTCAGTGATTTTGACTTAGTACTGATTTAAATTTCCTGTCTTTGCCATTATTTTCTGTATTATACATAATTTATATGTAGACTGTTCTTATATTCTGTATTACTTCTGTATAACATTAGTTTTTTTAATTACATTGACTTTCTCGTGATACATTGAAATCCCTCATATCTGGCACTTTTGAATAAGAAAATGAAAATGACGCATATATAATTCAGTCGGCATGATGGACAGATGGCGAATTTTGATTTTAGCGCAAACAAACTGTCTTGAAAGCTCTCTTCTCTGTCGCATTGTTCTCCTATAATCAAAGTTTCAAATACTGTCATGTTCCTATTCCTATTTCTAGACCACATGCCACTTGTGGCAGTTTCTTTTCATCTAAACCATTGCCCACCATACCATTAATACTACAGTTTTGGACACACTGTCATTTTGGTGAAATTTTCATAGCATCAAAGACGGCCTTCACAGCAGCTAATGAGTGTAGCAGCATGATGGGTTCTTACACTCAAACAGAAATTAGGGTTATTGAATAGAATGGAAAAGAGTGTTAGTAGATCAAGTTAAAATGAGATAATATTGTGTGGAAAGTTTAACTCTGTACGAGGGGGGACTAAAAAATAACCGGATCCCCCCCCCCATTGAATTCTACATTCACAGTACTTTAGTCCCCTTCAAAGTATTGTCCATGTGCATTAATGCACTTGTCCCAATGCTTTTTCCACTGCTGAAAACAGTGCTGGAACTCTTGAGGCAGGATACTGTTCAAAGCCGATAGCGTGTTTTCTTTGACGTCATCCACATCACTGAATTGCTTTCCTTTCAGACATTTCTTCATCCGTGGAAACAAAAAAAAGTCCGACGGAGCCAGATCGGGTGAGTAGGGTGCATGAGGCACAAGCACCATGTTGTTGTTTGTCAAAAACTGTCAGACCGTCAGAGCTGCATGGGCTGGAGCATTGTTGTGGTGAAGCAACCAGTTTCCATTTCTCCACATTTCGGGCCATTTTCGTCGCATACTCGTTGGTTCACTGTTTGTCCTGGCAGAATGAACTCTTTGTGGACAATGGCATTCACATCAAAAAAGCAAATCAAAATTTTTTTCACATTGGATCGCACTTGACGTGCTTTCTTGGGTTGTGGTGAATTTGGAGTTTGCACTTGCACTGGCTCGATGCTTGCTTTGATTCTGGTTCGTACCCATAGCACCAAGACTCATCCCCAGACACAATTCTTTTAAGAAAATTTGGATCGTTCTGCACTTCACTCTTCAAGTCGCAGCAAACTCGCACACGGTTTTCTCTTTGCTCATCTGTGAGCAAGCGAGGAACAAATTTTACAGACACTCTCATGTGCAAATCTTCGGCTGAAATTCGCGGGAGTGTGCTACATGACAGGTTCGTTTGCTCAGAAACTTCGTCAATGGTCTTTCAACGATCTTCATCAATTGCACGTTTGATTTTGGCGATGTTTTCGTCATTTCTTCCTGTCGAAGGATGCCCGGGGCGTGGCATGTCTTCAGTTGACATGTTGCCACATTTGAAACGGGAAAACCACCGTAGACCTGTGATTTCCCCAAAGCATCATCATTAACAGTCTCGGCTGCAGTTTTCCCTAACAGAAAACAAAATTTCACACACACTCTTTGTTCCTTGTGGTCGGCCATCTCGCTAATCGCCAAACGGTTGAAACAGGAACACAAACAACACAGCACCACAAACAAACCACTTCACTCAGACTGACGCCAGCTCACTAATGGTCGAGGAAGACCCCAAACTAACAACACAACTCGTAACTACAAAGCATGCGTGCGCAACAGTTCGGTTCCGGTTACTTTTGGGTCCACCTTTGTATGATGGAAGATCATTTCAATGAAGGTACAATGAGCACACTAAACAGTAACTAAACCATACATTACATCACTAATAACATAGAAACATATGGAGGTCCAGCACATCATACCAAAAAAAGTCCACATTTAAACATATTAGAACAATATGAAAACTACAAGCACACAATAGCATATTCTCAACATAAACTTAATACACAATTACAATTACAAAACATACAAACAACCCCCACTACTATCTGAACAGCATACCCCCGTCACAGATGACAGCAAACAAGACAAGCTGAAGCCTCAATAGTTCCAGAGACATTGGCAATACGATGCCAGTGTTCAAATGGTGCTGTTTGTCACACAAGGTATATTACCTGTTAAAGTGAATATCAAAGACAATTAAAAAAAACAAGCAAATCAACTTTGACAGTTCGTTATTAAGTCAGAATTGACAAAGGCACTGGAAAGGTAAAAGACTTCACCAATCACATTTTGGATAATGTGCTCTATAACTGGTTTTCTTAAGGTGCATGTATTCCAGGGCTAATGCTGCAAAACAAGTCAAAAGAATTAAATAAAATTACAGACGAATTTTCTTTTTTTGTAGGCTGGTTAAACAATTTTTTCAAATAGAGGCATGGCATTCGGAAATTGTACATTTTGGGTGAACATAAAAGTGCCAGTAAAGTTTCAAGAAATGAATTTATTGAAACACTTCGAATGTTGATTTACAATAACAGTGCAGATGAGATGTGGTTGTTTTGAAGGAGTCTCTATGCATGTGTGAGTGAAACGTCTCCCAAAGGCTTTAAACATAATAAAGATGTCGTGACTGTTCTCCTTCCTGCGAATGCTGTTGGTGCACACAAACTGAAACCTGCTTTGTTTAAAAAACTTGAACATCTTTCTTGACTACAGATCTCAGGAAACATCCATGGATGCAGATTTATTCAGAGCATAGTTTCAGGAAGTGTTTGTACTTTAGCATGCGAGAAAGGATTATCACCCAATACTAATATGTTGGACAACTGTCTTCCTCACTGTCTTGCAGAGGATTTAGTTTGTGACATGTTAAAGAACTATTTCGCCCCCACCCCAATGTAATAAGTGTGATTCAAAACTTCAAATTGAATTATTGCACTCATTTGTATTGCCCTCAAAGATATTCAATTTATATTCACACAAATATAAAACCAAGAGATCAGACATTATATGCTTGATAGAACCTAAATGTACCATAACTGTAGCTTATACTGTTATTAGAGTTCAAGACTATAGCTAAATTCCCAAACATACAATTTGCTAATGCTTCTTGTTTAAAAAATCGTCATATTCCAGGCACGAAATTAGGCCATTGTTGGCTTGTTTCGGTTCCAGCTATACAGGATCCAATAACGTTTCTGTGGATGTCCAGGTCGTCGTCGTCCTTGAGGGTGGTATTTTAGCATTTCTTGGGGTTTCCGGCCAGCTTCCATACGAGAAATGTGTCCAAGTCATCTATTTCTGTATTCTGTAATTTTTTTTCTTCTAATGGTTGCATGTTGAGTTCCTGAATTAAAAAAATCAATTAAAAAATACTGTTTAGAGAGAAAATTTAAAGTTCCAATTATTGTGATATGTGTTTTTCTTTTTCTTTTTACTTTTTATTATGTTATTTAATAAAATGTCTTAAAATTATGTGGAATACCCCCTGAGCACGAGTATGTAACTTTTTCTTGGAGTGTGAGAGTGATTATTATATAGAAAAATAATATGTATCTTCGTTCTAGCAATGAAGTATTATTATTATTATTATTATTATTATTATTATTATTATTATATTTTTTATGCAAAATGGATGAACTGTGAAGGTACATTACAGGATTTCCAGAAAAACCTACACATTAAAGAACTCTTTATTTTTTCTTCATTCTTGTATGCACTCTTTTAATACTTATATAATCACTGATTAACTGTTGAGTTATTTAAGTTAATAAATAACGACTTAGTTGTGTTAACATTTTAAATAATGACGTTATTGTGCCTGACTGACTAGTTCCGATGTTTTTACATCATCTGCTAGTGAGTTCCCACACTGTCTTCTTGTTTCCTGTTGTGTGAGGTGTGTTAATGATTTTATCGAAAAGGGTGTGTGTTCTGAAATTCAGTTGAGTATTTAGAATATGTTGTGGTTGTGTTTTTGTGTGTTTATAAATGTTGTATTATTCTAGAGCAGTGGTTCCCAAACTTTTTGAAGGCACTACCCACTTTAGGGCGAGACATTTGTTTGCAACCCCCTACTACCATACCAGTACTTAATTCCATTCGAAAAATACAGATTCCTGTAAATTCGAAAACAACTATAATTTTACTCAAAAGCAGTGCAAAGAACGACAGAGTACAAGTATATGATGCAACAAGGACACGAAATATTACAGATGGTTAATATCATTACCAGTACTGCTATTATTTTGAACTATATTTTCCTTACTACATCATTGTTGGCAATAATGTGCAGTTTATAATTCGTAATAGTTCTAAAAATCACTAGTACACTAAATTTGAAGCTTGCAGTAAAAATTATTAATAAACATTAAATTATTCATTGTTTGATACTCTTTTTACACTTACTGTCACTGAATAATTATATGATACTGATATCTTTACTTTAGCTAGGTAAATTGCACAAAGTTAACACAGTAAAGCTATCATAAAGTTATTAATAAACATTAAATTGTGGATTATACCAGTGTTATTGTTATTATTATAATTATTATTATTATCATCATCACCGAAATAAATATTTTATAATTATGACATAAAAGGCACAAATAATATACACAATGCAGAACTGCATGCATTGTATTCTTCACCTGACATAATTAGGAACATTAAATCCAGATGTTTGAGATGGGCAGGGCATGTAGCACGTATGGGCGAATCAAGAAATGCATATAGAGTGTTAGTTGGGAGGCCAGAGGGAAAAAGAGAGGCCGAAATGTAGATGGAAGGATAATATAAAAATGGATTTGTGGGAGGTGGGATATGATTGTAGAGACTGGATCAATCTTGTTTGGGATAGGGACGAATGGTGGGCTTATGTGAGGGTGGCAATGAACCTTTGGGTTCCTTAAAAGCCAGTAAGTAAGTAAGGATAAATAATTTTTGTTTAAGAAGCTTTCAACAATTAACTTAAACCTTTGAGTCATTTTGACTCATTAGCGTCATTTATGCCATCCTATTAGTGTTAAATCGTCGCTTGCTACAACTTCATCATGTCATTGTTACGATGTTGGCTGCCCTGCCATCGACGTCATTTGGCTGCCAGTTAATGTTGTTTTAAGGTACAGTACAGTATTTTTAGTATTTTTCGTATTATGAACCAAAAAGTGAATGTGCTGTATGAAGTACTGAAAATATAGTTCATATTATTTAATTTCAGAATCAGCATCCAAATTGTTAAATTTCTACGTGTCAATATGTCTTTAAATAACCTATGAAACTAATTTTCCAATTTATTTATATACTAGTTTACTTATTTTCCTTGTCTCGTTTATTTGTTTTTTTGTTTGTTTGTTGATATGTTATCTGTTGATTTCTTTATTTGTTTATTTATTTATTTATTTATGTATTTATTTTATTTATTTATTTTTTATCTGCTATGAGACAGATATTTGATTATTCAGTCCATTTTCATCATACCAACTCTCTATTGCTGAATAATTTTGACAGGTTAAAGTGTCATTATATGAAGAAAGGAAGTAAATAATTGTATGGTCTTAACATTGGTTATTTTTTAGAGTGCGTTGACTGTTGGGGACGTTGTTTGCTTCTCCATGCCCCTATCATCCATTGATGGTGTGCGTGGAACCTGGGACACTGATAATGAAAATATTTTGAGTTTGGACCCAACACTGGGCATTGGAAGAGTGCGTACAGCTGGAAATGTCATCGTGAAATATCATTTACCCTCATCGGTCAGCACTTTTATTGAATTAGAAGCTCTGCCAGTTACATCAGTAAGTAGCTTCCAAGATGTATATATGACACATTTCAAAATTGATTGGTGGTGGGTAATTGCAGAAACAATGCCCATTTGGAAAATTGTGCCATTCTCAACATTTGGCAACTGACACACTTGTATTTGTTTCATGGTTTGGCGAAATTCTAAGCATGTGAGTCTGAATTCAATATTGGTCAAATCAACATCGAAACATTTCCTAACCTGGCATGCCGCTGCTCTCTGAAGTAGCACTAATTCACTTGATTAACGGTGTAGTTTAATATTCTTATGATTATGAACATTAATACAAATATTTCAGTAAAGTACCAACTCTTAATTCTCAGATAATTTTCTGACAAGCAGTTATACAGAATGCATTAAACATAATAAGGAGTGTCGAATAAAAATGCTCTAAGTCCATCTTCAATTTCTTATGAATTTCCCTTTTTTTGAAGACGGCAAATCAATCTGTTCTACTGATTTGCTTTATAAATTGCTTCCTTCTTGTTTAAAGTCCGTCTTAATATACACCGTCCAGTTCAAAAAGCACTCGGCAATTAAATGTTGTTTTATATTGAAAAATATTTTTCTGTGGACTAAATGCATTTTTATTTAAGAACAAAGGAAGAGACTAGTGAAGTGCTTTGTGTGGAGTGTAGCATTGTGTGGGGCATTACGTCGAAGTGAAGAGAAGCGAATAGAATCATTTGAAATGTGGATATGGAGAAGAATGGAGTGTGTGAAATGGACAGACAGAATAAGAAATGAAGCTGTGTTGGGAAGTGTGGGTGAGGAAAGAATGATGCTGAAACTGATCAGGAAGAGGAAAAGAAATTGGTTGGGTCACTGGCTGAGAAGAAACTGCCTTCTGGAGATGCACTGGAAGGAATGGTGAACAGGAGAAGAGTTCAGAACAGAAGAAAATATCAGATGATAGACGACATTAAGATATGTGGATCATGTGCGGAGACTAAGATGAAGGCAGAAAATAGGAAAGATTGGAGAATGCTGGGTTTGCAGTGAAAGACCTGCCCTTGGGCAGAACACTATGTTTATATATATATATATTGGGTATTCTATTTAGAATAAGAGAGTTGGAGTTACTTCCGGTTTAATACCATTATTGAGTTCTTAGTATATGGCTATCCCCACACACCAAGTTTCATGTCACTGAACTACATGCTTCAAAAGTTATTTAGGTGGTGCGGGACTTCTTACTGACCCTGTATGTAGATATATATATATATATATATGAAATTAAAATATTAGGATTTAAAATAAAGATGATAATTCAAAATGCTCAAGGAATCTGATGATGCCTACGACAATTATTTCCACAGTTTGGTGTTGAATACCAAATGTTTCTAATATGCCCCATGTAAATTTGCATATACTGCCTCTGCTACTAAAAGTAGTCCCATGACTGACCAGTAATGGATGCTCAAGTCAGGAATACATGGTTCATAAATACTCTTCTTTTCCAAGTCAACTTCCTTTGCCTGGTCAATTGTTGTTTCGAAATGAATTTTAGGATCGAGAACTACAGTTTTTTCTTTTCTTCAGACGAATGGTTATAATATCAGCTCTTCAGATGCATCCTGTTGAAGAGATGCATTGTACTTCTTCGTAAATGTATCAGTTTTGATCTCGCAAAGCAGAAGGTAGCATTGATCTTACTTTGTGGTGGCGAGTGTTTCTTAGTAGTTCTCCTTTACGGCATAAGCCCAACACATGGCCAGTGGTTTCATTCTCGCTAAAGTCAGTATGACAGCAATGCTAGGGATTGCTCAAACTGCCACATTTTCTACAGTCCAACACGAGCCTTGGCCTTCACAATTCTGTTGTCATCCCATTCCAGTTCTTACAGTGAAGTAGCAGGTGACTATTCTCTTTTACTGGATCAATCCATCTTTTCTAGGGTTTCCCATTCCAAACATCTTTTCTTTCATGGCCATCTTAGGAATGCAACAGTCTCCCATTCATTGAACATGCCCTGCCCATTCTTTGAATTGTTGATATAATTTTATGTTATATCTGATTCTGTAGATATCATGATTAGTAATAGGCCCAAAAATTTTCGTAAGTACCTTTCTTTAAAATGTATTTATTAGATTTTCACTTTTCTTCGCCATTATCCATGTTTCACATCCATATGTTAGTATCAGCTGTATCATTATTTTATATAATCATATTCTTCTACAAGCACTCATTCTACCTCACTTCGATTATTGCGATGTTTTGTTCAGTGACCTCAGGATTGATTCTTCCCAGAAACTACAGCGTGTTCATAAAGAGTTCTGCTTCATTTGTAATGTTCGATACTATGATCATATCTCACTTTCTTTCGAGAAGTTATCATGGCTTAGGTTACATGAGAGGAGAAATTTGCACTCTCATTTTCTCTTATATCGAATTAGGCACACTTCATCCCCCTCTTATTTATTCACCCCCTTTCCATACTCTCTCTTGCCATCATAAAATACTCGATCACAACGTGATAACAGGCTAGAAATTCCACTCCACACATCATCTCTGTATTCCTCATCCTTCACTATTGCTACTTATAGTCACTGGAACTCTCTGCTGCCTGAAGTCAAGGGCTGCCAAACCATGAACTCTTTTAAATCCAAGTTAGAAAATTATCTTAATACGAGTTTCCAAACTAACTTACTGTTATGACAAATGTTGTATTGCATGTTTCCATGTATTCACTACATTTTGATCTTCCAGTGATTTTATTTTGTTTTATCTATTTTTGTTTCATCATTTTTCCCTACAATCTCCATCACGTGAGAAGTCGAGTTGCTTATTATCGTGGTTTTTCTTTGGTGTGTGTACCAAATAAAAATTGCATGCTCTGTACTTCACTATTTCATTATCATCATCATCATCATCATCATCATCATCATCATCATCCCTGTCTCATATTATTTTTATACTTGTTATTTACATTGTACTATGATTATCTCCTTCAACTTTTTTATGTACTACATTTTGTAAATTTGTAATGTTTTTTGTATCACAGTTTTACTCCTGGTAGAGTGCTACAGAAGACCATATGGCTTTAATTATGCCAGGTTAAATAAACCATTATTATCATTTTTTTGGGGGGGGTATATGGGTGTACATTTCTAGATTTAGATATTGATAAGAGTGGAAAATATACTACGTTGGCTTTTATGCCTCATATAATGTGAAATTGTTTTCTTAGATAATTCTGCCTGAATGGATTTGTCAACAAACACAACTCCCGATACTGGTTAGATGTAAATCCACAATGGATGGAGGAGAACCACACGCAGTATTCACGAAAATTTTATGTTTGGGCTGTTATTGTTGATGATCATACCATTGGTCCTTTCTTCTTTAGAGAAAAACTAAACACTAACAGATACTTGGATTACAAACTTGTTTCCATGGATTACCCAGAGATATCTATTTCCAACAAATGGATCTCCAGCTCACTGCGGACAGAATGTTCATCAGCACGTGGACCAGGTTTTTCCACAATGATGGATTGATAGGAGAAGTTACATAGAGTGGCCAGCAAGATCCCCAGATTTATTGTCTTTGGACTTCTTTTTGTGGGGCCATTTAAGTCAGTAGTATATCGAGAAAGAACCAACAACTTAGAAGATCTGCAGTAATGAATAATGGAAGCGGTGTAAGATATTACTAAAGTTTGGTTAAGTCATTCCTTAAACGATTTCTATGATGGACTGGCACACTGAGGGCTATCAGTTCGAACACAGAATTTAGACGGTGCGATAGCTTTGTTTTGGTTTTGTTAAGGAAACAGCATTTTATTATTCGATACACTTTTCTGTTTTCTGATTTAGCAATAATAAATTTGTGCGGAAGTATCTAGTGTGGGTACTTTTTGAAAAGCTCTTAATGAGCATTATTCGAAAATATGTTGTTTTCTAATGCCAGGCATTTGACAATAAAGTCATTTGACCTCTTGCACTCCAATATTTTTCAAAGATATTGTCATGGTCAGTCACTGAAGCAGAGATTTTGAGGTGTTCCGAATCCATTTCTTGATTTGAATTGCACAATGGGCAGTTAGGGGACTGATATATTCCAATTCTATGCAGGTGCTTGGCCAAACATTATTCGAAAATATAAAAATGGTAAATAGGAGAAGAGTTCAGGCCAGAAGAAGATATCAGATAACAGACGACATTAAGATATATGGATCTTATGCAGAGACTACAAGGAAAGCAGAAAATAGGAAAGATTGGAGAGCTACATGGAAACAGATAGGAAGAATAACACCCAGTATTCTGCAGAAAGTAAAAGGGAATGTTTGAATTCAAATAGAAGACTGTATTGCCAACAGTGGTGGTCGCCTGATTGACGTGATTTTCAAAGTATGATTATTCTCATGAATCCTGTAAATGTGCACGCCATTGAAACATTGTAATTTATAATAGTGAATGTGATTCGTTTCTGTCAGACTCTGTAGTTAATTTCTGTCGAATTACATGATAACTTCTGTAATTCTGTATAATTTCTGTCGAATTACATGATAACTTCTTTAATTCTGTATGACTCAGATTATGTTTATCCATTTTGTTTATTTTTGTATGTATTTACTTAATTGTACTTTTATTCTATTCTTTTGCTTACTTGTCACTATAGTTTCTTTGTCTGTTTGATTGGTTAAAGTTAATTTTTTAAGTGCTTTGTTTTGTAGATATTTCTCTGTCTTTTCAGATCAAATTCCTGGAGCCCTCAAACAAGACACTAGTCAATACTGTTGTAAGTCCTAATTTTCGGGTTCCAATTGTCCTGGAAAATTCAAGAGACACAGACAAGATCGGCAATCTTATCAGTAGGAATGGAACCTGCCCTTTTACACATTATCGTACTACAGCTTTCCCTTTTATGTGCGAAATTCGCTTTGATAGTCCAGTTGCAGATGTCGATGTTCAAGATGTATTTGCAGCCTCCCAAGACTTCGATATTAATACTGGTTAGTATTTTAATAGAACAATTTTATAAATTTCTGAACTCTTTAATCTTTGGGTTTGCTATGCTACATGCTAAGTGACATGTGACACATGGCACATAAGGATACATTGTGGCAGGTTAGGCTTAGTTGAGATGACCAATTCTGGAATGAATTTAAAACTTCGGTTTGTTTATGGTGCTTATTACCACTAATGATATTGGTTTACTTCTTTATAGTGACAAATGCAGGTTGCTACTTTCAGCAATCATCTCAGAATAAATTTCACGATGACTGGCATTATGTACTTGATGAAGTAAATATGGCTGTGTTTAGGGTTGCCAACTTTTTTTAAGAAAATACGGAAGGTTAAGGAATCGACAAAATTTCACTTAGAAAATTAACAAATTATTCCGTTCAGTTACTAAAAAACAATTTTTTTCTACACTTCAACTATGCTTAAATTAAGAGTATTTTGAGACAGATTTTGCCTCGTGTAATAGTTGAAGTCGATTGCAGTTTGCTACTCTGACTTGATCAGATGTGTCGTGCTCTTGTCCAGTTATTTTCATGAGATGAAACGCCCTCTTTGTATGAGCATTCCTACTTGGTAAGCGTAGAACAAAACTAGCCTAGTTTTTCTAAATTTATAATACTGATATTTTTTTATTTTAAAAAGGTGGCACTAAAACTCATTTCTGGCAAGCGTTACCTTCTAAGAAGACTGCACATTTTAATGCATCTCTTGAACAACAAAATTCATCATATAAACAATCATCATTCACGACAAAATCAAGTGTTTAGAATAATAATTTTTACTCGTACATTATGCAAAAATAAGGAAGAAAAAATGCTCGAAGAGAAGAAAAATACTGCAGCCGGGAGACTTAAAAATTAGGGGCAAATACGGGAGGTCCTGGGAAATACGGGAGGATTGGCAACCCTAGCTGTGTTCCATAAGGATGTCAGAAATTGGCTATTTTAAGCATTTCGGAATTAAGCAATGCCATCTAGGAATAAGGCCTCTCCGCTCACAGCAGGAATCACATCATTTCATATTATCGCTAGGTGCTATCCTATGGTCTTGCTGTTACTATGTGCTTTATTTGGTCATATTTCACTTAATGTCGAGATATTATTAAGGAATACGAGGAAATTAGGTCTCACGTAATTCGAAAATATTACTTCAGAATATAAAGTATCACGTGTTAATTAACTAGGTTACCTTGTCGACTAGTTTCAGCTGGTGGGCCATCATCAGAACTTGGTGGTCTTCGCACCTTCTGATTGCATTTCCTGTGGAGATGTGTTTGTGTAATGTGGAGTTAAAAAGTGTGTGTGCTCTGAAATTGAGTTGTGTGTTGAGGATTTAATGCAGGTGCAAAAATTTTAATTTATATTTTTCGTATAGTTTATATAGAGTTAATTTGATGTGAAATCATGAATAAAATATGTCTTACCGCCCATGGTAATGAAATTCAAGGAAAGGTTAGGAAGTGGAATGATAAGTTAAAAAGTAATAGGATTTGTATGATACATATACATTTACTCCGCCACAATATCGTTATATATCATTTACTTTGGGGAAATAGTGCCACTGCAAAAGATATTTTTCTTTTTCAGAAAAAAGCTGTGCGTATTCTTAAGGATTGTACCCCTTATCCAATTAATTAAGTCTCTCTTCACTGTATGTAATACTAGGGCATTCAATAAGTAATGGCAACAGTGCTGTAAATCAGAACTCCCAGAGGTGTGCATCGGAATCTTTTAGTATGTAATAGAAGAGCGATCGTTGCATAATTAAAAGTCTTTAAGTAACCATATTTTGTGATTTCTGATTTGTATTAAGCAATATCAGTCTAAAAATGTTCAGTAGGTATGAAGAAAATGCTTCATAAAGATACAGGTTGCAAGAGGAAGGAAAAAAATTCAACTCCGTGCTTTAGGGTATTAAAAGAAGCTTGTGGGAGAGAAGTCCAACCAAATGAACTATTGCAAGATGGGTGGAAGCGAGGCATTCACTTTCAATCAAGATCTGACAACCAAAGAGCTTTAGATCAATCAGTGAGAGATATCCAGAAATGATGCTGCAGATGGAGTCTCCCATCTGCCAAGAATTTGGCAATGTATTGTTGACATGGTAGAGGACTATATTTGAAGTATGTAATGCCAAGAGTAACCTAAATAAATTTAGTGTGAAACAGTAACTACTTTCCAAATGCCCTGGTATTATCATATATGAACATGTACATGAATATGATTCTGGTAATACGGTACATTCTCATGAGCCTAGAAATAATCATAACCTAGCTGTTTCTAAATGAGGATTGGGCAAGGTTTGTAATAGCCATTTTATTGTGGGTGTGTAACTTTTTAATAAAATAAACATTAGAAATATTGATAATAGTAGAGTTTTTAAAACTAAATTAAAAGATAAGCTTTTTAGTAAAAACTTTTACATAGTGCAGGGATATATTTTAACTAATTTGTATAAAAATCAATTTATTAAACCAAACTTACAGCACATTATGATGTCTTTAATCACTTGAGTGTTTATAATGTCATTTTTCATCTTAGTATAATTATTCAAGAGGATACTGACAGCTGTACCAATAATACAATTTATTATCACATTAATCCTTAACCTGAAATACCGGTTGCAAAGCTGGTATGGTATTTTGTTTCTTGAATATTTGCAACACTGCTTAATATTATGTCTTATCCTTTGAGTTTAGTCCTTGTTTAAGTGTGCTGTAGTGTGGTTGTAATCTAAACCTGTTCAGTTTATTGTTGTCACTGTTTCTTATTGAAGTGTAATTATTGTCTGCTATATTTGCTGGTCTCACAGACCGGTATATTGTGTTACGTAGTAGTTCTTCAACTTCAGTATTGTTGTAAGTATGTTTTGTGTTTTATTTCGTTTCGGTAATTTTTATTATGTAACACAGTTATTGCAAACATATCCCACCATGTCAGATATGTCCACAGATTCTAATTTTCCAAAAATGATGCAGCAGTGTCTAGAATATGAAGATGAAGTAGGTGAATGTCCACATTTCGATGACTGCCCAAACCCTGATTTATCATCCCTAGTACTAATCAGACAAACATCAGATTCAGATAAGATGAGTTGTTAGAACTACTACTACTGCTACTGCTACTGCTAGTTGTTATAAAGAGACATACAAATCCCTAATGAAATTGTGATGAAACAGCCCCACTTTGTTCTCCTAATACTTCTCCAACAAATGACGTATATCTTGGAGGAGACAAATTTGTATGGTACAGTCAACCCCAACGAAAAACCAGAAAAACGTCTTCACACAATATTATTCGAGATCTACCTGGCATTACCACATCGCTAGTGCAGCTGCTCCTGTAGACATTTGCTTCTGGTTAATTGATAAAAATAAATGACCTTGAATTAATTATTTTAACTATATTTATTGCAAAATATGTATTTATTGATAAAAATAAACATCTTGAATTAAAAATGTATAAATTATGCAAGGGAACAATAATGAAATATGCCTTGTCTTCTAGACTGATTTTCTGTAAATGTGATTTTAGTGTACCTTTTGGGTTAAGGATTAATTTATAGTGTAATATGTAGTGCAAGCAAACCCAACAAATATGGTTAGTTTTTGGGTTCTAATGGCAGACTCTGAAGATTTTACTTCATTTGTCTTCTGGCATGCCAATAACGTTATACTATGTTGGTATCTTTATTTAAACTTGTCACATTCCCGAAGATGGTCCTTGTTCATGATTGTCTGGTTGGTTTCATATTACACAGCTACCAAGTTGTTATGGCACACAGTAAACAATACATCTCTTTGACATTTCAACTGTTCTTTTTTCTGTGTATGTCTGACTAGGATAACATAACCACCTCTACTGTTAAATGATTTCTGTCATCTTTCATATCCTCGTCATTACCAGTTACAGTAATCACATTTAGTTTTCTTAATGACTTGATATGAACAAGAACTTTTATGTCGTGAAATATGGGTCGTACATTATCAGTTAACTTTTGTATATTACCATCATTTGCAATTACATTTAATTCTTCATCAGGATATGTTACCTTTGAAGGGTTACCTCAGTAATTACTACATTGCCTCGTTTTTGTGATGTTAATATTAATGACACATAGCTTTGTACCCTCAGTGTACTTTCTGTTTCAAAAATATAACTGAAACATGATAATTACTACCACTTCACTGACAGTACTTTCCAAAGCTGATTTGACATTTCTGCATGCAAGATGGAACTCATTATCTCTGCCAGAATGATTGGTAGAGTTGAATTTTAATGGCCAGTAAATTTTATCTGGGACACTTCCATTCAAGGACAGGGTTCTTTTCTTGCATGTACCCATACAATCTGGAGCTCACCACTTCAAGGAAGAACATAATCAGTGTGCTGATATTTCCAGGTACATATGGATGTGTAATACTGCACCACTTCAAGAAAGAACATAATCAGTGTGCTGATATTTTCAGGTACATATGGATGTGTAATACTGCACCACTTCAAGGAAGAACATAATCAGTGTGCTGATATTTTCAGATACATATGGATGTGTAATACTGCACCACTTCAAGGAAGAACATAATCAGTGTGCTGATATTTTCAGATACATATGGATGTGTAATACTGCACCACTTCAAGGAAGAACATAATCAGTGTGCTGATATTTTCAGGTACATATGGATGTGTAATACTGCACCACTTCAAGGAAGAACATAATCAGTGTGCTGATATTTTCAGATACATATGGATGTGTAATACTGCACCACTTCAAGGAAGAACATAATCAATGTGCTGATATTTCTGGTACATATGGATGTGTAATACTGCACCACTTCAAGGAAGAACATAATCAGTGTGCTGATGTTTTCAGGTACATATGGATGTGTAATACTGCCTTCAGGAACTCTGACAGTGAACAAAAGTGTCCTGCACACAAATTTCAGTCTGCATGTGTTCACTGGCTCTGTATTCTCCCAGCCATTTAAAATTCCTTTCAAGCCTGCCATGTATGTGCATTCAGAACAGGTCAACTTGAGTGATGCCAGAATGGCAGCTTATGTAACCGTTTCTGGCAGGCCAGATATTTTGAAGCAAGTCAGGGTAAGTTCTATAACAACTGAATCTTAGATTAATTACAATATATATTATGGTAACTTGTTATGTTAATAATCAAATTTATTTAATTAGGTATATCCATATGATGGGAAAGATTTCTTAACTGTCAGTGGACCAGATGTTATGGAAACAAATAAGGCATATTATCAAGTGCGCCTCACTGACAAGTACTGGAAAGAAGCCGATTTGACCACACCAATGAGTATAATTGTCAATTCTGAAGTTACATTCCAGAATATTGAGGTATAGTAGTTTGTATTTTATACAGTGTCTGTACTTACATCTGTGCATGTAAAAAAGAGAGTGTAAGTCTGCTCGTGTGTGCGCATGTGCGGGAGAGAGAGAATGTGTATGGGGGAGAGAGGGGGAAAGGTGATATAGTGAACCTCTGCAGACTTGCATATTTTGTTCACTATATCCGAAGTGTCTCTCCCCTCAGCTTAAATGACAGAAATGAATAAAATTGTGAACAAGAATATAAAATATATCATTTTTGTAGAATGGATTACACTGTATACTGTTATTCACAGTTGATTTACTTAAACCAGCGATTCCCAAAGTGTGCTGCGCAGAGCCCCAAGGGGCTCCATCTGCGGCAGTTTGAAGATGTAAAAAGTGACGAACTCCATGCAGTTCAGACAAAATTTTTATCTCATGTAAAGACAAATAACGAGAAAGCACTGGAAGCGTCGTACTTCGTTAGTCATGACCTGGCTCTTGCTGGTAAACCTCACACTTGCTGAAACTAATAAAACCACTATTAGTGAAGGTAGTAAAGTGCATGTGGATGGAAAAACTGCAAACTTAATCTCCGGTTTGCTCTTATCAAATAACACTGTGGGCAATCGAATCCAGGATCTATCAAACGATGTTAAAAATTCCATAATTTCCCGTATCAGTCAAAGGAAATTTTCGCTACTGCTTGGCGAATTCACAGACTTTCCCAGATTAGCTCTGTTAATGACGTTTATGCGGTACAAATTTTTAGGTTCTTTTCATGCAGATATTTTGTTCTACAAGCGATACTGAATTTTTTTCCCTAATAGATGTCTTCTTCATTGAAAACTCGATACTGTGGGATAATTTCATTGACGTATGCACAGATGGCACAACGGCCATGGTAGGTCCTGTTGCTGGCACTGTTACAAGGATCGAGAAAGCTTAAAAAAAAAAACTGCACATGTAGTCGTGTACTACACCGACACGCCCTCTCAATGAAAAAAAATGTCAGCATTATTAAACCAGGTACTAGACAACGTAGTCAAATTTATAAACTTTGTTAAGGCACAACATTTTATGTGTAGGCTACTCAAAGTCCTGTGTGAAGATATGGAAGTATACACAAGTCATTGTTATTACACACGTAAGTGCGATGGTTGTTGCGTGGTAAAGCTTCCCATGTACTTGAACTTCTAACGGAAGTTTCTTCACTTTTGAATGAGCAGTTTGCTAGCAGATTATTTGATTGATCAGGAATGGTTGTGCAAATTAAGTTACTTGGCAGACATTTAAAAAAAAAATGAACGAATTCAGCATATCCATACAAGGGAAACGGAAAACTATATTCGATGCTAATGACAAAATTGCCATGCTGAAGGAAAAGATAGCGTTCTACATAGAAAGCGTTGAGAATAAGGATCTCACATGTTTCTCATTGATTTAAAACTTTATAGAAGAAAATAACTTAATGATGAATGACTCATTCATAGCAATAATAAAAGAACACTTGGACAATTTTGAGTGGATTGTAGATCCATTTTCAGTGAAGTCAAAACCAGCAGCCCTCATGTGAGGTCTTTATAGACGTGGTTTCTGACAGCCACTGCCAGGCATCATTTAAAAGCAAACCACTTCCTGAATTTTGGTCTCAGTTAGGGGAGGATCTTTCGATATTAAATTCAAAAGCTAAATTGCTCTTGTTGCTTTTGGTACTACGTACCTCTGTGTACAAGTAACACTGTAACATTTTTTAAAATATCTTAACTGGTTGTTTCATCATTTTGTATATTTAAATAATATTGTCTCCAGTTTTTTTTAATATTTCCTTTATTAATTTATGTACCTTATTATTCACACTTCCGTATACGTTTCATGTGTAGTATGCTTCATAGAACATAGACAAGTAGAACTGAACACTAAATATTTCTTGGGCTCCAGAGAAACTTTTGCTTCAAAACGGGCTCCGTGGCTCAAAAAGTTTGGGAACAGCTGACTTAAACTATGCTGTTGACCCACGTCCGCTTGTGAAAGACCACGTTCAATGTCACTTATAATATTTGCCTTATCTTCCAAAGAAAACACTTTACGCTTCGACATTTTTATACAGTACATTCACTGTTGGAACACTAGAAACAGATGATCAGGTAGAAATGACAAACGCTGTTATGATGTGACTTTGTACTTAGCCTTGGAATTTCCCGGGTCACTTAATGGAAACTGGGAGAGGGTTGCTGGAGTTTGAAAGCCATCGAAATCGTACCTTCATTTATGCTTTTAATAAAAGAAGGCAATTTCATTTTCCATTGTTTCGATGCTATCCGCCATAATGGAAATGTTTCTGAGAACAAAAGGCAACCCTTTGACGGCGGAGGATTAGAAATAACAGTAGAGTACAGTGCCTGACAACAGAATGACAACCCTTTGATGGTGGAGTGAGGCAAGAAACTTAGAATGTTGTTCTCAACACATTCTTTCAATTTTATACAAGAACGTCCGACTTCAAATAAGAATTTGTCAGGATGCAAGGTTCACTATAACCGAAACGAGAGTTCACTATAAACAGAAATATTAATGTACTTTTTAGTGTAGCGAGTCAGAATCAACGATTTAGGTTCACTATATATATATATATAGTGAAACAACATAGAATATGTTCAAAACCAAGCTCTCAGACTCATTACTGGTGGAATCAAAACAACTCCAATAGATTCTATGAGATTCCTCACTAATATTATCAGCATCAAAATGACAATAGAAGAAAAAGCACTGATTCAATATGAAAAACATCAGATTACCAGGAAACAATTGGCATTCATACAGTCCTCTCTGTAGATTGAAAAATCAAAAAAGTTTCATATCCATTGTTCAAGAATTAAAACAGAAAATCAATATCCCGAATTTAAAAGAAAACTTACAAATTAAACCAAACCCTTTAACTCTATTAAATATAGAATATAATCTAAATTTAACAGAAGAAATACTGAAATCAGAAGTAAACACTGAAATACTGAAACAATTGTCTTTAGAGACAATTAATATTAGGTATCCTCCAGAAAACTGGCTTCATTTATACACCGACGGATCCTTGATCTCCAGAGAACAAGGTGCCTGTGCAGGTGTTACGTGCTGTCTCTTCTCACTTTATAGATCACTTGGATATGGAACAACAAGTTTTGATGGTGAAATCATTGCAATAAGTGAAAGTCTCAGGAATCTTCTATGCCACATCAATAAATTTAGGAATGCAGTTATATTGTCAGACTCCAAAGCAGCTATTCTATCGATAGTCTCTAAACACACACCTTCATCTCAAACAGCAGAAATAACTAAAATGCCCTCTCAGTTAATATCACTCAAAAGAATTGTATTCCAATGGATACCATCCCATTGTGGAATCCTGGGAAACGAGAATGCGGATGCTTTAGCAAAGAAGGGCAGCACTGCTGTTATTAAATCTACGTATTACTCTGTGAAAAGATTTATTAAATCTACATACTTAAACTGCAACAAACAAAATTTGATAACACAATCCCAATGGAAAAAATGGAACTCTTTGCATCAAAATCCACAGTTAATCCCGATTTACCACGAAAATCGTCTGTAGCTGCATTTAGATTGGCAACAGGCCATGATAGTTTGGCCAAACACCTACATAGAATTGGAATCTATCAGTCCCCTAACTGCCCATTGTGCAACTCAAACCAAGAAATGGATTCGGAACACCTCAAAATCTGTGCTTCAGTGGCTGGTCATGATAATATCTTTGAAAAATATTGGAGTGCAAGAGGTCAAATGACTTTATTGTCAAACGCCTGGCATTAGAAAACAACAACATATATATATATATATATATATATATATATATATATATATATATATATATATATATATGTAGAAAGAGAGACCATTTTTCTCGAAAACTATATGATATTGTTCCTAAAAAAAATTTTGATAACCAACCTATGTAAAGAATCGATTGGTGGCAGTACCATTTCCCGTAACAAACCAGAAGTAGGTGTACCTGTGGTCAACTTCGAAATTTCAAATAAGAACATGTATCATTGAAGGTGCCATTGGAAACTACTTTTAAAAAGAAAGAACTTTTACTGAAACTTTTTTTTCTAACTTTATTGTTTAACACAAAGCAAAGAAAATGGTATTTTCTGAGAAATGTTGTATGTTGTTTATGTACGTTTACTCTTCATAGTAAGTGTTCAAAATGTCCGCCACCCTGTGCTAAACAATGTTCTGATCTCCTCCTAACATCCGCGATTGCACAGAGACCTTCAGCACAGCTGAGAGACGTAAAGGCTTCTGTATTCTTTGTTTTATATCATCTGTAGTTGTTGGATGCACCTGGTAGAACATGTCTTTAATTCTCCTCCACAAGAAGAAGTCATTTGGAACGAAGTCAGGAGATCAGACAGGCCAGCTACTGGTCCTCCTCGTCTAATTCCCATAGGGGAATAACCGGTTAATAACTCACTGAGCCCTACGTGAAAAGTGAGCTGGATAGCCGCCCTGCTGAAGCCACATCGTTAACCGAAGCACAAGGGGAACATCATGAAGCAACTGGTGCAACATGTTTCGGAGGAAGCGTGCGTTCTACCATTCAAGTTCTCAAAAAAGTATGGTCCTATGACTCAGTGTCTGAGAAGGCCACACCATGTGTTGAGGCTCCACATGTGCTGGTAATCCACTTCATGTAGTCAGTGTGGATTAACCGGAGACCAGTAATGGGCATTGTAGAGATTCACCTGGCCATTACTTTTGAAAGTTGCCACAGAATTCTGAGCTCGAAATCACAGTCCATGTTTGGAAACCAGTTGCAGAAATCAACACGAGTCTGGAAGTCATGTCCCCCAAGTTCCTAATGGAGATAAATATGGTATGAATGAAATTTGTTGTCTTTGAGAATTCTAAACACTGTATTATGATGCAATCCTAAGTCACGGGCAATCCTTCTTGTGGGAGAGAATTAAAGAAATGATCTACCAGGTGCGTCCAACAACTAGAGAAGACGTGAAACAAAGAATTAGACAAGCCACACCATGTGTGTCCCTCAGCTGGGTTGTTGTGGAAGCTTCGCGATGCATAACATTCTAGATGTTCGTGGTAACACCGTGAGTAGCTGACGAGAGTTAGTTTTCAGTAAGTCTACAAGTGAGTCTTCGAGTGAGCAAGGAAGCCAGCTTTCGAGAGCATTTGGTAGACTGAGGTTCGACGTGCAAGGAACCGCATCTGGAAGGCTTGGGTTCGACGTGCAAGGAAATGGATCTGGAAGGCTTGGGTTCGACGTGCAAGGAACCGCATCTGGAAGACTTGGGTTCGACGTGCAGGGAATCTCATCTCGAAGGCTTGGGTTCGACGTGCAAGGAAACGCATCTGGAAGGCTTGGGTTCGACGTGCAGAGAACCGCATCTGGAAGACTTGGGTTCGACGTGCAGTGAACTTGAGTGACTGAGCTAGAAGAATTAGCCAAGGCAAACGAACTGTGAACTGAGAACTGACATTTTGTTCTCCACATAGTGCTTTGTGAACATTGGTTGAAATTAGGAGTACATTGTTGTTCTTCTCAATAATACACGTGGATTGTTATTGTCGCTGTGTGGAGTGCAATAACGACTATTGTATTGCTGTGTTGAGTGGAATATCCATTGTTGTAGGGCCATTTATTAAAAATAAAAATCGCATTGTTGACAGGTGTGGTGATTAAAAGTTGAATAAACGTTACTGAGGTCAATTGAAGGCAGACTCTAAGATTATGAATTGTTTCATTTTGTATAGCAGGACTTAAATATTTAATATGATCTTTTGGTGTGCAGTTACTTTCATTAATGGTTGCTAGCATTGAAGTAATATTAACTAATTTCTCTATTGACACCACATGTTTCCACTGATCATAAATGTGGCATGGCGCAATGTGATCCTGGGACTTACTGTGGACCAGTGGCAGCTCGTGAGATTTTAGCTTGCTAGGACTGCATAAAATGTTCAATATACAACATTATTATGTCTTATGTACCACAGCGAAAATGAATATTATATTAATAAATTTTACCTGTATTGAAGCTGAAGCCATAATCAACCACTGATCCAGTCCTTTTTTATTCTTCTGTTGCTGTTGTTGATATTTATGTTTGTTTATAATGAAAGTTTTGAAACACTATACTTACTTATGGCTTTCAAAGAACCCAGAAGTTCATTGCCGCCCTCACATAAGCCCACCATCGGTCCCTATCCTGAGCAAGATTAGTCCAGTCTCTGCAATCATATTCTACCTCCCTCAAATCCATTTGAATATTATCCTCCCATCTACGTCTTGGCCTCCCCAAAGGTCTTTTTCCCTCCGGCCTCTCAACTAACACCCTATATGCATTCCTGGATTTGCCCATATGTGCTACATGCCTTGCCCATCTCAAATGTCTGGATTTAATGTTCCTAATTATGTCAGGTAAAGAATACAATGCATACAGTTCTGCGTTGTGTAACTTTCTCCATTCATCCCTCTTAGCCCCAAATATTTTTCTAAACACCTTATTCTCAAACACCCTTAACCTCTGTTCCTGTCTCGAAGTGAGAGTCCTTGTTTGCAATAATGTTAGATGTAATTAATTAGAACAATTTAACTGATGAAACTGTAGTGCAGATGCATTACATTTAATAGCTGTTGTGGCAAACCAAAATTTCCATTTATCACTCACGTGATTATTTTCAGCATAAATGCATATGTTTACAAAGCACAGGATCCTTATTTCGTCCATTAGAGCAAATGCTGGATAACTTTCTGCGCTGGACCCTGGACTCATCCTGTTGGCATTATCACCTTCATCTCATTCATATGTTAGATAACCATGATAGTTGATAAAGCATCGTAAAATAACCAACTAAAAAGTATCTTTACTGCTCCATGTGTTGTGTTACTTGACTAACAAGAGAACTATTGCTCATGTTGAAACTTCCTCTCAAACTGTGGACAGCAGATAGACAAATGTAAAAGATTAGCTACTTATAAGGGTTAAGTTGACTTGCCATCCTGTATGGCTGTTGAGAATTCCATTGTAAACTGTAGTCCTGCCATTTGTCTGTCTTCACAGTCAGTCTTTTTAATCAGTTTAGTTCTGAGCACTGAGCTGTGGTACCAGGCAGGATGCATGGACTGTAATCTCTGTGTAAAACAAGAAGTTGACAACAGCAAGTGGTGATGACGTCAGTTTTGTCATGTTGTGTTCCTTCTTAGTCATTAAAACATATCTTTATGGTAAATAGAAAAAGAAAATATTTTCTAATTATAAAACATAAGATATCCAAATTATCCATTGAGCAATGCTAATCCAAGTCTGATGTGCTAGCAATGCACGACATTTTGTTAATTGTAGTAACATCTTTTTCTTCTTCCCGGCAAATATTAGTCCTTATGAGAACTGTTATGGTCTAAACAAGAGATCTGAACTTTCATACCATCTTTTCATAGGATGCCCCAATGATCTTTTACCATGACGGCAGTACTACAGATTTCTTTATAAAGAGAACCATTTCTTGCACATTAGGGGATAAAAATAGAAAAATTTCGCAAAAGAACAGGATGTCATCACTTCCTGTTGAATCTGTTACATACATATGGACGTACCACATAAAATGAATCGACCAAGAGAAGGTTACATAAGGGATGGAATGAAACTACATTGAGACCATAACGAGGCAACGAGCCAGGAAGAAGAAGAAGGAGATGATGATGTGGATTATATTTTGTTTGCAGGTACCAGTCGTAGTGCGCTTGGTTGGTGGATCTGGCTGGTCCCAAGGCCCGTGCGTCATATCAAGATATGGCTTGCCTGTCAGCGATACAGTTTACTACTACCGGCACACATTTTCTGTTATTGGATCTCTCATAGTCATCTTCCTCGTCACACTTTTTGGTAAAGTTCCATCTGCCCACTATCTTATATCATCACATTACTTTCTTTCCCATCTTCCCCTATATTGTTTAGATGTTGCCTGGACTATATGTACTTCCTCACCAAATTTTTACATGGAAGTTTCATGTAGAGGACATTAGTGGGCACTGAAGCATGGTAAGTGGTTATAGGAGAAGCTTAGAAGAAGGGCTGTTCTCCAACACTAATTATGAGGGCTTTTCAAAACATTTCCGCACTGTGAATCCTGTAGTGGAGACGAAAGGACGGAGAAGGGTGGGGGCAGGTATGATGAGTTATCATAGCAAATCTGTTGCTTTAGCAGTTAGTCTGACAGTTGCTACGCGAGGTTGAACTTGGCAGCGAAATTTGGAAATTGCAGCAAAGTCGAACAACGTTTAGTGACACGTTTTTTGTGGGCAGGAAGTGTATCAGGTTCACAGATCCATCAAAGAATGTGTGCTCAGTATGGTGACATTGCTCTCTTGTGTAGAGTTATATACAAGTGGATAAAAAAGTTTGAAAATGAGGAACAAACTAAGGATATGATTCTGGAAGACTAAAGGGTGACGATATAGGAAGTTGCACAAAAACTGGATATCAGCATTGCATCTGCGCATTCTCTGGTCCACAATAATCTTGGTTCTGTCAGGTGGGTTGCAAAGCAACTGACAAATGAGCATAAGCGCAACCGTGTAGACATGTATTCCTGCCATTTGACACGTGTCGTGAAGAAGGTGACAACTTTCTGCAGAGGATTATGACAGGTGATGAAACGTGGGTTCATCATTATGAACCCGAAAGCAAGGGGAAAGCATGCAGTGGAAGCATCTGACATCTCCTCTCTCAACAAAATTCAAGGCACAATCATTGGCAGGCTGACTGTCTTCGGGTACGCTCTAGGGCTGTTCTTGAACGGGGAGCAACGATCACAAGTGCATCCTATTCTGACATGCTTTGGATGGAACTGAAACCTGCAGTCCACTCTAAAGAAGAGGGAGACTGTCAGATGGCGTCCTGTTGTTGCATTCTGCGCCCCACATGTTACAAACCATAAGAAAACTGAAGTGGAAAATCATGGAACATCCAGTCTGTAGTCCAGATTTGGCGCCGTCTAATTTTCGTCTTTTTGTGCACTTAAGGAGGCTCTAGGGAGGAGGAGATTTGCAAGTGACGAAGATATAAAGTCAGCGGTGCAGCAGTGGCTGTGTGTGCAACCAAAGACTTTTTATTCTGAAAGTTGGTAGGACACTGGGAGAAATGTATTGAAAAGCTGGGTGATTATGTGGAAATAAAATAATATGGCACAAGTGCAGAAACGTTTTGAAAAGCCCTCGTAGCTCTACTATAACAGTGAATAATTATTTAATGTTGGATATCTTCAGTGTTTAAAGATAAGTTTATAGACTAAAGGAATACAACATTAAATATTTATTCATTGTTTAAGATCGTAACGTATGGCATTAAAGTTACCTCTACTACAGCTATGAATAATGTGTTTGTTCTGCATGATAATTCTCTGAATTGCAAGAGAGGAGAATCTGCTACCAAGGGAATGTTACAAAATCATCATGTCGAAACTTCCCTTAAAATTTTGTACGTGAGTAGTCCGTGTAAAATACAAAAAATAGCTGCCAAAATGAACTGCAAGGTACAACAGGTAACTTCCGAAAATCGCGTTCGAGTATTCCTTGCGACTGCTGTTGCTTGCATTGTCTTTATTCGATTTACACGCATTTCTGCTTTTGTTTTAATCTTTCAATCAGTTCTTCCCACTTCTGTTACGAATTTATACTATAAACTGTGACTGCATGAAGTCAGCAGTCCATACATTACCATTTATTATTTACTTGACATTACAGCATTTGTACAGTTACTCTCTTCCTCCATATGAACGCATTCTTTGAAATAAACACAATTTCTCTCCATTGCAAAATCTGCAAAATTGTAAATAGAATAAAGGAAATAATGTAAAGTAGTTAATAATAAATAAAAGGTACACAGGAAAATGATGAATGTCACAATTCTGTTAATGGTGATGCCATTATTTCATTCAAACTTGAGTGTTGCTCTTAACAAAATTATTAAAAAGGATAATTATCATCACAGATACCAGTTATCCTTTCCTTTAGTTTCAATAAGAACAGCAATAAATTTTGCAGTAATATACTGAATTAGATCATTATCTCACCTTAACAGAAATGTGACATTCATCGTTTTTGTCCCTTGTAACCTTCATTATGTAAAGTTTGTTATATCACACTTCTAGTTTTTATCCATATGATGCATGCAGTACAACACCTGATTGTTAATCTCTGTACACTGTTGTTCAAAAGTTGTCGTAACTTCTTCAATTCTGTTGTTATTTAAAACATCTGGTGATAACAAATAGGATGACTACCACAGTATAATCCCAATTTAAACTTGACCATGTTTAATGACAATATTGTATGGGCCCGGCAGATATATCAAATGCATAATGCTTAAAAATCCGCATTTAAATTAACTTGATTGAATAACTTACTCACATATAATAAAAAAACATCAGTCTTCAGTCAACAACAGAAGGAAACAGCCATGTTCAGCAGTGCAGATGCTGACACAAATGGAGGTTCATTCCCCATAAATGGAACCTATAATGGAAGACGGTGTTTTAATACTTATATTAAGAAGGAAGTAATTTGAAAGTGGAGGAAACGAGCAGAATGTGTTCACGGAGCAAGTATAGGAAGATTCAATGTAAACATTTGTGAAGTGCTTGAGATCCAGTGCCCTTTCAGTGATGACTTAATAAAATGGATGGTAGGAGTAATAGTGGCACTATATCCTTATAAAATCGATACAAGAAGAAATGAAGAAAAGATTTAAAACAACGTAGATGAATTCAAACAAAATTTAAATGAACTGAAACATACAATAATCTGCTTGAAGTAAGAAATAGAAGTAAAGATTAAGAGCATTATACAACTGCAACAAGACAACAATAAATTGCAAAAGAAGGTTAAAAATCTTGAGTGCTATCAAAGAAAGAAAAATGTAATTATTTTCGGCATGAAGGAAGAACAGAGTGAAAATTAAGTGGGACCATATAATGCAGTGAGAGTTTTGGGCTGTATCTGAATGAGAACCAGATGGAAGAAGCCGTCAGACTAGGAAGGGGATAAGTCATTTGATCGAAAATTTAAATTTACTTTTATATACTTAGGAAGGGAAAGGGTCAGTCAAATTTAGGAATGGGAGCTCAAAATAATTTGTACTGAATAATCTGAAATGTCTCAGAGGAAAGAGAATAAAAGTCGATCTGGACTGCAACTGGGAAAAGGGAAACAAGAGGAAAATGCTGAACCATTCTAAGAGAGGCAAGAGTGGAAGGAAAATTGTGTGATTTATATTATTGCCAAAAGAACTTCACATCATATGAATCCTGAATTAAAGAATTTTCAATGAGTAGGAAGACTAATGTGTCCGATAAAAGAGTAAAACTGGATGGAAAAAGATTAGTGGAAACACGACAAGACGGAAGGCAAGAATCAGCAGGTGGTGACCGAAGTCAGTAGCGTACTAAATCAAATCAACAACCAAAGAGAAATAAAGTTAGTGTTGATTGTGGACAGCGAACTCAACGAATAGATAAGGAAATAACAAAAGGAATGTGCTAGGCTCAGCAAACAGAAGATGAAAGGCATAAGTGATGTGACGAACAAAATAAGCGAAAGAGGATATTAAGTGAACAAAACAAAGCATGTGGAAGACTTGAGAAACAAGATGAGAGGGAGGTGAGATTACACAGAAGTAGGAAGAAATTGCAGCTAGATGAAGTAAACCTCCAAAGTGGATCCAGCTATAATGTTGAGAAGACATTTACGGAGATAGGGAAAAGCTTATAAAGTTAAAGAAATGTGTTGTAGGCTAGGGCAGTGTGGCCATATAAGGGAAAAGATATCAAATCACTATAAAGTGATGTTATAGTAATAGAGGAAAAGAATGAAATAAGAAAAGATGAGTGATAATAGGTGGGAAAAAACAGAAACCTACGGGAATAGAGTGAATATGAAAATAGATGGGATGGTGAGTTTGAAGTGCAGCTATGGTGAACTGTGATGAACGAAAAGATGAGATAGAAGAATAAAAAAAATGAAATTGTAGGGATTCTATTGAAGTTGAACTCTTGCAGGAAGTAAACAAGGATAGAAAGAAATATGTACTGATTGCAAAGATAAGATAGATAGTAATATTACAATTTCTCAGTTATGACTAAAGTATAAATTAAAATGGAGTTGTGGTGTGACCAGAATATAGAAATATGATGGTCCAACTTAACATAGTTGTGTGTTTGATTGATAATAAATATCAGATATAACGAAAAAATCTTTTGGAGGACTTTCGAATGTACAACTGAAATGCACCTGGTAGTAACATTTGAGCCCAAGCCAGATGGTGTGGTCGGCACCATGTTTTACCCTGCCTTGAACCCATGGATCTCGACAACGTGCTTTCTGCAAAGTTGTGTCATTCCTCTACTCTGCAAGCTGTGCACATTGCCAGTGCTGTGACTTGTGAAGAATGAATAATACTAGGGATGGATACAAGTCAGTTACACGTGCCACAAACCTAATTTTAAGAGAATTTATTATTTATTGAAAACCCTCGAAAACTTCAGTTCCCAGTGATTCATTAAATAGGAGTTACACTGCATAACTTATACTTTTACATCATGAAATGTATTTCATAGTTTTCTGCCCAAGGCCAGGTTCTTCACTGTAAACCCAGCATTCTCCAATCCTCCCTCATTTCTGCCTTTCTTTTTATCTCTGCATACAATTAATTTAACTTAATATTTTCTATCATATGAGACCTTCTTCTGCCCCAATTTTCCTATTCACTGTAAAATATAAAAACAGGAGTCTTTCTCAAAATGAAATGCAAAGTCATTCTGTGTACTTTTGCAGAGAATCAGTGGTCAAGGAATAACAGACCTGTAAAGGACAAACCAGTTCATGAGCTTGATTTCAAAGAACAATTCTATTAACGTTTTCTTTCTTTATTTTGTCCAGTTGACATTTTTAAAATGTAGTAAAATCACACGGCATTGAATTACAAACTATGGTACCGGTATATATCATGTTACATTTCGAGTATCACTAACACTAATAATTCTCTAAAAATAACAATTTTTTGTGAAACAGTGTTCTTAAAGTAAATAATACTGCAGAGAAACACCTTCACCACTTGTAAACTGATCACTGATGTTGTGGTCTTGCCCAGTCATTGTCAATCACTGTATAGTTTGGTATGACTTGAGACTCTCACTGTTGTGAAATATGGTACGAGATTTCCGTCATTTTGTAGGTGCAGAATATTTAACATTTTGACTTTATGATTAGGGAAAGGGGAACTTGTCTGTTAGAGAAATACAGAGTACTAGTGCTTCTTCTGGTCCTCAACCAGAGATCGAAGAGGGGACAGTTTTATTTGTGGAATTAGTTTCAGTAAGAAGATACAATTTGGGAAACAGAATGCATGCTGAAAGAATGGGAAGAGGGTCTGATCTGCTCAGTATATAAGAAGGGAGATTCCCTAGAGGCCTAGAATGTTCAAATTATAGAGGGATCACGCTGTAAAATATAGGATTCCTATACAGGAGGATATTACCACATGCAGCAAGAATCATAGGAAGCTGTCGGTGTGCCTTTCGAGAGGGGAAATCAGCCTCTGATCAGATACAGCAGTACGACAAATACTTAAAAAGACTCGAGAGTATGAGATTAACACGTACCACCTGTTCATAGATTATAAGGCAGCATACGATAGTATTAACAGGGAGAAGTTGTTTGATGCCATGGAGGAGCTTGGAATTCCTACGAAGCTTGTTGCCCTAACTAGGGTTAAACGTAGAATTAAACTATAGGGAGGACTTTCAGAACCTTTCTATATACAGAAGGGCTTTAGACAAGGTGACACACTTGCATGTTTGTTGTTCAATATCGCTTTGGAAAAGGTCATCCAAAGCTCAGGAATTGAAAGGAAGGGTACAATATTCCACAAATTGGTTCCAATATTGGCTTAGCTGATGATATTGACATTGTTGGGAGATCAGAAAGAGCCATCAAAGATGTATTCATCAACTTAGATGCTGCAGCACAGAAAATGGGCCTCAAAGTAAAACCAAGTATATGGAGGTATCAATAAATCCCTCAGAAATGGAGTATCTTGAAGTAGGAGGATACAAGTTTGAAAAAATCACCGAATTTAAGTACCTAGGTTCACTAGTCACCTCAGATAATAATGTGAGTGCAGAAATCCAACATAGACTCCTCACAGCAAACAGATGCTATTATGGACTCCAAAAACAGTTAAGATCACATGATATCAGCGTCAGCACTAAGAGCAGATTATATAAAACATTAATAAGACCAGTCTTGCTTTATGGATCTGAAACCTGGGCAGCTGGCAGTGCTATTAATAAGACCAGTCTTGCTTTATGGATCTGAAACCTGGGCAGCTGGCAGTGCTATTAATAAGACCAGTCCTGCTTTATGGATCTGAAACCTGGGCAGCTGGCAGTGCTATTAATAAGACCAGTCCTGCTTTATGGATCTGAAACCTGGGCAGCTGGCAGTGCTATTAATAAGACCAGTCTTGCTTTATGGATCTGAAACCTGGGCAGCTGGCAGTGCTATTAATAAGACCAGTCTTGCTTTATGGATCTGAAACCTGGGCAGCTGGCAGTGCTATTAATAAGACCAGTCTTGCTTTATGGATCTGAAACCTGGGCAGCTGGCAGTGCTATTAATAAGACCAGTCCTGCTTTATGGATCTGAAACCTGGGCAGCTGGCAGTGCTATTAATAAGACCAGTCTTGCTTTATGGATCTGAAACCTGGGCAGCTGGCAGTGCTATTAATAAGACCAGTCTTGCTTTATGGATCTGAAACCTGGGCAGCTGGCAGTGCCGACAATTTGTAGGCTGAGTATATTTGAGAGAAAGGTTCTGAGGACGATATACAGACCAGTAAATGAGAGAGCAGTTGGAGGAAAAGGTATAACTATGAATTATACCACTTTTTAAAGAACCAGATGTTTGCAGAGAAATTAAAGCTAGGAGAGTCAGGTGGCTGGGCCATATCTGTAGAAAGGATGAAAATAATCCTTGCAAGAAATTGACTCTCACTATACCTTTTGGCACCAGAAAAGTAGGGAGACCACAGCTAAGATGGCTGGATGAAGTGGAGAAGGATGTAATAGCAGCAGGTGTTAGAGGATGGAAAACAAAGGTGTTAGATCGAAGGACATGGAGAAATATTGTTGGGGTGGTGAAGGCTGGAACCCAGCTGTAGACCCAAAGAAGAGGCGTTGTTATAATTGGCCTACTATGTTGTTCACTTAGTACCAAGCAGCAGGCATGTGTGGATTATGCAAACAGTTTTACTAATGTGTGAAGAACACAAGAAAATCTGAATAGAAGATGTATTCTGAAGAAGCTGGCTAGAATAAAATGGGGTTAATCAAGAACTGTCCTAAATAACACATACAAAACATACATTTAAAGTAGTATTGCTATATACCTAAAAGTGAAAATCTAATCATAAAAAATAAGAGAATTCTGAAGAAATTAGAAATAACACAGTATAATTCTTTGTGACTGATGATAACAGGTACTGAAACAGCAATGCAGGTTACTATCCTAAATAATCGAACAAAAATTAATAGATTTGCTTTATTAGAGCAAAGAGAATTATTGAGGACTCCTCAGGAATGAATACTTTCAAAAACCAGAGATAACGCAGAAAACTAAAAACTCAACATGGGTTCATACAGAATGCACTTGAATTGCGAGAAAAGTTTAACCCAAATCAAAAAGAGAACTACTTTTACCGACTTCACCTCTGGATGATATAGAAATTGGGTGTAATATCTGAATGAAACAAGTCACAGTTTATATTCTGAAGAAAAATGGACTGATATTGCTGAAGCAGGAAGTTTCTGTGTGTGACACATCTGCTTTGATGGAGGAATTCAGGCAATAGAGCAGCTTTCCTATAGAATTAATATGTTTCATCATGAGGTTATTTCAAGCATTTCGCCAGTTGCCATATAAGCACTAGCATCACGTAAATTACCAGTCTTCACCAAAATAGTAGAAATAAAAATCATCAAATTACTTATCAATCAAAATAAAGTTATTCACTTCCAGCAAATACCTTCTCATTGTGGAGTACACGGAAATGGAACTGGAGGTCTTCTGGCTAAAAGGGGTACCAACTATTACAGAAACCTAACCAAGATGTGCACTGCACTGCAAAATAAAAGGTGGTAACAGGTCATGATTGGTGCCACTACAAAATAAACATTTGTATCAGACACCCAGACATGAGGTCGTGGCTGTATTCAGCACAAAACCTCTCAGAACTTCACAATGGATAAGATGCAACGTTGTGCAGCCTCTACTGAAAAGAAAGAAAACAAATGCAAAATATCTAAGCACTTGGGCATTAGGTTGCTACTATAACAGATGTCACACAGATAGGTTCCATTTTCTTTGCTTTCTCCAATGATAGAGCTGATGCATTGGTGATTTCTTCATCTGTGGCACAATGCAGAAACCCAGAAATATCGCACTACCAATTTAATTCTCTCAGTTTATTTCTAACAACTAGACTTTTCTTATAGCATTAATATGTATTATTTACACATACGTATATTTTTATTTTTCAGCTTACTTCCACTACATTCATCCTATGTTGCAGCCTGTATTTCCTCTCCAGCCATATCGTGCCAATGACGCTGGACCAATGACATCAAGTAAGAAGTTTCACATTATTACATTATTCTTCATGAAGTTATAAAGAAATTTCAACAAGTAGAATCTGGATTTATATGCAGAATGTGTTACGCAACATTCTGCAGCATATAAATGATCAACTTTGCATTTAATTGTGCATCTAAAAGCATATTTCAGTACAACAGAATTTTACTTCCTACAAGGAAATGAAGATTTATTAAGAAAGTGTCATTTTATTTTACAATAGTGGTTACTAGAAGGGAAATCCCAATTATTTTAGTTACTATTACTTGCATAAATTTCCCATTACTGTAATGTAACATCTTGCAGTATAAAGAGTACATTTTCATTGTGCCATAACATTCTTCAGTGAGAAATATAAAAATCTACCATGAGAAATTTCAAAATGACTTACTTGGTAGCAGAAATTGAATCTAATTCATTGACATTACGTCAATTGTAACTGAATACTACAGTAAATTGTATTGGGATGGTAGATGCTAAATGAACTAGATGTTTTCAACAGGAAAGTTATTAGATGAAGAAGAAAAGACTATACAGAGCATTCATGGCTCCTTGCTGTGAGAGGTCCTGTCAGTTTATAATTCTGGTCTAGAGTGAATGGTGATACTTCGGTGGCTGCTGGTAACTGCATTTCAGAGCTCATCTTTTACTCTTTTCTTCTGGGATGATATGATTTGATACATGCTTAAGAATAGGTATAATCAGTGCTGTCATGGAGGCCATACATCGTATGGGAACCTACTCTTTTTTTTAATTAATCATATGGGGAAAAGAAAATTAGGCTGTATGGAGCCATACGGCATATGGGTGCCTAAGTTTTGTACGTGGAGATCTGTACAGATCTTAGATCATCTCTTGCTGTTCCTAATGTATTTTGTTTGATGTTCATAAACAAAAATTGTCTACCTCTGCAGCACTGGAATCCAGAATTATATAAAATAATGGTTGAAAAACAAGAAGTGCTGCAAATACACACTCCAAGATTCGAGACAAGTGTGCATCTACGGTGGTGCTACATGGTGTATTCTTTAAATCAAACTTGTTGTACAATTAAAATGTAAAGTGCGGTAAAACAATTTCTTTACTTCTTCTTTAATATTAAAAAAATCAGTAAATGAAGTTGGAGAGCTAGAGAGGAGAGTAAATATATTTCAAGGGGTGGGGTGTATGGCCAAGAAGACAGACTGTAAAATTTTTCCTTTGTCAGAAGAGAGCCAATTGTTGATCCATAGGTTTGTAAAATGAGACTTTACTGAAGCAAAAGCACTGGATAGAGATATCACTTGAAGAGGTCTTGGTTGCAAATATGTTGCCTGTTTTGCAATATTATCGACTTTCTCGTTTCCAGGTATACCACATTGACTAGGTGTCCATTGAAATGTTATTTCCTTTTGGAGTTCTTTTAGTTTACGTAGTTGTTTCTGAATTGGAATAATTCTATGTGCATATAGATTTGATACATATTTGTTGATTATATTAAATATAGCCCCCTTGGAGTCGGTAAGTATGCAAATAGATTTTCAGAAATTTGAGTTACACACTGAAGAGCAGCATCAATAGCTAGCAATTCAGTGTCAAGACTGGAGGAGGATGAACATGGTACGAAGTAACTTTCTTGATGTTTTGGAATATAATACCCTGCTCCTGATGTCCCATCATTAGGATTTAGAGATCCATCTGTATAAATTTGAAGGTGATCCTTATATGTGCTGCAGAGTAGTTCCATGGCATCTAACTTAATGTATGGAGGATCATTTTTGGAATGATTTTCTGGAATCACCCATTTCCATGGAGGAATTTCGTTCACAACTGGAGTTGAATATGAAATGATTATCAAGAAAACTACTAGTTTTGTATGAGTATACTAAGTTGTTGTATTCATTGAATAAATAATTACACTTACTGGTCACTACCTGGTTCAAAACTAAATACAATTTCATTTTTTTGCAGCTTCTCTTATGGATACGACGCGTATGTCACCATCGCTGTACCGTATCGGTTCACATCCATCAAGTATGACTCCTGTCCTGGATCCTGTGTATGGTGACCCTCAGCTGTACTATCAACCCTCGGAGCCACAAACTGTCAGGAGTCGAAGGATATACTGACGACTTGTGTCCTGCTCAAATGTTTGTACAGTACTTAACATATTTTATAACTGCCAAAATGTAAGGGTCGTGAATGATATAATGTGATTGTTAAATTATGTGTGTGGAAGAGCAAGTATACTCTTGTATAATATTTGTAACTGGTTGTGAGGATGATTGAAGAATGTTCAGTCTGACATTTGGTGTGAAATTTCATAGACAACGTTTGTGATTTCAGAATCTGAACAAGTACAAACAGTGTTTTTTTATTATTAATATTATTATTGTCCTACCATATTACATAAGGTGATGAAAGTGTAATAAATTTTTTAAGGCTTTAGAAAAAGAAGTAATAATTACTTCTTTTGTGTTTCCGGCCAAGTTGCTACTTCTTGTTTGCATTAAAGAATAATTGCAGAAAATAAAAGAATGTCAGTTTTAAGAGTGAAATTAGAACCTTCATAAAGAGAGCTGATGACGATGATGATGATAGGAAGAAATACTAATAAACTAATAAAATAAAAATACAGAAATTTGTTTAAAAATATATTCATGAAAGCAAGAACTCACTTGAGCACAGTTTGTAGGCAATTTCGTGCAATGATTTCAGAAATATTACTCATTCTTGTCCACTTTAGAACAGCATCTTCAGCCTCATAGCAATAACTTTTAACAAGCTTGACAACATCTTCAGTTTACATCTTTGGAATCAGTAAACATAACAGCTGTGAAGAATGCTTTGATTCCTTGAACTAGGTTGTTAAGAACAATGTACATGGCTTCCATGTCTCCATCAAAGCTTCCCAACTGCTTTGTTACGCACGCCTCCTACTCCCACACCATCATGACCGTCCAGCAGGTTTCAGAAGGATATTTACTATCAATTGTTTCGCTTCAACTGAATTAGTGTCTCCTTTTTTAAATTCTTCCACAAGGCTGATTTCAGAGTTTGATATTAACAAATTCTAAAGCTTTGAAGCTTTTCAATATGATTGAGAAAGTTAACGTGGCTCTTAAGTTTTTGTACTTTTTGAATGAACCCTTCCTGTGTTATTTCATTTCATTTATTCCATAGATCTAATATTAGCAATGAAGCTTTAAGATGTGGAACAAATCAAAATTTTACAAGATTACAATTTTTTGGCGAGATGTAGTGAGATGAGGCCGAGAATTTGCCAACAGATTACCTGGCATTTGCCTTATGGTTGGGGAAAACCCAACCAGGTAATCAGACCAAATGAGGATGAAGTGAGGTGAGGCCAAGGACTCGCCATAGACCACTCAACATCCACCCCATGACTGGCGAAAACCTCGGAAGAAACCAACCAATCAGACCAAACAGAGGATCCAACCCAAGCCTGAGTGCAGCATTGTGTTTCCTCCGGTAGTTTGTGTTTGATAATATGATTACTTTTTCATATTGGATTACTGCTTGTTCTTCAGAATCTTGTACCAGAGGTCTCTAATGAGTGAGGAATCAATAGATGTAGTTTTAACTGCACCTGTAAATTAGTCTTAGAGCTTGATTTTGTAGTTTTTCAGTTTTGTTCAACTGGTTTGGAGCAGCTGTAATGAGGATTTCACTGCAGTGCTTGAGGACAGTTTGATGTACAAGCTGTAAGTTGAGTTTATTCTATTCCTTCGACTTTTGCGGTTTTTAATTACAGTGTTAATATGTTCTTTAAATGATAATGCAGTATTCAGAGGGTTTTTATCATTCAGAAACGAATTTTACGAATTATTTTTAATTTAAAACCAAGAGAATCTCTTAAGGTGCATCCACACAGTTCAACTTTTCTTTAACTCTTACGCATTCAAGCAATGCATGCAAGAGTGAACGAAATGCATTGAGTTGTACATGCCTTTTTCCACTGAAAAAATGAGAGTGCATGCAGCAATTGAAAACTATTCATTGCCGGTGAGTATCTTCATTCAACAGTAGCATGTAGTGAGCAGCTGATTGGTTTAGGTGGCCTTGAATAAACTAAAAATTGTTTTGTTTGGTGATGGTGGACCTTTCAAACTGAAAATTGTGGCAAGTACGATTAGCTTTGTCGCAAATACGAGTGCCTACACAGTGTTCAAGTAGGCCTAATATTGGATTGATATTTAATATTTGGTGAAGTTGACATTCAACACGGCACACCATGTAGACACAAAATCTGTATGCATCTTAATTGAATGTTCGTTTTCAACTTGATTCTTTCAATATTCTCCCCAAATTGCATGCGTAAATGCATGAAAAATTGAACCAGATAGATCAGGCCTGTCCAGGCACTCTACTCGGCTGCGCCAATGTACCGAGGCTCCACCACGCGACCATCGGGGTAGTAGTGGGGACAACCACAAACTCACCCTCCGAAAATGGCTTGGCTGATTTGGCGATTTTAAGAATATTTTGTAGCTCACATGGAGAGACGGACTCATCACTTCAGGTTCCTGCAAAAGCAAACGCACTACGAGTATGTCAAGCTGCCTGAGAGTGATTGCACACACCACCTCTAGGTGTGCTGTCCACTGTAATGTCTGCTTAACTTTGCTCAGCTTCATTTCACGATCTAGTGCCGTAAGTATGCTTGTGTTTTCGATTATAGTGCCAAAGGAATGTTTCTTTAAATTTAAAAGCACGAGGTCTCATAGAAGGCATTTTGCATTTCCACTATGTGGAATGTAGAAATAGGCTACCTCCCACTTCTGTTTGAAGATCGATGACTCCCTGTTTCTTTTCACAACTTGCTATAGTTATAGTTTACCTTTAAATGCTCCCAACAAGCATACATGTGTTACTACATCCTCTTCCCCCCCCCCCCCCTGTATGTAGTACTTAAGAAGTTATATACATTTTCGGGTTTTCCCCTTCAAAATTTTCTAGAGCTCCTTCAGTGGAGCAGCGTAACCCAGAGTGAGACCAGTGGCCAACAGGCTTGGAGCTCACGTACTCAGTTTCTCTCAGCCCTGAACTGAGCTCCTTTTGCAAGGACGCGTTTTCGTGTACCTTTTAAATTTTTCCTCTCTTTCAATTCAATACACGTGTCACTCTGTAGTTTACATATCAAGCACAGAGCAAATGCGACGGACTCTCCACAGCCTGCATGCTGCTGCGCTGTTGGATGGGCCTGGTGTAGAGACATTTTAACCATTACTTCTTTCTTTATTTATAAATCGGCTCTCTTTTACTCTTTTACAAAAACGATAGTGAAATGTTTAAATTAAATAAATATGATCATATTGTGACAGCGACGTGAGATTCGAACTCACGACCAGCGTCCCGCGAGAGAGCATATCGCGGGGGCTTCACGGGGAAAGGGGCCTACACGCGAGGGGAGGCTGCGCGCGCAGCTGCTACTTAACGCAGTGAATGTGGAACGACCTTCCCGACTATTCCAGAAATCCGTCGAAGTGGAAGACTCGCGAATTTTCGAGGCTACGTCGCTGTGGTTATAAATTACGGTCGCGAAGGAACGACAGCAGTTTTTCAGTTATTCAGTCAGTGAGCAAGCCAGAGCAAGCAAGCCAGTCAAGCAAACCGGAGTTCGACTCGAGTGTGCGTCCGCATCTGCATCAGCATCCGAAGGCCTAAGTTCGAGTGCAGTGGACCGCAGTTGGAGGGACCTGAGTTCGAGTGCAGTGGACCGCAGTTGCAGGGACCCGAGTTCGAGTACAGTGAACTGTCTCTGAAGGTCTGTGGTTCGAGATACCGTGAACTCGAGTGACTGAGATAGAAGAACGGTGAACTGAGAACTGGTAGTTCTGATTTGTAAATAGTGCTTTGTAAATATTAGTTAAGATTAACAGTTCATTGTTGTGCGTAATAGTCCAAGTAAATTGTCATTGTCGTCGGTGGAGTGCTATAACAAATACTGTGTTGAGTGAAGATCCAATTGTTGACGAGAGCGTTTAAGGTGAATTGTAGAAGGGAATTATTGTTGTGACGAATAAATTACATTGTTGTACTAATAAAAATTCACAATATGTATTATACAAGGAAAAGAAATGAAATATTTATTGAAGACTACAGGACATCTTATTATTCAAAGTCTCCTGTTGTTTCTGTCAGTTGCATTGTAAATAAATTACCACCTGACATTGCAAATTTGTAATATGAAGAAATCTAATATGATACCAAATTTGTAATATGAAGAAGTCTAATTGATACCAAAGGACTATTTGTTTTCACAGTGTTTTTACTCCAAGGACTTTGATTGACGTGTCCATCTATACATTGTATGGCAGCTGACAATAATAAATTATATATGACACGATAAGATAAATGAGTCATTCCACGTCAAATCGCACAAATTTAATCTCAAATTGACTTTCATGTCTCTGATTTAGATAAAACAAATTTTGCACATTCTATGGATTAAAAAAGTAAATACGTGTTTTATTATTGTTGTCTATATCGATTATTATAGTAGATATGTGTTATCAAAGATTCTGAAATAGTTTGCGCATCATTATTGTTAAACGTGATTATCTCCACTAATAATCATCACAGAGATTTGCTCTTTGTCTCAATTTGAAGGTGATATTACATACTTTGTTCTTTGCATAATAATATAAAAATATAAGTTTGTTAACTTTGTTTTAAAACATTTAAACATATATAAAATATGTTTTAATGGCTGCAACTTGCTTTAAAATTACAGAAAAAAAATCCTTAAATACCTTGAAATTATTTTAACCACCCTTAAAAAAATCAGAAGTGGAATATAAAATTTTAGAATTATTTCTCTTCTTATTTTCCTAACCAAAGTTCATTTCGATGTTCCACAAAATTGTCTAAATCTGTTTATTTTTATATTGATGTCTTTATTTTCATCATATGATACCTGGCATCCCAAATAATTAAAGCAGTTAACTTCCTCAATAATTCTATTTTCTGTTATAATTTTTACTCTTATCGTCTGTTTACTTCTAAAGGCCATTACTTTAGTTTATTCTGGTGATATTTTCATATTAAAATGTTTAACTCTTTGATTGAGCTTAAATATGGCCCATGTGGTTCATTTTCAGAACTGGAAATAATTATCTGGTCATCTGCAAAAAGTATAGTAGTAAAATCAACCCTTTTATTATAAAGTTCGTCTGTAATTCATTCATTGTTTAACAATTTCGTTGATATATAAAGCGAATAAAATTGGAACTAGAGAACAGCCCTTCTTACTCTATTTCTTCTTTTCCATTACTAATTGCATTTAATTTTATTATGCTATTATTCGTATATAAACATAGTATACTTCTGATAAGATGATGGGGTATTCCATTGTATTTAAGTATTTTTCATATTTGAGATCACTAGCTATTATTATGTAATCATTCTTATTTATTTTATCTATAAGAGATTGTAATTCATTATAGAATTCATCTATTTCTATTTTTCGTCCATCTTTGGGTGCACATGTGGCAACTATAGTTAGATAGCCTCTATATATCTTTATCCTTAATGTTATTATCCTCTCATTTATAAAATTGAGACCCGGAATCCAAGAGGGGCCCAAGTCCATTACATCAAACTTTTGGGAAATTGAAAAAATGTTTGCTGTTGCTACAAAATGCCTCTGAGTAACTATATTTTTTTCTCGTAAGTACATCTCCATTACATCTCTTCATAACCATGGCAACAAGCTTCTACTAATTATTTTGCATGAGAAATAAATTTTCAAAGTGATTAAATAATGGGCCCCTCTTGGATTCCGGAGCCTTTACGTAGAGACTACGCCCTGTTTTAGATGATTTTTGATTGTGTTTGTCTCGAATTTTGGCGGCCTTCACTGGACAGGGTTTTGTGTACAAAGGTACATTGGGAAGATCCGGCTTAGGATTTGGCTTAATTGATCTGAAGTAATCAAACACAATATTTGACATTGTTCATGAAACCACAATCTCATTCTCATGAGTTTTGCTGTAGGTAAAAACTTTATACTCAGATATTTTGAATTTTTCTCCATTTTTTGTTGCTGTCTTTTTGAAATACTGAAGGAAGTGATTCTTATAATTCCGAAATTCTTGCCCTGACATGACTGTAACATCAAACTGTTTACGAACAAGGTCTACCCATTCCATATAATGCTGAATTTCCTCCTCTCAATCACACCAAAATGTCTATCGCAGGGCAAGAAACTGGGAAAGTAATGTGCAATCTTTTCAAAGCGATTCATTTTGATCAGTGTAGAACAAAATGCAACCATGCAACGATTCTTATTTTGTCCTGGAGCTCCATCACTAAATGTGTAAAGTTTTTAACCTCTGCATTAATATATTCATTCAGGCAGCTTACTACCTCATTTGCCCCCCTTTTAGCCTCTGTTTCAGGCCACATAAACACAGTTGATTACCTAACTTTCCACTGTAAATAGAAAAGTTTTGTAGCCACAACTGCCTCAAATAAAACATCTGCCCAATAGGGAGATGTGGGTATGGAATGTTTTGCATGACATCAAAACGTAACATTTCAGTATCAGGGTTTTTCCTACCTTCTGCTTCACATTTCTTTAACTTATCATAAATCATACTTCCCTTCTTTTTGTGTACTTTTAGTTGTTTTTTAGTGAATCTCTCATAGCTTTATTTTTTTCTAGTAAATCTTTGCTGCATGTTCATGACAAACACTACAGACATCAGACATAGTTAAAGTTAGATCTGAAATAGTTAATATAAAACCTGTATGTTACTTCACACTATATGTTTTCAATGCTAACATGACCTGTTCTTGTTTCTGCAATGTTGACCAGTTAGGCGAGCTGGAACCGGCGTGCCTTTAGTATTAATATACTCCACTCCTGCAGCTCTGTATTTCTTTATTTTATTTTGAGTCCAAGCATTTTCATGTTTTTTTTTTTTATTCTAATTTGGCTTATGCTATCAGCAGATGATTCGTTATCTGAAGCTGAAGCCATTTTCAAAAAACTGATGTAGAACGCCCCTGCTGTCATCTAGCGACAAACTGCCGCAACTGCCTAATGGAGTACAAGAGAGGCCCAAGTGCCTGGAGTTGGGTCTCTCTTTGGTTCCGATAGATATTTCACATCACTTTAGCATGGTTAAATGTTGGAGTTGGGCCTCTATTTTTGGTATACAGATGCCCAGTAACGAAATCAATGCAATCGTATATCTAACTCGATTTCGATATAAAATGGAGTTGGGCCCCTCTTCGATTCCGGGTCTCAATTGTATGAGTGGATTCCTTTCTTAAATCGTTTATGAAGCATTACTGCAACTCCAGCTTGTCTTGAGGTACTCCACTATATTAGTATATATTCTTCCAGTTCTTAGAATCCCTTTAGATTCTTTTTGGTTTCTGTTACTATTATTGATATGTCCATGCCTTTTTCTTTCATTTTCTTTTATAGTTCAACTTCTTTGTGAGTGAGGCCTCTAAGATTACACGTTCCTATATTTAATGTATTCGCAATACCTGTTGTCTCAGGCTGCCTGTTTCCTTGGAGGATTTGGGTACTGAATTTTTCCCTGATAGCGCTACCAATGCTATGCAGAGTAGACCTTTGGTGGAGCTTCAGGTCTAGCTCCTTGATGTATTAACCCCAGCAAGAGGGTTGCCACTTCCACCTACTATTGGTTCTAGTTACCATTGTGATCTTCTTGTTTTTTTAACGATGCTGTATCAACTACTCGGTCATTTTGCGTCGATGGGATTGGTGATAACGAAATGGTATTTGGCGATGAGGCCGAGGATTCGCCATAGATTACCTGACATTCACATTGGTTGGGGAAAAGCTCGGAAAAAAACTCAAGCAGGAATCGAACCCGCACCCGAGCGCAACTCTGGATCGGCAGGCAAGTGCCTTAGCTGACTGAGCTAAGCCAGTGGCCGTCTTTGCTCTTGTTACCCCGAGCATGGGTCTCCTGTTGTCCCAGAACTGCCCAATATGGGTGCAATAAGCTTTTTACATGGATAGAGTGCCAGCCCATCCATAACCCCTTCTTTTTGTCTGGCTCCTCCCTTTCGACCTGGCCGGCAAGGCTACGCTACTGCCAATATAGCTCTTAGGATAAAAGGAGCACACAAACCACCTTGCCACATTAAAGCAGAAAGGGATTGAGGGGGAGAAGAGAAGACACTCCTCTATTAAAACAGCTTGGTGGGAAACCTTAGTGGACATAGACCCAAACTCAGATGGAGAAATCAAGTCCTCTTTGAGGGAATGAAGAGAAAGTACAGGAAGAAGCTTGTGAATGAGGCCAAAACTCTCCTTCGGTTTGAAGTGCCAAGGATGTAATATCTAAATCAAGTTCATGTCTGGTAAAATCTACATTGTGGTTGATGTGAACTGACTTTCTTTGCTTTTATTAATGTTCTTCTTTATATCCTTTTGTAACTTTTTGTGAGATTTTGGGATTCTATGAGTTTTGTATAATATTTTATGAAAACTTAAACTATTGCCTGAGGATCTGTTTGTTTGTCATAGGTAAGTGACTTGGAGAACTGTTGGTCTTGACATTTGTTATAAATTTGTAAGCTTTTGTATTATCTTTTCTATAATCCATTTTTGGGATGAATTTACTAAAACTCCTTTTTGCTGAAAGTACTGCTTTCTGTCACCAGTCTATAATAGTTGCCATTATATTTTCATCTCATGCTTGTTTTCTAGCTATATCAAGTCATTTTACTTACTGGCTTTTAAGGAACCCGGAGGTTCATTGCCTCCCTCATATAAGCCTGCCATTGGTCCCTATCCTGAGCAAGATTAATCCAGTCCCTACCATCATATCCCACCTCCCTCAAATCCATTTTAATATTATCCATCTACGTCTCGGCCTCCCTAAAGGTCTTTTTCCCTCCGGCCTCCCAACTAACACTCTATATGCATTTCTGGATTCGCCCATATGTGCTACATGCCCTACCCATCTCAAACATCTGGATTTAATGTTCCTAATTATGTCAGGTGAAGAATACAATGCGTGCAGCTCTGCGTTGTGTAACTTTCTCCATTCTCCTGTAACTTCATCCCTCATCACGTCATTTTAATTTTTCTAATTCCATTCAGGGATGTCGCTAGGTGGGTGAGGAAGGGTGCGCAAGCACCCCATAAAAAATCGAAGCACCCCTTTCCGCACCCCAAAGGGCAATTTATTAACAAAATACTAGGCATAAATTATTTTGAAGAACAAAAACAAACAAACAATTTCTTGGATGTGAAAAAACTACGTCCCATAGTGTATCGTAATGGATGTGATGAGCAATAATAATAATAATATTATTATTATTAATAAACAGATGTGTAGTATGCGCGCAAGTGCATGAAAGAACATTTTGGATTTTTATGTACCACATTTTTACAGCTCACACCCCCCTTGCTCTGATCCTGGCGACGTCATTGATTCCATTGCCTAGAGAAGTTTATTTATATTTATATATATAATTTTTTTTTATTATTATTATTTCAGCTTTATGTACCATATCCCTTTTTCATTTTCTGCCATTAGTATTGTTCTGCAGATATTTTCGCTACATTTTTCTGGAGAATCATTGATATCGAATGAAAGATTCCTTTGTAAGTGTTCTTTGAATTTATTCCAATTGGATTTCTTAAAGTTCCACTAACATCTTTTATTATGTCTGTATGTGGATTTCTGATTTAATGAAATAGAAGTGACAGTGATCCTGTGACCAAGTCCAGAATCTTCCATACCTTTCTGCCTGAGTTGTCATTTATCTGAGGACAGTAGAACTAGATCTGGGTTGGATGTCGTCCCTGATGAATGAAGGAATGTTGGTGCTGCAGTAACGGTGGGACAAGTCAGTGGTTTAAATGTTAAAGTGCAGTTTCGTTCATTACCTCAGCCACATGCTAAATTCAACTCAGCAACAATAATCAGCTTCAAATATCAAGGAATGCAGGATTTTCTTTGGAGAAATATAACATGATAGTAGTGTCCTTTGATCACTCTGCAGATTGGGATAATGATGTCAAGGCTTCTTCTCTTTCCTGAAGAAGTCAGAATCATTTCCTGTCTAATATCTCTTCCATTCACAGATGTCTTGAGCACCAGCAGGGAGACTTCAGTGGGCTGGAGCTCACCCTTAAGCTCCCAACATAAAAATGATGAATGTCATCAATTTCACTAGAAAGTAATTGTTTGAAATATTGCATAATAATGACTGTGTGATGAACTTTCCAAGAATAAGTGTTTATAAAGGTCTTCTTTGATTCAATCCAGTACAAAGAACGCTATAGTTAAAAGATTGCATCAGTTTCTATCGCCTCTCTTCCCATTGAGTTGACGGTTTATTGTTGCAAGTGTTGAGGGGTAATTAAAAGAATAAGCTTCCAATGGGCGAAGAAATGTAATTTTCACTTCGTTTTTCTCCCTAAAACTTGGCTCAACTACTAACTTTGCTTTTTCTCCTCACATAAGAAATTTGAGAATTTGTGTTCAGTGTATCATAAGGCTTTGTTTTTTTTTCTGTTCAGTCAGTCTTTTTAAATTTCTGCCCTAGCAATAGCACAGACACTGGCAGGTTTTATAGTAGTATTCCCTCATCCTTCCCTTATTTTGCAGTCAATCCCATATTGTACATCATGTCATTACAAAGTTTTTCCTTTTAGCATTAACTCCAAAAATACATATTCTAATCTATAAATACTTTAAAGATCAACCACGACTGTAATAAAAGAGGGGGGGGGAGGAAATGCCAAGTTTTATTTGAAAATACTTTAATTGTATTTGTCACACGTGCATACAAAATGAAATGTCATAAATTATTTGCATTGTTACAAATTGACATGTATATTTCGGAGCCAATTATGAATAAAATTGTGTTCATTTTATATGAAAGTATGCGAACTTTCTATACTTACCAGAATATTAAAAGCATCAACTTTAAACCACCAGTTCACTCAACTTAAAGCAGAAGACGAAAACCTGACTGACATATCACCAAAGGTTCCTTACTGTAGAAAATACTTGGAGAGATCAGGAACAAAAGCTTGATCTTGGATAAAGATTTTATTTATATATATATATATATATATATATATATATATATATATGTGTGTGTGTGTGTTAGATGCATACTGAGAACAAATCTTGTTTAAAAACTGTGTTATTCATAAAAGAGACTAGTCTTTTATTTTAGATATTATAGTTCGACTAACTTACCTTCACAGATGACCTCAATTCTGAAACTACAAGTAAGTTTGGCACTTTTGTTCGTGTTGGATTAGGAATATTCATATGATGACAAGGGAAATTGATAGCAGTAGTGATTTTTTTTATTCCTACACTAAAGAACGATAATATTAAATGCCAACTCTTAGTAGTTTAAATAAAGATAAATAAAAAAACCAGATGTGCCGTCAAACCAGTTTATTAAGTTGAAACTATACATTTTTGAGAGGGATGGGAGTTTTCAGGACCATCTTTAGGTTTTTTTATGATGTGCACAATCCTATTTCCAAAGTGGCCATAGCATCAACTGTTTTTTTTTTTTTTAATTTAAACTTAACTCAGAGTATACAATGTGCGGAAAAAAATACGTAAAATAAGTTTGAAAGCAAGAAGGTGGCACAAAGCTAAGTATTTTAAGAATAAGAACAAGTGATCTGATGTTTTGCTACGATACAGCAAGTGTCAGATCCAAAACCCCAGTTTTGTAATGTATTTGTGAATGTTTAAGTGAAAAGTAAACTCACATCAGGAAATATATTAATGGCAAGTCAGGAAACAAACTCTCCTATTGTATTCAACAAAAATGCATTTAATACAGAAACTTGCTACATTTTGGTTGGTCCAATAATGGCAGTAATCTTAAATCACTTCTTTTATCAAATGCTGTACCTTTAATGCGTAACAAATATTTAAAAGGAGCCCCATTAAAATTTTGAGACAATCAACATAATGGCGCATTGACATACTGTGAAAGACTCCAGGAGTGGTTTGGATCACTTCTGCTGCAGCCATAATGTGCTGTATTAAGTTTGCTCATCTTCGATAGATGTGCTATAAACCATGCCCCTTCATGGTACTACAAATGAACAAGTCGCATGATATCAAGTCAGGGGAAGGTGGAGGTCACGCTATGGAATCACCATGTGCGATCAACCTCTCACAGTTAGATGATTTCTGGCTACATGAGCAAAATGTGGAGGTGAGCCATCGTGTTGAAGCCAAAGGTTTTGTTTAACTGCAAGTGGCACATCCTGCAACAACTCAAGGTAAAATGTCCCATAAAAAAACAAACAAGGTACATGTACACATCCAATCTACAAGGTAACATGTAGGGGCCGATGAAGTTGTCTACAACGCCAACCACACTTACAAACTGCTCCTGCACAAAAACCTGTACACCCAGCGACTGTGAATGCTTGGGGCGAGGTTTATATGCACCCTATGCCAGTGAATTTTATTTACATTTGACACATTTCACAATAATAACTGCTTAGCTTCAATATTGATATACATCAATACATGCATCTCCATACTGAATCATCTGAGACTGCTTGTTCCTATTATTCTTAAAATACATAGTCTTGTGCCCGTTGCTACTCCCAAATTTTTCCACACCCTGTATGTATACTATCCATACTACTTGACAAATAATTCTGGAGTTCCAACATTCAAAGAAATTATAATCCTTCATGTAATGAGAAAGCATAGTGAATGCTGCTCTACATAAAAAAAGTCCACTTATGGTTTAATGTAATTAAACCCACTCGAACAATTTAAGTAATGGGAGATGGTAATTGTATCAGGACAGAAACTATTTGATCTGTAGTCAAATTTCCATTCTTTATTTAAAGTACTTACCTTACATGTAACGAAATAGTACACTCACTCCACAATGTAGCACTTTCTTCTTTTTCATTAATAAAAATGACTGCCTGATAAATTTATTGCAAACACAACCAATCAGAAAACAGATGCGCATTTTACCAATATTAACACCATTGTATACTCTCAACACATTTCTCCCCTGAAAAGTGTCCCAGAAAATTATTCACTACTCATGAAATCTCTGTAAATATATATCCCAAATCACATTTAATATTTACTTGTTCCAAGTTATTCATTTACTCAGTTTTCAAACTGACGACATTCGACATTCGCTTTCCTAGCTTAATTCAGACTCCAAATGAATATGGATTTTATACTTTTTAAGTTCAAACTAAAAGAGCCAGCACTAGTGAGCCAAGTCATGAGGAGTCTTACCTGTAATTCAGAGCAGTTGCTCCATTATGTTCTATGATGCATCGAGTTCTGGGACACACTGTACACGACGCAGCTTAGTTCAGAAGTTGGGCCAGGCCATAATGCATGCAGTAGTCAACTATCTGAACTTCGAGAAATTGTTAGATATACAGTAGCCTACAGCAATGCATTACTCTTGTTGAAACATATCTACCGAAGTACCAATAAGAAGACACATCGTACACCAGTAATAAGCAATACAGTAGAATCCTGATTATCTGTCACTCTATTAACCGATGGTAGATTATCAGACTGTCTTTCTCTCGCTTTCTTTTTTTGCTACAGAAATATTATATTAGCATGTTATTTTTTCTAGAGAGAGTTATTACAAGACTTTATTTACCCTTATACAATATGGTCTACTATTCAAGTTGTCATACTGTAGAACTTCTATATAAAATGTTTCACAGCTATCAGAAGAAATTGTGTTGTGCTAAGTATTAAAAGTGCAAATAACTTACAAGTTAGTGGTTTGGGGAATGAGAAACTGTGGCTCATCTCAGGATACGAGATTGAAGTCACAACTATGTGCAATTTAATAAAAGTCAAGGATGAAGTGTATATATAAAATATATAAATCTACAACATGAGACCTCCACTATTACTATCTTTCCACAGACAGCCATTGGTTAAAACCCCGTTGTTAACCATACTTAAATCAGTGAACTTCTGATCCACTATGTGTATTGAAAACAAGACATAGAGGAGTGAGCATTAGTCACTAAATTTACGAAAATCTTTTATGGTACGGATTATCAGATTTTTTTCGATTAACCGTTCAGCTCACCTCCTTCATTACCACGGATAATACTGTATTAGTGCAACAGTACCTCTATGTGTATTCAGGTAGGATTTCCTCAATAACGTCACTGCCACACTGCTTGCCAGACTACAGCAGAAGTGTACATAATAGCCTTTTTCTTCAAAGGCATTCATAAAATTAAGATTTATTCTTGTAAATCATTACATACAAAATTTTGTAAAAGTATGTATGTGTGTATCCAATGCCTACCCACTTCACTTTCCATGATTCGGGTTCCACATATTGCAGATAGATGCCACACTGTACATGATGTATTTTTTCTAAAAGTATTCTGATTAAAAAAGGCAGCAGTTGCCAAATAGAAAAATATGATAAGAGTGTGAGGCATGCTTGGAAATGGAAAGACACCCAGTCTCCCATGTATTTGGACTTTTTTTTCCCCCATGTTCGAACTTGCTCTCAGTTGACACTCCCCAGCCTGCACATGTATTGTCTCAATGTCACGTGTCCTTACTTTTCCAATTTACTTCCCTGTCATGTCAGTCAGAGCCCTTGCTTATACAAGAAAGGGCGTGTTTTTGAAGCGTTTCTTTTAAAGTTTCATAAGTTGGAAGTGTTGAAAGTTGTGTTATTAATATTTGAGTTATTCCGAGAGGTCTTTACAAAAAAGTGTTGTAAGTGCTTTGATAATGCCACGATATAAATACACAAAATCTTTATGTATGATTGTATACGATTACAAATTCCTGCAAGTTAAAAGGCAGTTTTTAATAAAATTCCCCGGTGTGCCTTCTCCACAAAAATAGATGGTGTATTTGCTTGTTAACAGGATCTCAATTAGAAGTGATGGGTAAACTAGTGTGTGCTTACCAAGATTAAATTGGGGAAAGATTAGAGTACCCTGAGTGTCAGCAAGACTGCATACACAGTTGAACGTTCATTACATTTAATTCGTGAAAACTTTGAAGATGGAGTCATTAGTGCAGGATTATGGTCTGCACAGTTCCCTGATCTGACTATGCGACTTTTTTTTTTATCTATGGGGAAACTTGAAAAATAAAAGTGTATAAGGCTAATCCTCACATATAGAAGAACTGAAAGATGGTATCAGGAGATGAACTGATGCGTGTGAACACCAATTTTCTTTGCAGATTTCAGAAATGTGTGGATGTACGAGAACATTATTTCCAACATCTCATGTGATAAGGTACGTGTTTATTGTGGTTGTAATTATAATTTTACATTATGTAAAATTTAATTAAGAAAAAGCCCAAGCCTGAGGTGCAGGGACAGTAGCCTATATGTGATTTCACCGTAAGCCACCAAGTTAACGAGGGAATCCACTGTACAGTACTATTATATAGTGAACTCATCTGATGGTTCCTTCAATATAAATATTGCTGCTGGCCTCATGTCCGTATTGTATAGTTAGAACAATGATCTCCCCCCCCCCCTCCCAATCATTTATAGCTTTTGTAAGAGGATTTTGTTACCTACAGTGGCTCCCCAAATTCATCGCAATGCTGGGCGGGCACCAGGCCTCACACACTGCCAAGATTCCTTTCTCAGAAGAACTGAAATTATTACGCTATGACAAACAGGGCATTACTCCCACAAAACAGTAATAGCCTAATTCTGAAATAATGTATAAATGGATTTATTACGAATTTTTATTAAAATGGTGTCAAGTTAAACTTGACATTTGAAATATCAGACCCAACTGATTGGTTGTGTCTGCTCACTTTGATTACACGGTGTTCACAACTCTCTTCAGCCACTGTAATGTTCCTTGCATGGCATGACATTCAGTTTTAGTACCTGAACTTGTCTGTGCTCTCTTCTGCTCATAATGGGAAGCATGTCTTGCACTATGGTTCATAAATTTAGCATTATCACTAAGAACAAAATTTTGAAAGCTTAAAACAAAGAAAGAGAGAGAAGTTTCCTAAACAATGTTGATTTAGTACGGTAGCCAGTATAACCGAATTTACAATTGTTGATATCAAACTGTTTCACTTTGCAGTGTGCAACTTAAAAAAAAAACCACATTAGGGAAGAAAATCACAACTGACAGAAGTCATAACATTTTGGATAGAGTTTGCATCACTAAGATGTCATGCCACGTTGCTGACACCGCACTATTCACTCTGGCCAGCAACAATTACACAAACACTACTACTTTTTGTTTCAAATTTTTTATCCAAAATGTTAGTTCAACAACACCGATAGAACTGAATTTTCTTGAAACACAATCTGCAACTTCCCATCACACAGACATATTCACATTAACTAGATGACACTGGGGTAAATAATTAGATTTTAAGTTGTCTGCAAGAACCTCTCTATTTGTCACAATGATGCATGGCACACACACACTGTACACAGATATCCAGGGTTAAAGAATAATGAACTAGAACAAAAGGATAATGAACACTTGTCATACAAAATTTAATCTTTAACCCTTGTGGACATAGCGCGAGCACAACACTAATACACCGTGCACTTACAAAACTTGCTTTACAACACTTACACAGACACAACTAACCGTCCAGTAAGTCCCGTCCCACTGCACTCTCACTCGCCACTGAACACTGTCCGACCACTTCACACCACTCGCAACACAGTCCAGAGGGTGCACGGCGTGCAGTGGGGGGCTGCTTAAGCTAACAAACCATAACATAACTTGAACCAGCACATCACCACAAATTATAGATTACTTCTTGCAGTATTTTTTGTTTCAGTTTTTTGAATCACAACTAATACATTGCAAATGACTTAATTGAGAAAATTGCAGTGTTATGAGAAATCATTACGAGAAATTGCAGTTTACTAGTAGACAGACTACTAGCAAAGCAAGTGCTTTATATTGTTTCAAGTCATGTATGATCAATTAAAACACTCTAAATGTGTGATCTTCACATTCACCACACACACTTTTAAATCTTCACAACAAAATTGTAACTTTTCACAATCACTAATATTATATAAAAACACTGAAACAGTTGCCAAAGGCAGAAAGAAAACCCTTACAGTCATATTTTCAATGTAGGTAAAAAATTAAAACAGCCAAACTTCTGGCATAATACTACCTTGCTCTTTTCTATATGAACACAAAACTTTTACTTAAAACATGATTATAACCATATCGTGACTCTTTCACTGTCTATAATATATTAACATAACCTTTTAAGTTACTCCAGATATAAAGAAGCACATCTATAAATTCGAGATACATTCTACTTCTACTCTGCTGCCACTTGTAACCTACACCACAGATATATTGCTCTTATGAGGCCTTCGTTTCATAATGCAGATTAGTAATCAGAAGCATAACTTAGTGCAATGAAATTTTCCTGAACACATCTAACAGCTGTCACAACATTGAGAAGCTAATGTGCATAATTTAAACAGATCCACATAACAAAAAAATTCATACTAATAATAATTATACTTGTTCTCATTTTTATGCACTTCCACCACGCACTACTACAATAACCAAGTGATCCTCCTTCAAGCCTTCCTCAGAGAGATTTGGTGCCGTTCGTTTCAAAAGGTCTGTAGAAAATGAACATGGTGGGAATGCATACAGAACACCTGTGGCTTCTGTATCCTTATTTACCAAGGATATGACACCAGCGGCTTCCTTCTGTTTCAGATATGAGACCAAATTTCTTAGGGGGCGTGTCTGAACAGAAGTATCATCGCTGGAGACCGAGGCAGTAGAGCCTGACAAACCAAGAAATATTGCATGCGAACTAGAGGAAGAAATACGTTTTGAAACATCTTCCAACTTAGGTTGGTCCAGGCGCAATCTTTGTGTGATGCGCAAATGATGTTTACCTTCATCATCCTTCATAAGACCTTCCACAATATCGGTATCACCGTCTGTGAGGTGAAACTTAGCAGGGAACAGAGAGTTCTTTAATATGAGAGCGCCCTGCCACACGGCTACACACTTACGCGCCAGTTCTGGCAAAGTGCGCGCGGACCCCATCATCCCATTACGCCTGCCATCTGAGCCTGAATCACTCTCCACAGAGTGTCTTCGGGGAGAGCGTGATCTGGACCGGTCTACTCCGGGCTCCCCTGAACCAGATCTTCTTGGAGCACGTGGCATCTCGTATTCCATTTCTGGTGGAGGTCTCCTGGACACCCAATCTGGTTCCTCTCTCATGTAGGCATCTCCAGGATATCCCCCTCCTCGATAACCTCCCCGTCCACCACCTCTTCTATCATGCCAAGGTATGGCACCCCCTCGACCTCGGAAACCGCCTCGTGGTGGACCATAAGAAAAATCCCCCTCAGTCCAGGGCTCGTAACCCGGCTCATAACCGAATTCTTCACGACCAGGCACCCTAACCCTGAAGTCTCCGCCTGCAGCCATATCTTCCGGAAATGGTCTTGGCTTGAAACCACTGAATCCTCCTGGCAAGACATCTGCAAAATCAGCACGGAGTCTGTGTTCTGGACCTCCTAGAGGAAATCCACGCATTTCTTTCACTGCAGCCTGTGCAGCATCAATAGAATCATAAAGAATGTAAGCACAGCTGTCTCCTTTTACATAGTCGATCTTCTTAATTGCACCAAACCTATCGAATTCCCTTTCTAACTGAGATATTGATGTCCATGGTCCAAGACCGCCTATCCAAATTCTTGTAGTAGGTGTAGCTTTCCCATAGCCAATTTTGCACTGAAATTTGCCGATATACTGTCCTGAAAGTTCAACTTTTGAACGATGTGCCATGTCTAAATTTTGGAATCTTACAAAAGCATATGCATTTCCTGTTCCAGGTGGTGGACGTTTAATATCAATATCTTCAACTATACCATAACGACCAAAGATTCTGCGAAGCTCTTCTTCTGAAATATTAATCTCTAAATTACCAGCAAACAAAGTTCTTGTTGCCAAAGGATCGTCCTCTGGAGGTACATGGTGCAAATAATTTGGAAATTTATCTTTCTTGTTATCAAATTTTTCAAAATGAGGATGTGGTTTAAAACCACCTGGAACAATATGTCTTGGCGGACCATAATGATGAGGGGGTCCTGGAGGAACATGAGGTGGACCATGATGAACAGGGGCTCTCATGAATTCGTGATGTGGGGGTGGTGGTCCCTCTCTACGGAACTCGCGGTGAGGAAGGCCTGGAGGAGGTCCATATGAACGTTCGTAGCGACTCTCGCTTGGTCGATGTCTCTCTGGACCTGGAGATCTAGATCGCTGATGATAATACCTATCATAATCTGGGCTAATACTTCTAGGTCTGCTAGGTCCTCTACGATACAAATCGCTAGAACTCCTACTACTTTCATATACAGCTTCAACCAAAGCTACCTTATCAAATAAAATTATTCTAGGTTTGTTATGTTTTGCATCACGAGCATCTTCTGAATTTCTAAAACATACATATGCAACCCTCTCATCAAGATCATGAGAAATTCTAACACTAAGATCTCCAAACTTTTTATATTCTCTATATAATGTATCTTTAATAACTTCATCGCTGGCTTTGGGATGCAAAGCACTGACACATAACACTTTATAACTAGGATACGATCTCTCCGACACTTCTCTTGAGCGTCCATAGTCGTCTCTGTGAGAACTCTCGGAGGGGTATCGACCCCTTGGGCTTGGCGACCTGCCTCGACTTCGTCGTCGAATCCGTTCAGGAGTAATTCTTTCATCCGAACTATCATCGTACCTTCCAATGCTAGATCGTGATCTCTTGCTTCGTGGTGGTGTGTCCCGATCTGAACTCCTCTTCATGTTGCGTATTTTCACTGTAATTCTCTGCCTTGGTTGTCTCTCACCCCTTGTAATTCCAATCATCAATCGAATATATCAAACGACAAACGGCTACTCCACCAATGGCGAATGTTGTAATGCACAAATTGTATCGTTCCGCGAGAGAATCTACACAAATTCATATATATAATTCACAAATTCTTAATTCTAAGACAGTTTTCGTCGTATACTTTTTAAATGTCACACGGATATAACATTTGTTTATAAATGTTTATGCACAATAAATTAATTCACACACATCACTTCTATCGGGAACTAACATCCGGTACTATTTTTAAGCGTCGGTACAACTACACTGTTGCCATGTTTATGAGTATGTTCCAAAACGCGCCCGTGCTTTCGCGAATGGACCAACGAGAATCAAAAGCCTTGGTCTGTTCATACGCAGCTGGCACTTTTCAAGTTCAAATTGGAAACTCACCTGCTTCTGCATCTGTTGCCAATACTCATAATGAAAAATAAATTGGGCTAATAAGGAATCCAGAAAAAAAAACACTCGTCAAAAAATGGATTTAATATTTACATTTATACCAAACAGTATGCTTCGAACTGAATTAACCACGGTCTCTAGATGTCGCGTCGATTGTCAAATTGAAACCATGAACGGTAACCATCACGAAACAAACACGGGAGCATGGATAAATATATAATTATATATCTGAGAGGATACATATATTATATTATATTATATATCCATCCATGACGGGAGTCTGTAGCAGCGTATCGAGCACAGCACAGCTTCAGCTGGCCAGCAAAGAAACACGCATCGTGGGAACCAGTGATACAGAGAGTGTGTGTGGTGAACAAAACAGCGACTTGTAAAGTTGGAAGTTGGAGTTGTAGCCGGGAACGGTGTGCGATATTGTGTTGAGGAATGCATGTTGTAAGTTGTACGTAGAATTTATGTTTTCTGATGAAGAAAATACTGAAAATATTGTACTCGAAAGATAAATAGATAGTCAGCTTAGTATAAAAAATAATATTTAGGAAAAAATTAGCGTTTAGATAGTTTCGACGATTTTGGAAGTAAAAATGATCGAATTTATAAGGGATTTCTTGCGGAGATGGATTTCAAAAGTTAGGATTTTATATGGAAATATTTCAAGAAAAGGAAATTATTCGTAAATGTAGTAAAGTACTTGTGAAATGAAAACTGTATGGTAATGGAAGTGCAAACGTGGTTTCTAGTGAAGGAAAGGAATGTAAGGACATAAAGCACGATACGATGTAATGCGAAGAACGCAAAACTTGTATTAATTCCATAACCACTGGAATATAATGAAGCACAACAAATAATAATGAAATAGACACAAAATAGGAAAATTTCAGTATACGGATTCCTCACTGACAATTGTCTTAAAATACTAAAAAGAGCCGATTTGTCTGCGTTTGTCGAATGCGCATCATCATGCTTACAAAAAGGCACTTTTCAGTGCCAATAATTTATTTAGTGTGCACAAGGTTGGAATTTTGAAGGAAGAGGGAAAGGAAGGAATCTGTTCTGAAATTTATCCGCCAATAATTTATTTTGTGTGCACAAGGTTGCAATTTTGGAGTAAGAGGGAAAGGAAGGTATCCGTGTTCTTAAATGTATTCCTATATTGTAACTTAGTTTCTGCATCGGCCATTATCCTGACATCACTCAACAAAAATCACCAGGCTTTGAAAATCCTGCATAATAATTGCCCGCTATACTTCAGAATACCACTAACCTAACCTAACTCGTCAGTTTCGTATATGCAAGGCATAGCCTGAAACTTTCGTGATGTCATTAAAGTTATGTTGGTATTACAGAGCCTCAGCTGAAGGTGTGGAAGCGAATTGGGAAGGGAACTAGCTCAGCGCGTTTAACCTTTAAATGTAATGATTAAGTTATTTGGTATAATGCATCGCAGCATAAAATAGACTATTTCTTGCATTGTGTAGTTATGATTTGTTTGTAGGATATCACTGTGGTAAATTGGTAGGAAATGTCCACTCTCCACCTAGTGATAATAAGGTGGTAAATATTAAGAATTTTACTATGGATATCACATTTCCTATTAAAAATGTTTGATTGATAAATGAAATTTGATGTGATCTAACGATTGTAACGTATGTCGATTTTGCTTTAAGTAATTAAGGAAATTCCGTCGACTTCCGTTCTTCGGTGCAGGGTACAAATTCAAGAAACAACTTAATCATCAATTTCCCTGGACCAAAGACTGTAGAAGTATTTTTGGTTTTCGATTATTTGATCCAGGGCGCATGCATTCTTTATTCACTGTTCAGAATCAGTCGTATCTGAACACATTCGACGTAACTATGTTTTATTTTTAGAATGACAAACGAGCTCGCTCACACACTGCTTGTATTATGCTACTTTGTTAGCATGTTCGAACATCCCTCTCCTTATCAGTTTTAATTCACAACTGCTTCATTGTGCACAAATTGTTACCGCCACAGTTTCAGTTCTTCCTAACCTGTTGGCTACTGAGTAAAAGTAGCCTAATTCTTTTCTGAGTAGAAGTAATTATTTTACAAGAAACTTACCTAGGCTACTGACATTTTCGTTTTCTAAGTGGCATTTTAATTGTTTTTAAGTTATGTATATATTTTTGAGTCTCGTGAAAAAACTAAGCCCAGCTCATATTATTAAGGGGGATTATATCTGAGATAATTCAGTGGATCTTTCTCTTATTTTGTACATAAATAAGTGGTACTTGGGCTCCTCATTTGGCATCGACAAATGTATAATTATCATGTTTGTTTATTATTTTTATTTACACAATTTAAAGGAAACAATTTGCTGCTGCTTTTCAAACTAAAAACATGATATCTCATGAACTAATTGTCCGAATTGTTTCAAATTTACAGTAAATCTGTAGTCATTCAAACTATAGAGGATGAATTACCTCCATAGAGTTATAAACAAAATTTCATAAATTCTAAGTAAATAATGACAAAATAAAAAAAAATGTAATTAGTTCGTAAACTTTATAACTTAGGAAGATCACTGTAGTCCATCCTCTAACACTGCATTTCTGGAGTCGGAAATAAAAAAGAAACTTAGAACCTGGCAAATAGTTGGGGAGATACTAGCCTATGTTTTTTCTCTTATGTACAGTAGCAGCAAATTATTTCCTTTAAATTGTGTAAATAAAACTGATAAACAAATATGCTAATTATAAATTAGTTGATACCAAATGAGAGCCCTAAATACCACTTATCTGTGTACAAAATAAGAGAAGGATCCACTGAATTATCTCTTAGATATTTAAAAGTTTGTGAAAGGTTTACAATCTGCAGCACAGCTACAGTATGATCCCCCTTAAAGCATTCTGACCTGATTTAAATAGTATTCTTAGCTTTTGCTTTCTTAGATAATATTCACTAATTCAAGAGGGAATATGTTAGTGATCTCACCACTAAACAAAGAGCTGCAGAAGAAAACTATGGAGTATATAAAAAAAGGGGGGGGGGAGAAAACAGAACGAAATATTGCGAAAGATAAAGGTTACCGGTATATCCGAAGTGAATCTAAGGCTGAAACCCAGTGACAGTTGTACTGAACAACTAGAAGTGAAATGAAAATTGATCATTTTGTAAAGTTCATACTTTACATCAAAACATGAAATCAGTGAAACACTTCTTGTGCATATTTAGGGCCTACATGATACAGTCCACGTGGTATGAAGAACAAGGCAATCTTTGATATGTAGAGAAAATAGAGTTGAATTTTTTGTCAGGAAAATACTTCATTAAAGGTGTTCACAATGCTGCAAATTGTGTTGAGGAAATAGTATCAACTGACCAAACGCAATGATTGACCGAATAATCAATACAAGCAACTGTGCATATTGTGCGCATTTAATCTTATTATTATCAAAACTATCTTCAATAATATAACCAAACAGATTGTAGTTTTGGGAGTACCTCCCAACATCAGGTGGCAATGACATTACTGGCGATGACTTGTAGACAAATAGAAAAGAACGACGTTTTCGAACATGTAGATGAAAAAATAACAATAATATGAATAAGCCACTTGGTGGTTTATAAATGCAAACTATTGTACAATGGGACTAATAGCTCCGTTGCCAATGTCTAGGCAACTGTTATTGTACAGTGGTTTGAACATTTAATTTCTGCTGTAACATGTTCTTTCAAATACCATTTATTTTTGCTTTCTCAGTATATGATATGTTACTGGTACTCTCACAAATATTGTCGAGCTTCCATTTTTACAATTTGTACGACCGAAGAAACTTGCAAGTTTCAAATTATTAATATGAACTAAATTTACTTATTTTTCGTTTAGCCAATGTTCTGTGCAACATAAAATATTTATATCTTGTAATTCATGGCAGACTAGCACTTCTGATTCATTTAACTAATTTTTAATGTTTTGAACATTTTGATGTATTAATGAATTTGTGAAATGTTTTGTGGTATTTAGTTTACCAGAAGTCTTTATGTCAAATGCAGTTACACTTACAATTTTGTCAATAGGTGCAAGTAAAAATTAACAGAGTAATTTAAGTTTGGTGAACTTTATGCCTTTTACATTCATAACTGCTTCAAGTGACAACTGCCAACTTCATTACAAAATGATCCATGTTTCGTATTACTCTCTGGAAGATTCCATGCCCATCTCAAGATATGCCCAGTAGGCTCATCCTCTGTTTCGTATCCCCTTCCAATCACTCACTGCAAGATAACTTGATGCGACATCGTAGTGTCAACTCAGTGCGTTGACACGAAATCTAACATTTCGTAGCTCTGTTGATCCACCAGTTTGCATTACCGATCATGGGCTCCTTAATGAAAAATGCTTACCATATCACCCTATACAACTCATTAAACATATGGAACATATTTCATTTATATTCTTATTTAAAACTTATGTACAAGAAAATTAATGTCAGTCATTGTTCTGACAGGTAACTTCACAAAGAACAAGTTCAGTACCTTATCCATCTCTCTATTATATCCAGAAAAGGACAGTTAAGGAAACTGTCATGAAGTTCTTTCAGACAGTGATGCTGGCCTTGACGATAGGCCTAATAGATTTTCTCAGACAACCAATTGAAGTTTTACTACGCATCATTGGCAGCGCTGAGTCTCCTCATTATGTTAATGTTTGATGACAGAGGGAAGGGGGGGGGGGATTAAAGTTTCCAATTTGCGGAAAAAAGTTACTAGTTCATGGGAACATTTTAAATATGTAAATATCTGGTGCAGTGTAATAATAATAATAATAATAATAATAACAACGAATGATGTTTACATCAGCCAGTGTCACAGAGGTTTACTCATAAACAGGTGCATAATAATCCTATGCAGTATGTTCGTAATAAAATTTATGTAATTTTGTATAATGCAGAAACTTGTCCAATTTGAAAAATATTCTGTCTTTCCACTTTGAAAAGTTTTACTGTAGCAGTTTCTTGTTATTATTCTTACATATGTTATTCTGTTTGTTTTTAGTTCCCGGGATTATTTCATTGCTGCCTTGACGTCCTGCATCTGGAAGTTAAAGTTACCTGTTGGATTTTAATCTACAGACGTCTTTTCTAGGAACTGTGAACAATGGATAAATTTAATTCAGCACATTGCCCCGAGAAGAGATACTGGAGTGCTGTGAGTGGAGAAATAAAGAAGCAGAGACCTAAAACTTTTCAAAAGAAGTTGAAGTAAGTATAAATTTGATCTTGTTGTCTACCACGTCAAGAAATAATAATACCTGTGAATATCTGCAGTGTTTACACCCTCTTTCCACAGAAGCCACGTCGTCCAGCGCTGTCGTTGTTGAGCACATGTAAATAAACATCCTCCTTTGCAAAAGGTTTATTTTCTTCATTGCATTTGTATTTATACATGCTGTAAATTTCAGAAATTGAAAGGCTACCATATAGATAGTGCCTATGAGTTCGAACATGCAAATAGTGGCTTTGTATTGTTGGAAAAGACTATGTGACGTCAAATAGCTTACAGAATCTCCTCATTTATTTTCTTGTTATTAGTATGCTTACCACGAGTCTCTTTCTTTTCCATGTGGCAAAGAAAGTATTCAAGAAAAATGTCTACAGATCCTGAAACATGTTACTTCTCAATTCAGCACGGCTAGCAGTGTCTGCTCATGTGCAGAACAGCTCTTCAGCTTGATATTTTGTCCTGCTTTCTCACACAACACCCTGCTCATTACTGTGCAGTCCAGTACGCTCTTCTTCACTTTATTTTGGTGACATTTGCTCTCTTCCTTTTTATATTTGGTTTGTAGCAGTCGACAAAACAGTACTGCCTATACAACGCTAAAGATATAACTTTGAAATAAAGAAATTTTTTATATAATATATACAGGCTGTATCTATACAAGTGTCAATAAATGTGGGGGTATATTCCTGACACCAAACCATAACAGAAAGTTCATATGAATATGAGTCTGCAAACCCTTCGTTAGGGAGTTACGGGTTTATTGGTAATGGTACATGTGATACATTTAACAACACACAATTACAAAAATTGCTCAAAGTGACGTTTTTCCACAAGGTAAGTGCCTCCCAAGGTACCTTTCTGCATAAAGTTGACATGCTGCTACCATATTCCCATCTGCTAGGTCATAAATGTAGTGCATATCCATCAGTTCTCTCACTGAATACATCTTGTGATGTGATGAATAACACAAAACAGAACAAAAGGCAGTCAGACAAAACAAAACAAATGTCATGACCAACTGTAATGAACGTGGGAAAAATGCAAGTTTGAGGTGAATTACACGATCAGGGGTCACTACAGGAAATTCCTTTCATAACTTCTTAACGAAGGGTTTGTGGACCCATGTTCATATGAGCTTTTCGTTATGTTTTGGTGTCAGGAATACACCCCCACATTTATGGAGCACATATAGATACATCCTGTATATAGACTATTTTTGCTCTTTATGTTTTTCATAAATATAGTTATATTAAAATACATTTTTAATTGTGTAAACATGGTTACTTTTATATAATCTCAGCACATAGTTTTAAGTTTATTATCTACGAGTTACGGGTCTATGTTGGTATGCCTTTCTGCAGGAGTCTGTTAAAAATAAGGGTTATTTTCCACTTTCAAAACAGTGTGTGCAAATTTATAGGGTTCATCATCTTGTACTGTGGACATTTTAAAAGTATATTTTATATTTTGTGCCTAGTGTAATTGAAAAAGTGTGACGTGTGTGTGTTGTGTGTGTGTGTGTGTGCGTGCGTGCGTGTGTGCGTGCGTGCGTGCTCGTGTGTGCACGCGCCTGCAGAGGTAGCATAGTTTAAAAAATATACAGTAGCTATATCACGAACTCTGTCGATTCATTACTCAAAACTGCTTTTTCGAAACAGCCATTAGAAGATAAAATCAGAATTGAAAATCTAGGGCAGCCAACACCAGATCTCAATATTGTACAGAAAGCAAAGAATGCTTCCCTTGCCTATTATTCAGTAGCGTAATTCATGATCTACGACAAGTACCATATCAAAGAAAAAAAAGGATAAATTTCAGAACACAGATACCTTTCTTTACCTCTTACTCCAAAATTCCAATCTTGTGCACACAAAATAAATTATTGGCATTGGAAAGTGTCTTTTCGTAAATATGATGTGAATTCAACAAACACAGACAAACCTGCTCTTTTTAGTATTCTAAGAGAATTGTCAGTGATGTATCTGTATACTGAAATTTTCCCAATATTTTATTTTATTTATTTATTTATTTCATCAATCTGTGTTCACGTCATGGCGGATTAGATGTCTTTCCCAATATTTTGTAGCACACTATTATTTTCAGGTTTGAGCTGCCACTGGAAGGGAGTACTACAATACTGAATAGCTGCTACTTCAAGATTTAGGAAATCTTAACTGAATTATACAATAGATTGCATCAGCAGCTGTAGATTGTATATTATGGAATCTTGTCTTCCTACTTACTAAACTTTGTCACTCTATTCACCGAGATTGATTGAAAATAAAACTAGCTATTCACTGCGTACAGTTTATCTCTAATATCCACTGATACATACACAAGAAATTAGACTCTACAACTAAAAACGATTAGGAATTCACAGCTTGGAGAAACGATTAGGAATTCACAGCTTGGAGAATACAGTAGCCTATTTTTTTTCACTTGGAATGGGTTTTATTTTTATTTTTATCTTTCAATGCCTGCTTTACATTTTGGACCTTGCAATAATCATTAATGTATATGTTGGCCAATAACTTGCTGCACTTCACTGCTACTATTCTTAAAACCATTCCACATTTACACGCAGCAAACATACCTCGGCTATCTTCAAACTCTCCTCAGAGTGCTCAGTGTTTCAGGCGGAACTACTAGCTTTGCGAGAAGCAATCAAATGTGCAGTCAGTCTGGTTACAGCGCTTGCGTTCATGGCGACTCTCAGTCAGCAGTAATATCAATTAATGATAAATGTAACACTAACATTGTAGCCTCAGAGATAAGAACTTCAGTAATGACAAATGCCGTCCATATTTGTATAACTTGGGTCAGAGGTCACACTGGGATAGTTGGGAAAATTTGTTCAAATCAATTTTACAGGGACTTATACCTGAAAGCTTGATTTGTCCTATGTGGTTGTCGCATTTTTGCACATTTACATTGAAAATTTGCTGCATTTTTAGAAGCCGAGTAGCAAAATGCGACCATGGCTTAAACCCTGTGTTGGAGGGTGTAGAAGAAGAAGAACATTGTTAGCTGCCAAATATTGCTGCATTTTTGAGACAGTGCGAGTTCCACTTCTTTTCACCACATATTCTGTTGACTGGAGAGAAGAAATTCCCAATGTGTAATGTCTTAATGTCAAAGCGAAACCATCAGTATATATATTTTTTACACACCTGTCCTCCACCTTCTGGGTTCTTCCATGGCAATGATTGCAGCTTTGTGTCTGGATCATAGTTTGTCAGTATCAGATCTTGACGCACAGTTTCCAATCAAGTGACAGGAGGCTAGCAAAAAACTTTGAATCAGTCGCCATGTGTTCAAAAGGTTCATGGCAGACTCAGCTATCACATACAATACGTTGATGGTTTGGCAACAGTCTTCATGAATGATTTGTCGAAATTTTCCTACATTTCGATGGAATGTGCCAGTGCACAGTTGCTCTGAGTGTTCCCCATCTTCAGATGGTGTGGTGTCCCTAACCTTATCATTCGAAGCATTGCGAGTGTTTTGGGCGCTGATTTTTTAAGCGTAATATAAAACTTTATGCATACATATTGCTTGTTTTTATCACCCATCATGGGATCGCAGAACAATCCTGACACTTGATCACAAAAGTGAGTATGACATGGCTCCATTTTTAAAACAGAATAGTGCTGTTTGACAGACTGACTCTCAAATGACGTCAGTCAGCAGGCCTGCACACCTCTTGAAGTCGCCTCTATGCTTCATGTGTTCAAATCAGCCGATGGAAATTAATTTTCAAGTATACATCTTGACTACACAACTTTTAACACTGTATCACTTCGGAATATGTATGATAAGAAATTTTAATGTACCTTGTTAACATGTTTCGACCTATTTTCGGTCATCCCATAATTTTCAAGAGTGATAAAAATCTTTGGCATGACTTCCTGCAGAAGTAAAGTAAAATAGAAAGTCCTGCACGAATGTAGTACACTTGCCCCTCTCTTCATATATAAGTGAGAGGTTTCAGGCAACTTTGCCAATGGTCGTTTCTTACTCAAGGTTTTAAGTACATTATTCTTCTTTAATATCCTTAAGGTAGAAAACTGTTGGCTATCTTTAGTGAATAGACGTTCATGCTAGAAGAATCTGTAAATGGAAGAACAATTTCATTGAAAAGTATCTGTGGAAGAGCATTGGCTGCCACTTTTACTTTAAAGTTAATCATGGCAAGAATCAAGAAGTAAGGGGAAAATTTGGAGGTAAAATCGGCACTTTTTTTTCCACACAGGGCCACGGTAGAAGCAGCTTAAGTCTTAAGTCTTAAGGCTCACCACTCTGAAGTAACTGTTAGCATGTCTGACTGTGAAACAGGCTCGGTTGGGGTTTTGACGTGATATTTGATAATTTGGTCTATTGATAGGATGTAGACTAGAGAAGTTGGCATAATGAAATTGGGTAGGAGTTTGAAGTATTTGTACGATAGGAAGTTGTGATAGATTTAATTCATTTATGTTTCAATGTGTTGGGCATATTCTCCACTACGCGACTAGGTGTGCTGGATGGGAGAGGGGAGTGAAGGGCACACGAATTTTCGGATGCACAGTCAACTTGGAGAAGATGGTGTGATTACATGCGTTGTTCAATTTAGATGCGATAAATGGCATATATTTCCTAAATAAACCTATTTTATAGGACGAATAGTGATATTTAATTAGAAGTGCCAGTGTGAGTGTTCTGAGTATGTAAGCAAATTGTAGCGGAAAATTAGTATAACATCACATTGCAGTGGCCGGTCCATCCAAGTCGAGAGAACATGCTCAAACCGATAAAGCGGATAAGAAACCCAGAAAAAGTCAGACTGAGTGAGACTGACAGCCAAGTGCATGGAGGCTGCCCACATAGCCAAATGGTGGTCTTGCAGTGAATCTAAAATATTTAATTTAAAGTTATTTATCTCGAACACTAATAACCATATAGGCCTAATAAACGTGTATTTTGAGAAAGTAGCTGTTGTTTGACGTTGTCACACCAAAAGATCCGCGACACACCTCGTTTTTCCTTAACCTATTGAAACAGAATTGCTGGGTAATTTGTGGCATTGGAACTCAACTCGTCATTTCTTCACATGCCATTTCATTACTACCATAGTGCAGGTTAAGTTCACGGCAACAAATATCATTCACAGAATAGAAGTGGTGTGCGAGCCTTCGGGCCCTTCCTCTGTAAAAACAAAAAATCATAAGGTCATGGATAAGCAGAGACTTATGTCTTAAAATCACTTCTTCTGTAGTTTGTGAGAAAACAAATTTTCATGGAAGAAAAGTATTTCAAAAACTTCTGTTTCAACTACACAGCATTTTCATTCTGTACAACTTGGAGGCCTAATTCATATAATTGTAATTGTAGTAGTTACCACGCTTGCCTCTGGATCCAAAGTGTGCAGGTTCAATTCCAGCTGAGGTTGACGAATTTTTAGGTGAAAGGCTTCCATCACGTGAGAAAGTAAAACATTTAATCCATGTAGTAAGTTTGTTGTATGTAAAATATGTTTTGTTAATGAATAAACATGAATAGCGTTATGTGGAAATTGTACAAGACGCATGATTTGAAAATTGAAGCAATTTGGTTACGGTGGATGCACATTCTCTTAAATACGCCAGAACAATCAAAAACTGAATTTTTGAGCAAGTGGTTGTACTGTGTAATGCTATGAATGCCTTACAAACGTGTCAGAACTGATTGGTTGTTGAAAATGAGTTTTACTTTGCCATCTGAATTATCGCTACCACAGAAGAATAATCATTCTTACATGGGCAGCTCCTCCATCATCTGCACAGCATATTACAGAAAGTACTTCAAAACTGTCGTATAAATGAGATCTAGCTTCATATTTCTCATGACTGTATGATTTGAAAATCTCTTTTTATTGCGATTTCTTTTATTTTTAATGTAGTGAAAATAAAGCATCTTTTTACTTTAAAATAACAAAATCTTCTGTTGAATTCACAAATAAAAAATTTACTTATAGACGATTTTCAATTCCAATGTGGATTTAAAAAATACTGTTGTTCAAATTTGTTTTGAAAATGTATTTGAGAACCTTGATAGATCTGTGACCAACATATAGCATAACAGATCCTTCGTTTACACATAATGTTCTCTGAATAATTGTTAGCATTTTTAATAAAGAACTGTCCAAATAAAAGCAATAAATTGTTCTTATCCATTTCTTCCAACACCAAACAAGATGAGATATGTTACAGACAGAAACAAAACAAGTATTTCACTAATGGCACAGCTATGATGAATAGTTTGAACAAGTGTTTGTGCACCTAGCATGCTAACTACTGCCTAGCAGTTCATTTATGCAAAATGGGAATTCGTAACACTGAAGGGTGCACATTGTGTGGGAAGCAAGATCGAAACGTCTACTGAAATGTGTTACGCTGGCAGGAGATTGCACAGAAGATGGACTTTATTGGGGGTTAAGTCACAAACTTGGTCAATGATTCCTAAATTTGAGGTATTGTAGAAGAATATTTCAAATTTAAAATTATATTAAGGAAAAGTTCTACCATGAACATACATGGAATAATCTGGCATGCTACCATATATTAAGTTCCTAAAATTTCACGACAAAGAATATAAGAGGGTTAGCACTTATGCGACAGTCATTTGTTCTGACTTAGCAGCCAAGAATATATCTTGTTTCTTAATGATTCATCGCAAATGTCAGGACTGCAGTAGCTAAGGGTGGAGTTTCTCCAACATATATACCCACTGGACACATATTTGTAATATCTTCATTTCACGTGTTTGTGTGGCTTTGCTTTTGTTTCATGCAACTGATTATACTACTGCCTTTAAATTTGCGATACGACCAGATTTAACAATGAGAGAAGATATTAATATTGAGTAACTGCTGTCCGACTGAGTGGTTATGTTGCAGCTCGATTCTGCTGGTCTCTCTGTGAAGGCCAATGGCTGGGGTGTTAGACTCTTTCCTGAAAATATTTGATGTTCGAATTTGGAAGTCTATGTAATATTATGCAACTGTTTAAAATAATTTAAAAAAAAAAGGGCTCCGTAAAGTAATTGTGACGTGACATACCACTCAGTTGGACAGTAGTTAGTGTTCACTTGTTCTTTTTTGGAAAAATATATTTTTCACTTTGTTCTGTTTTACAGTTCTGCGATTTTAATCTTTCTTCTTCTTCTTCTTCTTAAAATGCGACCTAAAATTGTCTAAAAGCACTTATGCCTATTAATTTGGTCCATTGCACGTCTGATTCGCTGGAAATTAAAGAAACAATCCTGTGTCAACTGGTACACTTGCATAGGTTGGATGGTTTATCCCCCTTTAGATCTTCAGAAGTGAAGGAATGTATTTATACTTCGCATTACAGCTGGATATGTGACAATAATAGTAATAAAAGAGATTTACTGCAGGAAACCTCTCTCATGGCTGGTGCTTCTCAGTTTAGCATCGTGTGTGCAGTCTTTCAGCAAATGGAGCTCCACAAAAAGCATCAGACTCTCTGTATGTGTCTGGGAATACATACAAGGTGAATTTTATTATCAGGGCGTTTCTGCACTCTTGAACAATGATTTTAGGTGCTCTCAAAGCAGACAGGCTGTACAACCATTATGTTGAGTATTATGACAGTAAGTATGTCTCGATGAATGACAAAATATCTCACGTAGTTTGTTATCCATTTCATTTTCTAGATATATAGATTACATATAAATTACTTCTATTTGTTATTCTTATGCATGCTGTGAACAGGTGACTGGCAAAGCAATTAAGTATCTTAAGTTTATTGGCTCTCCATCCAGCCTTGGCCTCTGGCAGTGTTTGCTTCCATCCGTGTCTATTTTATGCAGCCATGTTGACACTGGTGCAAGGTGGTGACATCTTCCTTTATTCCATCTTCCCATTTATTTCTTGATCTTTCATCTCTTCACATTCTGAAGAATTTGCTTTGAGGACTTTCTTTAGTATTTGATTAAGATAAGTCATCGTACATGTCCTGCCCGTTCAAGTATTATATGTTTTATGTAAGTGAGGATATTGAATTCGTTATACAAGTCATATAATTCGTCATTAAATCTTACCTTTCACTGTCCATTGATCAATTCTCAAGAGAGAGGGAAAACTGAGATGCTGTGGTAACCAGTAATGTGATCTGTTGCTTTCAACTGTCTTAATACTCAATAATATTGTAGACATACATATTTGTATATTGCTATTTCAGAGTTGTATTAAAATTGCATATAACCGATGAAATAGAATTGATATGTTCTCACAGATAAAGCCATGCATACATATAGGCCTCTGATTCAGCTTGTATGTGTCATAAATCTCTGGCTTTACATGATAAGTATTCCTGTTACCCTTGAAAGCCCATAGCTGTCAGCTGGTTTACATTATGTTTCATTATTATTTTGTGTGTGGAAGGGAATAACAGAGTAACAGTTAAAGACATGTTTATATGTGTGCACATTTTTAAGTTTTATAAATCTTGTTTCTTTAATAACATTTACAGATACTGTATATTATAGTTTATATGAAATACAATAATCAAAGTTTCTAATTAATTCTAATTTCTGTTATAATAGGAAAATTCTGCATGAGGCTGGAATAGTTTCTAGCACAGAGGCTACAAAAGTTACGAAACCACAAGCAAGACTGTCATTTGATAAATCTTCCAAGAAAATTCAACATGTCGTGGAAGTGGAAGTGTCTGACAAAACTGACAGCTTATTGTCACGTGCTAAGAAAAGAAGACGAAAATCTAGGAAAGGTTTAAATTTCGGTTCTTATGCAGGCAAGAAGAATGAACCTAAAGATTATTCCTCAGAAAAAAATACAGCACATAAGACAGAGAAAGAAAGGATAGAGGCTGAAGAATTTGTTGCAGAAGATGTATATGAAAAAAACAACATATTTAGTCCACAGAAAAAGGAAGATAAAGTGAGGAACAAATCTCTTATTTCTAAGGATTTTTGTGTCTCACCAGCTCAGATAGTCGACCTTGAAGAGACAAAGACTAAACCATGTATTGATACATGTGATAGAGATGAACAAGAGAATAACTTTTCTGTGGGCAAAGATTGTGATTTTGCTCTAAAGAAACTGGTTAAAAGGCGCAGAAAAAAAAGCAGTGCCATAGTGAATAAATTTGATAGGTCTAATGATATTACGACTAAGAATTGTGAATATGATAGTCAAGGAAATGAAGAGAGAGTGCTTGACATAAGTGAGTATTCATATCATTGGTTTAGTGACCGTGACTTGAATGACGAACAGAATCAGAGTGGTAAAAGGAAACGGAAGTGTAATAACAACCCCAGCGGTAAGAAAAATGTGAAAGATGAGCAGAGCAAAGAAGTTCCAGAGAAGGCACTTGTGACCATTGAGATGGACCCTGCTAGCAATTACATCAGAACACCAGCGTTGTTGCAGAACGCAAATAATGACAAGGAAGACACTATGGAGAAAGAAATGAGGGAGTTCTATAGGTCCCTAGAAACTGTTGAAATATCCACCACACCTGAAACTGTTACCAGCACCAGTATGAAAGAAAATAAGACTTCGAGCCTGTCTAGGACTGATGAAACGAAAAGCAGCACTTCTAGTCATTCAGAACTGGATACTTCACTTCAGACAGACAAAAGTTATTGTACGTCTGATATAGATATCGAAGTGTCTAGTGTTTACAGTTCGGAAGTAGAGACCTGCAGCGGTGGTTTTAAAATTGAGAAGATACGTGACAAGACCTCTTCTATTGTGGTCCACAAATTACCACATAGGGAACAGTTTCTGTTGTTAATGAAACATCCGAACACTATGTTCTTTAAAGGCAAACTAACCATTTCCGTGTTGATGGGTGCTGTAGAAATTTTAGGCTGTGTGATGAGCAAGGAGGCCAACAGTAAACAAACCGTGTACTCCCCCAGGGGATCCAGCATGCTGAGTATAGAGACTTGCCTGTCTTCTCCTCCAAACTCGCTTGATTATGAAGCCATGAATGAGACTTTGGTGCAGTTTGGCATAGAACTTTCCAAAGATATAATAGCAGATGTAGAAGAGCGAGATTGTGTAGTGTTGTTAGAAGTGCCGCCAGTTAGTCCTCTGGAAAACTTCTTGAAAACTTTGCCATCAGATATGCAACTTTTCAAGTTTTCTCACAGGGGAGAAAGATATACCAGGAATAGGGATTCTAATCCCTTGTACGAAGTAGAAGAAGGGCTGGATTGTCTTCTCAAATTGTCGAATACAGCCAGGCGCTTGAAGAGGTACCAGAAAGGATTGGAGTGGTATCCAGTATCATATGCTATTTCTAGAGGTAAGAGAAAGTTCTAAGTTTATGTAGCGTAATTGTGCAGGTTTGTATTTCTTAATGTTATGGGATTCAGTTGGGAGATTCCAGAAGGAGTGGAAACCAATGTGCAGTATGGTGGATTTGTTGTCTGGTCATAACCTCCAGTCTCCAGGTATTTCCCTGGAACAGGAAGTGACTAAAGTATTGTTCTGATCACACAGAAAACTGGGATGAATATTACAGCTGTTAAGGTGCGTCTACACGGTTCAACTTTCCATGCTATTAAGCATGCATTCTAGGGAGAATTTTGAAAGAATCAAGTTGAAAACTGAAGTTTAATTAAGATGCATGCATAGTGTCGTGTTGAATGTCATCTTCACTATGTATATATATTAATAAATATTAAATATCAGTCTAATACTTAGGCCTATTTGATTTTCAAAATGAGATATGAAAAGACTTCTTTATTAATATAGCTAGTTCTTGAGCATGATCAGTTCTTTTTTATCGTGGAATCAAGAACCATATTAATAATTATGTTTTAAACATCATTTTTCTTTGAATTCCGATTACGTTTTGAAAGTTTCAAAGTTGGACGAAATGGAAGTTAAAAATAACGAAATTTCCATGTACTGAAGAATCATCTTCCTTCCGTTATAATATATTCTACACAGAGATCTGCCACTTTTTCTCCAGAAGAAAAGCACTGAGCACGAGAGAAATTACGATAATATTTCATATGTGTACACTGGATGCATATTAATAACCTCATTGCAATGAATTCAATACGATATTGTTATTTAATGACGTTTGTTTCAAATATAGAAAATTAAACAAATAGGCTAGATCTACCTCAAATTACCATTATGATATCCTTAACGAGTGTCTGTAATTCTTTCATAGTAGAGCCTATATTTATATAAAACTTTTTGGCTGTGTTATTTTTGTACCATGCACATTGTGTTTAATACATAATAGTTGGGGTTTAGACCTAGGCTACAGCAATTTTTTTCCATGTAGGCCTAATCATTATTTACCAGTACTATGATATTTTTAAGGAATGTCTGTAATTCTTTCATGGTTAGAGGCTATATTTATACTTTTACTTCAATTCTAGAAGTGTTCAAGGAAATAAAACAATTGTCAGTTTGCAAATTAAGCTTTCAGGAATAACTCCCTGTAAAGTTAATTTGAATAATTTCGAGGGAAAAATTGTTCCGGGGCCGGTTATCGAACCCGGGACCTTTGGTTAAACGTACCAGCGCTCTCCCACTGAGCTACCCGGGAACTCTACCCGACACCGATCCAATTTTTCCCTCTATATCCACAGACCTCAAAGCAGGCTGACAACAGTCAAGCAACCAACATTTGAGTGCACACTAACTCTGTGTGACTTTAAATTGTGGTTTTTCTGTTACGGTGTTGGGTAGAGTTCCCGGGTAGCTCAGTGGGAGAGCGTTGGTACGTTTAACCAAAGGTCCTGGGTTCGATACCCGGCCCCGGAATAATTTTTCCCTCGAAATTATTCAAATTGTCAGTTTGTTCATGGGTACCTAGAACAATAAACTGCTTGCTACGTGGTAATATTGAACGAAAAATGCACAAAATACCCATCAGCGATGTGTAGCTTTCAATTCCCGCATACTTATCATTTTTAATCCAAAAAGGCATGCTCAATTGAATGCATTTTGAGAGCATACATTACTTGAATGCATAAAAGTTGAACCATGTAGATCAGGGGTCGGCAACCTTTTTGTATGAGTGGGCCACAATAATAAGTAAAGGCAACCTGGGTCGGACATGATTTACAATTAAATGAATGATAAATATTATTAAAATATCTAGACAGCATTATGCTCTTCATTAGTTAATTATTACACATCAAGAAGTTGAAAAAATAATATAACTAAACAAAATAGCAACTAAAATTATTTAAATTAGCCTTTGTAACTTTGGTAGACTCGTAAATTCAAAGTCTTAAAACAATATGAGCTTCAATTGTACAAATGAAAATCTGACATTACAATTTATGCCTTATCTTTAATGAGAAGATTGCGGCTGAATTTTATATATACAAATAAATTGATATCTGTTTCGAAGTTGGTGACTGGTAAACGTAAACAGTGATTTAAATGGTCATCAGTTATTCTTGAGCGAAATTTTGATTTTACATATTTCATCCTTAAAACGTCTGCTCACATATATAAGTGCTTCTGAAAACTGTCAACATTTTTAGCTGGAAGTTTTTTTTATGTTAGGAGCTGTGTAACTGTATGTATGTATGTTGTTTTCTAATGCCAGGCATTTGATAATAAAGTCATTTGACCTCTTGCACTCCAATATTTTTTCAAAGATATTTTCATGGCCAGCCACTGAAGCACAGATTTTGAGGTGTTCTGAATCCATTTCTTGATTTGAGTTGCACAATGGACAGTTAGGAGACTGATATATTCCAATTCTATGCAGATGCTTGGTCAAACAGTTATGGCCTGTTGCCAATCTAAATGCAGCTACAGACGATTTTCGTGGTAAATCGGGAATCAACTGTGGATTATGATGCAGAGTTCCATTTTTTCCCTTGGTATGTATGTATGTATTTAATTACACTGCAAATGGGTATATACCCGGTGGCAGTGGTAACTAATTACACTCAATAATGGCAATTAATAATAAACACAACTAATAAAATAAACAATAATTAATAATAATGATAAATAATAATAATAATAACAAGGAGCATCCTAAATTAAATGAAGCATGATCACTTAAAGTAACATTTAAAGTAAATCTAATTTGTATCTTAACCCTAAGTTCGAACTAAGACCCACGAGTGTGACAGGTTTGTACCTGCACAAGTACCTTTCGGCACTACACTTATTTCGCTGTCAACTCACTCACTGCACTGATTCTATCCTGATTTCACTAACATTTCAAAACCATTTCACTGTTCAAATACTTTGCACAGCCACTTCACTGACACCATCACACTTCACTTACACAATAAACTTCACTGACACAACACACTTCCTCACTGATAGAACACTTCAAATAACAAGATATCAATTACACCCTTTAAATAGTTACTACTGTCTATTAGTAAAGTCCTTAAGCCTATTTTAAATACATTTTTGGTTATTGGTAAAGCCTTTAATAAGTCTGCAGGTAAAGCATTCCAGTCTCTTGATAGTACGATTGAGAAAAGAAAACTTTCCAGTGTCCATCCTCTGTCTTCTTTCCCTCAATTTATATGAGTGGTCATTCCTTGAAGAGTAATTTGGCGGCTGCAACCTATTTTTTATTTCTCTCCAGGCAGACTCACCTCTGTATGTTTTGAACAGTGCGCATAATCGAATTCGCGTTCTCCGGTCCGTGAGTGTGTCCCATTTTAATGGTGAATTATTACGACAACACTTGAGAGCCCGTTTTTGAATCTTTTCCAGTGTCTTAATATGTTCTAATCTGTAAGGATCCCAACATGCAGCACCATATTCCATTACTGGACGAACTAGTGATTTATATGCAATCTCTTTGGATTTATCAGAGCCTTTTCTTAGTACCCTCACCACAAAGTGTAACGCTCTCCATGCTTTTCCCGCTGTGTCAGTAACGTGTTCCCCCCCCAGCCGAGATCACTGCTAAATTTTATTCCTAGGTTTACATTTGTAAAATTTGATAATATCTTTGAAAAATATTGGAGTACAAGAGGTCAAATGACTTTATTGTCAAACGCCTGGCATTAGAAAAAAACAACAACATTTGTAAATTGTAGCTTGTTATTTGAATGAAATATATCTTTCAGTTCGTAATTAGTCTCCATGTCATTGAGTTCAAGTTGGAACATTTCAGATACTATCTCTGTTTCAATGGCGAAAGGGTTCTGAAATGAGCGAATATCCTTGGGAAAATGTATAAAAATCTTGAAATCGTGCATGAAATTCTCTTCTGCAACAACTCTAAACATTTCGCAAAATGTTGGGAAATAGAAAAAATTTTCTTCATTCAACTGTTTGGCAAAGAATTGGAGTTTTAGTTCGAATGATTTTTACATCTGAAAACATGTCAATTTTAATGCAGTATATAAGAGAGAGGGAGTGTGCCTCTCCTACTAATCAATTGTTGTAGAAGCTGTTAAGTTTCCAAAAATAATAACTTATTTCCAGATTGAAAGAAAATGTAGTTACATTTTTTTAATCTATTATTTTATTTATATAGTTTTTGTCTTTCCCCAGTGGGCTCAATAGAAGTACATTGTGGGCCTAGGTTGCCCACCCCTGGTGTAGGTGCACCTTTACAGTGAGGAGTATATAGCTTAAAAATAGGTAGCAGATGTTTTCCTGGGAACAGGAAGCGGCTAAAGCATTGTTCTGATCACATCACTTTCTAACCCACTTGGGTTCAGAAAACTGGGATGAATGTTACATCTGTTACAGTGAGGAGTATGTAGCTTAAAAATGTGTAGTGCCTTTTCAGAATCTCCTATGAAAGAAGAAAGTCACTCACTGCTAGTGCTCCAGTGCTATTTTCATGGTCTTGAAGAGGACCATTTGTTTAATCTTTAGAAATGTTCTAATTTTTGTAAACATACTTGTATATGGTGATGTTGTTTTGTTTATGTGTAGGCCCAGTGTGCACTGTAATGTGTGGTGGAAAAGGAGTGGGGAAGTCAACTTTCCTGCGATTTCTGGTGAACCAGTGTCTTCCACATTTTGGAGAAGTGTTGTGCCTGGACTTCGATCCAGGACAGCCTGAATTCAATGTTCCAGGTTGCGTCTCTGCTGTCGTACTTAAAGAACCACTGTTGGGACCAAATTTCACTCATCTTGTTATACCTGAGAGGTAAATATCTTTCTATACATCATTGGTCGTCAGCACTCACTGAAATGGTTAGAGTGCACGGAGGGTAAGGAACTCCACTCCGTCATGCACAAGCATACCCGCCAGCAGCAACGATTGCATGCTAGGGCTGTGTCTTGTCCGCGGGTAAGAGATGCTAGCTCGAGCGTGCAGTGTTTTGATGACCACTGCTCTCCATCATGGTGTTGGTATAATGGTGTTTCAGTGCGAACGACTATGGTCTGATGATGTCAGATCTGAAGGACTCCGTAGCACTAGCATTGTCTTTCCGTATACTATGTGTATGTTCTTGAATACATGTGTTGTGTTTCTTTGTTTATTTCTGATTTAGTGTGTATTACTCCTTAAAGTAACTCCTCCTTCACCTCTCTCTCCCTCTCTCTCTCTCTCTCTCTCTCTTATCCCTTCTTTCATTTTTATGACCTATCTTAGGACTTTACATTTTGGTGAGAGAAGAGTGTCTTTACAACAGCCATCATTTGAATGGAGAGAAACATTAAGAAAAAAGTAAGACACGAGCTTCAGTGTGACCAAAGATCTTTGATGTTTGAAGCATTTTTGTAAAACTTGGGGAAAGGATACTCGTCTGCAATATTACAAATATGTTATTAAAATCAGCAGACCCCGACATATGAATGCAGATGAAACAGATATTTTGATGTATGAACAGACACTGAAGTGAGTTGAACTAGTGGTTTTGTGTAAAATTATGTAATTCACTTTGCCTCTTCAGAGTCAAATAAAGTATTACTTCTCCTATGACTGGTGCCATAGTCTGAAAAATCCTCACACATGTTTTAGTGTTTTCTGGAATTTGATTTTCAAAATTCACAGTGTCCGTAAAAATGAACGAAATTTCTGGGTAACAATGGCCTCATATTTGTTGCTTTTTAGGTAGGGTACATGTACAGATTGTCGATGATAATTACTCCTCCGGAAGCCATAGTATAGAAACTACATTTGTTTCATTTTCTCTAAAGCTTGTCAGGTTTTGCAACTTGCCTGCATTTTCATTTTGTGGCGAAATTTAATATATGTCAAAATAGTATTAATTTTCCAGTTTTTTTTTTTTTTTTTCCATTGAGCAATTTTTGCAGTTGTTTATTGTCTTTATGTTCAAAACGTTTTTTTTTGTAACTATAATTTAATTCCCTACTGATTACAGTGTAATTTTCAAGGTTGTCCATGTAGTTCCCACATGCTACCTCCCTACCGTCATGTGAAACAAACCACAGTCCTTTATAATGCAAGCATAATCTTATATCACATGATTGTGACTTGCTAGGTACGCTTTGATATCAAGTGTATGCTGTTGGCATTTACTGTTGCATGTATAATGCGTGTCTAATACACATGAGTTTATCAGTAAATGATCTTAATCACTGTACTTTTCAGATGTTCACAAGATTTATTAATTGTAAAGTAAGACAAATAGAATGAATTATTCCAGGCATAGATTAGTACATACATTTTATGCTGCAGTGCAGTGGGCTGCAAGTGTTTGACATGACAGCTCGCATCTCTTACGCAAGTCAAGCAGTTTCACAACAACATTTAAATATTTTCTGTGTCAAGCATTTGTCTGTATGCGTTTTCTCCTCGCATTGTTTTTCAGAGTAGTCAATGTCGGGGAGGTGAACATCAGTCAGTGCCCTCTGCAGTATGTCAAAAGTGTGCAGCATATAATCTCCTTCTGCAACTCCAGACCAGAACTGATGAGGTTGCCTTGCATTGTTAATACAATGGGTTTTAATAAAGGTTTGTGTTTATAGTTCCCTTTGAGAATAGATTCATTAATTAGTTATATACTGCATTAATTATCCACATATGTATATTACATGAACTTTGTTGTTGTTTTCTGATCAGTACCATCACCACCTGTAAGAGTCAGAAATTTGCTTTCACTACCTCTTCAACTTGCTTCCTTTCCTCTCTATTGGACAGTTTCATCAGCTATTGTTAAAGTTTAATGTGTTGAAGTCATTTTAACAAATGATTTAACGATAAATGTTTCATCAACTTCTGTTAAAATTAACAAGTGTTAGATTTCTTGTTACTTTAATATTTCATTTTCATTCTGTTAAAGGTTTGAGTTGTTACATTTTCGATATAGCAGCAAAACATTTTTTCAGCATAGTTGCTCTATCAAGAACGTCTAAGTAATGAAGAATGTAAAACAATTGTGCTAAGAACAAATTATTATGTTTGTCCAAAAACAAATGTATTAATAGATACAGACTATCAAAAACTGTTGTAACAAAGGTGCTGAAGCAAGGCTACAGAATGCCAGAAACAGATGTTATAAATTCCCAAGATATAAAGTACTGAGAGTAAACTTCTTAATGTTCTATGATTTTATTGCTTTTTTTTCAATTTGAATTTTATTATTTAATAATTTTCAACAAAGGAAACTTGTAGCATGTTGTTATGTTTGAAGGCCTCTATTAATATATGTATTATACTGGTAAGTACATTGAAGTCAATCATTTTACATTTCTTTTACAAAGAAGAAAGAAGCATTTTTGTACTTATTACAATATTTAAACCTTTCACATTACAAAAAAACTAAAAAAAACTTCTATAGCATTTGTTCAGTATTTCTGGAATGACACCGAAAACAATTTCCTGTAAATCAAATGTAAAATGCAAATCTATTGTTCACTTTTTGTATTGCATTTGGCAACGAAATTCATAGTTTTAATGGGTGTACCATTTTAATAATTTAAAATGCACTTGAAAATAGGTAAATCTTGATTTGTCCTACTTGAATGGTGAAATCAATAGCATATTCTTCTAAAAAGGAAATAAAATAAAATAAACAAACCCATTTATAAAGAATTAATTGCGATCTTAGGTGTTCCAAAGCTGCATTAGGATTTCTTAAGTTTTACCTTCCAAATTGTAATGTCAATCTTAAATAGAAATTGAAATTCAGAGATAGATAGAGGAACAGAATGTGACATGCGAACTGTAACAAATGCTGGAGACACTTGCTCTGTTAGTGCTGCATTGCGATTTTAGGAGCAAAAACTTGCAAAATCTGCTGTAGAGCCCTTCAGATGCTTCTGGAGGCCTACGGACTGAACTCTGACCCTGTCTCATTTTGAAAAGGGCCAAACATCACTGGAGGGCATCAAGAAGTTCAAACTCTGATGCTAAATGCTTAAGTCGGGATGCTACGAAAGGTATAGTTCAGTACATAATAATAATAATGGTGCATGACAACTGTAAATGGAATCGCTACTAAATTGAAATGGTCTTTCCAGCTACTTTTTAACCACATAAACGCACTAGAACTTCGAAACAAGCGCTCTACAGAATATTAGTGCTACATATGTCAGAAAATATAATTAGATAATAATAGTGAACTAGTATGTAGAATATATATTATAGTAACATAATAGTAAACATGATACACTTTAACTGTATATTATACTCTATATACAATATATGCAATTAATTCATATAACAAAATCAGTTCCGTCAGGCACGGCTCCTTAAGGTTGTAGCAAGTTTGCGCTACACCTAAAAAAATTTAAAAGTTAAATTATTGTCGTCTATAAGTACACGATTGGTACGATCAGCTGTAGTAAGTTTCTCATCCAACTAGAATCGTTTGTAGCAGCCTCTTCGTTGACTTGCCACAGTGAACGACCGTGCTTCTTATGGGGACTGTCTTGATCTTGGGTATCTCTGCAGCGCGGGGGATGAGAGGGGTGTTGTCCAGCGTGGATTTAAGTTGTTGATAAACGAACAGGGAGGTAGTAAACGAGCTTTGAAAAATGGAAACAGATGGAGAGCTACTGATGAGTGACGGTGAATGAGTTAAGAGAGGTAGAGCATGCTCCGCGGTTGCAGCTTCTGTTTTATTAATGTTTTTGCTTTCCATGTCCGCTGCAGTTACTTGAGTTGAGTTGGTTGAGCGCACGTGGTGGCGGATACGGAAGTTTCAGTGGTTATGTGGCTGTGCGAAAGAAGAAAATCTTTGTTCTCATTTTCCTGTGTTTTGTTCGTATACAAAGCATCTCCAGGATCGCTCTAAAACACGAAAACTCGACAGAGTTAATAGGTGAGGTTTTGAAAATTTTTACGACTGTGGCATGGTAGGCTTAATATTTTGTAGTAAGAAAGTAAATGACCAAAATTTTGGAGCTCCAGCCGCCACTGAGTTCTGTTACAGTGAATAAAACATGTATTCTGAGATTATGAAATTCATATCTTCTACCATAATTGTCAGTAAAAAAATTTGTTTAAGCTAAGAAAATGTTCTTCCTACATCAGCTTGTTTTGCTATTAGATCTATGCAAAAAATAGTAAATATCAATACTTTAAAAACAATATACTTTGCATACTTCCACTCAGTAATGAGTTTTGGAATAATATTCTGAGGAAATTTCACAGATAGTAACAGTATATTCTTACTACAAAAAAAGAGTAATTAGAATAATAGTAGGTGCCAAATCTAGGGAATTGTGTAGGACTATTTAAAAAAAACTACAAATAATGCCCATGGCTTGTCAGTATATCTTTTCATTAATAATCTTCCTCGTATGTAATCGTGAAAAGTTCGTAACTAATTCAACAGTTCATAGCATAATACACGTCAAAAAAATTATTTTCATACTCCATCAACAAGTCTATCGTGCTATCAAAAAGGAGTGTATTATATGGCAGTAAAAATGTTCAATAATCTCCCTATGGATATAAAAAATGAAACTCAAAACTTAAGATTACTTAGGGCCAAATTAAAGAAGTACCTAATTTCTCACGCCTTCTATTCTGTAGGTGAATTCATGACATTCAACAACGCTTCATGAAATTGATACTAAAACTTTGTGTTGTACTATTTATTGTAAACCCCTTCTGTGTATATATTTCAACTAGACTATGATTATAAATTAAGACTTTATAGTAGTATTAAGTTTTTTTACTTTTGCCATATTCTAGCTGTGAAGCAATGTACGAATACCATGGAATGTTAATAAATACAATACAATACATATGACATTACAGGGACACAATTATAATAACAAAAATCAATATACAAATTAACAATATTTATATTTTACACAATACATACAGATAATTCATTTATCAAAACCTATACATGTTGCATTGAATGAAAACATACATTCTGAGGTTATAAAATGCAACTCTTTTACAAACGTCACATAAAATTTGTTTAAACTGAGAGAATGTTCTTTCTACGTCACATGACATTACAGCATATTTATAATACATTGCATACTGAATATACTACAGTGGACTTCATGCTGGATACATTAAGAAGATTGATTGATAATACATTGCATCACAGCACAGATCATTATTTCACATAAATCACAGTATATTTCCATTTCTTATGATGAAATAGTCCTTCCGAAATTCAAATATAATCAACTGTAACATAGATCTTGCTGGAGATATTCTTTTGAAAGAAAGAAAATAAAAAAGAAATAAATATTGTATATTTTACAAATGAAGTTAAATTAATAATAGGCTCTAGCGACATTGGAATGGGACAAACTTGTGTTCAGAAACAAGCCCACTTAGGAAATTGTTTAAAAAATACAGATCAAAATTAAACACAATATGTCATAGATTGATAAATTAAAATAATATTAACACAAAAGTCTGAATGAAAATTCAACTTATTATTAGAACAGGATCACAATGTAGTCGTAACTTGGTATTGTACTTAAACATCATTACGATGGAGCGTCTGTGTTCATAGTCTGTGCGTACCTGTTTGAATTCCTACTCTGCTTATGTATCCACGTGATGTACCAGAAGGAACTACTCGATCCGCTGTACGTTTGGGAACACAAATGCGCTGGCTGGTGATAAGTTGATAACACAGTCAGCCTCAACCTTTTTTGTTGTTGCTGATCTCTCCCGAATGCTAGATGAGAAACAATTTCTTTCCGATTTTTTATGCCACACCTCTCTACTTTCGTCTTTACTCTCTGAAGGAGGGTTACTGACGCACTCAAAGGGCGGGGAGGGGAGGAAGGGATGAAGAAAGAAGAAACCTTGATGTGTCTGAATCTTATTGTGTCTGATCTTTGAAACATTTATTTTTAAACAGGCCTGTATGTGAATAGGCTTTTTAGAACATATTTTTTTTTTAAGCTGGAAGTTTCGAAAGTGTAGAAGTTCTGTAACTTCATTCAGAGCAGTGTCTGGTAGCTCCAACCATTCCCATCTCAGTGACGCAGTCTGTACTTCTCAACTCACCATGCTTCACTTATACAGCTTTATGGCTGATGTTGAGGTCTGTCATGTGGTAGGAACAATTCCTGACTTATGATGGGCCTTAGACCTTTTCATTTTTCATTAATTTGTATGTTACCAGGACAAAAGTTTTTTCTTTTGCAAAATCCAACCATTTTTCATGTCTTAGAAATTACATCCATTTGGAAACATATGAAAATCTATGTTCTTTTTTTTTTTTTTTACACTCAGATTTATTTTTTATATTAGAGCCATACATCACAATTTCCACGTAATTTTAAATGTAACTGAATTGACTACACCCCAACTCTGGCTACTAGCAACAGGCATCTATAATGAACACTGAATAAAAAACCCTCATTTCTCGTGTAAAACAACTGAATAGACTATAGTGGACTTTATGTTGTCAGCAAACAGCTGGATACATTAAGAAGATTGATTTGATTTAAATGTAACTGAAAAAAAAAAAATATATATATATATATACAGGATGTTTCTGAGGTGGTATTACAAACTTTCAGGGATGATGGAGAAGGGCACATGTATCAGTTTGAGATGGAACCCTGGTCCAGAAATGACCGAGTCGAAAGTTACAAGCAAAAATAGTTGTGTGGAAATGAAATAATTTTATTCCTCTGTACACCTTATTTATGTGTATTTATCTGTACGTCTTACACATACTGTATTCATCTGACATTGTTTACGTTGTCTATTTACAATATTCCATTCAGTGCGCTGTCTGAGGGATGGGGACAGGAAACTACACTAAAGCAATGCAGATAGCGTAATGTGTAACGGACATGGTCGGTCCTGATATGCACGTCTGTAGACAGCAGTGTATGTGTACAAGTTGCAGTGTCCAGTCGATCAGTCCTAGTGAAATGGAGGAGTACACGAGAGCAGAATAAGCAGATCTGATTTTCGAATACGGATGAGCCAATGGGAACAGTAGACAAGCTCACAGATTATATCGGGACAAGTACCCATGTAGCAGGCATCTGGCCCATACCATCTTTCCACGACTGTTCCAAAGGTTAAGGGAAGGAGGGCACGTGGTGCCAAATTACAATTCCATTTGCACACAACTATTTTTGCTTATAACTTTCGACTTAGTCATTTTCGTACCATGGCTCCTTATCTCAAATTGATACATGTGCCCTTCGCCATTATCCCTGAAAGTTTGAAACACCGCCTCGGAAACACCCTGTATACACACACACACACACTCAACAAATATGTAGAAGTAGCAGCAACACAACTCCATACAGAATGACTATATGCCAGCCATCATATGATCCAATGACATCATTGTTTTGAGAAATATTTGCGAGATTTTTGGGGAAGGGTGTGCATATTCAATTGAAGCACAATTAACTACAGTAGAACCTCGATAATCCGAAAGCACTTCCGAATGTACTTACAATACAGGAAGGCACAGAAAATGAGTAAATACTGAAAACGGAAGCTTCAATGAAGCTCTCTCCTCTACCTGCAGTGGTGTGTAAACAGGATAAGAGGGGCTGTCAAGTAGAACAAGGAAGATAATGATTTCTATTGTAGTAGTGTACAATAAGTTCAGGTAGAGTGACATATATTTGATAATCCGAACTACCTCCAGTCCCAATTAGTTCGGACTATTGAGGTTTTGCAGTCAAGTATATGCCATTAGTTAAAAAAAGAAAAAAGCTAATAATGTTTAGGTACTGTTTTACATGAAAGACTGTGCAAATGTGATTTCTGCTGCAGGACTTGGTGTGGATTTAACAGTGAGCATAATCCGCCTTCTTAGGCCACATCATGTGGTGCAGATTCAGAGTTCCAAAGCCGATCTCAACTTCCCAGACCTGCTGCATCCATCTTTTGTTAATAGTTTTCAAAGCAGGTTCTGCAAGAGGTCAGAACCATTGGATTATGTTCTGCATACTATGAATACCATGGCAGATGATAAGAAGATATCTCCGTGGTACGTGTTTGGATATCATTTCCTCTTCCATCAAAAATGGACTTAAAATTCACAGAATTATATATATATATATATATATATATATATATATATATATATATATATATATATATATATATGTAATAATTTGATCAGCTCAGAGCAATACTACTCATATTGTAACTAGCCAATAGTGGTAATTACGATAGTACTGCCCTGAACTGTCGATTAGTTTCTCTATTGTGATTACCTAGTGCTCTGGCATTGCTATTGTTGCCAACAGCTATTTACAAAAGAATCGCCACAGCTGCCACCACCACCACCACCACCACCATCATCATCATGGTCCAAATTTGTATGACCTAAAATTTAGTATTGCAGGAGAATACTTAAAAAATCAGTGAACATTTTCTTTATCTCGATTCATAGCGACTTTGGTCACTGTTTTTCGGTCAGTGTATGTATGGGTCTCGGACATTTGAGTCACGTTTTTTCGCCCAAAGTTATATTTCGGTCACTAGATATTGGTCAGAATTTTTAGGTCACTCAGCACATTTGGGTCACGATTTTTTGGTCAATCATTTGGGTCACTGAAATCTCATTTCTTCACTCAGAATGAAAGAAAACATATTTTTTACTGCATTTTATTTTTGTGGTATGAATACATAGAATTTTTGTGGCATGAGCACAAGCTATTTGTGGTCGTCTTCACTATCAGTTTCTTCAATGTTTTTGCTTGGATTGAATATCAATGTGTGTGCTACAGCTTTTAGGTAAATATCCATCTGTCTGCCATCTTTATACTCTTCATATCTGCACTACAGCTCCTGGTTGTTAATATAGGCGTACTTCCTGTTCAGGACTTGGCACATTCCTCTGTCCTCATAATATCTTGTTCATTGTCATGTTTCCTGTCCTCACAACGGGTTGTCTGTTTGTTGACGTGTGAAATTGGTAACAGAATTCATTTAATACAAGCATTGGTTTGTTCTCAGTGGACTGGATTATTTGTGTCATTTTCAATGTAGTAATTTAGTTATTATTCAGGATTTTGTGAAAGTAGTGACAGAATTGTAGCGATTTTAAACCAAATACGAATCATGTGCATTGCTAGGATACAGACAATACAATTGAATGATGGCTACTGCTATGATACAGCCAACACAATCTGATGATCATTATATCCGTGATACCGAAACATCGCATTACAAAAGTATCGTACCGTAGTATCATAGTGACCGAAATATTGTATGACGAGAAAAGATTCATGATCTAAAAAGAGAGACCAAAACTGCCTAAAACGTTTATCTCGCATAGAATCCTCATTGGTGAACATTGAAATCTATTCACTAATTCCTTGACATTGAATGTAAACAAAATTAAGATTATACTCCCCATAGGTAAAAAATCTGTGGCAAGTGGTTTACACAGGTAACAACCTCTTTCATTTGAAACACCGTATGTTCAGCAAAGCAGTGTAAACCTGGCAATGAGATACACCTACGGCCGGTTTCACCAAACTTCTTCAAATCAGCACAAACTACTCAACAAACGGGTCATTTAATTTTAACGAGAACTTTAAAAATTGACTTTTTGACCAAGCCACGTTTCTTTAAAATTAACATGCATTTACTAAAGTGGGGATTTCGTACTTGTATCTTGCATGTTATATTCCTCATATGACCATGGCTTCGAAATTGCGAATTTCATTTGGTTACATAATATGATCATGGCCAACTTTCTTTTGTTTGGCATAAGGATATAATGACAGACAAATGGGTAAGAGGCAGTAATTTTAAGAACCTCTAAAAGTTCTTAGTTCTTGATAGTCTTGCTAAATGCAGTATGTTGTCATACCGTAAGATGGAATAATGCAATCTGTGCTTCAGTGGCTGGTCATGATAATATCTTTGAAAAATATTGGCGTGCAAGAGGTCAAATGACTTCATTGTCAAGCGCCTGGCATTAGAAAACAACAACAGATGGAATAATGTTAAAAAAGAAGAGATTTGGGTAACATATGGAAAAGAATTAAATAGTTTTCCAAATGTAAATAGGAGGAATGTAGAGCAGTTAAAAGGGAAATCTAAGAATTTTGCTGACGATAAGGTGGACAGCTTCAGAATTTATACAAAGCATTCTTAGCAGTTGTTATTAGGTCTAACTTCAGGATGGGAAATCGCCTCTTCCATAAATTGCGTGCTACTTCTCCACTGTATTTCATGCAGAATATTGCCCTGCTTGTGTGGCAGGATCCAGGAGAGGTCGTTAAATTGGACTTTAAGGGGTGTCCATTGTCTCTTTGCATCCTTCCCATTTCAAAAGGCATCCTCCTCTTACATCTTTGGAATGTTGTGTTATCGTGTACTGACCCTGACCATCTATTTACAATTTCGGTAAAACTAGTGCTGAGATAGTTCTGGTGATTTCAGAAGTGAAAATCAGTGAATTAATAAGGAATTTTTTGTGGAGATGCAGTTGATCGTATATGCAAGGCATAACACAGACCATCAGCTTGGGTGGTGAAGTCGGTAAAGTGCTGGCCTTTTGTGCCTGAGGTTGTGGGTTCGATCTCAGCCCAGGCCGGTAACATTTATGTGTGCTTAAATGCGACAGGCTCATGTTAGTAGATTTACTGGCATTTAAAAGAACTCCTGCAGGACAAAATTTCGGCACACCTGCGATGCTGATATAACCTCGGCAGTTGCGAGTGTCGTTAAATAAAACGTAATATTTAAATTTTAATAACAAAAACCTAAACTAACTAAACCTAATCTGTCTCAGATGCATATGTGCAAGGTGTATAAGTGGAAAAAGAAGGAAACTACCTCAGCGCTAGTTTAGCCACAATTTCTCTATGAGGAGCTATGTATATGAAATTGTTTGAATATTGAATTAAAATTAGAATCTTCTATTGCAGAATCTTTCGGCATATTACTGCCAGGAGATACGATTGGAGCATATACACAATCTATCGTGTCAATGACAACAGGAAATTTAGCTATAGGCCTATTATAAAAATAATGAATGTATTGTGGTCGTAATGTTAATAGTACGTCTGATACTTTATTCACATATCTAGACAATACAGCTTTTGACACCCCATTCATATCGCCAATTAATGTAACATAAAATCTGAAAGCAAGAAGAATCTATTGAAGAGGCATTAAGTGGGTGATTCCTATCTGTCATATTCTAACCTATATTCATTTTGTTCTAGAATCATTCTTACTACTTATTTCCTTAATGTGTAGCTTTCGTGGACATCTGCCATGTTGACTCCTTAATACATCATTACTGTTTTAACGTGACAAATAGGTCCTAATAAATTAAAGATGCATTAGCAATAATGATGCTTGGTGAAACAAAAACTGACTAACATATCATTAAATTATTTAACAAGACGTTATAATGATAACGAAGATTGGTGAAACCAGCCATTAATGTTAATTTTATTATAATTTCTAGGCCATAAAAATCCGGGTTCTGATCTTCATCCCACAACCACCAATATCAGTGCTATCCTTTTATAGAAGAACAAAACTGAATTAAGATTTCTGTGTAAAATATTAATCAGTTGATTGTTGTGATCTCTTTTAGATGTTAAAACCTTCGTGTGACATGATCCTGGAGGACAGTTCTGTGATACTTCAAGGATCATATTAAATATATGAACCTTATTGTTCGCAAGTTGTGTTTAAAAATAATATGAACCCCTAATTTTCAATGTAAAATATAATATTTTGTTTTTCCAGGGGCATGTCAGCTCCACATTTGAGAGAAGCAATGATATTATCTTACCTGAGTCAGATGCTGAGGCCACCCAACTTCTCACTCATAGATCTTGTGCCATACACGTAAGTAGTCATATCAGTGATTGTTAGTAGTATATTAGACAATGGCTATCTTGTTGGGATATTCTAGCTCATTTTTCATACATGTGAGAATTTGGTCAGCATTCAACTTTGTCTTTATGTCTTGCATCAGAGATGTAAAGCGTAGAACTGAGTGGTCACACAGTGATTCCTCGCAGAATGACTGTAGTGGACTTTATGTTGTCAGCAAACAGCTGGATACATGAAGAAGATTTGATACAGGTCTTGACAAGATGATTTAGATTTTATTTGACCAGCTGTTTTGTTTACCCTCTAGGCCCTTTACATCTGGAGGTTATTTTGTTTTACTTATCTTGACGTATCAGACCATCTACATCCGAATATTATATAGAGTTTTATTGTTGTTATATTTGTGTCTGGTGGCATTTGTTTTATCATTTTATTGTTGCTTTTTAAACTTAATCTGGTGTCCAATAGGTACTAACTGTCGTCGTGTATGGAAATAATAAAATATAATGGTGTGTTTACTTCTAGGCCATCAGAAAAATAATGTGACATTAAATACTTTAATTTATTTAACGACTGTTTCTTTGAAACGTTAATTAAAATTACCGAATTCCACATGCTTACAGTATAATATGAATGATTATATTACAACGTCTTTGGAATGAATTAACTGATGTATAAAATTAGAGCGAAGTATAGTGGGGAGATAAATGCTGTAAATAATATTAATAGATCATAACATTTAGGAACTCTAATATGAAGTTATATGAAAAGGGTATATATTCTTACTTGTTTAAATAAATTGATTAAGAGGTCAAATGACTTTATTGGCAAACGCCTGGCATTAGAAAACAACAACTTACTTACTTAAGACTTTTAAGGAACCCCGAAGGTTCATTGCCACCCTCACATAAGCCTGCTATCGGTCCCTATCCAATGGTTCAGAAAGGAGAACATTAGTGGAATCTTTTCTTTCTGCATGTCATTGAAACTTTCACAGCTGATTTTAACAGAATCAGAATGAAAGAATTTTTCTTTCTTTTTACCAATGGATGGAGCTTGTATTGAGTAACAAAATGACTATCTCAGTTTGAAATGGCCAAAAAATGGAATGTTTTCCTTTTGCTCCTCACCATTTCAATTATTCTTCCACTACTTGCTGTCAGTTGGAAAATAAGGTACACAGATTGTTCAAAGTAATGATCTCCTCCTTAAGTACAGTATTTTTCTGCAATAAATCAAGTACTTTTTCTGAAGTTTATTAATTATTCTGGCTTAACCATTAGAAACCATGTACAACGAATTTCATACAACTTAAACATTAAAATGAAAAAAAAAAAAAAAATGCATGAAAATAATAATACACAAAATGAAAGGTGATGTACTCGTGACATTTGCAACCAAACGCCAGTGTGTTTCAACTGAGCTCCATAGGAGTCCAGTACAACTGCCTTGACCTTGAGTGAACTGCAGTACAGCTACTCTTGCTGAAAGTATAATAAATAAATACTACAGTATGTATTTCGGTGGTGCAGAGAAGAAAGAATTCAGATATTTCGTCAATGAAGCAGGAAGTATTGGAATTAAAAAAAAAACTACCATGGCCAGACTCGAACATACTGTTGTTTATTACACCAAAGTCTCATGCCGATAATTCCATTCTAAAATACGTATAATAACGAAACAAGCAGTGCAGTGCGTGCTGTCTCATTATTTGCCGGCAATTTTACAGATTCCATGAAGGCTAAATTTTGAAAATGCAGTTGATTAATTCGTAACAGTTGGGCTTCATGCAATCCCTAATAATATCCAAAACCATCATATACCATTCTACACCTCTATTTCATTTTTATACTGAAATATAAGTATCAAATATAAACAAGTTTAACAACTGATAACTCTGATATTCTTCGGAGACCCTGGGTTCCTTATATCAAATTGCTTGTCTAGAACCTCTCTGTAACCAGATAAATTTCTTCTGTTGAATTCTGAAAAACACTGTATTTTTATAAATTTTATTTCATTTTATTTACCAGCAGGTATGATGTACTCTAGTACGTGTATTGTTGTAATTTATTTCCAGAACATTGTTTTCGAAGGTGATCTTGTGTGTATGTCATGCAAAGGTGCCATACTCACAGATATTAAGTGCAATGAATGGTAATCTGGTGGCTCTTTGCTCATATGATGGGAAAGACGTCCTGCTGCCTGATGATCCTGAGCTGCCATTAGTTTTAGGACACCAACCTGTTTGTCCTTGCTTGGGATTTGGTAAGTAACTATAAAAATGGATCATCACATAAATGTGCAGCTGTCAAAAGAAAAAAAGTGGCCACACATGTGAACAGCGAATATTTTCTCAATCCACTTCAGATCACGGTGATGTTACACAATGCATGCTTGGAACTATGGAGTCGGTCAGTAGCCGCGTCTCATAGAGCAGCAGTAGTGCTCGCTTAATGCTTTGAAGGATGTGAGTTAAAGTTATTTTATTTTGTAATCGTTCTTTAGAGATATAAGTAATATTCAAGGTATCATTTGTATTCTGTTATCATTGTTTAAGCTAACAAGTAACAAAGAGGTACCCACAGAAGCTGCATTAACACTAATGCAGTCCCACTATATTTTTCACTGCTTATGATTCATGGAGGCAAATATAATACCAAAAGGATTGAAGTATGGTGTCAGTCCAATGCAGAAGCAAAATCCATTCTCTGTAATATAAAAAATGAGGCTAAAAGGAATAAATTCCATGTCTCATTGGGTAGTACATTTAAAGACCGAGAATTAAAACGAAAAGGCAACATTAACGAAAAATATATAGACACTCTAAAAATTTTACAATGGAACTCTAGGTCTTTAAGAAACAAATGGATTTATTAAAGCAAGAAGTTCAAGACGAAAAGCCTTCTATAATATGCATACAAGAATCTTTTCAGATTGATGATATTTTAAAATTTTACAAACTTGCTGACTACAAAATTTTTAATCTGTTTCGTGAAGATAGAGGGGGTGGAGATGTTGTCACTATGATCCACAACTCCATTCATGTAATTGAATCTAAACAACAATTTAAAGGCCAAATTGAATACATCAGGACAAAATTATTACTTCAAAATAACATTTCATTTTCACTTGTCAATGTATATTACCTCCAGGCCTAAACCTTGTAATGGATGATATAGAACAATTGACCCATCTGATCACAAGTTTATCATAGTTGGTGACTTTAACAGTAAACATCACATATGGAATAATGGACCTTGAAATCAATATGGAAACATAATCTGCAAGTGGTTACTGAATAATGACATCATTTTACTTAATGACAACAAAACACCAACATATCAATGTGCAAGTACAGGATCTACAAGTACTCTAGATCTCTCTTTCTTCTCATCAAACATATATGATAATTTCAAAAACTGGAGTGTTGATGAAGATCTGTCAAGTGATCATCTTCCTGTTTATATTACATTTTCATTCTCTACAAATAACTCGCCAGATAACATGCTACCTAAAACAAAATGGAAAATGAAGTCCGCAAACTGGTGTAAGTTCAATAATGAAAGTACAAGATTTAACAATTTTAATGATGAAACAGGATTGTCTCAAAAAACTATTGATTCCAGAACTTCAGAAATTACTGATATCATCATAACTGCAGCAAAACAGTCTATTCCCACTATCACACAACAATCTATGAACATCTGGTGGAATAATGATTTAACTTACATGAAAAACAACAGCAATCTGCTTGGTGGCAATGGATGAAAACGAGGACAGTTGATGACAAAATAAAATATAATAAAGCAAGGGCAAATCTCAGAAGAACTTGAAGCCAAAAGAACAAGCTGGCAGTGATTTGTTGGGTCCTTAAACCCAAATACTCGCCTACAACTGTATGGAAAAGATTTAAAACCAAGAGTTATGAACACATCACTCACCTTAAAGATAGTAATCAAACAATTATAACAGAAAATCCTGAAAAGGCAGAACTCTTAAATTCACACTATGCCCAAAGGCTGACTAATAATTCATCATGGCCTAAATATATGAATAAAGAAGAACAATATCTTACAAGTAATTTTCAACTCATTTTTCATCATATTGATATAACAGACAATGCTTTTACCACTGAAGAAATAAACTTGGCAATATCAGAGCTACACAATTCTGCTACAGGAGAGGATGAAATCCATAACAGCATGTTATTTAGTTCCTCTGATAAAATTAGGCAAGAAATTCTCCATCTCTTCAATAATATTTGGAAAACAGGCTTTTATCCTAAAACTAGGAAAAATGCAATTGTAAAATTACTATTCTCAAACCAGGTAAAGACAAATTGGACCCTAACTCATATAGACCGATATCTTTAACATCCTGCATTTCTAAATTACTGAAACACATTGTTCACAGAAGATTAACCTGGAAACTTGAAACTTTCAATCTTTTAACCCCGTATCAGTTTGGCTTTAGACCATCATATGGCACAACTGAAACTCTCTTATATTTAGCTCAAGAAATTTATAAAGGTGTCACAGAAAAGAAGACCACCTTAGCTGTAATGATAGACTTTGAAGCCGCTTTTGATAATACTCCACACAGATCCATTTTATTACAATCTGTGAAATCTGGTATCAAAGGCAGAATGTTAAGATTTCTACATTCTCTACTGATACTTTATCTTTTGACAGCTATACACATTTTATCATTAGACACAACCCTGCAATATATATTGACTACACTCCAACTCTGGCTACTAGCAACAGGCATCTATAATGAACACCGATCAAAATACCCCTCATTTCTCGTGAAAAACAACTGAATAGACTACAGTGGACTATAGTGGAATTTATGTTGTCAGCAAACAGCTGGATACATTAAGAAGATTGATTGATTGATCGATCATTCTTTAACGATATAAATAATATTCGAGTTATTATTTGTATTCTGCTATCATTCTTTAGCAATATAAATAATATTCATGTTATCATTTATATTGTTATTGTTCTTTAGCATTATAAATAATTTTCAAGTTATTTTATTTTGTTATCGTTTGTTAGCATTATAAATAATTTTCAAGTTATTTATATTCTGTTATTGTTCATTACTTACTTACTTACTTACTTACAAATTTTAAGGAACCCGAAGGTTCATTGCCGCCCTCACATAAGCCCGCCATCGGTCCCTATCCTGTGCAAGATTAATCCAGTCTCTAACATCATACCCCACCTCCCTCAAATCCATTTTAATATTGTTGTTATTGTTCGTTAGTGATATAAATAATATTCAAGTAATCATTTGTATTCTGTTATTGTTGTTGAGTGATATAAATAATATTCAAGTTATTTATATTCTGTTATTCTTTAGCGATATAAATAATGTAAATTTAATATTAGATTTGGAACAATACAGACTCTGCTATAAGATGTGATCGAGATGGGCTAAATATTGAATGGTGGCTTTTTGTTTTGTTTTTTTAATTTTTCCTTGTTTGAATTTTCTAAGCAGATGCCAGTAAGTTTTTTTGTTTATGCCATGAAAGATATTGTTGTTAAGAATAAAATCTTTCTTTCTTTCCATTTGCAGCCGTAATATAATAATAAATAGTGATAAAGTCTTGGCATAATACATTTATGAACCTGATGTTAATTACTAAAACAGTCATAAAAGAGACAGGAGCAATTATATTTTCTCTCTCTCTTAAAAAAAAACATAAAAAGTACTAGGTTGTGTTCGAATGCACGACCTCGCGATTACCAGGCCAGAATGCTACTATTAAGCTACAGTAGTAACATGCAGAATACTTTAATTATAACTGTAGATATCAGGCAACTTGGGCCAACAACATGTAACATCGCCTGTCTCCGATTTGTAGTGAAGATACCTGAAGTGAACTTAGCTTCTAGAGAGCGGCCACTTTTTCTTTTGACAGCTGTACACATTTCATCATTAGACACAAACTTAAAATAAACTCTTGAGCAGGGGAAGTAATTATAATAGCAAGCAGCTAGTTTAAATGCGAATTTTTGTAATTAGAAAATTGTTGCACTCATGTGGTGCGAAATATTGTTTTACCATTAATTGGAGATACGTAGTTTATTGTAAATGGTGAGTGGTTGGAATGCTTGCCACTGATTAGAGATTCGTGAATTCAGAGCTAGTCAACAGTGATGGATTAAAGATCCTTAGAATGACTTTCTGACATTTATAGCATGTGAAATAAAACAGAGGACTGTGGGCAGAATTGCTGGTTGCTTGTTTCCCACATGAAACATTCAACTGTATCAATTGTCATGTTGACCAATCACGAAGTTAAAAGAGAGTTGTTTGTTTCCTCAACTTCAGAAATTGATACATTGATCATGACGTGGGTATTTTCCTGAAGTCGGAGAATAACATACTGAAGCTGTATCACTTTGCCATCTTAGATATTGTCCTTGGTACACCACATGAAAATTTGATGATGGTAAGGGAAACAGAACTACCTTACACATACGGAAGCCTGTTTGGAATGGAAATTCCATTGACGTGACTGGGTTTGAACCTCGACCTCAGGCACTAGCTGTTTGACTAACACTGAACCTATCCAAGAAGGTCTAAGAGATCATATCTGAAGGTACTGGTAACCAGCCAATCACACTGTAACAATTGATGGCAATGGAGACTTCTGATAAAGGGTACATCTGTGTGACGTAGACTGCCTTGGCCAGTGAGCATCTGCCTGCTGTGATGGACATATTTTACATTTTCTGCTTTTTATTTTAAAGCAATAAATAACATGTGCTGTTAGACATACAAGTGTACTTCAGAACTCAATCCCAACTGTAACACGAGCATGGACTAGGATTGCTTAGTGCTGAACAGTGCAGTACTAATCTGGAGACACTTTATATTTGGCATCATTTTCCAGAGGCTATACAACCATCGAAACTGTGTTTTCAATAAGAAGAAGCGTACCATACTAGCACCCTGGGGCTAGCGTCTCTTACCTGCACTATGGTGCATTCGTAGCTGCTAGCGGGTATGCTCTCTGCTGCATGACAGGGCACACGGGATGGCTCCGCTTACTCTTTACCCATTTCAGTGAGTGCTGACGACCACTGTCCTAATAGAACAAACACTTCAGGATAAGTGTGTGAGGAGGGAGTTGAACTCCTCTCCCTCAGACAGGGAACTGTTGCCTAGCACAAAAATGAACATGTCACAGCGTTCCGTGAGAAGATGTGTGTAATTTCTTAAGTGTCAAGTGAAACTGGGTGATTGTGTAGTGTGCACACGAGTTTCTCTTTGGATGTTAGATCGATTTACAACAAAATCATTGATACAGTGCTGTTTTTTTTATTCCGAAAATGCACATTTTATCTTTTTTAAGTCCCACTGCATGATCAGCCTTATTCATCTCCATTATCTAGCATTTTTGTTACCATTTTCAAATTCTTGAAAGGTTCTGTTATAGAATTGATTTATTATATGTAAGAATGTTTTTATTTTTTTTGTCCCGGCAAATTTGTTATGTATCTTTGTTCTTCATTACAACAGTTCAGTCATATTGAAATTCCACTGCATTTATTCCCAAGATAAATTAATTTTAGCAAGGTAACTGTTGTTTATCTTTTTTAGGAATTGTGCGGGGTATAGACATGGAGAAGAAGCACTTGTGTCTGCTTACCCCACTGGAAGAGAGTTTGCTGAGCCAAGTGAACTGCCTCATGCTGGGTGCAGTTACACTGCCGAGTTGTGTGTACAACAGCACTGACCAGTGTGAGGGGCAGGTACCCTACATGGCTACTGGACCTGGTCAGCCTACAAGCAAAGTAGCCCGCCGGTTTTTCCGTCCTTTACAACATAAACGTGCCCACATGAAAAAGAGTCGGTTCTGCAAGTAGCAGTGGTTTTTCTTATGCAGTGTGACCTCAATTCATTATTTTGTGTAATTAAAAATCAGTTTTCTCTTTGAAATATTTATTGTTAATAAAACAATTCAAACAATAGTAAGTTGCATAGAGGTTTCAAATTCGTCTGTATGAGTGTTACAGAGCTACTTGCTTCAAAGACTTAGGAAGGAACATCCCTGCTGACCTCATCCTTAGGATTATCATATGTCCTCATGCATACTCCAGACATGTCCTCATTTTCAAGGGTTAAATTATCGTCTGGGAGGAATTTTCAAAATCAACACAAATGTCCTGAAATTTGACCTGTGAATTTAATTTAATAAAAGTTGCTTGGCTTTTGAACAACTGGAGCTAGAGTTCTTGACATATCTAGTATCTTTATTTTACTCACGAGTCAGGAGCTCAGAATGACACTGGACACTTTTTTAAATTTTGAAGTGCAGAGCTCATTTCACTTCTGTTTCCTTATTCTTACCACTTTACTAGCCAGTGTGCACACGAGGTTCTGTTTGTCCTGTTACCTTAATTAGCTTTCAAGTGAGGACCGCCGTGCTCATCGAGCATTCAATTCAGTTGCAGATGCAGTGGTTTAAGAAGAGGAATCGCCTTGTTGTGCAGTCAGTAAAAGGACTAAGTATAGTGAAGTACAATTTTCTTCATTTTAGTTTTGTGGCTTTTCGTTCTCTTGCAAAAAATTCCAGAGAAATATTCGTGGGCTGTTTAAATGAAGTTACCTCTATTGCAACATGACTGACTGAAATTTGATTGAACAGTGAAGTTAAAGTTCATTCTTGTCCTGCACTCACATTGTACTGATTTAGGAATTGGGTATCAAGACATGCAGCATATTAAACATTTGAAATTGAACTACTTTGCATCATTGTGTGAATTTATATCTGTAAGATGTTCGATTGGTGTGGTGCCCTCATTTTTACGTTTAAAGATTGTAACTCTGCTCATCCTTAAAACATGAATAGTCTACAATATGTTTATAAATTGTTCTACACCAATTGGCAGTATTCAAGGGATAACAGGAATAAACCACTTGCTCAATATCCTACAACCATTCTACCTATTTTGTTTCTGTAAAAAAAAATGGGTTGGTTTCAGACCAGATGGAAACCTTTGTGTAAAGAAAGGATTTTGATAATTTTAGTACTTCATTTGACAATTCCAAAATGTGTATATTTCACTATATCTTGCTTATGCTGCTGTAGCAATGTTTTAAAATCACCTAAATACTTATTGATTATTTTCTAATTTCTCAATCAATGAACATGGATGCTCTGAGATTCATTCTCTTGGAATATTTTGTTGAAGATCCTGTTTCATGTTCAGTAGTCTTCCCTTCTAAAATAATTTTAGCTCTTACAATATCTGGTCCTTGAAAAGCTAAAACTTTGGTTTTATCTGCTGATATATTGATACTGTATTGTTTAATTAAAGAGAGCCTTCTGAGCTAGAATGAGGACCAGTGGTGAAGTACTGGGTAGGCTAAAAAAAATTAATTTACCTTACACCTTTTTATACAACAGATGTTTCTCGGCTTTTCTATCAAAATATTTTTTGTGACATAGACCCCACAGGAAGATGATGATGACCACTCATTTACACCTCAAACAGAATGCAGGTATAACAATATAACTTATTTGTCTCAGAGCACCCTGTTAGTCAAGGATATTTCTTATACCACGAAAATTGAAAATTTCTATTTTGTCTTCCTCCATCCGCTATTTTAATAGTAAATGTAGTGTCAATCTCCTGTCTTTGTAATCACATTTTGTTTTATATGTCCAACTAAAACGGTTTCTCTTTCAATTCTACAAATAAATAATAATAACTCTCAATGTTCTCTCAGTTTGAGCCATTGTACACAAAATGAATATGTAACACATACATAGCTAGCCTTGTTTAGCATAGAGATGTAGCCTCAAGCTTACGAGCCATGCCCTTAGAACAGACTCCATCATTACAGTGCCCTACAGGGCTTCAAATACTTGCCTGCACGGGGTGAACGAATCAAGGTCGGGCACCGTACGGCTATGGCGCTTGTTATTGCTGCAGATACTCCTACTCCTTCTACACAATGTAACCTCTCCTCCTTTGGTCGCTCAGAAGAGAAATGTGGCCACTGCCCAGAATCGTGCCATCTGACCGTGACTGGCCACAAGCTTCATCTTGCACTGATTTCTCGGATCCTGAAATGATTGCCTACAGTGAACTTAATATGTGTATGTATTTATTCACACTGCAAATGGGTATATACCCGGTGGCAGTGGTAACTAATTACACTCAATAATGACAATTAATAATAAACACAACTAATAAAAAACATTAATAATTAATAATAATGATGTTGATAAATAATGATAATAATAACAACAACAACAAGGAGCATCCTAAATTAAATGAAGCACAATCACTTAAAATAACACTTAAAGTAAATCTAATTTGTATCTTAACCCTGAGTTCGAACTAAGACCCACGAGTGTGACAGGTTCATACCTGCACAAGTACCTTTCGCCACAACACTTATTTCGCTGTCAACTCACTCACTGCACTGATTCTACCTGATTTCACTAACATTTCTAACCATTTCACTGTTCAAATACTTTGCACAGCCACTTCACTGACACCAACACACTTCACTTGCACAATAGACTTCACTGACACTACACACTTCACTGACACAACACACTTCCTCACTGATAGAACACTTCAAATAACAAGATATCAATTACACCCTTTAAGTAGTGTGTATAATATACTACCGTCTGTTAGTGAAGTCCTTAAGCCTATTTTTAAATACATTTTTGGTTATTGGTAAAGCCTTTAGTAAGTCTGCAGGTAAAGCATTCCAGTCCCTGATAGTACGATTGAGAAAGGAAAACTTTCCAGTGTCCGTCTCTGTCTTCTTTCCCTCAATTTATATGAGTAGTCGTTCCTTGAAGAGTAATTTGGCGACTGCAACCTATTTTTTATTTCTCTCCAGGCAGGATCACCTCTGTATGTTTTGAGCAGTGCGCATAATCGAATTCGCGTTCTCCTGTCCTTGAGTGTGTCCCATTTTAATGGTGAATTATTACGACGACACTTGAGAGCCTGTTTTTGAATCTTTTCCAGTGTCTTAATATGTTCTAATCTGTAAGGAACCCAACATGCAGCACCATATTCCATTACTGGACGAACTAGTGATTTATATGCAATCTCTTTGGATTTATCATAGCCTTTTCTTAGTACCCTCATCACAAAGTGTAACGCCCTCCATGCCTTTCTCGCTGTGTCAGTAACGTGTTCCCACCAGCCGAGATCGCTGCTAAATGTTATTTCTAGGTATTTACATTTGTTAACTTCCAGAATGGTTTCACCCCCTAATGTATATGATGCGATTATTTTATTTCTTTTTCTTGTGAAGCTAATGGCTTTGCTCTTTAGAGAATTTATTTTCATTTTGTTGGCCATTGCCCAATCCTTTATTCTATTGAGGTCATTCTGAAGAAGAGTAGTATCATCATGACTTTTTATTTCCCCATATACAATACAGTCATCCGCGAATAAGCGAACCCTGGACAAGATGTTAACTGGCAGATCATTTACAAAAGCAAGGAATGGAAGGGGCCCCAAGAAGGATCGGAGTTAAACCAAGTGTTGCTATAAATCATTATTACGAACTTATAGGCCTAATGTTACTAGGTATAAAGACTCAAATTTTTTGGGTAGCCTTAGCCTCAAAAACCTCTTAAAAGTTTCGCTACTGATGACGACCTGATCATCTGCAAAGAATAATGTGTCTAAAAATTTGTTTTTTTAATTTTAAAATGTGAGTTTAATTTTGCCCGCCAGTTAAAAGCATGGTCAATGTATACATTAAACAGTGATGCTGAAAGCGGACACCCTTGTCTTACCCCTTTATTTATAATTGCCATAGCATTCTTCTTATTCCTCGTTCCAGTTTCTACTACTATTTTATTTTCTACATGTAAACTTCTTATTGCAGCAGTAAAATAACTCCGGTTTCAAATGGAAAGAATCTCAGAATCGGAGGAAGATACTGATTGAAAGGCTTCACATTATAACTTGGCGTTACGACTATCTAGTTCGCATCAAACATCTGAGACAAAGTGGGCAACAAATTTTCTGTCTAGTTTAAATGTGGATAGACAGTAATATAATTTTCGGGAAGTGCTGGCAAAGTGAGGAAGAATTTGGAGTACAAGCTAACGTGAACTGAGGCAATAAGTTAATAGTGGTTCACGCAGGGAGTCTAAACAGATTTTTAGACAATGCTATCCTCATCTGCAAAGCCAGAACGGCCACTGGTGACTATCATGGCCAGATGAATAGTGCTACTTTTAATAAGTGGTTTAGTGAAAAGCTTGCACTCAATCCCCCTCCTTCATCAGTGGTAGTTTTGGATAATGCGTCCAGATAGACAGGCCACCCACAAAGTATACTATAAAATCAGATATGATAACTTGGTTATGGAACAAGGGAAGTACTTCGACAAATCCATGAGGAAAGAAGGACTACATAAATTAGTGGAAGTAGTTAAACCTAAAGAAAAATTATACAGAATTGATTCACATTTGGAATCTTTGGGACATACCGTGGTCCGCCTTCCCCCTTATAATTGTGACCGAAGTGCCATCGAACTGGCGTGGGCTCAGGTGAAGCGTGTGGTGCGAGAAGGAAACGTGGCCAGGGATTTATCCCGTCAGAAACTAAGAGATATTACTCTTATTAAACAATAGATGCTGTAACCAAGATGGATTGGGAAGGGTACTGTAGGCATATGCAAAAATTAGAGGAAGAATATGGAAAAAGGACAGTATTGTGACAGATGTAATTGATGACTTCTATAAGGGGCCTTGGACAACAATCGAAAGCTATGAAACATAGCCTACAGAGAATGTTTCTGTGTTTGTATGAAGTAATACCTGAAGCTAAATTAACCGATTTATATAATTATTATTTCACCATTGGAAAGTGTAGTTTCTCTAGATGGACATAATGCTATAATGTTATTACGGTAACTTCTGAGTGAATCGAGGACAGGTAAGATTAAAATAGCTTCTTATGCACAGAAAACTCGACAGGCTATTCTGTACATTCATTTCCTGTATTTCTTAAAATAATGTTTATGTACACATTCATTTTCATCTCAGAGAATTAATGAACAACGAAGGTGTATTGATTTAGTATGCAGTAATAGTATGTTAGCTTAGCATTCCATTATTTTATAATCCAAATTTTAACTATGCTCAATTAAATTGTGTTAAAATACATCAAATATATATGCAATAAATGCAATGCAAAAAAATTGGGTAATGAGCCAAGCAGATTATGTTGCGCTGTTGTAAAAGTTGTTCCTCCTGAGATTCAAGAGCCCCCATAACAAATTAAAAACTTACTTATCAGAGTACATCCGTTATCAACACACTTTTTTTGTATAATATAATATGATATATAACATCTCAAAATCTGCGTTTCAGTGGCTAGTCATGATAATATCTTTGAAAAATATTGGAGTGGAAGAGGTCAAATGACTTTATTGTCAAACGCCTGGCATTAGAAAACAACAACAACATAACATAATATAATATCTATACCAATAATAAATCTATAGCCAAAATTTTTCTAGTAATTTTAGTTTTCCAAAAATAATTGGTGTTAACATGTATAATTAATCATCCTGAAACCGAAAATTACTTTTTTGAAATTTTTGTTTGTCTGTCTGTCTGGATGTTTGTTACCTTTTCACGCGATAATGGCTGAACGGATTTTGATGAAAATTGGAATATAAATTAAGTTCGTTGTAACTTAGATTTTAGGCTATATAACATTCAAAATACTTTAATTAAAGGAGGGGTTATAAGGGGGTCTGAATTAAATAAATCGAAATATCTCGTTTATTATTGATTTTTGTGAAAAATGTTACATAACAAAAGTTTCATTACAAATGATTTCCGATAAGTTGTATTTCAAGCAAAATTTTGATAGGACTGATATTTGAGGATATACAAGAGTTTTAAAATAACAAAACAATACATTTTCACCACCGCCTCAGATTATAGCGTCGTTCCGTAACTCCTATGTGCAAAATATAAAATTTTAGGAAGGAAAAACAGATTTATTCATTCTATGGCAGTGGTACATAGGTGATCGTGAATTATATTTTCGAAAGAAAGAAATATAATTACATATAGGAGATTGTATTATTTGCTGTATAACTATTTAAGTTATTTAATAGAGCAAAAATATGAAAATCGATGTCACATAGGAGTTATTGCAGGAATGACGTCGATGGGTATAATGAAATAAAAAAAAAAATGACTCAGTCTATTTAAGGCGGCCTTGACATTTATCAATATTAATATACAGAGAATATTTGTGTGTTTGTATGAAGTAATCTCAGAAGCTAATTTGGATAATTCCTTCACTATTTGAAATTTATAGTTTCTCTAGATGATGTAATACTACATATGAGGACTGCGGTAAGATGAAAATAGATCTTTACACACAGAAAACTTGATATTCTGTCGAAATATTATATAACTTTATTATTGCAACTTTATTTGGTCCACATAAAATACTCAAATTTTATACACTTAAATTTCTTTTTGTTCACAGAACATAATAGTTAAGAGTTTTGTCGTAAAGATGAGTATTTTTACTGGACCACACAGCCCATAATAAATAAGCATTTTATCATAGAGCTCACTGGAGCGGAGTTATTTTAAAAGGTGTCACAAAATGGCGTTCCTGCGCTCATAATGTACTATAATCGTTTCCAGTGTTTCTTAAAATAATATTTATGTAGCGTACCTCATTTTTTTATTTGCATAAACAATCATATACAACCGAGTGAGTTGGCTCAGACGTTAGCGTTTGAGACATGCATTCCAGGAGGTCCCGGGTACAAACTCTGACCGACCAATGTGACTGGTTTTTCATGATTTCCCTTAGTCATAAAGGCAAATGCCGGATTGGAAAGATACATGCCATGATTCATCACCGCCTCAATTACCAATACCAAAAACATTAATCAAAGTCTATAATCAGTTACATGAACACAAGCAATCTACAACACACAATAGAAACAGGAATTCAACAAGAGTAAAAACGGTCTACTGATATACCCACACATTCTGAACACGTGGCATGACCATAGATGTTAAAGTGTGAATAAAATTAATTTAACAAAAAAAAAAAGATGCACAGTAAGGTTAACATAAAAATTATCTTCGTACACAATCCACTCTATTAATTTGGAGTAATTTATTAAAGGTTGCATTCAAGAATAATTTAGAAAAATGTTAAACGAATTATCTTTTCACCAAAAACAGATGTTCTCTGAACCAAGTAATCATATTCTAATTATTTGCATGTAATAACAACAATTAAGAAACATGTTAAAGGAATTATCATTGCACCAAATGAGTGGTCTCTGGACCAAAATGATCGCATTTTAATTATTTAAATACAATTTAAATTAAGTAACATATTAAACGATTTATCCTTCTATCAAACATGGATGTTCCCTGGACCAGATGTCCTATTTTAATTATGTAATTACTTTATATTTATTTCTAACAAGTGTAGTGGAGCGCACGGGTACAGCTAGTAACAATATAAATGTATATTCCCTTATCTCATAAGTATTTTGTGGTTTGATTTGGTGGCATGGTATACATTGAATGTTGGTGTTTAGGTATTTAGACAGTGTTTATTTGTACAGACCATTTCAATCATGCCAAAACAAAAGGAATACTCTGGAGACAAGCTGTTTTAAATGCTTCTAAGAAGGGAAAATTGCAATATAGCATTGCTAAGATTTTGGTATATCACAACTCATAAGTGTGTGGAGTCGACGGTAAGAACAAGAAGGGTCAGTAGACAACAAGCCAAGTTCTGATCATCCTCGAAAAATAACAGTGAGGGAGGACAGAATGATTTGTAAGCAGTTGGTTGCTGATCCACGAAAACTGGCTTGACAAGTTACAGATGATGTAGAGCAGCACCTTGGACTGAACCTACTTGTCTCTACTGTGACTGGTGATTTAAATGATAGACGACCATCACGAAAACCATTCATAAATCCAAAAAGATAGGAAGGCCAGATTAGAGTTTGCAGAAATGTATCAAACATGGAACACGACAGACTGGTATAAAGTGTTATGGAGTGATGAGAGTAAATTTAATTTATTTTCTTCTGATAGTGTGCAGTATGTATGTCGACCAAAAAATACCAGGTACCGACCATTAAGCACGGTGATGGTAGCATCATGGTGTGGGGATGTTTTTCTAGAAGTGCAGTCGGTCCTCTAGTCCAGCGTTTCTCAAACTTTTTTGAAGTGGGGACCACTTTTTTAAGTCAGAACATTTTCGTGGACCACCTTACTCTTGTTCCCTTCGAAAGCAAATTTACCATTTTTGTAGCATATTTTAATACCAGTATACTTATGTTTTAAAAGAGAATTAATTAAAATTAATTTAATTCATTTAATTTTATATTAGTATTAACAAATTAAGTTAATGTTGATAGAAAAAAATCATTTTCGTTTTTAATAAATCAAGGTTATTAGAGTTTGGATAATCTTTAACCTATTAACTAAACAAAATAAATAAAAGTTGGTACTCACATTAATGAGATGAATAAGCCTGCTGATTCTTGCACAGTTCTATATTTAGATGTATGCTGGTAAGCTTAAGTCTGAGATCGTCGTTAGTGATGAAAACCCTTTCTCACACAGATAAGTGAAAGCAAGCTGAATTATAATCTGTACAGTTCACTGTATTTTCTTTTCACTTGTGATGAGGTCCAGAAATTAACCATACCTTCTGCTTGGAATTTCATTTTAAGTCCGGTGTCATTCGAGAGTTCAATAAAATTAACTGTTCTCTTTCACTTAATGAAAGTTTGTTATTTTCAATATCGCAATGAAAGGGATCCTTGTACAGAGAGATTTAGTTCGTTTAGTTTTGAGAATACATCTGAAAGATATGCTAATGTATTTGACCATATGTCATCAGCTCATGTGCAGCGAAAAGATGGCAAGAAACACTATGTTTATAGTGCTTTAAATCCCTCTTTTGTTGTTGAGAGTAGAGTGGGAAGTTGGTAAATAGGTAAGGTAATAAATTTAATAAAATGTCGGTACTGGGAGAAAAAGTGAAAGGTGATTGCTGTGTGTCATTTACAAACTCTGAGATTTTTAGCTATAGTGTGATATGCAATTCGTTTGAAGTTTTATTTTTTCTTCTGTCCTTTTTGAAGGACCAGAAGGACCACAGGTGGTCAGCGGACCATAGTTTGAGAAATGCTACTCCAGTCCAAATAGAAGGGAATATGGATTGTTTCCTGTATAGTGTCATTTTAGAAAAGAATATGGTTCCACATGGGAGGAAGAATGTGCCACATAATTGGATTTTTCAGAGGACAATGACCCAAAACACACTTCTGGCCATTTAAAAAAATTCTTTGCACATAAAAAATTAAACTTTTGTATTGGCCAAGCCAGAGTCCGGATCTTAATCCTGTTGAACATCTCTGGGATGAATTGGCTCGACGTGTTCGTCTTAGAAGTTACTCAAATAAGGTCAGTTCTTTGCGGCCTTATTGGAAGAATGGTTACAACTTCCACTCGACCGATTGTAAAATCTTGTGGATTCAATGCCAAACAGATGTGCTGCTGTGATCGAAGCTCGGGGTATGCAACGAAATACTGATTTTTTTTCTCAAAGTCCAGAATATTTTTGTTTTATTACCTACTTGGATTTACAAATTACTTTTGATCCAGAAGAATTTTCCGTTTTTTTTTTTTTTCATAAGATAACTCTGTTTAAACTAAATGTATTTTCGTACTAAACGAGTTAGAAAGACATACTTTTCAATTATCCACTGTTTTTTTTTTCTTTTCAGTACTTATTTTTATATAATTGTGACGTGCTTTCGACAAAAAATACTTTTGAGCACTACTGTACTTATTGACTTACCCTCGTATTTTTACAATAAATAATATATATAAGCCAGCTCTGACTGAAAACTATCAAGTCCTGCATTTGGTTACTTTGAGTACAAGTTAAAGTTAGGTGTACATGGATCATGCTAGCTTCACTCCGGGAGTCTTACCTGCAATGAGATTGCTCCCACATCTGCTTATTTGTGTGTTTGTGAGAATGGTACTCGTGTACAAAATACACGATCACGTGAATTTAATAACAACTTCAATATTTATTTAAAGCTACCTTATGGGCAACAAGATTATTCTCACAATAAATAAAATGCACTAGATTCTAGACACTTTCTGTTTCGTATTGTATTTTTTACACAAAAAGTAAAACCAATGCTCATTATTTTTCTCCTATTTACAGAGTTTTGAATATTTAAATTTCACTTTTTAAAAGAAACAGATACATTCTCTCAAAGTGAAAATGAGTTCAGAAGTATAATTCCGTCTTTTTACATCCCATCTTACTCGTTCTACTTTTCAGTATATTATTCTGTTGATCATTATTACTTTATCGTAATACTGCTCTTAAATTGTAACTATCTATTCTATTTAAAATCACTATACTAACATTTCCTATTTAACACTTAACCCACCACACGGTTTTACTCATAAGGATCCTTTTCTTCCTAATACACATCATTATAATAATCTTGTTAAATCTTGACATGTAATATTGAATTATATATAACATATTTCGGGTCTGATGTTTCAACTTTTGTTCATTTAGAAACGTTTGTATGTATTTTTGTCTCCATTTATTACAGTCTAATGCCAGATTGTAGAAACTAACTATTATGAACACTTGTTTTACACATTACAACTGCACACAGCATATACATGTATACATCTATAAATAAATAAATTGTGGAAATTACAATAATACAATAAATCATAAAAACAAAATTATTTACACAGACTCTTGCTGCTTGTTTTGTTTGTGCCTTACTTACTGTACCCCATATGCAACAACACTGTTGTGGGCTGCTTGGTGACTAGATAGGATTCTACTAAAACACTGTTGATGGAAGTGAGCATGTTAAGTCCAATAATTGTTGAAAAAAAAACATCCATGATAATAACGTTCAATGTCACTTTATTCTATAAGTAAATACATATTTTAGAATTGATATTCAAAAGTTTTACTCTTGTTTTTGCTGAATACAACACTATACTGTGCCTCCATCATGTAACACAAGAATCTTTGTCCACTTGTCTCGAACCAAACTCCCAGCTGCTACCAAGATAATGTGTACAATATTTCTCAAGAATTATTGGTGATGTAAAGGAGAGTGCATGCGCTAACAGTAGCAACTCATAGTTTGTGATAGCAAAGTTATGAGGGGTCTAGTTTACCATTGTGATTGAAAATTATGGATTTTAAGGAAAATAGAAATCCTCTATATGGTTTCCTTCAAAAATAAAACTAGAGATCATGGCATGTATGTACAACAAATGGTTATAATGACTATCAGCTGTTTCTCACCTAGAAAACGACTCTGCATTGTGGAAACATCCCTTTTGACTGCTATGTTTATGCAAAAAAGTCTCATGAATTTGCTAACGCATCTTGTGAACACAGCAGAAATACAGTAGGAAATGTGGGATCCAACATGCTTCCAAAAACCAATGCTAAAGGAGTTCTTCACTACATTTAATTTTTATATTTAGGGTTAATGAATTGTTGTTGGTTGCTTGTGGAGGCAATCTGACTACCAGCACTAGACATATTCATTTACAGCATCAGGCCGAAACTCCTTTCGAGAGTTTGTATACAGGAAGCAGATTAGAAGTTATTAGATCAGAGTTTGCTATGAGCAACAATATCTGCCAGTAGTAATTCAGTGCAATATGATAATGGTCAAAGACGGAATATTTATGTTTGGTCAAGTTTGGATTGCCAGAAGGTAATGATCAAGGATAACTGTATGTTCCATCTAAAAAAATGCAAATTTTATGTTGTTTTTGAAAGGGTTTCCTTTTGCCTTACAATTTTATTGACAGCTAATTTTAAGCTTGTATTTGCATATTGTGTACAAATTTTCAAGGAAAGTTTTGATCTGATGATTTTGAAAGATTTCCTTGTTAGACCTTGCTACACCACAAAATCTGACATTGCCTACTTTCCTCTGTTTTAACGTCTTTTAATGTGATTTGTTGCTAGAGTGTCATCCATGGACCTCGTAACCCTGGTGAATTGCAGGGACCTTCATGGCTCTACAATACTACACTGCAGCATGATTTGTTGCTAGTCTCATCCATGGACCTCGTAACCTTAGTAAACTGCAGGGACCTTCATGGCTCTACAGTACTACACTGCAGCATGATTTGTTGCTAGAATGTCATCCATGGACCTCGTAACCTTAGTAAACTGCAGGGACCTTCATGGCTCTACAGTACTACACTGCAGCATGATTTGTTGCTAGAATGTCATCCATGGACCTCGTAACCCTAGTGAATTGCAGGGACCTTCATGACTCTACAGTACTACATTGCAGCATGATTTGTTGCTAGAATGTCATCCATGGACCTCGTAACCCTAGTGAATTGCAGGGACCTTCATGACTCTACAGTACTACACTGCAGCATGATTTGTTGCGAGAATGTCATCCATGGACCTCGTAACCCTAGTGAATTGCAGGGACCTTCATGACTCTACAGTACTACACTGCAGCATGATTTGTTGCTAGAATGTCATCCATGGACCTCGTAACCCTAGTGAATTGCAGGGACCTTCATGACTCTACAGTACTACACTGCAGCATGATTTGTTGCTAGTGTCATCCATGGACCTCGTAACCCTAGTGAATTGCAGGGACCTTCATGACTCTGCAGTACTACACTGCAGCATGATTTGTTGCTAGTGTCATCCATGGACCTCGTAACCCTAGTGAATTGCAGGGACCTTCATGACTCTGCAGTACTACATTGCAGCATGATTTGTTGCTAGTGTCATCCATGGACCTTGTAACCCTAGTGAATTGCAGGGACCTTCATGGCTCTACAGTACTACACTGCAGCATGATTTGTTGCTAGTCTCATCCATGGACCTCGTAACCCTAGTGAATTGCAGGGACCTTCATGACTCTGCAGTACTACACTGCAGCATGATTTGTTGCTAGTCTCATCCATGGACCTCGTAACCCTAGTGAATTGCAGGGACCTTCATGACTCTGCAGTACTACACTGCAGCATGATTTGTTGCTAGTCTCATCCATGGACCTCGTAACCCTAGTGAATTGCAGGGACCTTCATGACTCTACAATACTACACTGCAGCATGATTTGTTGCTAGTCTCATCCGTGGACCTCGTAACCTTAGTGAACTGCAGGGACCTTCATGGCTCTATAATACTACATTGCAGCATGATTTCTTGCTCCTAGGCAACGTTTGCTGTCGTCAGGATGTCGGTGCCGTTGACACCAGCTGCAGCATACACTTGGTCAGAAGTTGCATCCTGCTGTTCAGATTGCTATTTTGAACACTTGGGGCTCGACAACAGAACCATTGCGTGACACAGATCGTTTCTTGTTGAAAACTAGGCTGGAATATGCAGGTGGTGGATCTTCCTGGTAGCCTGTAAACATTTCAGCAGATAGATTTTTAATGATAGCAATAAACATTGCAATGTAAACAAGCATAATCTTCCTCAATTTACATACTAGGTATTAGTTGACATGGAACATTTAATATTAAGGAAAATTACATCATCGTTTTTGGACATGTTAGAATCTGTAGTACTCTGAAATAAATCTATGTTCGTATGTGTTAAGAGAATGGCCATTCATCAAGTTCTGAGCTGTTATCAATAAAAACAATTGACATTGTAAATAATTAAAATACGATCATCTGGTCCAGAGAGTATCCGTTTATGATACATGGATAATTCGTTTAATGTGTTTCTTAATTTATTAAATAATTAAAATACAATCATTTGGTGCAAAGAGAATTCCATGATATGATTTTTAATTGGAGTTGTATTTAAATAATTAAAATATGAACATTTTGGTGCAAGGATAATTTGTTTGGATAATTAGGCCTAACTATATACACCATTCTCTCTCATATGTACTGACAATGTGATGTGCGTGAAAATGTGGAGTTTACTACAGTATAATTTTTTATCGTTTGTTCTATTTATCTTCTTACCCTCTCATTCTCCTCTACTTTTTTCTCTCACTTTCTTTATCTATTACATATATTTAACGTTAATTTACTTTATGTGCAGCCACCGGGATTCGATGCAAGGATTTTTCCCTTACAGATGCTTTACCACTACGCTATGAAGCAATCTGGAGGACTGCTTAAAATATTTCATTTAATGTTGAGTTACTTGTTCATAAATTTTTAATACACATCAGTAGATGATGCGAGGTTGGAGCCTCTTCCTGGAGCTGAGGTGAGTACAAATTGTTTGTTAGCTATGTCTCAGTCTAATTCAGAATGTAATTTTGTATTTGTTGGGGGGCAACGGGGCATTGCTTCCCCCTCTTGGGACTGTTGCCCCCAAACCTCCAATAGCATATAGTAAAAATAAAAAAAAAAACATCATTAAAACCAATTAAATAACCAGGGCAACAAGTGATATTTCCAGTGAGGTTAAGTTAGTGGAGCAGAATGAATCTGTGATAGATAAAATTTAAATTTACAAATCAATTCAATTTGTTGATTTAATAACTGAACACATAAAATAATAAAATTACTAGTGTAACATTTTACATTACTTAATCCATTGATGAAACTATATACTGTATATAATAAAAATGCTAAACATATGTTGGTTTTTATATTTGATTACCGTTTTTGGCTACACTGAGCCATCTTCAAATCAAATGACTAGATTTGCTTTACCAGCATCCACCTGCTCTCCAGTACGACTTACTTATCTATGAAACAATCACACGCTTAGCTCCAGTTTTACAGTTAGTTTCCAGTAATGATATGGTATGTCATTTAACTTACTATCCCAACTTATTTTCGCATTTAATTGCAGAAATGAACGGCACAAGCTGATAACGAATGATTTGAGCATACATCTGTAAGTTATTTAAGTATATAATGAAGATTTGTATCAGTTAAGCTACTTCACAAATGTTATCTACCATCAGATATACACCCATAATACCCTTGTATCTGTACACATATGATCATTTGATAATGTGACTTTATATATATATATATATATATATATATATATATATATATATATATACAGGGTGTATCAAAAATACGTGTACAAACTTCAGGCATGGGTTCCTTACACCAAAAGAAGGAAAAAAGTTCATATGAACATATGTCCCATAATCCTTTGTTTCCCCGTTATTCATTTATTACTGAAAGTTTGCGTTCAATGGCCTTCGAGGTCCAACCTCAAAACTTCATTTCTTTATGCACTCATTCATAGAAGGCTGTGACTCGTTGTATCAGAAATGGATTGCAGATGGCGAAGTGTTGCCATGGAGACTTGTTTACATGTGTCATTTGTCATTAGTCTGTCTTCAACGTTGCAATTGTGAACGTTCAACCATGGCAGGACGATATTCATTTCGTGAGCAGGCTGACATCATTTTTATGTATGGTCGCGCGAATGGTAATGGACGCGAGGCTGTACGGCTGTATCAGATGGCATTTCCAGACCGAAGACAACCGAATCATCAAACCTTTGTTGCTGTGTATCGTCGCGTTGCTGAGACAGGAACCGTTGCACCACAGACTGGTGATCGAGGAAGACCAAGAGTTGTTCGTACGCCGAACCTCGAAGAAGACATTTTACACTGTGTCGAAGACGATCCAGGTATCAGTACAAGACAATTGGCTGTGGCAACTGGTACATCACACAGTACAGCATGGAGGGTACTTCACGAGCAGCTCTTGTATCCGTATCATATGCAACGTGTGCAGGGCCTTTCGCCTGCCGATTATCCACCACGGGAGAACTTTTGCCGATGGTTTCTAGCACAAATAGCCAATCCATTGTTTGTCTCATCAGTTTTGTTTACAGATGAGGCAACGTTTGGGAGAGATGGAATTACCAATTTCCACAATGAACACGTATGGGCAGATCGTAATCCTCGTGCTGTATTTCAGGCTAGACATCAGCAACAGTTTAGGATTAATGTGTGGGCTGGAATTGTAGGTGACTGTCTGGTAGGTCCATACTTTCTATCAGCACGTCTTACAGGTGCTATCTACAGGGACTTTATCCAAAACACTCTTCCAGAATTACTGCACGAAGATGTGCCTCTGAACATAAGACAAAACATGTGGTTCATGCATGATGGGGCTCCAGCACATTTTAGTCGCCTTGTTCGAGATACACTGACTGATGTCTACCATGACATATGGATAGGCAGAGGAGGACCAGTTCAATGGCCAGCACGTTCTCCCGACCTCATCCTTTGGATTTTTATCTTTGGGGGCACCTTAAACAATTGGTTTATGGAGCAGACATCCCGGATCATGAAACTCTTCATCGACGTGTCATGGAAGCTTGCGAAACCATTCGACATCATCCTGGAGTATTTGAAAGGGTGCGACAGTCCATGATTCGACGAGTGCATGCATGTTTAGAAGCAAGAGGAGGACATTTCGAGCATTGGTTATGAGTTTTGTGTGTTGCATTTTATGAGTGTACCAATGTGTTGAACAGTTCCTAACGGGGAAACAAAGGATTATGGGACATATGTTCATATGAACTTTTTTCCTTCTTTTGGTGTAAGGAACCCATGCCTGAAGTTTGTACATGTATTTTTGATACACCCTGTATATAATGTTATACCAGTTTATAAATTAGGCTATGTACTATCCATCTCACATGTACACTTGCATCCAGTTTGTTAACCTTATTTCTAATTTATTAATGTACTCGTAAAGCAAATCTAGTCACTTGATCTGAAGATGGCTCAGTGTAGCCGAAAACGTTAATCAAATGTAAAAACCAACATTAGGCCTACTATGTAAACAAATAAAACTTTGTATGCGATAAGTAGGGATCGGAAGTTAAGGCACTAAAAATGGTGTTTTAGGCTCCTAAAAGGCACTAAAAATTGTATTCCAAGCACTAAAAATAAAAATTTGTGGAAAATTAACCACTGAAAAGTTATGCCACACACAATAATTAATTATTTCCTTACACGATGTTTTAATTAAATGCCAGTATTCGCTTTTTTGTTTGTTATGTATACACAGCAAATTAAAATAACGGGAAGATTAAAACACTCGCTCTTGTGACATCTATTGAACAAAATCTGTTTAGGCTATATGCCGAAAAGGATCTCTCAACATGCACAGAAGTGACTGGAACGTGCCATCCTGGCTACATTAAACCCCTCAGGAAGCTCAACACTGGTCTCACTTAGAACTTTATACACAGAATTAATGGTTTCATATCCAGAATTTCTTGAAACAACACTTTTTAGCTTCTCATATATTTGAGCAGCATACTTGCCAGGAGCTACACATAATCTGTTCTTTGCATTCAAAAACAGGAACATGGATTCAGAAAATGACAGACTGCTGAATGGTATCTGCTACAAAAGTGAAATGCGCATCGATATATGCTAAGTCTTCTTTAAGTCCTTTTTCTTGAAACACACTGAGCTTCTTTGATTGATAGAGAATTATTCTCTGAAAATTCATTAACAATTAGTGCTATTTGTTCAAAGTTATTCGCATAGTTTTCAACCATGTCCCCCACCCCGTAATAATAGGCTCAGGGGGTAGGGGAGTGTCGGGTAACTTCTCTCTAAATACAAAGATAATCCTAGACTGTGTGCTTCAAGCAGATACGTCGTGTATGTTATGCAGGAGAAGGGCAAATAATAAAGTAAACCGTTATCTGAACTCAAGAGGGTGACTGGTCGTGATGGGACCAGTTAGGTAGAGGGTCTCAAGAATTCCACCACAATAGGGTGTCCGAAATATTTGTATACTATAAGAACTATCAGTTTTTTCAGTTTCAAGCAAAAAAATTAATGAGTGCTGTTAACTATATATGCCTATACAGAAAAGGGAAAAAATAAAAATAAAAAAGGCAAATATAAGCAATATAAAACTTCACCACAACATTTGATTTTTCGTGATCTGTACACATAAATTAACAGCCTTGAAATACGTACATTCAAACAAAATGGGCATTTTCCTAAACTTCCGATCCCTAGTGGTAATCTTAGATGTCCATTAAGAATTATTATAATATAGTAACATTGGCTCATCGGACAATTGAATATGACATTCAAATCCACTGATGAAAGCTATCATTTAAATATTGCCTATAAATGCAATTCATGAACATTATAACAGCAGGTGAACTATTTAAGGAATTTGTGAAGGAAGTTAAGTCGTGTGTATCCAGTGTACGGAGTCATCGTTATAAGCGAAGTGACTTGGCAATACACCGCACACACAGGAGCTCGACAGCGAGCACGTATAAGGTGAGTACAAAACTGGCATATGACACAACGGCGTATTATGGTTAATTACCATGATGTAGGGTAGATTGGACCACTGCGAATAGTGTACTGACGTTTAATCGGCCGAATAGTCAATGAAAATATTGAAATTACTTCAGTAAGTGACTTATATTTTAATATTTACTTGCATTTTTATAGATTTGAGGGCTCCTTATAATATCCATATTACCTTAATCTACAACTTTCTGCGTAATGATTTCTGTGGCTTAATAATCGGTTTCTACAGCAGTGTCACTTGTTCTAATGATGTACCGTAGGCTATTGCATGATCTTATTGTGCGTGCAAGGGGCATTTATTCAAGTGATTAGTTACGGATGTTTGTGGCGGCTTTCAGATTATGTAATATTATGCCGTAATGAAGAAAATTTGGAATTTATTCAAATATTTTTTAGAAGAAAGTGGCAATACCAAAGAGAAAAAAAGCTAAGATTTGTAATTATAAAGTTTCGCTTTTTCATAACACTAGAAGACGCGTGTACATCTGAATGTTTCTACATTGTGTTTGTTTATAATTGCACCTCGTCAGGAGTTTCTTATGAAAGAATTGATACCTTTAGGAGGACGGTAGTTGACTGGTGGGTTTTTTTTTTTAAAGAGAAGTGTGTATTAACTATGGTCTAAATACTGTAAGTCGAAAAAGTTGGGAGGAATTGGTGTTGTTGAAATAGAAGCTCAAGTTGATAGGTAAGCGAAAATGCGATTGTGGTCTTGTTATCGAAGGTCAGAGGATCTTTGGAGAGGTAGAGAGAGCGAGAGAATGCATTCTATAGCTACTAATATTTTTGTTCTTGTACGGTACCAAAGGACAATAGTGATAGTTTTAGAATATTATTCTGGAATATATTCATCCAGGTACTACTTTAATTAGTGATTGTTGGAGAACTTTAATATTTGTGTAGAGGATGACGGTTTCGTATGGTTACGAGTGAATCAGTGGACTTAGTTGACCCCGATATTGGAGCACATAACCAAAACATTTAAATAGCATAGAGGGAAGTTCGGGCTAAAATTCCTCAATATGGACGCAGGAAGAAACACAGGACTGGTTTCTTAGCTGAATTCGTGCTTCCATATTTTATTGATTACTTCATGCAGAATTGTATCTGCAGTTACGTGTTTAAAGGTGAGTTTCGTAATTATAAAGTAAATTTTGGTTGTGTATAATTTTGGGGTGGTAGTCATAGTAACAATTTTCCCTTAAGTTTGCACCAGACTTTAAATTGAATCTTCGATCTCGCTACACACCACTACACATTCTGAATGACGTCTGATTTGTGTTGCGTCATTTCATGATGAATAAGAGCCCGGAACTGTAGGGTAGGTGCTAAAAGCTAAGAATGGCACTAAGTATGGATGAATAGATGTGATGTTTGTGAGGAGGGTTTTTAAGCCCATTAACTAAGAGTCCGATATATAGGGGAGAGTCGGGTAGTATTGGACATCTGGTAATATCGGACAGTGAGTTTCTTTAATCTACCACCATATGGTAGTACCTGAATGACATGGTTACGTTTCTCTATGCGACATCACAGAAACATAACCATGTCAATCAGGTACTATCATCGTATGGAAGATGAAAGAAACTCACTGTCTGATATTACCCGATGTCCGATACTACCCGACTCTCCCCTACCGGTATAATAAGAGACAGCAGAGCCACAAAGATTGGACAGTGCGCTAATTTGTAAGTGGTGGTTAAGAGGACTGAAGACCTGTAACGGCACCAGAGGGAAAATACTGAATGACAGAAATGACATCTAAAAGGATTGGGAATATGGCTTCTATATTTTTTTTAACTATAGCGAGTAACAGTATTAATTTTTAGCACCAAAGTTACGGGCTCTAGAAATGATACAGAAATGGTATATATCATTTTACAAATAATATTATATAATAAGCGAGTTTTCGTAAGGCCAAGGACCAGTGACAGGTTTTCTCTTCGGCTTTTTGCGTTAGGTTTATGCCTGAAGTAATCTACTATCTTTTCAACTCCTAGGAGTAGGGCCTTTTTAGTAAACTGGCTACCGAATTTATGTCGGCAGGACAGCAAACGCTAGGCTAAATAGGCGTAGTCCTAGCACTTGTAACCTAATACTTCTACTGTGATATAGCCTAACTCAGACATGCGAATGACACTGCAGCCACCTCCATAACTGTTGAATACAGCAGTCATATTTCGATAGACCAAACAGAGGAAGTAAATATAAAATATGTTAGTTAGGAAAGAAGTTATTAATTTTGTGTACATTCATCCCCTATAAAAGGGTAGTTCCCCTTACATAAACGTAACCAGAGTTTGTAATGAAATGAAATATGTTACCCTGAAGTTCTGCATAAAGTTTCATGAAAATCTGTTGCATAGGAGAGAAGTTATTAATTTTGTGTAAATTCACCCTCTATAAAAGGGTAGTTCTCCTTACACAAACATAACCAGAGTTTGTAATGAAATCAAATATGTTACCCTGAAGTTCTGCATAAAGTTTCATGAAAATCTGTTGAATAGGAGAGAAGTTATTAATTTTGTCCAGCTAGATTAAGAAAATTGCACACTGTGCAGTGTAGTGAAAGAACGATTGGAGTGTTTCTAAAAGTCATTAAAAAAGAATTGCTGAACTGCATGTTTGCTGTTCGCATTATGCAGGGCTTTCATTTCAGAACTTCCCAGTCTAAATAACTAATTATTTAAATTGAATTCAATTTAAACAAAAAACACGTCAATTTAGATATTGAGAGCAAGTCTGAAACCAGGCTTAATTGCATTTTAGATTTCACCCCCAACCCCCAGCACTTTGAAATTTCAAATGGCACCCCTATATTTTTATACTTAAATATGAAAGAGCATTCACTTGTTTATACACCTCGTTCATTTATTTCACATCTTTTGCCTGGCAACCTGACAAGAAACAGTTTATTTTGCTCTAAATCAACTGTTCAAAATGTGCTCCATTGTCGGTTAAACAGTAATGCAGTCTATTTTGGAACTCCTCGCGAACGTTTTGGTGTGTTTCCTTACTAATCCGATTACATTCTTGGGTTATGCTATTTTTCAGTTCTTGAATATTCTCAGGCGGAGAAGTATAAACAACTGATTTCAAATGACCCCATAGGAAGAAGTCAAGCGAAGTATGGAGATCTCGCCGGCCATTTTACAGCACCTCTCCTACCAATTAATTTTCCAGGAAATCTTCTATCCAGCCACTGTCGCACAGGTACTCCAGAGTGTGGAGGAGTTCCGTCCTGTTGAAAATGCAATTTTGTTCGTCCAGCACCAGGTTTCCTTCATTGACTTGGTTCTCTAGCGACAGTGTGATAAGTGGATCAATTACATTATCTAATATGTTCAGACACAATTCTCCAGTCACGTTTTCTTCAATGAAAATCGGTCCAACAATATCATCCCCAAAAATTCCAGCCACACATTGTTCTTCTAAGGAAATTGGGTATTATCTTCACGAAACGCATGAGGATTTTCAATGTCCCAGTACCTACAATTGTGTTTGTTGACAAACACATTTAAGAAAAAAATCGCTTCATCATTAAAGCAAATATTTTGTGTAAAATTTGGATCATCTTCAATTCTCTAAGATATCTGTTCACAGAATTCTACTCTTCTGTCAAATTCGTCTTCCCTGAGCTGTTGGTGACTTTGTGTCTTGTAGGGGAAAAAATTTGTTCATTTTCATCACTTTATGTATGGAACCAACCGAATTGTTTGTTACAACAGCTACTTTTTGGATGGAGGTGGTGGGTTCATTGATGAAATGACCTAGTATTTCAATCTGAGAAGTTTCATCGAGTTTTCTAAGTTGGGCATTTGCTTTATTGCACACAAGAACCAGTTTCTTCAAATTTCCGTATTAGATATCAGATATTACATATCAGTGATACGTTTTTCTCAGGATGCCTCTCGTTGAAAGCTCTAGCAGTTCTATGAGCACAACGATTTTCAGCTCCATAAATAAATATGATTTCTGTTCTCTCTTGAAGGGTATACTACATTTTACTTAAGTATAAAAATATAGGGGTGCCATTGGAAATTTTAAATTGGGGGAGACTAGGGGGTGGGGGTGAAATCTAAAATGCAATTAAACCTGGTTTCAGACTTCCCCCTCAGTATCTAAATTGACGTGTTTTTTGTTTAAATTGAATTCAATTTAAATAATTAGCTATTTAGACTGGACAATTTTGAGATGAAAGTCCTGTATATATTTCAGTGAATCTACGTATTAATTTTCGACTTTATTATTATTATTATTATTATTATTATTATTATTATTATTATATTTAGCAGTAGTAAAACGTATGTAAATTAATATTTAAAACAATGTAGTCATATAAAATGCATTAATGAAATAATGGGAATCCTTTTTCACACCGGTCAGCTATTGCTAAGAAGTAATAAATATATATATATATATAAGTAATACCTATCGGTTACTACCTAACGGATTTTACACTATATCCATATTTTTGTTATTCTTCACACTAGAATGAAACACAGTGCAGGCCTAATTACTTTCCATAAAATTCTTACTTGAAAAGTAATATTTATATGAAACACATTTTTAATGTATTCAAAATGCTTTGGTATGGCAGTTGAAACACATTGTTCTGCATCGAAATTTTTTTAATCATTCACCTGGTGGGGGTCCCAGGTTCTCTGGAGACGACCAGGGTATGATCTGGAAGTGACGATGAGTGTCACCAGAAGGTTGAGTCGCTTCAGCATCATATGAGTGCTCGCAGGATGGAAGTCGAAGAACTGCAAAAGCAAAACGATTTTATTTAAATCTCTCAACTGGAAGAATGAAGTGCGGATATTTATAAATGTTTGGTTAAACCCTAGATCATATATACCCAGATTGCTCGGCCTTATAGACTTCGACAGTAACAACTTTTGTCAGGTTTACTATGCTGCCATCTAGTTGTTAATAAGGAGTCACGTCGTAACTCCCATTTGAATTGCCATCTTGTGTTTGTTTACAGTGGACGGGTGGCGATCCTGGCGGTTGTTCTCTTAAAAGTGCTACCAATTTTAACATAGGGATGATTAATCTGTTATATATGTGATCTGGGTATATACATACTTATACATCAACAATAATTACATTATTTATTATACTAGCAGAAGTTATTTCAGTAATGAGACCGAATAGCTCTCTTTGTGGTCCTACATCGATCCTGAGTGTGGGACAGATGAATTTTTCGTGCGTTATTATTTTGTCTTGAAACTTGAAGAATATTGACGACTATAATTATTGCTATTTATTATTATTATTATTATTATTATTATTATTATTCTCATAATAACAACAACAATAATCACTGGCACACACTACTATTCCACCAAAGCAAACCATCTCAAAAGGTGACTGGGAAAAACTGCCAACTGCAACTAGAACTACAAATCGGCCAGCAATGAGTACACAGACAGACACCTTTACATTACTTTGAACTAGTCTATTCTTTGAGAGCGGTGTCATTGGCCTGATAATGCAATATACAAATCAGTATGTTGCGAAATGTAATAGACTTGGAGAGGAAATGAAATGCTTCTTACTTGTTAGCTATAGTACGGTACTTCTTAGTGGCTACGTCGTGTTGCCTAGAAAAGGCAGGCCTATGTATTGGGAGATGTCAGTACTTCAGTTTCCAATGCCATATCCAGAGATCACTTCAAATTTATAAAGTCAAACATTCATATTTGTAATAATAATAAATGTGATAGGAACGATAGATTTGCAAAGGTTCGTCCTCTGATGGATGTGATCAGAGAAAAATGCCGAGATCTTATTCCTCACATGCAAAATCACCCGGTGAATGAAAGCATGGTACCGGCGACATGGCACCAAGCAATTTATTCAGGTTCAAGTTTTGGTGTGATGGATATCTGACGTGGTTCAAACCACACCAAGGTGGTGGTACATTGCCAGCAGTATAAGCTAACAAGGGCCTGAGTTATGAAGTCGTCATGTATGTTGAGCAGCTGGAAATGCTGACATACAGAATTGATTTTTACAATCTACTGTATGTACTTCATTTGCTCTTGAGCACAATTTGCACGTAAGAAGTATTTACGACACTGGAACAATAAGGACGAATAGAATCAGTACAGTAAAGATTGTAATTTACAGAAGCAGAATAATTGAAAAAGAAACCTAGAGGAACATTTGACTTCAGATCTAACAACTCTGACATGAAACTAATGTCTTCATAGAATGGCAACAATGTGGTTTTGATACCATACATACAGCTTCTCCCGTGACGGTGACGCGTTATTCAGAGCAGGGGAAAAGACAAATATTTGTGTCATTGATAGAGCTCACCAAAATATTTCGCTCTACCGAGTGTCTGTGAGGAGTAAGGAGGTGTAATTCTCTATTATTGCGCATTTCGTCGATGTAGCAGAGCATAATGCATGGCATCGCAATTATTGAAAGAGGAACACCATCTAAAACATCAGACTGATACGGTACTGTACCAGATATGACAAGACTGAGCACGAATGTGACGGCGGATAATACGACATAGCTTTAACTAATATAATGGTAATTTGTACCATTTTTTTTATTTAATGATAATACAATTGGAAAACTCTAATAGTTACATTTAAGTTTTTCATTGTAAATTCTGTGGGGTGAGTGGGGTGGATACGATGGATGTGCCCTTTATGCGAACTCACCTCGTGAAGATTTTTCCTCGTGTTCTTTCAAGTATCCAATGCATTTCCAAATGGCGATGAGTAACACAATGGCCACCAAAATGGTAACACAAATGGCTATCAGTTCGTCCCTGGAAAGAGATGCAGTTATAATTTTTATTAATATTCACTATTTCCTGTTGTGGCTTACATGATACCTACGAAACAGTTTCGATTCCCCCGGGGAAGTGGTGGTTTATTAATTTTCGAAGATTTTCATACCCTTAAACGGTTTTCATCCCCAATCCAATACGTGTCGCACACGCCACCCTAATTTTAAATGTAGGTCCATTTCTTTTTACTTTCGTTTTTCCAATAAATTTAATTTCATTAGTGATGGCAAGGCTCTCCATCATGGACTACACTGCAGGGACACATTTGGGCGAGACCTGAAGAGTTCACTTGCGGCGGAGATGAATGTTTATAGTTTCTTGAATCGAACTATTTGCCGGTACTCTCTGAATCTATGGAAAAAATGGACATTAAAATTTTTCTCCCCTGTAAATTGTCACTATAGAGTCAATTTTGTAGAAAATACTCGTATGTGGTTGAAGTTAACACTTGTTATATTATCATCAATGCTTTACATACTATATAATAATTCGTAAACTGTGGTCCGCAGATACCTGGGAGCTCGAGGGCTAATCAAACTAATATTTGATTTGTTGTTTAATTATGGAAATAGTGTATTACGATACAAGGTTGGGAAGTGCTTTTTATAAAATTGAGGAAAAGTTTGAAAAAGAGAAGAGGGAATTTTTCAATTTCCGAGATTTTGTAATGCACTTCACAAACGTGTATTGTACAGTATTTTTTGCACGATAATATGTTTTGGAAATAATATTTTTAAAAATCTTAATATGCAGTATCCATGTACGCTAGACTATGAACAACTGACTGACTCTCAGCAAGAAGTTTGTCATAGGTGACGGTAGATGGCAGTAGTAGTTTTAATTACAACCCTTGAGCAGTTACTTCTAATACTATGTATTTTAATATACTTATCTACGTTGGCAACTCTGAATTCAGTAAAATCTACTTCCAACAGTGGCGGCCGTTTGCTGTAACGACGAAAAAACACACTATCGTGCAAAAAGATAATAAACATGTCATGCAATCCCAGCAGTAAATGTGGGGCTATCTTAATTTTCATGAAAACATTATAATTATAACTTTTTTATTATTAACAAATCTAATTTTTTGAAAAGTTTGCAAACTAAACTTCAGGTTGTATAATTTGTAAAGTGAAAAATAAAAATAGCTTATACAGAGTGAATCGTAAGTAATGTCATTAATTTCAGGAGGTTATTCTTCCGGATATTCTAAACAAACAAGTTCAATAGAATTTTGCTCGTTTTTGCTTTCTCTTGGAGATAAAAAGTGTTTTATATGAAACATTTCGTAGCGTGTTTTGAAAAAGTTATTGATTTAATTCCCAATATGCTCAGTCAATTTAAGAGAGCAGTCTATTATAATAAATGATTGAAAGATTTTTAGTTTTGTCCTTTAAAATTGCAGAAATTTGATTCGAACAATAATGTAACTCTTCGTTCTGCAAAGGAATTTTACCAGAAGAAACGATGAAGTAATTTTATTAAATACCGGTAATTAAAATGAAATCTTCGGTCCAGGGAGCATCCGTTTTTGGTGCAAGGATAATTCGTTTAACATATTTATAAATTATAATCTTGAATACATTATTTAATAAATCACTCCAAACCAATATGAATATAGTATGGATTGTGTACTAAGATAATTTTTTTTCTGTTGGCCCCATTGTGCGTTATTGTTTACGTAAATAAAACATATGAAAATTAAAATGGCACATAATAGTAATTTATCCATGACTGGTACCGGTATCTAAATTGGTCTTTATTTCACAGTCCTTAGCAACCTAAACAATGTCTTTATTCACAGCAGTGAATTAATTTTTTTAATCATTCACTAGTAAAATTATTACACGCGTTTTTTTTATTCAAACTGACTTGTAGATAATGAATATAAGAATTCTATCCAATAGCATAGGATGGGAAAAATCGCTGTACACAGAATGATAGAAGACATCCAAACCAAATCAGGCAGGGTAAACTACATCCTTACCTGGAGTGGTGGCCACCCGAGCCGCCTCTGACGGGGGCTGCTGGCGTGACGAGCAGGGCCGACGACATCTCGAGTCTGTGCCTCACGCCGCGCCCGCGGAACCCTATGTAGGCCAATTCGGCCTGCGTCATAGCGGCTTATCTCGTGTTTACAGACGTCGCCATCAGCGCAGGCGGAAGTGATCATTGTTGTGCTGGTGTCAACGCACGCTGGGAAAATCTTATTCTTAGAACGATCCCGACTATCCAATCTGGTCATATTCTCTTTGTTGGTGATAATAATAATAATAATAATAATAATAATAATAATAATAATAATAATAATAATAATAATAACAATAATAACATTCTATGTAATGTATTTATTTCCCTGAAAAAAAAAATAATATTATGTGCTTATTATAATTTCCAAGTATATTCTCCAAATCAAATTGTTTGGTAGTCTTCGTTTCGTGACAATCTATAATGGCAATTCTGGTCTTAAAAATAAATGTTGATCTATATTCTATATAGCCTGTTGTATATTATATAGAATTTTCAATTCATGTACGAACACGAACTTTGTGTTATCGAACTTATTGTTGTAAATCGGTAAATGAGGTTCAGATGATATTCTTCAGATAGATGCCTGCAAATTTAATAAAGAAATGTATAGAAAAAATTTATTGTTTGAAGGAGAAGAGGCCGTTCAGCAATGGATCAGGACGGACATTCCTGTGTTATGTCAAGACCAACATCTAGCTCTTGAACTCTTCCATATGCAGGCTCTGTAGGCCTAAACTCTGTTGTGCATCTCGGAGCATCAAACTGATTCCCAATCGAGTGGATAAGGAACTTCTGCTGCAGCCCGCCTTCCTCTTCAAACGTGCATTTCTTCCGAAGTACTTAGAACATTCAGTCATTTGCCTCGAAATCATCTGCAGCGCAGTATGGAAGGTGTCTGCAATATCCTCAACTTACAGTCTGGTCGAATGTTTGCCTGATGGTGGCACCGTTAGGATTATTGCAAGCACTCTGAAGTCTTATTCTTGAACTTTTCGTCAAATGGAAGAAACAAAGCCGCAATCAGCGCGCGGGAACAAATTTTTAACAGCACGAATAATACTCATATGGAGGTCTGATGCTACCACAAATGGTTGCGGAAGTATTTGGACGAATACTGTTGGTTTAATTTGCTTTGTATGAACAATTAAGAACAGTATTCCTTGTGTGAAATGGCTGTAATGCGCATAATTATCAACGATGTTGTCTTCCTGTGTTTGGCTAATAAGTTTTTTTTTTTTCCCCCGATGGTCCCTAGCCAATAGCCAATTGCATTACTGCGCTCGTGCAGAGTCGTGATGGCGCTGTCCATGCCCCATTCCGAGGAGGCCGGCGCGGGGCGGGTCTGAAGTTCAAACTCCACAACGTCCATTTCCTTCAACATGTCCAAAACGTCCTCAACATCTTCAAGAAAGAGCGAACACATACGTATTGAGGGTCTTGTGTGACGCAATACCTCCACGTACTTAGCTGCAACCCTAGAAGACGGTCAGAATTGCTGTGGGTCGAAGTTGCAGATTAAAGGTATTGAACACTGCGAGGAGGCATGTGGTTTCCTGCTGGTAAGAACACAAGCGAGCGGGAACACAATCGTACACACTTCAGACGAACATAGGCCCAGTCTTAAGTAAGGCTGTCTTGTTTCATTTATCCTGATAGGAATCGAATGAAAAGTCCTCTGGGTTTATAGACAAACGCTACCGCGAGGATTAAATAATAATAATAATAATAATAATAATAATAATAATAATAATAATAATAATAATAATAATAATAATATGTTTGTTCTTTCTGCATCATTTTCTATGAATTTACCAAGCATTCATGTTATCTGCATTCCAGAACTTGCGACAACACTTCCTGTATTCAAGAGGGCTGCATTCTCCGTTTCAAATAGATTCTTGATTAACAGTGACAGATACCTCTTATCAGTTCTTTGCTTTTTATGTAGAAACATTCACTGAAATTACCATCCATAGCCTATGTACTACTGCCTGCATGTCTAATCTCGTGATATCTTACCTTTTCTATAAATTCTTTGCAACTTTTCATTGGTAGGATTAGCTATATCAATAATTATATCAGCACTTTTGTTTTCAAGATTAAATATCAAAATATTTAACTTGTTATTTACAACACATCTGTCTGTTATGATACTAAATATTTACATTATATTTCATTTCGTAAAAGTTTGACAGGATTGTATTCAAAATATAACATTATTATTATTATTATTATTATTATTATTATTATTATTATTATTATTATTGACAAGGAGGTTTCGGTTTCAATCCTGGGTGGGCATTTTTTTCGTTACCAACTTTCCCCTCAGCCTTCTGTTCAGTCGGTACGGGTAAGCAGCAGGGTTACCACCCGTCCGGCAAGAGGAGGACATGTCCTCTTTTTTAATAATTTTATCCTGTCCGGCAGGCATTTAAAAATAATTCAAATGTCCGGCATTTCGTATTTAAACTACAATTAATATGAATATTGAACAATGTGCGATATTATGCATAGAATATCTAAACAAATGGTGGAAACTTATGAAAGAATTTAACTGCTTTCAATGGTTGAAGCTGGAGCACATAAAAAAACAAAATATGATGACCTATTGACATTCATTGAATTCTTACACTCTAAAAAATGTCACTATTCATGATTCTAAGCTATTTTATCAATGTTATTCTGTAATGTACAAAGATATGCCAATCAAGTTAATTTTGACAAAGATTAAAGTTTAGATAAACAATGGTGCAAATTCTTCAATTCCAATAGTTCTGTGACCATTGAAACTTTCTCAGAACTCTTAAAAATATGTCAATTCCATTTATTTATCCCAAGTCACAATGGAAGTGCTGAGAGAGTATTTTCCCTAATATCTGCTCAATGGACAAAAGAATGAAATCCCATGCCAACGGAGACAGAGGTGTCATCATGGTGAAATATACTTTCAAGGACATGTCCTGTGAAGAGTTCCATAGTTATTTGTTACAAGATAGAAGTTTGTCTCTTCAGGCTCTTGTGCACAAAGTGGGCTCCACCGATAAGTAGGGTACAGATGTAATACTGATCCAGCTACTCGCTAAGGTGAGCCATTCTTTTTATCTTTAATTTTGTTCATACCAATTTTTAAAAAGTCCTCCTTTTTTCAGCAGTGTCCTCATATTTTAGATTCCATGTCCTCTAGAATTTCTTCTCATGGTAACCCTAGTAAGAAGGGAGTCGGAGCGTAGTGCTGACCACACAACTTCATTATTACACTGTCGATATAATGGCAGCATGAAGCTCTGCCTCCATGCCCGCCATATGCCTTCATCGCATCTAAAAGGGACTCCTTTATTATTATTATTATTATTATTATTATTATTATTATTATTATTATTATTATTATTATTATTATTATCGTAATCGTAACCATTATCAGCGTCACTTTCACCTCAACATCAAGGTGTAAAATGTGGTTTTTGTTCCGCCTTTACAGATTCAGATAGTTATTCATGGTATCATATAACATTTAATTTTCTCCTCCGTTGTAAGCCAGTGCTGTGCAGGCGTCACATGACAAAGATTCAGTCCGGTGAAATGGAGATGTCTGAATCCACGCTGATTGGGAATCGCATGCGCAATCCAGCAGTGCTTATTATTTATAGCCTACAGAGTGTCCCAAATTGATGTATACACACTTTGAAACACTATTTCTCAGCAACGAGATGAGACAGAAATACAATTTTTGCAGTTTTGTATTCCTTAAACATAGCACCACGGTGCTCCAGTGACTAGAGCATTGGACTTATAACCCGACGTAGCCTATCCTCGATTTATAACTTGTGTTAGGCAAGTTCGTGGTCGAGGTAACATAGGGTTTTCTCCAGGAACTCCTTTTTCCCTGTGGCATCTGAACAAACCTCCATCATCTCATCTCATCTCATCTCATCTCATCTCATCTCATCTCATCTCATCTCATCTCATCTCATCTCATCTCATCTCATCTCATCTCGGGTGTAGCGTAGACCAGCCTCCCTTGGCGCACCCTGGGTAAAGATTTTGTCGGTAAATTGATCTACACAGCAGCTTCATGTGCGTGAATGACGAACAGTCGAGTAAGCTTACTCGCCATTAGTATTTTTTTTTTTCATTTTTCTTAAAACTTAAACGGTTATTTAACAGACATGCGTGATTAAACAAGTTACAAAAATAAGCATTCAAATAAGATGAACTGCCGTTTTTTGCATTATACACAAAAGACATTCTTTACAATGCCAACCAAAATTAAAATATTAACGCCGTCTATAAATTGCATTGTATGAGTGTCTAAAAATACACGGCATAACTTCAGCCGGAGTTCCTCTTGCCTAGACAATAAAAATAGTTTATATCAATATAGGACCGGAAATGCTTGGTTTCCGAGTTTTGAAGGTCTGTCTGTTCAGATTACCTTCAAAGATCTGTCGAGGGCACTTAACTGTTCACATTATCTTACAATAAATGTTCAAATGTTCAATTTTTGTCTCACATCCATGTACGAGTATCATGGCTCCGCGAAGACGATCGCTTTGTATTGTCTCACAATTTTATTGTGGAGAGCTTCCACATCAGTCACCGGAGTCGAATACACAATGATTTAAATGACCACACTACAATAAATCTAGAGGATTTAAATCAGGTGATCATGGAGGTCAGACAATAATTGGTCCACTCTGCCCATCCTCCAACCAGCATACCTTCGATTCAGGTAGGCCTAATTGCAAGCTCGGTGACCAAAATGTCGGAGAGCGCCATCGTGGATGAAAGGTGCTCATTGATCTATGATCAGTGGCGTGTTGTGCAAGAAACCAAGCAGTTGTTTGTCTGAAAATGTCTGTACCCCACCCCAGAATGTTTGAACGTATACAGAACTCATTAACCAAACATTTACGGACCTATGTTGATATAAGCATCCTGATATGCAATTTCCCTTCATAAATTCACATATTGTATGAGAGTCAACATTCATTTAATAGTGATAACAATGTTGAAATATACTATATTAGTAATATAGTGGGACTCCTTTCTCTTAATTATACATGTTTAAGACCTTGCTTCACGTATAACAAATGTGTTTGCAAGGGATGATGAATTCTTGGGCATTGAGCTCGCTCTGCCATTTTCTCTGCAATAATGTGCTCTATTGTGTTTTAACTTCGGACTTTGAAACAGACTGAATTCACAACGAAAGATAGACGTGATTCTGTACAACAATAATAATAATAATAATAATAATAATAATAATAATAATAAACGTTTTCCCAATGATAGTAATTTATCCGTATCATTTGGGACTTTATTTTGCGTAATGTAAAAAGAAAAAAATATGAAGAAACATTTCTCACGATTCGTCGAGTTATGTTTTCTATTAACACTAAAATATTCTGCTAAAATTGTTATATTTCATGTGCATCGTTCTCGGATAAATTGATTCGTAGACCAATAATTCAGGAGAATCGCTGTACACAGGTGAATGGCACTAGTAATGCTGACGTGCGCTGTCTAAATTAATTTCGATTTTTTCTCTACTGACAGAAAGTACAAATTTAAATCTGAATTGTAAAACAAAACACAACATTACAGCTCAACATTTAACAGAAGAAATCAGATGTATAGTGAATGCAGTTTACACTGGAAGCATCTTGTCTCAGTTCCTTGCAAATATTTGATCTGTGAGCACTCTGCACACGTGAAGGTAAGATACTTGGTGCGTGATTTGGGAACAGTGAGATGTAGAAGCTGGTCGATTTATCTCCTATCAACAGATAAGCTACGACAGATGTGTCTGTCATAGCACACATGCAACAACTTCGTGCCTGACCGCACAGGCCTTTGCACTTCCCCACATTTGACTATTTTTTTATACAAAAATGCGTCTGTCTCCTCATTAGGTGGGAGTTGGACATCACATAAAATGCAACCCTCGTGCTACACGGGAACAAAGAGAATACAATGAGAATAGAGGAAATAAGGGGAATACAGGGACAAAAAGGGGAATACAATGAGAATACGGGGAATACTGGGAGAATAAGGGGAATACAATGAGAGTAACGGGAATACAGAGACAATAAGGGAAATACAATGCGAATAAGGGGAATACAAGGAGAAGAAGGAGGTTTCAAGGGAAATACAACACACGTAGTTGTGCTTAGCGGTATGCTATACACTTGTCGATTTCTTTGTAAAACGGCGATGGAAGTATGTATGACATAACACGATCCACAGCTGTGCCTGTAGGAGTAAAAGGAGAGGTTTCACTATACATGCTATGAAGGCTCCATGCCTGCTTGACCCTGGCACTAGAATGAAGTGGTGTGGTACTACGCTTCGACCGCCGTTACCCAGGATAATGAGTGAATATAGGGGCCGTCGAGAAAATCCTGTTACCATCAGGAATTGAACGCTGGACCTTCCTGTCCGTAGCCAGTTGCTCTATGAGCTGAGTTACCCTGCCGCCAATGTAGGGATGGCTTTATGATTTTATTCGGCGTTATGAGAGCCCGAGAGGTAAATTAATATCTTTGCTCCCTTCTACCTGCAGTATTAGACCTCCATGGAGGCTGATAAAATATGAAACAGATCTAGTATGAGACCCACCATTGCACATTTCCTACATTTAGAATAATATTTAAGATTTGTCTTGTCTCAGATTATCATCCATTTACGTCTTATATAAAATGAAAGTTATAAATACACAGTACAGCCGCCGCGCCGTATACGTCGTCCTCTCAACAAAGTGATTATTCATGAGTGCTGATGTAATCATGAAATAGGCTAAACTTCGTACTCTGCAATCAGATCTACAGCCAATTGGAATGAGAGCCGCCGCAACATTTGATTTCTGTCTATGTGGATAACTGATACAAATGTAACGGGAAATCAAGTGACGATATTACACGTCATTCAGAGAATCAGAAATCTTCATTTTTTGTTAAGATGTGATTGTAGGATTTCTACGAAACACTTCTTAGCGATTTCCTTCTCAATAAGCGCCTATCTCTAATCTGACACGCTACATTTCTGCAGAATAGCAGCCTACCTTTCCAGGGGTTTCCATAGTTGACACACCAGACTTATTCAGAAAACTTCGCATCATCTCTCGGAATCCTCATACTGAGATTGGAAACCGCTATTACTCATGCAATGCAAGGAGAAGAATGATTCTGGACCGCTTCTCGATCTGTACGTGGGAATTGTACAACACTAAGTACGTCGTTCAATTATTTGCGTTAATAAGGTAGTAATGACTAGGGTACGGAATTTTATGTTTTTACATATAATTTTTGCTTCATTGAACTTTCGCGATGTTACGCACCTCCAGCACCCAATTGGCGGAGTTTTATTGCACATAAAAATGCAATTTTGTATGTTAGCGCATAAAACCAAACATTTTGAAACAAATATATAAAACTCACATATTTTCTGAATTTCTTTGTCTTTAAATCGCATATGGTTAAAGAAATCTCATAAAACCAAATATTTTGAAATAAATACATAAAAATTACATTTTTTAGGGCTTTCTTTGTCTTTCCTACTCAACTGCCAAGAAATGAGTGCTACTAACCACGTCTGTTACTGCCGTCTTGAAAGGTGAAGACGCCGAGGATTTCGCCTCCCTCCCAGAAAACTTACTGCGAAGTAACTGGGTTCATTAAACTACAACATGCGACGTGGAAACAATAGTTTCACGCCACAAGCCATTGTTTCGTGATAATCGACATTCCTTCACTACGGTGCAACGCCGATAGGCAGTAGAGGTTAGTAACATTTAAGAACATTTTAGCACACATTTTCGAGTTTTTGGTAGGCCTACATATTTTTAGATTTATAGCACATAAAACCATATTTTCCACATTTTTAGCAAATAAAATTCCGGGTCCTAGTAATCACTAATCATTGCAATGAAGAGGCAGATAAGAATGCAGGAAGCCAAGACCTTTCTCCGTAACAGCAATTAACACAACATTACTCACAAACCATACACGCACCCTCACATATTGCCTACATTTAGATCTTCATAAACACTTCATAGAATGAGTGTAGCTGTTCGCGGGTTCAACCCGACATCGTGACCTAGGTTTACGAACCCTGTCCCTCAGGCGGTGGCTTCCGAGAGCCACTGATCCGAGGCACCGTGCGTGAAATTCTGTTGACGCTTGCGGTATGTAGCGTGCCAATGCGTCGTGTTAAGTGAAGATATCTGACAACATGGATCTAGCTGTAGGCCTAATTTTTTTATAGAACATGAGGCAGATATAGAGGATATTCTAATAATAACGTATCCATGTAGCCTAAATGCATTTCCATTTTCAACACTGATGCTTTAAATAGCAACATTTTGTTACCTTTATGATCCTTTGTTTCACCCATGTTAGCCATTAAATTATACTATTATTATTTTTAATCTAGTTATTTAGTGTAGAAACAACAGCGTAATTATTCGGTAAATTGTATAATATGGGATGATTCCGTACTAAATCTATAAATCTTCCATACATAACATCAGTGGCGATTTCTCTTAAGGAGCACAGGAGCAGTGCACCACTTCTTGAAATAACACATGTTTTTAAAGTTATATCAATGAGCTGCCATAGACTATGTGAGCGACATAATTCTTTATTATAATACTATGTAAAAATAACACTGCACGTGTACTGGTCTTGTTGACGCCTGGGACTTATGTTTACTGCTCGACACTTGCGGCACACTGTTCCAATCGAGCATGCGCAGTAGTAGAGTTTCACTGGCAGGCTTTGGAGCATGGTAGGGAGGCAGTACAGTGTGCGTAGGCGGGGTTAGGAGCACTTTCAGATGTGTTCTCAAGCTGTCTGCAGTAGCTGTTGGCTCGTTCTATCATAAATATTGCAATGAATAGTGTGCAACATCTTTTAAATATGTAATTTTCTGTAAGAACTTTACACGAAAAGATAAAAATAAAGAAGATGGGTAGACCTACACATGAATTAAAATTATAAGTGACGAAGAACAGTAATAGAGAAGTGGCAAGAAAATTCAACATTCGGACTTAACGAAAAATGCAATATGTGGCTGCAATATAAAAGACGCTCTATTTTGTTTTCCTTGCCTATTGATCGACGGCGAACATTTACTGACAAAAATAAGTGCGTTTTATGAATTTTATTTATTTTTCTGTTTTAATTTAGGACTGTGCGTAGTAACTACATAATTTTGATTATCGTTCTGCAGATATGATTGATTTGAAGCACATGAGCGAAAATTAAAAAAACACGATTCTTCAGCTGCACACATCAACAATAATGTTAAATTAGCAGTATTGGGTCAAACAAACATACAGACACAATTGCATTCAATGAGACTATCGAACTTCACAGTGATAAAGTTACCAAGAACAGATAAGTGCGTGCGGTTTTGTGGAGCTTCTGAGTTGGCTTTAAGAGGTCACGAAGATGGAAACTCATCTTGAAACGCTAGTATTTTTCTTGGCCTCGTCAATTTTAGTTCTGAATTAGACGCACTCTTAAGGAACATTTGGAAAGAGGAGCAGTGTTTGAAAGCACATCAAACACTACACAGCACTTAATAAGCCATTTTGGATGTATGCCATGATGAGATTTCAAAGAAATAAAGAATGCTGCTGACTTTTAGCAGTTAAGGCTGATGAGACGACACACGTATCGAATGCTTGTGAACGTGTGAACTGTGTTATAAAACGTAATATAGCGAAAACAATATTATTTACGGTGTGCTGCATAGAAATTGAACACTTTACTTTGCTATTACTGGACCTACATAGGAAACTGATTAACTGCAATTTCTTGACTAACAAAATTATGTAAATTATACCTATATAATATATATATATATTAATAGTTATGTCGTAGTTAGTACCAATAATAATAATAATAATAATAATAATAATAATAATAATAATAATAATAATAATAATAATAGGGTGTAATAATAATAATATGATAATCATAATCATAATAAATATTTGTGCACCACCAGGATTATTTATCACCACACGCCACTGCATAACATTGTTGCTGAACTCAGATGTCATTTTGTAATAATCCCGCCGGCAAACGCCGAAACAGTTGCCGGCTATTGACGGAATCTTGTGCAGACTGAGTGTGCGCAGCGTCGCGGCATCAGAGTTATCTTCTAGCAGGCGGGCGTATAGAACGCTCAAGCCACCTCGAAACCACTGCAAAGAGGAAGTTGCTCCTTCTGCTCTGTGTTTTAGCTGAATTACTGACTTTACAATCTAAAAATCATAAACAAGAAACAATTGAATACGTGAGCGCTACAGACATCGTACAAAACATTGCAGAGCCAGTATATTTATTACCGTACCTTACAAAAGGCATGCGAATCCATATCACAGTAACTACCCTCATCACTCGTGCAAAAAGGCAACTGTACAATATGTTGGAAGAGAAAAGACATCATGGCGCTCTTCAACCCACTGGATTAATAACTCTTCAGACACGTTCAACTACACTACACCATATCGTCCAGGATGTAGTACAACAGTAGACTATACAATGTAACATCTAGCACAGGACAAGAGCTGAAGAATGTATTCAGGCCTGTCATTTCAGCGAAATCAGTAGTCGAAATATTTACAATTCATTGGAAACCGAACTGGACGTCCTGCAAGTACGACAAGAAATATTAACAGCCACAAATCAATGTGCTCGACATCTCTCATGTAGTGACATTCACCAAGAGGGGAAGCACATGTTAACTCTCCGGCTGTATGCTGATCTAATGAGCATTGTACAGTCTTAGAAAAGAGTTTCGTCACACAGATACTTTGTAAGTTCAAGCAGTTCGCATGAACAGAGGACGAGCGACCTGGTTCACAAGAGAACGACTAGTTGAGGTCATAAAATTAGTTTTGTTTCGTTGTATATCTGATCATGCGTACTATTTCCTTTCTAGAATTTATAAAGTATCTGTGCGACAAAACATTTTTGTAAGACTGTACGTATTAGATGTTATGTGATAAGTAAGCAAATCAATTACCAAGGAACCCAGCAATTAACAATATTGAACAGAGGAGGAATTCTTGGAGATTACTGGCGATGATGATGGTGATATGATGATATTCGCATTGGCATAGCCAACTCATTTCGCATTAAGTGTTTCGAGAAGACGAACGCCCTGTTCTGCCGCTGGACGCGGCACTGCTGGCGGCGGAAGGCAGCCGGGCTCGCGCCAGCTTGTCCGGGTCGGTCAGGTCCAGGCGGCGCTCGCGCATGCGCCTCGTGAGGGGCAGCTCCGTCGAGAAGTGGATGTCCTGCAGGTCCCAGAGCCGCAGCGCCAGGTGCGGGGCGCACTGCTCCACCAGGGGGCGCATTTCCTGCTGCCTGCGCTCATGCCTGGCTCGCAGCACGTTGAGCCCCTGCAGGCTGGCCGGCGTGCGCAGGCTCTGAGGCGACTTGTCGGAGCTGCGCAGCGACGACCTGGAGGACGCCCTGCAGAGCGAGAGGCTGCAGTGAGCGGGCTGAGATGGACCACGTGGCTTCAGTGATAAAACCCTTCGTACCTGGAGTCGGAGTGTTCCGGAATGTCGGGGGTGACGAGCCCCCTGGCTTCCGCAGCTGTCCAGGGCGAGGGCACGGAGGCGTGATGCTCGCGGGAGGGCGGGGGCAGCGGGGGCGGGGTGGCGCGATGGCGCTCCGTCTGCACGCGCAGCAGCGCCAGCTGGTCGCAGCACGCCACCAGGATCTGCCCCCTCTGCCACAACTCCGCCTCTGCAGCAGCTAGGCGCTCCGTCAAGGACTCAGACGCGGACGGCGTGGGTGGGCCACCACAGGAAGGACCCGGGTAGAAGGAGCGAGTTCCGAACTCCACCATCTTGCCCAGGACGGTGAAGGACGGGAAGTTGAGCACCAACGTCTGCAGACAGCACTGGTCGTCCGTGTCCCAGACTTTCACCATCTGGAAAGCCGTAAATTAGTTTATGGCGAATTCTTACACTGTTCTGACACTCGCCTTACTCAACAGATTGGTCCCTCTTCCTGTTTTTCTTTCTCAGTCCGTATAATGGACTTTAAATTTATAGATTTCCATTACATTCATTTGATATCCGCCAGTGGCATCTTTCACGTGCCTGGATATCCAACACTTTTCAACAAATTCGCAGTTTTCTGCAAACTTTAAAGATCTGCATTATAGAATAAGACTTCGGAACCTTAGCAATGATGCTGAGATATAATTTCCGCTTTATTGATTTCAATGGATATCAGGAGCCGTTTGAGTGGTGCAGACCTGCAGAAACATCTGCTCGCGAAGCAGAAAATGGGGAAGATGTCAAAGTTGAATTTTTACGTGAATGACAAGCAGCCTTATTGTCTTTTCTACTCAATGGTATGCCGCAAATCTACTGCAAAAACTCGCCGCCATACTTGATATCTTATACTTTAGTTCTACTATCTGGTCCACCTCTTTATTTGATGTGGCCGTCCTTATAATGTATACTTCGTTTTCTTCATTGTCCCAGGAATATCTGCAGTCTCAACGAGATATTGGCTGTCATATGCTTTTTTTTTTATTTTTTCTTCCCCCCCCGCAGAGGAGAGAAGTCCGGAAACGAGAAAAAATTGGTTGACATATTTTTTCTTGGAGTCCTTTCATGTTTTCCGTGTAATAGATCAAAGACGCGGGCTCACTGCTGTACTTTTCTTGCACAAGAAACTAGACTATAACGCCGTGCAGTCACGCGTCACTCACCCCGTCCTTGGCGCAGCTGACTACGGCCTTGAGGTGGCGCAGGACCAGCAGATCCACCACGGCAGCCTTGTGGCCGAACAGGGACGCCACGGGCTGCTTGGTGACCACCGGGTTCCACAGCCGCACCACGCAGTCGCCGCTGCCCGTGGCGAGCAGGCGCAGCTTCCGCTCCAGGTGGAAACAGCGAACGCCCTGCAGCACCAAGTCTTCATCATGCGAGAGTGATAGGCTACTTCCCGTTTGTAGTTGATTTCTTGTTTTCTAAGAAGCAGTACTATTGCATAGTGTGAACTTCATGGTTGTAACTTCTAATACTTACTTATTTACTTATGGCTTTTAAGGTTCATTACTGCCTTCACATAGGCCCGCCATCGGTCCCTATCCTGAGCAAGATTAATCCAGTCTCTACCATCATACCCCACCTCCCTCAAATCCATTTTAATATTATCCTCCCATCTACGCCTCGACTTCCCTACAGATCTTTTTCCCTCCGGCCTCCCACCTAACACTATATACGCATTTCTGGATTCGCCCATACGTGCTAGATGCCCTGCCCATCTCAAACGTCTGGATTTAATGTTCCTAATTATGTCAGGTAAAGAATACAATGCGTGCAGTTCTGCTTTGTGTAACTTTCTCTATTCTCCTCTAACTTCATTCCTCTTAGCACCAAATATTTTCCTAAGCACATTATTCTCAAACACCTTTAACCTCTAGAATAATTCTTCTCGGGTTCTCAGCTAGGTGAGTTGCATATTTGCTTCCAAGCTTTCGATGGCTAACTCTGCCATCTTCTTCTTCAGAGAGTGGCAGAGCTAGCCATCGAAAGCTTGAAAGCAAATATCCAACTCATCTGACTGAGAACCCGAGAAGAGTTATTCTACATCAAACGCCAGGAAAGCCTCAAGTCATACACCCTAAATCTCTGTTAATAATAATAATACCGCTATTACTAATTAATTATTAATTATGTTCAAATTTCACAAACTTAAGCTCAATTCCCACGGTGCTTGTTTCCTCGCTGACTAGCAAGTTTGGTCTCCTCTGATGTGTACGCTAATGGCGCTACCATCCTGGTTACTGCTGGCTCTTTTCACAGTTCAAATTGGAAAATCATCTGCTGTTTGAACTAACTGTTGCCAACACTCATGGTCAAAAAGAAACTATGAGTGAAAAACAACTAAAGTTTTGCATTAACAATAGTAAATGTGGTAATAAGGTAATTAAGCCAGAAGTGTAAAACAGCTAAAGTCCGATATCTAATTGATGTTTCTTAGAAACCAAGGAATATACCAAAAAAAAAACAGATTTAGTAGTAAAACAACGAACATGGCGACATGGTTTCAGCGGTAATACTATATTATCATCTTTGGTTCCAGCCTGCAAGCCAATAAGAAAAATAGCAAGCAACCTAATCTCAAAAACCAGCAAGCTAGCCACCAGAGCGCATTATTTGCAGCGAGCAAGCACTCAGAGTAGCCATCAGCGCTACCAGCTTGGAATCCATCACATAAACATCACCATGGGAACCAGGCTTTACTTACTTCCATTTCATCAGTTTTCTTCTATTGCAAACCAAAATTATTGCTGCCAACATAACAGTTGGAAAACAGCTACCAGTTGTCGTCTTTGTGAGTACTCGAAATTCGAAACGAAGTTGGTAAAAGTAAATTCAACCTGGCATCTATAAAATCACTATAATCAACCCACTAGCACATGCACCCTAGTAATAGGAAAATGGTTAGGTTTCACTCTTACGCTATTAAGTAAGTTGATCCGGCATAATTAGCACTTACGCGAGCAAGTCTGAAGATGTAGGGCGTTCTTCTCGCAGTCACGTGGCGGATGACGAGGGTGGCTGTGGGATCCTGGCTACAGGACACCACGGTCTCGTTATCTGCGAAGTACGCCACTTGCTGCACACTGTCGGCGTGAACTGCCGCGTCCACGGAGACGTCCACGTAGTCGCCCTGCTGGTCCAGCTCCTGCGTTCAAAGAGAAGCCTTGACTGTAGCGCGTGCTACGGGATGATAGTGCCGTCGGCTAAGCCGGCCTCTAGTGGCGGTCTGACGTACTAACTCGTAAATCTACCTTGAGTTGTCTAGAATCCACCATCATTGCTATCTAGCAATCTTAGAACAAATCGCGAAGAACACCCAGCATAGCGGACGATGGATTTTGCGTCGCGTAAACACAAGTGGTGCCCTATTTTTCGAAATGGGGAAGACAGGAATACTCGGAGAGAAACCCTCAGCAACTTGGCTGTCGGCGGGATTTGAACTCGGATCCGTGGCCATCGTATCAACTCGATCTAACTCAGTTTGTAACTGACGGACGAGTAACTTGACCGAAACCGTTAAAAAATAATTTTATCGTAAAATGGCTGACCGTCTGCGCCTATAATCCAGCCTTCACTTAAAACTTTACAAATTGACATCGGTTTCAGTACAGTATCGCATTTCCACATCGTAGCCTCATTTTGTAAACAGAAAACTTGGACGAACATTAAGACCAGTAATTTTCTGTCTCCATTCAATTTGGAAACTGGGTTCTTTGTTTCTTTTCAGCATCTAGAAGTTACACTTTGAATTACGACGGGGCTCAGGCCAGGCTGTGGAATAAGTTGCATGCCAGCTGTGCGCACCAGGGTCATCAGCTGGTTCCGCCATTCGCGCATCACGCTTCTTTTTCAGCCTTCTAGAAATGTTTAATTTGTTGCTGCGGTGACTGACCGTTGAGTTTCAAGTGGCTTATCTTGGTCGTGGGATTCAGGGTACTGCAGTATAAAGCAAACAAAATATATCTGGTTGCCTTCACTCCAAAGCTTGCTTGTGTGTAAGCTGAGAGATTAGGCAGACTTTTTCTCACAGATTAGTACAGCCTTTTGCTATTTATTCCCCCTCACCATGAATTGTGACGTTGCACAGAGACAGAGATAGAATACGAGATTTGTACACCCGTAATATCATTCCTTAGTGATTACCTTCCGTAGCTTAGATTTCTTGAGTCATCGAGTACCAGGAATAGCCTTCCGTTGCACAAAATCGCTGAGACGTTACCAATACCATCTGTCTGCCTTGGATATACCACGAGGTACCCGTGTCCTAGACAACACAAGGAAATGGCGTACCTTCAGATAATGGAACGGGATATGGAGAATTAAGAGAAAACTCCTCGTAACCTTTTCTTCTTCCACCGCAAATGCCATGTAACCTGTATGACAATATTGTGCTATATTCTGAATAGGTTTATTATTTGTACATTGCGTTATTCAATTGTTATTGACCTACACAACAACTTTCTTATTGACTAACAAGATAATGAATTTTACGTTACGTTTAAGATTGAGCGAGACAGGACTACACGACAACTAGCAGCTATTTCATAACTTAGGACTCGCGTTATAAAATGCGAATCCTTGTGGGGAAGGAATTTTCTCATGAAATTTCGGCCAGTGTATGGGGCCGGTGCCCACTCAGCATCGTGATGAATTTGAGGAGCTACGATAGGCACAGAAACAGCTAGGAGAATCACCGTGCTAACCACACGACACCTCCGTTATCGTTAACCTCTGTTGAGGGCGACTGTTTGACCCTGACCCTTCATGGATTTTGAACACTAAATAATACTCGTGTAGACATACGTAAATAAAATTTGGAGCTCCCTTATTGTGTTGTTTCGCTTACAACATACTGCGCATGTGCAGCGAACAAGAGCCCCTGTATGTGTGGACAGTCGTGCGAAATTGTTGCCTACGTTTGGACTCGCTCCAAATTTTAATTCTGTATCTATACATAAAAATGTGTATAGGTGTTCGTGCTGTCCTGTTAGATAGATTTAAATATTAGGAGAGGACTCGCGTACCTGCCAGATGTGAAATAAATAGTAACAGCGGTCTGCAGAGAAAGATGTAAGTTAACATCATATTTATATGGATGTAACGCTACATGTTTTAAAAGACTGTAAATGTATTTATATTTTTATGTTTAGTTCATTATCCATTTTAACTATAACTCTAACATACCTTAGGTGCAATCTATTCTCCATTTTCTCCATTCTCTTAATTTAACCTCTGCTTTGTATTCTGGATCCTAGTGGTCAGCCGTAGATTTCGGCCAGATGTCCCAAATTGTGGAATTTGTGTTGTAAATTTTGTAAATTCATTAATAACAATACTAGCATTAATAATAACAACAATGTATTATGAAATCCACTCTTTTATTATATAATTTCATTACTTTATTGCAGTTATTGAATTACAATAGAACTTCTTTTAACCGAAATGAAGGTGGGGGGGGGTGATCACATTTCGTATTCAGATAAGCAACATTTGGGAGAGTTACTGTATACTCACTCCTTTTTAGAGTTGAACGATTAGAAACTGACTCATAATTACTGTATATAGCCCGCATGAAAGGATTGCATATATTTAAAAAAAAAAAGTTAATACAGTGCGTACAGTAGGTTTTTTTTAGATGTTTTTATTAAAAGTACCAGATAATATGATTATACGAAATACAGTAGGGAGGCCTACATAATTACCAAATTTAAATATTGATTCTCCATTGTTTCTTTTAAGGAAAAGTCCTAAATTTGCATTACCTTTTGTATTGGCATCTCTTCCTTGCAGCAATGTCACGCTAGGGGTGGGTTAGCCGACGTCTGGTTGCCTGCTAACAGCTTACAGGTATTCTACTTTGCATTTTGGCTATAAAGTATTGAAATTAAAATAATTATTATATGAAAGTACCGTGCATCATAATAGGCTAATTTTATAATTACAGCACACAGTATAACTGTAAAAGCTCTTTATAAAAATTCACTTACACGACTTACACGTTTCGGTTAAACGGTTTTCGGTTGACAAAGGTTAGGTTAACACTTAAACGAGATTTTTACTACTCGCACGCACGCACGCACGCACGCACGCACACATCAGCCGTCTTTATTACATTCTTACATCTATTCTCTGACAATCTAACTTAATACTTAATTTAGTATTTTTATTCCTAAGTTTAAATTTGAAACATTATAATAGTTGAATAGAGCGTGCATACTCTTTCATGTGTTTTTAATTGTATCGAATCCCTCGTATTGTCCCATCGTTTGTCGAAGAAAAAGCGGATTTTTCTGAGAAAATTGCATGTCATTTTTCCGGTTCCAATTCATATTAGGTATTCGGTAGTCTGTTGGCCTCGTAGAGCCGCTGAGGCCAGCTCCTCGTAGTTCTTGAACATTACTAATGCGGCAGTGAGGAAGGGAGACTACTCACCGCCCAGTAGTACTTGTCCAGCTTATCCGGGTGCTTCTTGCGGAAGAGGGAGATGCGTGGCTGGTAGAAGCGCATGGTGGTCACATTGCCGGCTCTGTCCCCTATGAAGAGCATGGAGGGGTTGGTGCCGCAGCTGACCGTGTACGCCAGACACTGCGGCACGTGCCGCATGCCCTTCACGTGGCACAGCGGCGCGTGCGTCAGGCCGGCGCAGTCGTACAGGTGCAGGCTGCGGTCCGAGCACGCCAGCAGCAGGGCGTTGGCGTCTGGCACGTGCACGGCGTCCGTCAGCCAGAGTGACGTCACTCGACGCCGCCTCTCGCCCCCGTCTGCATCTCCTATGCGCTCGCGGATGTCGCCTTCGCTCAGAGAGATGACGTAGCTGTCCAAGAGCTGCAGGCTTCCGTCGTAAACCCCGACACGCCCGAACTTGCTGACCACCGCGTAGCAGAAGGTGGTCGCCGTCTCTATGGGCACCACTTTCACAATGGTCTCCCTCTGCGGACATAAATCACAAATTCTTACTCTTTTCTCCTAAGTACCCGATTTGCTCAGGATCTAAAGCTGGATTCACCAACGTTTATATTTAGGAAAATCAAATCAAACTATCAAAGCCTTGAAACATTCATAGCTGTCTTAGTATATTGTATTAAATACGAGTTTGAATAAATTAAATATAAACAAAATTTCAATAAACGTGCCAGATGCTTGAATGTTTGAATAAGTCGAGGGTTCACACAAGATTTATATTTCAGTATGACGTATGAGTTTCGATGATGACATAAACGCAGAACAGAGTATGTAGATGAATGTTCAGAAATGCAAATACTGAGGGCACAAGACAGTGAGGACATCAAGAAAATGTTCAAAATGCGAAGATTAGATGGAAACTAAAAGGCTACAGTCCGAGAGCTGCAACGGCAGCTTTGACCAGCTTCTGCACTGCGCTGAGCATTCTAATAAAGATATCGGTTGAGCGTGCCGTGCTGCCACAAGGTTCAAGAACGGATGACGAATTTGGAGAGTATGGACAACAGAATAGCAGAGATGTTGTAGGACATCCACGACTCATAGGGAAGTCAACTATGACATTCAAAAGTATTCTTCGGTAAAGAAGATCAGCAGGCTCAAACCATGACGATGATGATCATTATGATGATATTTATGATTATTATGGTGATAGTTCTGATGATAATAATTATGATGATTATGATGATTCATTCATTCATAGTGTTGTGCCCAAGGGAAGGTCTTTCACTGCAAACCCAGCTTTCTCCAATCTGTCCTATTTTCTGCCTTCCTCTTAGTCTCCTCATATGATCCATATATCTTAATGTCGTCTATCATCTGATATCTTCTTCTGCCCGAACTCTTCTCCCGTTCACCATTCCTCCAGTGCATCCTTCAGAAGGCAGTTTCTTCTCAGCTAGTGACCCAACTAATTCTTTTTCCTCTTCCTGATCAGTAGAGAAGACAATTTCATACACTATATTCATGCACTTCTATTTTTTGTTCCAAATTTATTTCACTTCAATTTTTTTGCACAGTTAACAACTGACAACATTTCTAATTTGGTTTCTGTGAGGTTACTGCGCTTGTCAGGCAGTATGTTTTTGTAGGCAGAGAATGATCTCTCTACATCACAAGAAGTATGGGTGCAAGCTTGAATGAAAATATTTGTGACATTGTGAGGTCAAATTCTTCATTCAAGTTTTCATTACAATTAACCTTCTTCAATGAACAAAAGAATCCGTAGTCCAGGTTCGCGTTTATGACCCTGTCCAGTTTGTTCTCACTTTCCCACAGGCATAACTGAAGGATCTACAGCAGGCCTGCACAAGGTTTGCGCTCTCCGAGCCGGCTCACAGCTCATGAGCGGAATGCAGATATTAGCTGCGCTCTGTATAAGGGTGGGCTGGAAGAAGGGGTGATCTCGTACAAAATGTACACAAAAGGAAGTACTATTACGAGTGCTTGTGAAATGAATTCCCGTTCAGTGTTTACAAAACTATCTTGAACTTGTTAATGAATACAGAAATATTTATTTTACAGAAATAATAGAAATTCTATAGCTACTTAAATGTACAATATCATTTTGTTATATTTTTATTTATCAGTACATGAAAACGAGATTTTATGCTGTTGGCAACTGAAAGGAACAGTAGCCTACTGATCGTAATGAAACATCAGTTACAGATGTTCGATGTCTGCCTTTATTAAAGTTGATTATAGAAAACAGTTGCTCACAAATATAAATGTTGAGCCAAACATAGCAATCATTTTCACAGCCAGCCTGTGTAGTCGTGGATATTATTGCTAATGTTTAGTCTTGTAAAACTCAACCAGGCTAGTAGTATTATTCAAACGATCTTTAGCCCTTAAGTCACATTGAAGATCAGTAAGTCCGAGCTGTAAATCGTTAAATGTTATGTTTTATTTAACGACGCTCGCAACTGCCGAGGTTATATGAGCACACTTAAATGCAATCTACCTGGCCCGGAATCGAACCCGCAGCCTCGGGCATAGAAGGCCAGCGCTATACCAACTGTGCCAACCAGGCCCACCTGTAACTTATATGACATTGTTTCAACTGGAATTTATTATTATAACTTTAAACTTCTTTCCAATTAAGACAAGATTTGTAGTAGGTTATTTAACGACGCTTTATCAACAGCTTATGTTATTTAGCGTCTGAATGAGAAGAAAGTCATAATACCAGTGAAATAAGTTCGGGATCCAACACCGAAAATTACTCAGTGTTTGCTCATACTGAGTTGAGGGAAAACCCCGGAAAAACCTCAACCAGGTAAATTGCCCCGACCGGGAATCGAACACGGGCCACCTGGTTTCGCGGCTTGACCCGCTAACCGTTACTCCACAGGTGTGGGCCTTAAGACAAGATCTTGGAACCTAGAATTAAATTCATTTTGAATTTCAATTAATATTTGCACTTAATCGTTTAACATGGCTTCATCACGAGCAGTTCGAAAGTAAGCCATATTACCTTCCCGAAACTGACTTACGAAAAGTGTAAGTTTACGACTGAAATCCCGTAATTTAAACACTGAGCTGGCCTTTTCCCTGAAGAGAGATATTTAAATTGTTGAAGATTAATATCTTTAGTATCTTTATGTCTGGAGTCGTAATGACGCATTATGTTATGTTTCTTTCTACCTTTCGAAATGTTGTGGCAGATAGCACTGAGGCCCGATTGTATAAACCATTTAATCTTAGATCAGAGGTTAAATTGATCCTTGTTTCAGCTAAACTTGGAATTTTGTGTTGTATAAAGTCTAATCTGAGATTAATTTGTCTCAAACTAAAGTCAACTTTGACTGAAGAAATTTCTCCGATTAAGTTAGATGATCCAAGTTAAGTTATTTCTTTTCTGTTTGAAATATACGAGTGACAGATTGTGCAAATAAAATATCCATTATTATTAATATTAATAGATATGATAGGTACATTTATATATATATTTCTTTCAATTTCTTGCCTTAATACACAATCTTATATTTTATAAGGCTCTATCGTGTTCAGCAGTATCAAATAACATAACCTATAATTATATTATGTTTATAACAACCATTAATTATTAATGGATATGATAGGTACATTCATAAATTTTCAATTAACTGTATTACTAAACGAAAATTGTCGTTTTATGAAGCTGTATTATGTTTAGCAGTATCAAACACCATAACATGATAACAACTCGGAGAACAGTCAAACTTCTTCTTATTGTCCGCCATTATTTACATTGCACAAAAAACCAGTGTCTCCAACAGAGTGTACGGAAAGTCGCCAAAAAGTAGTTGTAAAGTCGCTAGATTTCTCATTGTCAACGAAGAAAGATTAAATTTTGTCACTATGGGGTGCTAAAAAGATCACTAAATCCCTATTTAAGCAATATAAAAGTTAAAAGAAATTGTTGTTGAAAAAGAGTTAAAGTCGCTAGATTGGCTACACTGAACAAACCTGTCCGCGCATCACGTATTTCACCTGTTTATGCGATGTTGCCAAATCCTTTTCACGTGAACTTAGATTGCATTTGAACCAAGGTAATTTGATCGCAGACAAGTTTTATACAATAGAAGAAGTGTCTGAACTGGGTTCACTTTTCGATCTTCGATCAAAGTTGATCTTTAGTCAGGGAGTTCTATACAATTGGGCTGAGTATTTACTCCAGAAGCTAAGAAAAAATAAGCATTTTCCCATGCAACATTGAAAGAATTTGCCTGATCACCACTTTTCCGTCTTTTAGATTCCTCCATACTGTACTGTAGCAGTAGGTAAGCAACGTAAAACAGTTACTGAGAATACACACTGCACTCCACTAGATAGCTGAGTAGTCGTTTCCCTCTCCTCTACCTACAGCAAGTCTATGTCATTCTGACGTATCTTCCTCTCCGTTTCGGCGAGCGGTAAACACCGCTCTCCCGCTCTGAAGGAGCGCGCGCGCTCGTTGAGCGCTATTTGTGCAGGTATGATCTATGGAATTCCTCTGCAAATGGCAGACGTGGGACCTAATTTTGTTATTATAGAGATAGTTTATAGAAGTTTGTTTTAATGTAAAGTAAATCCTGCTGCACTTTTTATTCATTCAAACGCTGTTTCTGCATCTCTGATACACACTGTATCATCTCGCGAGAAACTATTTACCACCTAAAACGAAAAAGTGTTTACTTTAGAATTAAATAATAGAAATATTAATTTCAATCATTAATAAATGACTGGATTTGGTGTTTTGCAATTTTTTCTTTTTTGCATTCTTGCAATAAGTGAATCAGATGCGACATTCTGGTCGATTTGAAAGTTTTAGTACATTTTATCTGAAATTATAATAGACCTTGCGGTTACCTAAATAAAATTAAAAAACGGACATCGTAATTTAATTAATTATTTTAAAGAAGAAGGACAACGGTCATAGAAAATATACGGAAACAGAATAGCAATGCTTACCTCTTTACTGCAACAATCGCAGAATACCACATCCCCAACTGATCTAATAAGATCCGTTCCTTTAATCCACTGTGTAAAGAGTGCATTTTTGGAACCTTTAATTGAAGGCAAATTACAAGCACATTAACACACGTAAACAGAATAAACAGACACATTAACCACTTACGAGGTTCACACACTGCAAAGACAGTTTTTCAAATGATTCCAATTTTAGAAGAGTCTAAATTGCTACTGATACTGAAAAGAGAGAAAGAGAGAGTATTTCAACCTCCTTGAAAGAGGATGCTTTTGACCTAAATTGTTTGTCGGCAGTTTCCTTGAACCCTCTGTATTTCCTCTCTACTATTCTCACAATATCCAGCGTGATAAATCCATTTATGACGCGCAGTCTGTAGAGGGTCGTCGGTAAAGTGTTGAAAAAGTGAACTTACGTCCAGGGAAAGGCCCTCTAACATCTTATTGTGAAAATCTTAACATTATATTTCATTTTTGTATTATTTTTTTCCTTCTTCAATCCTGATTCCTGAAGCTAAAATAAGGGACATAAAAATCGAGAAACCGAAGTGTCCACTCTAAAACCATTAAAACATCCATTTAAATTGAATATAATGTATATTATATGCATGATTAAGCTAAAAATTGTTTAAATATGCATTATGCATGTTTTTATCCCCAAAAATGCCAAAACATGCAAAGTACACATATTTGGAATCGGAAAGTAATGAAATGGATAAGTAGGCTACTAAGTTTGAGCTGTCCCGCGCCGTGGCGTCGCGATCTAAGTCATCCCGCCTATGACTAGCGCTACGGAATGCGCGCTGGTTCGAGTCCTCATGGGGGAAGAAACTTTCTCATGAAATTTCGACCAGTGTATGGGACCGGTGTCCACCCAGCATCGTGATGCACTTAGGGAGCTACGATAGGTAGCGAAAATCCGGTTTCGCAAACCAGCTATAACGGCTGGGGGAATCTTTGTGCTAACTACACGGTACCTCCATTCTGGTTGGATGATCGTCCACCTCTGCTTCGGTATGTGGACGTTAGGCCAGCAGCCAGCTGGTCGGTCTTGGCCTTTCAAAGGGCTATGTCCTATGTTCCTAAAAAAAACATGCATTTGCATGGAATTCTCGTCTCTACTGATTTGTTTCAGCATCATTCTTTCTTAACTCACTCTTTCCAACACAGCTTCATTTCTTATTCTGTCTGTCCATTTCACACGCACAGTCCTTCTCCATATTCAAATTTTAAATGCTTCTAGTCGCTTCCCTTCACTTCGTCGTAATGTCCACGTTTCTACCCCATCTAATACTACACTCCTCACAAAGCACTTCACTACTCTCTTTCTTAGTTCTTTCTCCAGAGGTCCGCAGAAGATACTCTATTAAAAGCGTCTTTTGCATTGCTATCCTCCTTTTGACTTCCTGGCAGCAGCTCATGTTACTGCTTATAGTACACTCCAAGTATTTGAAGCTGTCCACTTGCTTTACTACCTGATTTAGAATTCGCAAGTTTACCTTCTTTATTTTTCTTCCTATTACCATGATCTTCGTCTTGTTGTCATTTATCTTCATTCTATACCGCTCGCAGCTGTCATTTGACTCCAGGAGCATATCCCTTAGTATCATCTCCTCTTCTAGTAGCAACGCCATAGCATCAGCAAATCTTTGAACAGGGTAGGTGATAAAGGGCATCCTTGACGTACTTCTCTACCTATTTCGCTTCCTTCTGACATTAATTCTTCTCCTATCCTGATTTCATATAAAGATTACTGAACAGTCTCCTCTCTTTCCAATCCACGCCTTTTCTGGACCCACACATACTATGTACACTTCTTCATTCTTCTCCAGGTATCTTTCACCGATTGTCCATAGCAGTCCAATTGCATATCTCGTACTTTTTCCCTTCCTGAAGCCAAACTGCTCTCCTTCCAACTGTTCTTCCATCGATAATTATGATTATTGTGATGATAGTTATGATGCTTATGATGATAATTATAATCATTATGATAATTATGATTATTATGATGATTATGATAGTTATGATAATTATTATGATGGTTATGATGATGACGGTAATTATTATTATTATTATTATTATTATTATTATTATTATTATTATTATTTTGGGAATGACGAAACCGATGATAAAATATGCTTTTCCTAGGAATTAATAAACTAATAACTAGGGAACGAAATCTGGACATTAAAACATTGCCTACTGGCGGCAACAGGCTATAGGATGAGTTAGTTGTTTACTTTACTGATGTACCTTCAGGTTCGTATGCAAAACAGTGGCGGCTGATTGACTGAGGCAAGTGAGGCCGGGCCTCAGTCACTTGGCTTAACTGAAATCAAATGTTGTGTTTTATATAATGTAAAGGGTGCGTCAGAAAGAACGGATGGTTTTCAAACTGTCGATACGCAACGAGGAGAGAGATATAGTGAGGGGGACCACGACTGTTGGGTCAGCCAGAGAATGCAGTTTCAGTTGAGAACATGGTGTTGGTCTGGTGTACAACGTGCTTTCATCGTAGAGACATTTTTGAAAAATGAAGAGTCTGTGATCGCCACTCAGGACTCATTTCGACATCGGATGTCACGCTAGGATTCCAACTCGGAATACAATTTTGCGGTGGGAGGCTTCATTTCGTATCACAGGTTCAACATTAAAGAAGAAATCACCTGGACGAAATTCTATTGCACTGAGATTGTCCGAGGCTACGGTAAGATCTCGCGCCCTGCGACTTCTTTCTTTGGGACCATTTGAAGGCGTAAGTTTGTAAACATCGATCACATACACTGGACGAACTGAAGACAGCGATTCGTGAAGAAATCGTGGCAATTGCACCAGCTATGACTGTGAAAGTGATGGCGAACATCAGAAAACGCCTCGATGCCTGTATTGAAAGCCAAGGACATCATATGGATAATGTTGTTTTACATAAATAAACTGCATGTATTGGTGAATATGTTGATAACAAGAAATTTTTGATTTGATGAATCTTTACAATTTTCTTGCCATGTGAAATCCATCCGTTCTTTCTGACGCACCCTGTATTAGTTATTTGAATGAAGCATATATCGCTGTAGAAGCATTTGAAAACTTTGTGATATATATAGACCTGTTTTGCAGTAAAATTTGTTCCTGATGCCAGGATCGCTTGTGCCGGGTCTGGCTTCTGCATTTCGAATGCTTTCGCGGGCTTTGAGGTTGGCCTATAGCTGAGGCACAATTCGTCTGGCCTCGTGGCCTGGTCAGGTTTCACCCCTCCCATCCATGGAGCGGTCTGAAGGGTAGAGTGGGATGGGAATAGCAGTGGTGACCATGCTTACTCCCTCCACGGTGACTTGTCTTCCTAAATAGGCCACAAATAACAAAAATTCCAGCTCTTTGGCAGGCAGAGACCCACACTATTCTCTCCCCTTATGTCTTAGTTTATGACTTAAGCGAGGGTGTTGTACTATTGTACTTCGTACTACAGTAGTGAATCTGGGCCAATGTTGTTATGTGTTTCCGGAAAATATAAACAAACAAATGCGAGAAATAATGCTGGTGTACTTAATTCATTGTTAGAGTGTCCTTTTTCGAGAAGAAATAATATTGAAAGAAAGGAAGTTTTAAATAAGGAGAGAGCCTACCGAGATACCTACGACATCGCTCACAATTTTTCTGGCAGATAATCTTAAAATGCGAGTTTCTATTGCATCCTGGTATGGGCAACATAAATGGTTAAGTGGTAATGTGGTGCAAAATAAACTTCTCTTGATCTTGTTTGTTGCTGTCAAAGGAAAAAAATAGAAAGAAAAGAAAGAAAGGGGAATTTCAACACATAATATGGGTTGCTTCATCGCACTGAAACAATCACTGAAACTCACAGCATAACAGCTTATTTGGCGAGTGAAATTATTATTTTTAATTAATAATAATATTCGGAATATTTCTTGTGTTAAATATTATTAACGTACCTTGTTAACATGTTTCGACCTATTTTCGGTCATCTTCGGAACTGGTCGTTGTTGGTCAGACAAAAGACAAAAGACAGAGCCAAAACCTACATCAACACATAACCAAAATACACCCAAAGCTACACTATACATTAGAAATTGAAAACAACAAATCCATAAATTTTCTAGACATACAATAACAAAAGTAGACAACAAACACACATTCAAAGTATACAGAAAACCCACAACAATAACAACAACAACAACACACACATACACAACACATCCAATCACCCCATACAACACAAACAAGCTGCATTCCGAACAATGGTACACAGACTACTCAACATATCAATGAACCAACAGGATTACAACGAAGAGCTAAACACAGTCAAATACATAGCACAAGAAAACGGATACAACCCTAACATAATAGACAACATAATACGTAAGACAAAACAAAACCAGAAAAAAAAAAATCAGAAGAATACAACACAAACACAAGAACACAAAAAATATATCACACTAACATACGAAAACAAAAACACACATAAAATTGCAACCTCATTCAAGAAATTAAACTACAGAACAAATAACACTCTACAAAAACATCTCAACACACGAACAACACAAACAAACAAATACAACCACACAGGCGTATACAAACTCAAATGTATCCGAAGTGATACAGTGTTAAAAGTTGTGTAATCAAGATGTATAATAGTAATAATAATAATAATAATAATAATAATAATAATAATAATAATAATAATAATAATAATAATAATAATAATACAGTACCGGTAATAATGATATTAGTAATATAATAACAATAATAATTAATATCATGAATAAACATTTCCTATCGGAGGCACTTAAACTAGTTGCACCTGGCCTCACCGACGATTTCGATCACCGGCCGCTACTGATGCAAAATAAAAAGATGTCGCGTGAAGGAAGCTCTGTTTATTCGAAGTTTAATGGATGCGGGTTTTGTATTGTTTACTGCATTCCAATAGGTCGTTTCGACAGAGCATACCTGTTTTCTGTTTGAAAAGTAAATATTTCGTAAGGAGTTCAGTTGTGATCTAGTGAAGATGTTTGAAAATGCAGCCAATAAAATGTGCAACGTTGTCTATGCTTGTAAAAGACTTCGGAGATGATTGTTTTTCATTCAAGGACGATATGTTTTAAACCAGCCCTGGGCACAACGAGGAACTCTGAAACCTCCTCCTTGTCCTTTCCGCTTACACTGCCTTATAAACAAACGCTCGTGGGCACTGTGCATCAGTGATGGATTTCAGGCGCCCAGCGACAGCGAAAGTTCGTAAGAGCTATGATGCAATCCGCCACTCAGCAGTGCTTAACTGCCGGTCGACTCGTCTTAGGCGGGAAAGGTGTAGTGAGGAGTGAAGGGGAAGTCTGTATGACTCAATTGAGTTAATAGCGCCCAGGCCTGGTTTAAGCAATGCATATATGGAATGTAGTGAAATTTCGGGAGGGGGACTATGACCCAGTACCGCGATCTTTCACGATCTGTTGCTCTAACCCTCAAGCTAGGCGATTCCCAACTCACACCGGCTGACTGGTTAATGGCTTTTCGTCCAGCGGATTTCGATCCCGGCGTGGTCGGCAGGCTTTTTCTATCTCGTGTATTCCACCGCTCCTTTAGTCCATCTATCATCTGAAATGATTGCTGATAGGCTGGGGTTAAATCTTGGGTTCCAATGCAAGGATTTGGGGCTTCAAACTGGGGTTAAATCTTGGAGACAATACGGGTTCCGATGCAAGGACTTGGGGCTTCAAGCTGGAGTTAAATCTTGGGGACAGTACGAGTTGGGGTTTCAGGTTGGGGACGGTGTATTACATGCTGCAAGGGGTGAGGTGGGTGATCTCGAAGGTCACAGGCAGTACTTCGCATCTACCGGGACTCCTACGCCATACTGCGTGAAATGTGGAGGAAGGTGAGATGAAATGAAACTGATAAAACTCCGGAGAAAACCGTCCACCGCCACTGCAGAGTTAGGCACTACTTAGCATTAAGAGCCACTGTACGTCGAAGTGACGATATGGATCAGGGACGAACTGGATTTGAATAATTGAACATCACGCAGTGCGCAACTATCTCGTCTTCCGCTGCCACATTGCGTAAGAGCAACAAACAGTTCAGACCGTGCAAGTATGGGTTCAGATATGCAGAAGGTCGATTTATCTGAATACTCACGAGTTTCAGGTCGTACCAGCCATCTTGCATACGTATACTGTATGTGAGAATACTTATTCTCAAAGTTGAAAAACTTGAGATCAGAAATAAACTTCTGTTTGCCCCATTAAAAGTGCCCACGTGTGTCGTATATCCAAGTTTTGAAAATATAGTGAAGAAAGAGCACAATGATAGATAATAGTAATATACGTTACAAGAGCGGTATGTTGACGTTTTCATGGTCGAGGAAAAGATTGAAAAAGCGAAACGTAGTTGAGCTTTTTTAATTTCCGAGAACATGAAAACAAACATACCGCTCGTGTATCGTACATTATTTTGTGCGAAGATCGTTTATTACATACCTGAAAGACGAATTTCTAATTAGTTGCAATGAAATCTCCATGTTGGTTTCTGTTTAATGGCGGCAACTTCGGAAAACCAAAATATCTTTCTTCAACATTGTTGCTATAAAATGTTTTCTGTGTTTACTATAGGGCCTACTCCAGCAGGCCGTGATATACGTCTGTCTTTTTTTCCCCCAGTCTATAAATGTGAACTTAAAACAAACGGTAAGGTTATGTAATGATTTATTTTTCATTTTAATATTTTAACAATATTATTTATATAACATATTGCAGTAATAACATCCGCATCTGGAATCTTGTTGATTTTTTCATGGCTTCCTTAATGTTACTTGTATCAGAAATGCAATAAGTTTCGTGGAGTAGTAGACTTTACTTAATTTTTGCAAATATTTAAAAACAATAATTAACATTGCAATGTAGGTGAAATTGCAGTGGTAAGTTTCCAATTTATAATTATTACTATGTTAAACGTCTCTAAAAATAATATGTTAAAAGCCTAAAGCAGTAAAATGAATGTCGCGCTTAAGCGGTAAGAAGAGGGAAATTGTTATGTGTGTTACGTTGGGAATACTGAATGTGGTATTTCACACTTACCGCGTATTGGTTCTGTGCGGAAAACAAGCAAATACGCACGATCTCGCACAAAAATATTATATGAATTAAAAATAAATATACTGTAAGGGCTGACCTGTAATATCCATTATTCTTTGTCATAGTCGTGTGTGCACTGCTACGCATGGATTTACATTTTTACTCACATGTTATCACAAATACGGTATTATAATGTCTTAACGCTTTAAATAGAGTGCTATACCTTACAATGGGGCATGTTGAAGATTTCCACATGCATCTCCACGAGGTTTCCAAAGCCGTCTGAGCAGCGGCTGCCTAATTGGTCGATGACATGGTCCAGCACTTCCTCCCACCACACCAGACCAATCTGCGACGAATCCAGAGAGTCGAACCACTGACTCGCGCTCGTGCAATACAGGGGACTGCCTGCGAAAATTATCACAGAATAGTTAAACGTCGTGAGTTCAATATTGCATGTTACCTTCTTTCCGTGTGATCTTGCACCATACCTAGAGTTAGTGTAGAATATTCAGAAGAATGAGGATGGTAGAGGCATAATAATAATAATAATAATAATAATAATAATAATAATAATAATAATAATAATAATAATAATAATACTGTATAATGTCTTAATAAAACGGAAGACGGAGTGAGTGAAGGTTGCACAAGCCGGTTCAGCGCTCCCTTTTAAATGGTCGCTTCTTATTGTGTATGGTGCATTCTTCCCCTCCCTTCAGTATTCTGAATGTTGTGTTCAGTGACGGAACTTCTGTATGTTGTCGAGTTGATTGTTCGAAATGTTTCTAAGTGTAGAGGCTTGGTATATTATTTTAAATATAATTATATTATTTTTGATTTTGATTTCGATGTTACCAGCTGGTAACTGATAGGCAAGCAAGGAAAACCATTACAGTCAGATGCTATGGAAATGGTATGTAAAGTCCACAGGTTCTTTGCAGAAGAATGGAAGGGAAACAATATCAGTAGCAAATGTGCTAGGAAGAACGGCGTGTCAAGGAGAACTGTTTCTCGTATTTTAAATGAGGCAAAATTAGCAGAAGAAAGTGGAAATGCTCTGTCAACCCCTGGAAAAAAGAGGCCCAGTAGGACACCAATTAAAACGGTTATAGATTCGTTTACCGGCACTGCTATTCGCTGTACAATTTATAACAGATAGGCCTAGATCGCGGTTCTTGCCAAGTCTTGATGATGTGAGGGGGCTCGAAGAAGGCAGAATTATTCGTCAAATATTAAAAAACATGAAATTTCGCAACGTGAAAAATAATCAAGGGCGAAAAACGTTAATGCAAAGGAGTGGCATTGTTATAAAACGATTTCATTTCTTGAGAAAAATTAAGGAATTACAATCAACAATCGGTCCAATTATCTATTTAGACGAGACTTGGATCAATGTTAACCACACTAAAGATAAGATATGGATGTGTAACATCCCTGAGTCTGCACTGAATGTGCTTCATGCCGGATCGGAGACTGGATTTATTCCCAATGGCTTATTGTGCTTCAGATCCAAATCGACGAAAGATTGCCATAAGGAAATGGATGACAGTGTTTTTAAGAACCGGTTCCTAAACTCGCTCCTTCCCAATACACCACAACACTCGATAATAGTAATGGACGATGCATCGTAGCATTCGATAAAGATCCAATCTCTTCTGCTTCAAAATCAGAGATGCAGGAATGGTTACGTCGTCATGATTATCAGTATGATCCGCCTTCAACTAAACCAGTTTTGTACGACATTATTAAAGGCTTAAAGAATAAATTTAAGACATATGAAATTGACACAATTGCTTCACAACGTGGACACATTGTATTGCGTTTGCCACCATATCATTGTGATTTTAATCCTATAGAGACGATATGGGGTCAGATAAAAAATGACGTAGCAAAGCACAATACCCAATTCAAAATTAGTAACACTGCGGTATTGTTCACAGCCACGGTGGAAAAGGTGACAGCAGAACATTGGAAAAATGCTTGTGAACATGTTAAGAATATTGAGGGAGAAAGACGGCATCGTAGATGAGGTGATTGATAATTTTATTAGAATCGGACACAGATGAGAGTGAGTGTGAAAATCTCTTTTCTGCCGACACATCAACTCCATCCAGTTCCCCACTGCATGGATGGATGGATGGAGCGGCTCCGCTCCCGCCTTCACCGTAGCCGTAGACGGTATGGTATTGATGTCCACTTCATTGTATTTTAAATGACTGCATTATTCATTGGAATGTAATATCCAGCATAATTAATGCCCTGATTAAACGTATTTAAATATTATCTATACTAATAACAAATCTGTAGCCGAAATTTTTCTGGTAATTTTCGATTTTCCAAAAATAATTGGTCCTGACATATATAATTAACCACCCTAAACGGAAAATCGCTTTTTTTAAATTTTTGCTTGTATGTCTGTCTGTCTGTCTGGATGTTTGTTACCTTTTCACACGATAATGACTGAACCGATTTATATGAAAATTGGAATATGAATTAAGTTCGTTGTAACTTAGAATTTAGGCTATATGGCATTCAAAATATTTTATTTATAAGGGGGGTTATAAGGGGGCTTGAATTAAATAAATCGAAATATCTCCCTTATTAATTTTCATGAAAAATATTACATGACAAAAGTTTCTTTAAAAATAATTTCCGATAAGTTTTATTCCATGCAAAATTTTGATAGAACTGATATTTAATGAGATAAATGAGTTTCAAAATTACAATAACAACGCCATCTAAGGCGATGTAATGAAATAAAAAAACAAATGACTTCATCTATAAGGGGCCTTGGACAACAACAATCGAAAGCTATGAAACATAGCCTACAGAGAATGTTTCTGTGTTTGTATGAAGTAATATCGGAAGCTAAATTAACCGATTTGTATAAGTAATTATTAATTCACCATTGGAAAGTGTAGTTTCTCTAGATGGACATAATGCTATAATGTTATTACAGTAACTTGTGAGTGAATCGAGGACAGGTAAGATTAAAATAGCTTCTTATGCACAGAAAACTTGATAGGCTATTCTGTACATTCGTTTCCTGTATTTCCTAAAATAATTTTTATGACCAAATGAGTGGTCTCTGGATCAAAATGATCGCATTTTAATTTTTTAATACAATTTAAATTAAGTAACATAATAAACGATTTATCCTTCTATCAAACACGAATGTTCCCTGGATCAAATGTCCTATTTTAATTATGTAATTACTTTATATTCATTTCTAACGGGTGCAGCGGAGCGCACGGGTAAGGCTAGTTTAATAATAAATAAGTAATAAATGGTAAAGTCAACCCCATTACAGACCATATCGCCCAGACGGTGGCTTTCATCTTCACAAACAATCGGCATTAATGACAGTAGGGATTTCAGCCTTTACCTCAAGGAAATGTCCCTGGTACTCATTTGTTAGAGGCTGAGTAGACCCCAGGGCCATAGTGCGGCCAGAAAAATTAATCAATGAAAAAATCCATGACCCCATTGAGAATCGAACCCGCAACCTTCCGGCTTGCGGCATTACGTCCCCCCAACACAAGTAGAAATGGGATGTGATGGTAGGGACTGGATTCATCTTCCTCAGGATAGGCACCGATTTTTAACTTATAGACATTTCTGTATACCTAGTGGACATTTCGATTTACGGTCAATAATTCTGCCTTATTTTATTGGACGTATCAGTTGTGGAAATTTCTGTAGTGAACTTTCTACATAATGTATATCGTGCTAGGGACGAATTGGTTTGTAATCTATTTTGTATAACCAGGAGATTCATTGTGATGGGATATTTAATCGGTTATTTTCAATGGTATTTTTGAGAGTTGAGTCATGGAATTGCCTGACACGCAACTCACAGGTGAGAACAAAGTCGAACCGGGTAATCGGCTCGCGGGCACGTATATAATTCAGTTCAACAGAAAGTTTAATATTCAGTGAGGCTCTACTACAGTACAATGGACAAGTGAAGCACTGAGACTTTTACCGACTACTTTTTCGATGGCCCTCAAGAACTGCTTCTTGGTGAGGGGTTTCCCACCGTAGTTCTGCCCGCGCTCCTCGACGGCACGCGTCTTCTTGTGGCGGAGCTGCTTTGGCTTCTTCTTAGCGTGTGGATCGCTGGAGAAGAAGTAGCTTCGGAGGGTGCAGAGGTCATCGGAATCCAACCTCTCCAGAAGATCCAGCTCAACATGATCTTCTTCCAAACTGAAACAGCGAGTGTAATATTTTATGCCAGAATAGTATTTGATTTCTGAAGTTTAGTCAAACAGAATTTTTGTATTGAATTGTTGTTCCTTTTGATATGACTCGATCATTCATTGCATGATATTTCTAAAGATTTGTATGAGCTCCAGAAATGTTAGTACCAAAGTATAGCTAGGAAATCTTACAATTCCACTCACCAAAGTACTCATCTGGAATTAGAAACTGTAGACGAAGGATGTGGAAGTCATTTTGAGAATATTTCTTTCATAGTTCGTAGACTGTTGTAAAATTTCTTGTACTCGTATATTCCCACCATGGACTCCAGTTTTACTTTCTTCATGAATGAAGCCAGACTTTGGATTTTTGAATGGAAAACCTATTGCCCTTTTCAGAATATTAACCCTCCAAATTGGGGTCTAAATGCAAACATGGTAACCCCTAGCCACAGACTATTTATCGCTCAGAATGGAGGTCTCGGCTGTTGGCTGATTCCCATTGCATTGTGTAGAGCAGATCAAGCATTAACAGAGTTACATGGCAGTGTGGAGATAAGAAACAGGCGCTTTTAAAACAAAGATCACTTCCTCAACGGAAACTACCTGATTTTGAAACACGAGCAAATAGTAGTGATAGTAATAAAGAAACAAAGCAAATTGTTAAGGAGAGAAAAACTTCACAAAGATGTTTGTGGGGCACGCTGATGCTTCCCAGTTGACCGTTTAGCAACAACTGCGCGGGTAGCGTCGATGTTATTGGTGAGATCGAAATAATATTTTCGCAAGAATTAAGTACAGTATCCAGCTTACTGGGATTCGAACTTAGGTTCATTTGTTACTAGGCCTCTACCTTCACTTAAGCTCTGAAATAGCATAGCACTACTCTGTTGTGATAATCAGAAGATTTGGAAGCAGGAAGGACGGCAGAAGTGGTTCTGATTCCAGTAACTTTATTTGCTATAAAAATAATGCGAAACTCGCGACAATTCCACAGATTAGCTGGATACAGCCTTACGTCCCTGGACTCGTTCTGCATCTCTACGCCTTGCACCAACGCTTCTCACCTTTTGACAATGAGGCCTTCCCCTTTGCCATATACTACTTGCGTAAGGTGTAGAGCAGAATTTGGTACGGTATCAATTTTAAAATACACCAATTTAAGTACTCGTACGTTTTATGTAGGTATTGCAAAATATTGGGCTGGTACATAAGTTCGTAGCGTTTTTCTGTACTTTCATTCATCTGCTATCCATGTTTCCATAGCAACCATGGATTTATTTACGCTCCAATAGTTGTAGGGCATATTAAATTTTCATAGAAGAACTTTCAGAGATTTTCATGTAAAATTTCTACCTCGGGACTGGCGGTGCACAACTTCTGATCACTAAATTGTGCACCAATATGCCTGGGTTAAATCCCAAATCTCTCCGCAGTGCATATGAAGGGAAGGCATATGTCACTGTTGATAGTGATTCGTCCGTCGGATGAGGACGTTAAGCCTGGAGACCCCCTTGGTGCTATTCGACAGGAGTAGGCTAGGTGCCTGCACCGGGTTTCCTCTTCTCCCTTCCTCACCGTCATCATCCTCACCCATTCCCACACTACACTTACACATACACTAGCGCTAGTACACGACATAACTCTTCACAGATACACATCATGTACAGCGTGGGCCGCTGAAGTGGTGTACACATTGAAAATGGGTCACAGTTCTGCCATCTATCCGCAATATGCAGAACCCGAATCACGCAAGTGAATTGGGTAGGCATTATATAGGCTACACACACACACTTTAAAAATACTTATTATTATTATTATTATTATTATTATTATTATTATTATTATTATTATTATTATTATTATTATTATTATTATTATTATTATTATTATTATTATGAGAAATGCATGATATTAGTGGGTTGAGAAGTATTTGTCATCTAGTCTGCTTTCAAAAAAATTGAAAGTTAGAATTTATAAAACAGTTATTATTACCGGTTTTCCGTATGGTTATGAAACTTGAACTCTCACTTTGAGAGAGGAACAGAGGTTAAGGGTGTTTGAGAATAAGGTGCTTAGGAAAATATTTGGAGCTAAGAGGGATGAAGTTACACGGAAATGGAGAAAGTTACACAACACAGAACTGCAAGCATTGTATTCTTCACCTTACATTATTAGGAACATTAAATCTAGATGTTTGAGGCTGGTCGTACACAGTCGAATGATCCGGCAACAAGAGAAGGCATTGGCACGCGTCCATTACACTCGCCCTATTGCAGCCGAAGACGCCAACTGACGGTTCGATCCCATTCAGATGGGATTTTCCGGTCTCAATCGGCCGAACAAAGCAGCACGTGGTGACTGTTTCCATAAATTTCGCCATGGACGCCGAAAAATTAATTAGTTCCTATATATTTTTTTCATTAAATAACTGAAATAAAATTTTTAAGGCGTAACAAATATTTTTCATGTACTATTTACCTTAAGATCACTGCCAAACGTTCCTCAGGTGGTACAACATCTCTGAAATTTGACCATTTTGAGATTCATGGACGAATTACATTTAAAATATATTGAATTGCATCAACACTCATCCGATAGTATCGAAAATCTTAGCACTATCCTCTAGAAGTTTATTGTGTAGGCGTAGATGATGAAACTTACCCAGGCGACACCTTTCTCTAAGCATCGGATATACCCTATATTTTCGTCGTTTCGCCCTCCGTCTCCTCATAAGGTAAGGATTGTCCAATAATAATATATGTCCTCCATATTCATTCCAATAATATTAATAATAATAATGATAAACATAAGGAAATTGTACCAGAACAATGGAAGGAGTCCATAATTTTACCTATTTTTAAGAAGGGGACAAGACTCACAGTTGTAACTTTCGAGGAATATCACTTTTGTTGACGTCGTACAGAATTTTGTGTAATATTCTTTTAAAAAGGTTAACTCCATATGTAAATGAAATTATTGGGGATCATCAGTGCGATTTTAGACGTAATAGATCGACTATTGATCAGATTATTTGTATTCGACAGTTATTGGAAAAAAATTGAAGTATAAGGGTACAGTACATAAGTTATTCATAGATTTCAAAAAGGCATATGACTCGGTTAAGAGAGAACTTTATATAGAATTCTTATTGAATTTGGAATTCCCAAGAAACTAGTTCGATTAATTAAAATGTGTCTCAGTGAAACTTACAGCAAAGCGCGTATAGGCCAGCCATTAGGAAAGTTCAGGATAACAGAGAGGGTTTGGAATTGAACGGTTACATCAGCTTCTTGTCTATGCGGATGACGTGAATATGTTAGGACAAAATACACAAACGATTAGGGAAAACATGGAAATTTTACTTCAAGCAAGTAAAGCGATATATTTTAAAGTAAATCCCGAAAAACCAAGTATATGATTATGTCTCCTGACCAGAATATTGTACGAAATCGAAATATAAAAATTGGAGACATCCTTCGAAGAGGTGGAAAAATTCAAATATCTTGGAGCAACAGTAACAAATATAAATGACACTTGGAAGGAAATTAAACGCAGAATAAATATGGGAAATGCGTGTTATTATTCGGTTGAAAAGCTTTTGTCATCCTGTATGCTGTCAAAAAATCTGAAAGTTAGAATTTATAAGAGAGTTATATTACCGGTTGTTCTGTATGGTTGTGAAACTTGGACTCTCACTTTAAGAGAGGAAGAGAGATTAAGGGTGTTTGAGAATGAGGTTCTTAGGAAAATATTTGGGGCTAAGAGGGATGAAGTTACAGGAGAATGGAGAAAGTTACACAACACAAAACTGCACAAAACCCTCACCTGACATAATTAGGAACATTAAATCCAGGCGTTTGAGATGAGCAGGGTATGTAGCACGTATGGGCGAATCCAGAAATGCATGTAGAGTGTTAGTTGGGAGGCCGGAGGGAAAAAGACCTTTGGGGAGGCCGAGACGTAAATGGGAGGATAATATTAAAATGGATTTCAGGGAGGTGGGATATGATGATAGGGACTGTATTAATTTTCCTCAGGATAGTGACCGATGGCGGGCTTATGTAAGAGCGGCAATGAACCTCAGGGTTTTCTAAAAGCCATTTGTAGTATAATCCGGCTCTGAAATGGTATCCACTCAGAAATATATTTTCTTCTTCGTTAAGGGTGATCCTACTTTTTGGAGTTGAATGGGATTGGGGTGTATGGATTAGTATGAAGTTGGTTGTCGTGTTGTGAGCTGTTACCACCGACAGCAATATACTGTTCTGTTGTCATTTAGCTTTCTAGTATTGTATTATATGATTTTGTAATTATAAATTATTACTATTTTATTATTTATTTCATTTTATTAATACTACACGCGTGAAACAAAATAAATCGTAACAATTTGAAGTAATACGTTAGATTTAGGGAACTGTGTGTTATGGTATCTTATAACGTAACAAAGCTCCCAACCCATCCCACTTCCTTCTGCTACGACAGTGATGTCAAAGCAAGCGCATTTTTCTGACTTTGACGTCGTGCGCGGGCAGCAAGTGCTAAGTATGGAGAGAGGAAGGGTTGTGTATATGAATGAGCAGCCTGTTGGATTAAGAAAACAATGGTGCACAAACTTCAAACGGAACGTGAAATTTTATGTCGTTATTTTTATATGGCTTCTTTCTGTTTAATATTATCTATATTGTCTGTAAAACAAAAGTACTAATACCAATTTCTTAATATACTTGGCTCGAAAACATGACGGCCACTCTTCTTGGAATTGGTAATCCCTCATAAACCCCCATCCACTACTCAACCCCTAGCCGCGTGGCAGAAATACAATAGATCCCAGCATTGCCAAATTTAGCAGTCATTGCCTTTTAGCTTTCACTCGTTAGTGTCTTTTCAGACATTTGTCGACGTGTTGTTTTATACCGTTGTGCGCTTCAATATGTCTAATTTATTCCGGCCATGATTAATGATTGTTGGAGCAGATGATCCGCAGTCAGGCCTCCTGATTCACCTGAAGATCCAGGACCATCACGACAAGAACAAATAACACCGTCGAAGAAAACAGAATATCTTATTTGCAGAGAAGCGTAGCTAAGAAAACGAAGAGTTAGAATTGTGTTTAATGTTAGGAATTTTATCCATAGAGTAATCGAAAGGTGCGATAGTTTGATAAGTAAAAATCTTAATCACTTAACATCGGACGCAACCGGCGGCGTGGTATTACTACAGTAAAAAATATATTGGCCATAGAAATTAAGAATTACAGTTCACCAACTAAAGAGAAAATAAACAAACTAAAATAGAATTTGGTAAGATGGACGATTTTATGCGTGATTTACTTCGTCGAACAGTATGTGAACAGTACGCGAAAGCGATATCGCCGACAGCAAATAAACTTACGGAAATATTCTGGCCTGATTTGTACATTATGTTTAAGAATGCAGAAAAAATTTCATTCGATTCTATCCAGCACTTTCGGAATTACCAGGAAAAGGGTTTTTAAGGAATATAGTTTGCGAAGAAGAAAAAAAAGCTCATGCCGTTTTCCACTTAACAGCTATTATAGCCAATGCCGCACTTTACAATAAAAATCATAACTTCAGAACTAATAAAGAGCCACTGGCGTAGCTCAGTTGGCTGAACGTTCGCAGATCACAATGACTTCAAGAATTGGCAACTCGGCTAAGGGTTTATCCCTTGCGCGTGCCTGCAGTTAACTGGTGAAGGGGATGAGGGAAGGTCGTCATGTTTTCGTGCGAAGTATATTGCTGTTGTGTTTTAAATGTTAATAACATAATAGAGAGTTAAGAAGGAATATTCACATAAATTTCTTAGTAGTACAACTATACTGTACTAAATCGATGAAACACATCAATCATAAAGAAAGTGATATCCCCCCCCCCAAAAAAAAGATTGAGTATGACATGGTAAATTGGAATTGATATTGATGGAACCTTTAGCTTTATAAAAGTAATCAATAAACCAATCAAAACAACATTACAGTACAAAGCAAAGTTACCTAGGTGCTGTATATGTTTTAAGTGTAACTAATATTACATAACAAAACTCTTATCGCATTATGCTTTTAAGGTGATATCGGTGAGCAACTTCCTATCATCAGAATATTAAATTATTTTCTCGAAATCTGCTGAAGCTAAAGAGCTGACATTTTTACAACACATGGGCACATATCTTTTGCTTATGATGTAACAATAGTTGCTTTGTTAATTATTCATTTCCTTATAAACAATTTCCATGCGAATATTTTCAAAATTTTCAATACACTATCTTCAGTAATACGTATATACGGTATATTACATTTACGAAAACATTCTGTAAGGCTACTAAATAAATAGGCCTATATCTGAAAATTTCACTTTTGTATAAATAAAAGTTGAGAAAATATTTCTTTTGAATAAAAAAATCAAACTTGTGAAAATGAGCATTAAAATTTAAACTTACATTCTTATAATGCACTTATACTTCTCAGGCAAGTCTAAAAATTAACATGGATACAGTTTTAATAAGTTCTCTTCCCTTTATGTATTGAATCAGTGCTGGCCATCCCTGAATATAGCTCGACCAAGCGGCATATACCACCTCTTTCGTCTGTTTCTTTCCTTTCCGCTGTAAAGCGCTCAGGCTCTTCTGAGCTCTAAAGCGCGCGCTTGCTCCTGTGGGCATCAATTGACATACCTGTGCTACGACAAGAGAACTACTCCCAACTCTAACCGTCCCTTCCTGCCGGTTTACTACTACTATTATTATTATTATTATTATTATTATTATTATTATTATTATTATTAATAGTAGTAGTAGTAGTAGTAGTAGTAGTAGTAGTAGTAGTAGTAGTAGTAGTAGTAGTAGTGGTAGTAGTTTGTCCGCGACCTCCCATTAACTGCTCTGCGAATCCCCAGAGAGCCCCCTCCCCTCCCCGGGTTGAGATTCACTGCCTTACACACCACGCGGTTACCAAACTCACAACTCCAGACTAGCGTTTTTATTTCCTAGCACTATTTTCAACTAGTTAAATTACGTTTACTTTTACTAAACTCTGCAAATTGTATAACATACGTCGCCTTTTTTTTTTTACTTGGCAAGTTTGAAATAATCCTACCATCAGCCTTGCGAACTAATGATTGTTATTTTTTAAATGACTGTTGCTAACGGTTTCTCAAACTTGACAATTTATTGAATGCGACGTATATATCATCATCATCATCACCATCCAAACAAGTATAAGATCCATGGCCCTTTACGGTCTCAGTGAGTTTTTTTTTTTTTTTTTTTTTTTTTTTTTTTTTTTTTTTTTTTTTTTTTTTTTAAAAAAAGCTAAAGATCTCTTCCCTTGGGGACGGTATTGAAGCATGGCTTTTGGAAGTCTGTTGGGCATGGTTTTCCACTGCAGCTGTTACTCGTTTATAAACTGTCAGACTGGTTGTTTATTGAAGTTCTTGCATGATATCCTCGGGTGGTATTCATAGACATTTCGCAGCACGCGCTACGAGCGTACTAAGCTAGCCACGGCTATCCACTGGTTACTAGTACAGAATTGAAATCATATCCTATCGCTAACACTGGTTTATGAATACGAAAAACGCTGATAATCCACCGAAAGCCCGCTCTAAAAATGTCTATGAATACGGCCCCTCATACTCCTCATTGTCCATGCTTCACTTCCGTAACACAGTAGGCGTACAGGTCTAGCTAAGGTTTTATGCAAACGTATTCTTGTGTGTCGCTGTACTAGGAAAGACTTCATAATTTTATTAATTATTTCCATTGTTTTATTGTATTTGCAAATTTTAGAAGTCATAACTGTTCCACAAAAAATGTTAAAACATAGCCAAGATACGTAAACTCATTTCTATTAATTGGTTGTTTAAGCAAATTTTGCTTGCGACCGGGTGTTTCCCACGAAATGCCATGACTTTTGTTATTTGAGTTCCATGTCGTATTTTGTGCTGATCATATTTAGATTATGCACTGAATAATGAAGCTCATCTTAATTGCATGCAACTAGGGCTAAATCATCAGCAGAGAGTAGACTGCCAAACTGTAAATTTCGACTGATAGAGATTAAACCATAACGCATCTGTTTCTAATCTCTAATGATTTTGTTCCTATACGTATAAGTTATGAACAGGCCACAGCCTTGTCAAGTCTGTTGTTGGTTCTAACTGCTATCAAAGTTGTTATGAATGTTAATTATAAGGTGTTGGGGACATGATCATCTGCTAGCACCTGAAATAATTTATTTCGATTGACTCTATCGAAAGCTTGTTTAAAATCAATAAAAGCAAAGCGATGGATATATAAATCTACGAATTGGATGGTACCTACTGTACATAAGAAATATACAGGGTGGAAGTTAAATAATCCTGCAGATTGAAAGGGACGGTAGGCTACACTTAAATGAATAGAAAACATATAACCCATTAAGCTTTGTGATTAATTATAAAATTGAGTTGGAAGTTTCAGCAGTGTGGCAACATCGCTGCTAACACACAAATGTAAGAGGTCAACGAAGTCAGGACTGTCCCCCTAGGTGAGCTCAATTCAACCTCCCTCTCTGGCTACGATGTTGCAATCTGCTCGCAGCGTTCAGTGGCTTGAAATTAATGGTTTTTAAATTGAACTGACATGAAAACCGTCCACGCTATTGAAATGCGCCAGAGGGATAAATGATTTTTTATTCGATTTTCTATCGATATGGACAAAAATCACGGCCCTACTCGAAATGGTTACCGATTAAGAAGGTGTTTAACATTTGAGAATTTTTTTCTGGAAAAAAAGAGCTTTCCACCAACATGGTATTACAGTTTTTTGTTACATATAACATGAGCTATTTGCTCTGAAAATCTGCAGGTTATTTCACTTCCATGTGTATATAATTATAACACCGACAACAAAATTATCTTTTTTCAATAAGGGAGCCATGTCTGAAAATAAATAGTTTAGGCGCTGTGGGGCGTAACGTTTCGGATATTTTGATGGGCGTGTGTTCCACATTTTGTCAGGAAACCTCCAACCCAATAAGAGCACCTCATCGTACATTAAATTACAAAAGGAGTTCGACCTCCAACTTGGTTGTGTGCTCAGTATTTCAGTCGTGCGATGCGGTTGTTACACACCATAACCTTCATAGCATCTCAAACAGAATTGTCGAAAGGTGTAAGATGTGGTGACTGTGGTGGCCCCCTCTACCAATCCATCGATTTGGATATGTGACATCCAGGTGGTCCCGTATATTTCCATCGAAATGCACTGGAGCTCCGTTATGTTGCAGCCACATTAACTGACGAACCCACCGTGGCACCACATTCCACAGGATGTGCAGCAGGGCTGTGGAGTGACGTCGCTCATGCAGTGGCTTAACTGCAATCGGAACGAACTTTGTCGCCCCATTGCATTTTCGGACACGGGTTCTCTCCCGTAAAATGATCAGTTCGGGTCCCAGTGCTGTCGGTGTTTCTTAAAATCAAGTTAGAGGTCGGCAATTCGAGCCCCATTTGTAATTTAGTTCACTGTGTGATGCACTTGTTGGGTTCATGGAGATTTCTTGAAAAAATGTGGAACGCACTTCACTACCATATCCGGAGAGTTGACAGCGACCAAACTATGTATTTCAGGACATGAAAAATGATCAGGTTGCTTCCTGTACACCATACTAACACTTGCCAGTGTTATTTTGAATCACCCAGTATATACTGTACATACATACATACATACACATACATCCATACACACATACATCCATACATACATACATCCATACATGCACACATACATCCATACACATACATACATACATCCATACATCCATACATACATACATCCATACACATACATACATCCATACATACATCCATACATACATCCATACATACATCCACACATACATACATACACACATACATACATACATACATACATACATACACATACATACATACATACATCCATACATACATACATACATACACACATACATCCATACATACATACATCCATACATACATACACACATGCATACATACATACATACATACATACATACATACATACATACATACATACATACATACATACATACATACATACATACATACATACATACATACTGTACATACATACATACATGCATGCATGCATACACACATACATACATACATACATACACACGTACATACGTACACACATACACACATAGGCCTACATACTGTGCATACATACATACATACATACATACATACATACATACATACATACATACATGCATGCATACATACATAGGCCTACTAACAGAGTTGTCAGTGTTACATTGATAGTGTTACTATTAGCTACATCAATAGTAAGAAGGGCATATTTTCCCTCACGGGTCTTGCACTTTAATGTTTACATGGTGAAATAATTCGAAGGAGACACCCCCCCCCCAAAACAGGTGAAAGCAATAAAATAAGGTGAAATACAGAAGATCGATCCTGCCAGGGAAGACAAAATTGGCAACTCTAGAGCAGAGTATCCTCGAATACATGTTGGGAGATTTCAAAACCTCTAAAATGTGCATAAGATAAATAGGATGGCTTCAGATACTTCAGTGGAGATGTAATGTAGGATGACTGCGCTATGGATACGATGATTGAAGTAACAATTAGTTTGGTGCCTTTCTCTCACCTCATACTTGCCAACTCTGTGTTGAAACTGCTGTCATCACCCATTTTGACCTGGTGCTGTTACTTGTACAAACGTCTTTATGAAATGTATTAATATGTATAAAAATAACCGATTTTCTCAATAAAGACGGCGGCGGTCGTGTCGAAAATCAACAAACTCTGGTTGCCATGTGAGCTGCTATTGATTACACAGAATGCTTCCCATCTGAGGAAAGGCATCTCTGCAGTACGATGTCCGATAGCGTCCCGTGCGGCCAGCGAATAGGGATTATGTGACCGCATGTGTATCTGATAGACAAAACAAGGAGAAACGAAAAATGAAAACATGATTGCCATGCGAAATATTGTGAATCCATCAATTATGGATATGGCTAGAGTAGCTTAGGAAAACGAAAAGAAATTTAATTTCTTTCTATTCTATAAATTCTATAGAGAAGAGACCGCTGGGAAGACTAAGCTCAGATATTATTTGGACAATTTAAATGCTCTTCTCAAAATATTGGACCTTTACAATAACTGAAAATGTATTTAGGCTATTAGGACAGAGTGCAGTGACGCTATGTTGACAAATCAGTTTTAAAGGCTTAATAATAATAATAATAATAATAATAATAATAATAATAATAATAATAATAATAGTTTATTTAATGGTGCTTTCAGCACTGGAACTCAAAGTAGAAGAAAAGTAACCAACTTATATTTTTTCTGAAGTCTTACATCAAGAAAAGAATTCTTTTACGTGTCGTATAGCTAACACTTTTCTCCAGGAAGAAGCATGCAAAGAACTTACCCGAATTGAATAGCTCTGTTGTAACCATAATATAAAAAATACCGATACCTGTTTTTTGGTATGAGCATGAAATGCATTGGTTTTTATTCTCCTGCAGAAAACTATACGAAGAAAGACTTCTGTCAAGGATTTTGTTCCAGAAAGAACGATGAAATTTATGAACATCTGGTAAAATGAAGTGTTAAAGCATATTAGGCCTACAGAAAAATATTGACGTTACCATGCCTTCTCACCTGGAACATGGTATAGTTGAGGATAATGGCCATACATAGGCCTACTGTATTTCTCATTTGCTGTTCTATTACAAAGAAGCATGTCGACACATCTATGCGCAATCGTAATATATTAAAGAAACAAAAGACTGTAGAGCATATTCCGTATGATTTTACTTCGTGTTTGCACAAAGTGAATCAATAAACTTCATTCAGTATTGATTTGTGAGCTATTAAACACTACTTGAAAACGAAGCAAAGAAAAGTTAACGCTTTTAAATCCACCAACATATTTCAAAGAAACTCAATGGCAGACCATGTCCTTTAAGGTCACGTTCAACATAAAAGTATCTAATGATTTAACATGTATACAGAATGGAAAGAGGAAGGGAACATATTACATTCCTTCTCAGATATTACTGCAAGTATTACGAACAAATAAGTAATCACTGAAGAACTATTAAGTACGTTCAACCAGAGGTCCCGGGATCGATACCCGGCCCCGGAACAATTTTTCCCTTGAAATTATTCAAATCTGCTTTACAGGAAGCTTTACCTGAAAGATTAGATTTGCATAACTATTAAGTTGTTTAAAATAAAATAATAACAACTTCATTATGTTAACATAGGCCTATACACATAAAAACACAAGATTGCATCGTCTATCACAACACAGCATACAAAACACAAAACACATTACAAAAACACCTCAACACACAGACAAGAGACACAAACAAATACAACGTAACAGGTGTACGAGTATTTATTTATTTATTTATTTATCAGAGGCTGCCATTTGACAAAGCATACAAAAGAAAATAAGGAACAAACAAACAGACAATGAAAGATAACAGAGTAAGAAAAGTAGCAAACAAGTAAATAAACAATGAAAGCTAACAAGAAAAAGAAAAATGATAATGGCGCATCCGAAGCGAAAACTGAAACGACACTCCTGCTTTTCCCCAAAATTGTGAAGCAAATATCATACAATCGCATGACGAATCCTTGGCCTCATCTCGCCAAATACTCAATCAGTTCTAAATAACCTAATAAGTTGAAACAGCATCGTCAAATAATCGACTAAAAACCTATTTTCATAATTCGTAATCATATTTCTGCACTAACAGAAGACTAATATTATTCCATTTGTAGGAGGAAGAAGAATAAAGTAGGCCTACATAAGATTTGCTTATCAAATGGCGTTGTTAGCAGAAGAGGACATGATACTAAGGGATATGGTACAGGAGCTAATTGACATCTGTGAACTATATGGGATGAAGATAAATGCAGACAAGACGAAGATCATGGTTATCGGAAGAAAAATAAAGCAGGTAAACGTGGGAATTCGAAATGCACCGGCACGGCAGTGGGATAAGTGGACAGCTTCAAATACTTGGGGTGTAACTTCTTGTAAGCAGTAACATGAGCTGCTGTCAGGATGTCAGGAGGAGGATAGCAGTGGCAAAGGAAGCTTTTAATAGAAAAAGGAGCGCCTTCTGCGGACTTCTGGAAAAGAATTAAGGAAGATACTAGTGAAGTGCTTTGTATGGAGTGTGGCATTGTATGGGGACAGAAGCATGGACATTACGACGAAGTGAAGAAAAGCGAATAGAAGCAATTCAAATGTGGATATGGAGAAGAATGAGGCGTGTGAATTGGACAGACAGAATAAGAAATGAAGCTGTGTTGGAAAGAGTGGGTGAAGAAAAAATAATGCTAAAACGGATCGAGAAGGGAAAAAGGAATTGGCTAGGTCACTGGCTGAAAAAAACTGCCTATTGAAAGATGCACTGGAAGGAATGGTGAACGGGAGAAAAGTTCGGATCAGAAGATGTCAGATGATAGACAACATTAAGATGTATAGATGTATGCGGAGACGAGAAAGGCAGAAAATAGGAGATTGGAGAAAACTGGATTTGCAGTGAAAGACCTGCCCTTGAATGTTGAATCTCTAATAATGGAACTGCTAATAGTGTTAATGAGTTCTTGTCAGTAATGCCATAAGGGTTCCCCAGCGGAAGCTACCTATTCACAAGAGCTTCAGTAATAAACTTTTTTTCTGCTAGACCATCGTCATACGGTTCCGAAAGAATATCGAACCTTCTCGTTCACATATTTCAAGTAGCTTGAATTCAAATCACGTGATTTCAAGTAACCTGACTTCAAGTCGCAGTTCAGACATATTCAAGTTATTTTGTTTCAAAGTATAAAATGGCGTCGATGGAAATTGTGCAGTTAGAAATTTATGTATTAAAGTCTGTGTGATGAATCTTGTCTCACTGTGAAAAGAGAGAGAGAAAGGAGATATGTCTTACCTCGTCTGTATTGTTATGGCGATGGGGGAAGTGAAGCGATGCCAGTGACGGAAGGAACTAGTTGATACATTCTGTAGCGCAAAATAAAGTAACAAAATATCTCTCTTCGTACTGTATAGTTCCGTCACTGAGCTTGTCTTTCAAGAAACTGAGTTCCGGTAGCCTGTACAATAACAAGGTTTTGAAAGGAATACTGAAAATTTACAACCCTCCTATAATCCCCACCCTCATTTGAAGGGACTTGGTTTTATTGCTACTGAGACAAGTTAAACCTTACCAGGTATAGCAAGCCTCCGTGCCAGGGAAATGATAAATATATTGAAGAAATGGAAGACGCGTTGTTCAGTATGGGTTAGGAATTAGATTAGTAAGAGAAATACACGACCATTGACTGTTGCAAATAGAATAAGTGAAATCTTCGAGCAGACTTAATAATTCTTAATGTAAATATAATAAAATATAAGCAGGTCTGATTTGCCATAATTAAAAATGATTATCTTGAAGCTGTTACAGTTCCCAAAAAAATCTATCAGCCACACTGAACTATGCCAGTTTCGACCGAAAAATGTCATCCCTTCAAACAACACTCTTCTTAATCTCGCCTATCTTCTTCACTTCCTCTCTATCTACAGTGTAATGGTTTTTAATTGTCTTTCATATCTCATCTGTGTCCACGTTAAAATCTCTGTTGTTCAATTTTTCAATGAACTCTGCCTTCCTTGGAAGCTTCCTTTGCATTTATGTCACGAAACTTTGCAGTTTCTATAATCCACAGGCCTTCGTGAGTTTTATACAACTTCAGTAACTAAAATATTTGGTCATTATTTCACTTACTATTATTTCCTATTATTTTTACGTTCCCGGTAGAACAAAAAACAATCAGCTGTAATTGAACGCTCTTAAAACAGCTGTTAATTTTAATTCCCGCGCTTTTCTCCTTCAATTCAAGTCAAGTGATGTTCACACTTTTCAAGTTGTTTCAAGTGTATTTTCAAGTCAAGTAAAAAGTAGAAAGAGGTTCAACTTCACTTGAAACTAGAGTTGGGCAACACGATTCTTTTTCAGAAGTCGATTCCAACGATTCAATCACACATTACGAATCGATTCTAACGATTCGTTCACGATTCTTCTCAGTCTGCGATTCCAACCATTCTTTTGAATCGTCAACGAGTTCACGATTCTTCCCAGTCTGCGATTCCAACTATTCTTTTGAATCGTCGCAAGACACTTTCCTTTGCAAACCACGCGTAGAACAAAAACGTTCTACATCTCTCTCATAGATGGCATAAGAGGCGAGACATTCGATTGTCTCTTTCTCATTGGCTGGAACCATTCAGTATGAACTCCATTAGTGTACAAAATTACCCAAGATAATGTCTCTAAATTATAATTTATCAACTGAACCTTATTATGAAGTACATTTTTTGCATTACATCTCTATTTAACTATGCAAATTTCAGGTTTGTTTTCATTATTTTCCATACTTAACAAATGCAGTACATATTTTGATTTCACTCTCGCTCGGGAGCATTCGACACGGTTCGGAAATGTCCGTTGACAGGTTACATCAAACAACGAATAGAATCGTGGGTTACGATACCATGCCGATTCCTTCATATTCTTTTGAATGACGATTCGTTACGATTCGTTTGAACGACGATTCGTTACGATTCTTTTGAACGACGATTCGTTGATACCACAAATCGATTCTTACGATTCCTTATTATTAGTCGTTCGAATGAACGATTCGTTCACGAATCGACCCAACTCTACTTGAAACTTGAATTCAAGCCGTTAATTAATTTCAAGTCAACTTGAAACATAGTTCACACTTTTCAAGTTCGTCGAATCAAGTGGCTTGAAAAGTGTGAACGAGGCTAGTCCTCACTTAAATTTATACCCAACTCAACTTTTCGCGAAGTGACTATAAAATGAAACTTTCAGGAATTTACCTATGATTAGAATATCTCCTAATTTAAATTACGCAATCTTAATTCTACGTAATCGAAATTTGCGTTGATGTTTTGTTGTACAGTAATAAATAGATGCAAATCTCTAAAGTAGAAATTTCTTTCGTGAGTAATCACAAGACCATCATTGTGACCAATCACCAGAGGTGCGAGTTCCATCAGCAACATCAACCACGAAAATAGTCTTTTGAGAATCATGATGACTTGCATGTACTAGAGGGGGAGGGAAGGGGGAGTTATCGGTAATATCGGTTGACCGACAGTTGGTGGTGTTCCGTTCTTCAGTTGAACGTTGCATTTGGTTGAGTATTGATTCTGAGAGTAGTGAAAACCAGTGTGTTTGCACTTCGCGTTGAGAAACCAAGAAGTTATATTGGGACCGTTATATTTTTCAGGTAAATTATTGTCTTCTAGAAGTAACAAGCAATTACTTTCAGCAACCATTTTGTCCGTACACATTTAAAGGTTATGTGTGGCATGTTGTACAAGAAGTGCTGAAAGTCATGTTGCAGTCGGAAATTATAAACCAACTTTAATATGTGTATCTACTACTGTGTTTGTGTTGGATTCTCTTTCTGTTTCACGCTGTTTCAACATAGCTTGTGTACAGAAATGTTTCATTTTCCAATTTCACTTTCCCCGAATTCCGAATAAGTTGAGGTTAGAACCAAGTTGTCTCCGCACAGTTACGGAAGGTCAGGACGTTATGAAAGAGCAATCTTTACCAAGCTGATGTGTACTATGTCCGTGTTTTAATTGCTGTATACCTTATGTATTAAACAGCTTGGGTGCAGAAATGTTTCAGGCTAAACTAGCGCTGAGGTAGTTCCCTTCGTGCTCCGCTTATACACCTTGCATATACGAATCTGTGCATGTTAGGTTTGGTTAGTTTAGGCTTTTGTTATGCCTTGCATATACAATTAACTGCATCTTCACAAAACATCCCCTATAAATTTAACGACTTTTCACATCCGAAATCACCGGAACTATATCAGTGCTAGTTTCACCATGAATTGTGACTTTATAATTTCATAGAGTTGTCTTTGTCGAAATTTCTATTGTTAGATGCCTTTTCAGTAATTCTCCAGAAAAGCTACACTGAAGAAGGCCAACGTTCAATTTGGCACAGACGTAAATAATTACCGTTATTTTGCCCAATTGACTGGTTTCCATGTTATGTTCATCATAATCTGAATTGTAGTGAGTTCCGGCGCTATCTTCTGGTTTTCTGTGTTGGTGGGGTGTGTTTACGTTTGTCTCCCAATATTTTGCAGTGCATGCTACACCTCTCATATCTGGATCATAGTGTAGTACATTAAACCTTGCACCTGCTGTATAAACTGTCGCAGAATTCTAACCGCTACTTAAGATAGCATCGTCGTAAATGTCTCAGGACGGGTGTGACAAAAAAATGCACTTGTAGTGAACACCTCTAATGAAACAAGAAAAAACTGTGAACTTAATAAAACAATTATCTTGAGAATTTTTGTACCATACTTAAGTGATTTAATGTTATAAATGTTTCCTGTAATGATTGCACATTTATACCTGGATTATAACATTTTAAGTTAAAAATAATTATGCACAGGACGGGTGTGACACTGTGAAGTTATAACCTATTTGGTCTATGTTGTGTAGGTATATCAAAATAATGAAAATTTAAAACTAAACATGTTCCATACGATTTTAGGGAGCACTAAATTTAATTGTAATAAAATATTTTAACAACATTACAACAAACATAAACATAGAAATCAACTGAAATACTAGGCCTACTTAGTTCTAAGATTATTAAAAAATATCAATAGGCCTACTTCTAGAAAATACATAATAGAATCTGTTTCCTGAAACCTTTATAGTTAGTTCTGGAAGAACCTATCGGTTGTTCACGTGAAACATAAGACACATCATTTTTATCCATACTGAAAATCTGAACGTTTTTTCCGTCACACACTCTCAAGCACATAATTTTAACTTCACCATCTTCTTCAGCTGTCAGAACCTCGTTCCAAGATTTCTTCCTTTTCTTGAATGCTGTATTTGGAACATCTGGATTTGTATCCAGAAGTTTTTTAATATGCGCCTGTTTTTTACTCGGGCTTGTAGGAAGCACCTTCTTCACTCTTTCAACTGCCTTACAAACCAAGTGACTGCACACACTTGTAAGAACCAAGCTCAGGAGTTCCATTTTCAGCCTTTGCATGCTGCTCTCTTCTGCCTTTCAGCATCCTTACGTCTTTTTTTTTTTTTTTTGGCCTCTTCTTATCTCGCTTTCCCTTTCCTTTAACAAGTAAACTTTTCTGTATTCATTTTCATTCAGTTTCTTTCTCCAACTTTGTTTTGATGTTCTCCACTTTTCTCTTTTTTTTCTATATTTATCCACGGAGAATAAGAATGAGAGGAAATACATTTGAAATGTATTGTTTTGGAGAAGAACAAAATTCATGTGTGTGTGTGTGTGTGTGTGTGTGTATATATATATATATATATATATATAAACTATTCTTATTTGTGAGAATGAGCCTATGTGACATGAACACATACACGACAGAAGTCTCTTATAAAATTCAACTTTAAATTTAATTCACTTTTCCGTAAGTAATAGTAAATACAGTTTAATAACCTCAGTCATACTCTTTAGGACGGGTGTGACAGACATTAACGAGCGAATTTTTATGTCTTAATTCTGAATCAAGCAAATGTAATATTCAGATTGTATTGACTAGTGACTCAACCTTACTTCTGTAAACTTTTATTTCTTTTATAGTTTCTTATTAATAAATAAAATAAACTTTAGAGTAATTTGTGAGACGGGTGTGACCACACAACAATTGTTACCGTTAACATAATTAAAATTCATTATTGATGAAAAGAGGGAAAAATTTAAGGACTGCCAACATGGATCATTTTTCACACCGAAGTTCAGCATGTGCACACTTCACATTTGTTCAGAAAATAAACACCAACAGAGTGAATTAAGTTGTTGAACTTATTTCTACTGTAAAATATAAGTACCTAATAAGGGTTTATTATTATTAGTCTCCAGAAAGAAATACCGGTACTAAATTTTTAAAAAAGTCCAGGCTCAGTTTAGCATGGAATGGTTGTACGTTAAAATATACAGGAAGGCCTAAATATCAAACACTTTTTATGTTGCAAGTAGGCCTATTTGTGAAACCACGTGTTTATCACTATGTACATCCCACAAAAGCCAATGAAGCAAAATAAAATTGTGCCTTCAGAGTAGCTTTTCTGGGGAATTAGTCTTTTCTTCATGGCGGACTAATGTGAATTGTTCACTAGTCATGATTATTAATATATACAAAGAGAGAAATAGCTCTTTTTGTTTTCCTTAGGATATAATTTTGTGAGCATCTTGCCAATTATAAGCAAGAAGTCTTTATTTTAAAATGGTGGTTCCAGGCCTGCAATTATTTGGAACAGCATTCCGTGCTCTGAGACTCCTTTCTGCACGATCGTCTGCAACAATGGTGAGTATGAAAACATTTGACAGTGAGCTATGCGTTCGGTATTAGGCAGGTTTTTCGGCTATACATCTTGTACGAACATAGCTTAACCACAGTCTAGTATATACAATCACGAAGCTTGAGTTTATGAGGGTACTAGAAACAATAGTCTGTGCAGGTACTATTTCGCATTGTCTGTAATGAGGCGATAGTAGCGATCCTAGTGGTTAGCAACTATCAATGGATGCATATTTACTACGTATTGAGCTTCATGACTGTATATACTAGAGTGTGGCTTAACTGTAAAAGTTGCCATCAATATGACGAACTATAATAACATGACGGAATATAATAAAATGCCTAAGTTACTTAGTGATATACAGGGAACGGATTTATATGGACTAAAAATATATGAAATATGTAAATATATATGTAGTTATTTTTACCAAAATATGGAATTAAATATGGATTTTTACCAAAATATGGAATTAAATATGGACTTAAAATTATAAAAAAAATGACTATGTACGTTAAATATTGGTACATTTTAATCAAACTAAACAAAAAATATAATGGACGTACCTTATCTTCCAATGTAGTTTCAACAAAACACAATTTTTATTGTCTGTTACCATAACAATAGGTTACAAACATTTCTTTCAAGTGCTGAAAAGTGAATCTTCTTCTATTGTCTCTGAGGATAGATTTATACTGACTAAAAGAGCGTTCGACGTCACAAGAAGTAACTGGTACATAATTCAATTTCACAATGTCTGCTGGGGATAAGTCCAAGTTAATCTTCACTGTTGATTCACCACTCATCACAGCAACAACCTTTTGTAGTTCTTCATATCCAGGGTTTTTTGAAAGTACAGTGTCCACCTTAGCTCTTACTGCATCTGCAACTTTACCTCTACCACGATTCAGTTGTTCCACAGTACTATTTATAATTTCAAAACTTTCAGATAGTGAAAGGTGCCTATTTTGGAGACTTTTGAGCGTTTTTATGATGCATGAAAATGTATGCTGAATGTGAGCTAAGTCATTCTTCACACTTATGTCACAGGTAACTGTTTTCGCAGTATCAATTGAGACTGCATCTTCAGAGTCCAATGCAAGGAGAACATTGTTAATAGAGTCTATATGTTCGGCATAATATTCAACTGCTTCTAGCCATGTACCCCATCTAGTTAAAATTGGCTTTGGTGGCAATGGAATTTCAGGGTACATTTCTTTCAACACGTTAACTCTACTGGGAGCTTTGAGAAATACTTTTTTCACTGATGAAATCAACAAATCTACTTTAGGGAAATTGTCTCTGACCACTTCTGCCACACGATGAAATGCATGCGCCACACAAGTAAAATGAGTCAATTTAGGATATACAACAGATAATGCTTGTCCAGCTTTGACCATATAAGGGGCAGCATCGCTAATAAAGAATAACACATTATCGTACATAATACCCTTTGGCCACAGGATACCCATAGCTTCGTTGAACAGTTTAACTATAGTTTTGTTATTGCACTTTTTTAGAACATCACAATGTAAAAGAATTCGTTCAGAATATTGTTCACTTAACAAACCGATAACTACATTACCAACAAGTCTACCTTCTTTGTCGGGAGTCTCATCAATGGAAACCCAAATTGAACTATCTTTAATTTCATCTCTTATCTTCTGTATTGTCTCATCGTAGATGGATGGAGCATACGTCTTCCTAAGTGTTGACTCATCCGGGATTGTATGTTGAGTATATTTTTCAAGGAATTCCCTGAAGACCTTATTCTTTAGTTTGTAGAGAGGAATATCAGCAGAGATGAGAGAACGGCACAGGTCGATGTTAAACTCAGATCTTACATTCGATGTTGTTGGTTGTGTTAAAAACAATTGTCTCTGCTTGGAATTTAGTTGTTTGTTGGCCTGATGTTTACTAGTTGTAATGTGTTGTTGCACCAGGAACTTTTGTGTAGATGATACTGCACACTGACACAAATTACAAAATAATATTTTATTGTCAGTTGATAAACCATCTTCTTTAAATTCTGAAATGTAACTTGTTAGTTTTGATTTTAAATTGACTGAATGACGTACTTTTGGCATATTTACCGTCTTTATAGTATGATTTACAAAACTGAACCTATGTGTACTCTGACTGGCATTTAACTGTTGAGCTGCACAACTGAAGTCTGTTAAAAATTTTAAATTAAATTAATACAGTTTTGTAACTTACTTTCCCATTGTTGATAGGACTGCTAATTTTCAAATAACTCTGATGTTAAAGGGATTACTGAACATGTGTTTAAATCTCTATTGTTGAAATGTATTTTTAAAAGTTAATGGAATTTTGTTTTGTTTTATTGTTAAACCTAATATAATATGGACTGTTTTATATGAAATATGGAAAATATATGGAAATTAACGAAAATATGTACTAAACTCTAAAATATGGAAAAATATGGAAAATAAAAGTAGGATTTTTCAACCCTACACATTGTGAAACATAAAGATAATGCAAAATATAAATTATATTAGCTTTATAAGTAAATATGTATTTACATATAAATCCTTTCCCTGGTGATATATAACACGTCACGTTGTTGATATTGCAGTTTTGCTGTGTAGTAGGTATGTACAAAGAAGTTGTACCAGTACAAACCTATTTCTTCATACATAAAAATATCTGGACATTGGAGCAACGTAAATCTACTTTTAAAAATTGTATTTTATTACAGCTGTATAGGTATAATCTACGAGCAGAGTCGGAATTAGAACCTTTTGAAAAAAGGTCTTAAAAAAAGATAATAATAATAATAATAATAATAATAATAATAATAATAATAATAATAATAATTTATATCTACATATTTTTGTGATTTTTTTTTTCTACATCTGAAAGCTACAGTGCTGATTAAAGATCTATGGAAAACAATAAATGAAATGAAAAAATAAATAAATAAATAAATAAATAATAATAATAATAATTTAACTTAAAGCTTTTCATTTTGAAAAAGAGAGTCCTGGATGAAACAAAAGTCGTTGTGGGAAGTCAGTTATTTGGAATCCATTATCTAAAATGACACCTGAACAAGCAAGTTTATTTTATTTTCTAAAACGTTATTTTATGCATCCTCTATGCTACTTTGATATAGAATTTAAATAAATTCTCATAGTGTGATAAAAATCCTTAATGATACTGTCTGTACAGCACCATAACATGCGACTTCCAGTTGGGTTATTGTGTTCCCCTCCATTACACGTTCTTGTTCCACATTATTGATTTGAACAGACATATTATAGATTAAAGTTTTATTTCCTTACTATGAAAAAGAGTCGAGTCTCGTTATATAAGTGCAATACTAATCTCCATAATTCATCGTACAGGTGCAGTCTGTTCCACGGAAAAGTTGCTATAATGACGTTATATAAACTAGTGACGTATATGAAGGGTAGGCCTATACTATTCCGAAGAGACATGAGAGCATTACCTATAAACGAGTATTGTTGCGTTATGGCATTATAATTAAATAAATGCAGAGATTCTTCACTTAGTCATTGGCCTACATGAAATGCATAAAATCGTAAACTGGATCATTAAAAAAAAATAAATATGTGTAATCAGATCTGATGGCCTCATCAGATGAAATAAAGCAAACCGTTAGATATAAAAGGGAATTGTGATGTGAAGTGGCCTGTCTGGAGCCAACTGAAAATATTTAGTTGAAATAATAAAACAGACGTTATTGAAATAATAGATCATGTTGGGTGTAAAACAGTACCCCAAATGGGGTCTTAGTTTTTAATGAAGTGGAAGAGGGATGTAGTACTTCCGAAGATGGGGTAGTGTGACCTGTTCAGAAGAAGAGTCAGAAATTATAAATAAATCTACCGTTATAACGAAAAGTATTCGTTAATTTGTGTGGTATTTCAGTTAAGTAAAATCAGAAAGTAACCTGAACATTTATCTTCCACTGCAGTCATTCTGCTTGGTGGGTGTGTTTTCGACTACAAATGCAACACTTTACAGGGACACTTGTGTCCTGGAGTATTAGCTTTCTAGAACAACCGTCACGTTTCAATCAAATGATGGAAATGTTTCAAACGTGAAGTCACGCACTTTAATTGACCAATTTACGTGGTGAACTAGATTAAGATAAATGGCGACTAATGATCAATAGGAGAGGGAGGAATCCGAATGTTCATTTGGCATATTCAATTAACCCCCAACTGGTATCACTTTTTAAGTGTACATTACGATATCAAGCAATATGGGTCTATATTGACCCATAGATACCAGTTGAGGGTTAAGTCTAGCTTCAGCTCACTGAGTAAATTGAGGATTATGTTTTCATATGCTTTTTTTTTTAATGCGAGTTAAAGTTGTAACTGCTGTTTTGTATTAGTTTATCTTAAAAGTAAGGGAAAAATTTCTTTATTGCACATTTTCTTTTAACATTCAGTACAGTGATTTGTTCCTATTGTATAATAGGTATTTGTTTTTCTTTTTTCTCAGGCAACAACTCCCGAAGATTGGAAAAATGCTTCATCCATTTATGATTTTACTGTGAAGGACATAAATGGTCAAGATGTATCTCTGGAGAAATACAAGTATGCTGTGTTTTAATATCCCAATTCTCTGACATTTTTCTTATATCGCCTCTTCTAGTTCCGCTCTTGCTGTTTCTTTTCTCCTACTTCATTGTTTCGTCTTATTAATTATTATTATTATTATTATTATTATTATTATTATTATCATCATTATTATCATTATCATAATGAATGAATTAAGTGCTCAGAACATTTCTTTTCTAATATGCACTAAACGTCTGTGATGTTGTTAGCATTTTTATCCGAGTGTTGATACCTTTGCAGTTTAGTATGTAGGGTAAGTACCCTACATAGTTCATAGTTCAAGTTCATAGTTGAATCTTTCTCTCTATAGAGAACACATTTTGGTGATATATAAGTTCCAATTCTGAAGAGATGTGCTGTCAAATATCAGTTATTAGTCTGAAGATAGCTGCTCTTCTGGGAGAATTAGGAATCAAATTTTTATTATTTAAAATTTGGCACTAAGATTTACTCTCCAAACTTTTTTATTATTCTTCATTCTTGAATACACTCTTTTAACACTTCTATAATCACTGATGAACTGTTAAGTTATCTTCATCTTCCTAACAGGTAATAATCCTAAAAAAAATTGTTCCAGTCTACAAAATTTCCCTTCCATCTCTTCACAAGGCATCCTAGTGATCTTTCTCCTGCTGGTCTGTAATTTAAGACTGCTCGACAGATCCTTTTCTAGGCATAAGCTTGACTTGATGGTGCCAGTTATCTTGGTATCGGTGTATATACTGCTGTACTGATTCCATTCTGAGCTCTTATAAAATATATCTTCATTTCTTTTGTGATTCCATTTGGTATAGACAGCTGCTTGGCGCATGAACTTCATTTCACTAACAGTAATCCTATTTCCATCATTCTTTCTTTAAGTCCAAACTTCACTGTCATAACAAAGAACTGGTCTCGCTAGGGTTTTGTACAGACAACAGCAGGTATGTTTTTTGACTCATCCCCTAAATCCTAGAATGATGCAAACAATATCGAAACTGCTCAATCAGATAACAAAACACCAAAATTTATAATATTAACACAGTGAAGTAGTTATTATTTATTCACATAACTTAACAGTTCATCAATGTTTTTATTATTATTATTATTATTATTATTTAATAGTGTCTCTCTTTATTTTTCTTTATTAATAATTTTGCTGAATAATACGAAATCTCGGAATGAAATCTTTGTTGCATTGTGGTTCCTTTCTTTGTAAAAAAAAAAAAAAGTCTGCATTTTGATTTCTCTGTAGATTACATTGCAAGGCTGTTTTTGTGCGAATTTAAATTTGATGTTGGTTTCTCTCACTCTGTTGCCGTTTGATGTTATTGAAACTATAGCCAGAATTGCAGATTTTGAATCACAGAATATGTCTAATTTGGTAAATGAATTTATTCTGTAAATTAATTGTAGGACGGTATTAATAGCTTCTAATTCTCCATCGTAGTGTGTAGTGTTCTCCTAGTGTAAGGTAAATGCAAGATTTTGGCCAGACAGCCACTATTATTGTCATGTTTAGACATCGAATTTATATGGACTAAAAGTTGAGAATGCCCACCGAGTGTGCTAGAGTGGACGTGGTGTCCATAGGGTGGTTCACTGGACTTGAAATCTAACAACTAGAGAAGTATTTAAAGTAAAGGAACCGTATGCTGGTGTGCTCTGAGGTTGGATGTGACCCAGGTCCAAGAGCTTTCAAATGGACACCACACTCAAGTGGCTTTCTCAACTCCTAGTGCATATAAATCCCTTGCCTAAACTCCACCACCACCGTCCAGATTTTTATGTAATTATTTTTCCCTTAGTAAGTATCTGTCTGAAAATTGAAAATGTTGGCAAATGAAGTTTTTAATTTTAATACTACATATTTTTACTTATTTCTCATAATAATACATGTTTTAAGATAGTTACATAAAAAAGGTAAAGGTATCCCCATAACATGCCATGAAGGCACTTGGGGGGGCATGGAGGTAGAGCCCCATGCTTTCCATGACCTCGGCACTAGAATGAGGTGGTGTGGTCGGCACCACGCTCTGACCGCCTTTTACCCCCGGGAAGGACCCGGTACTCAATTTTATAGGAGGCTGAGTGAACCTCGGGGCCGTTCTGAAAGTTTGGCAACGGGAAAAGTCCTGTCACCACCTGGGATCGAACCCCGGGCCTTCCAGTCCGTAGCCAGCTGCTCTACCAACTGAGCTACCCGGCCACCAAGATAGTTACATATTTTACAAAAAATTAACAGGGATGCTAAATGTCTTTTAATTAAATGCCTTGTTAAGAAAATGAATTAGTATTTCAGCATAAACTAAAAGGGAATTATAAATATGTTTATACAATTTTAAACCCAATGTTATCAGTACACAATGGGATATATATTTCAGAATTCAGGACAAGACAATCACTTAGGTAATCATGAAGTCCTTGAAAAAAATCGGGGTTCCTCCAGTGTGTTCACTGTTACCTTGATCTTCATCGGAAAAACAAGGAACCCTCCAGAAGACATTGCTGTCAGCCACATTTGTTTGTTTGAATATGCACAATGTAACCTCATGCGTGTCTAGAGATAATTTTCCATGTATAAAAACATGCTATTGAATCACCGACGGAACTTACGATATGAAGAACTATCTTGTAGCATATTGTGCTTCACGTCTTGATTACGATATGAAGAACTATCTTGTAGCATATTGTGCTTCACGTCTTGATTAACTTTAAAATCGCATCAAAAACTATACCGTGACATATATAGATATGTAATTTGTATGAAACTAATCTCGTTTACTTAAAATAAAACTATTTAAAAAAAACAGCAATTAATTTTAAGTCCCTGTGAAATTTTGATATTATATATTTAGTACATATTGTGAGGTTTTTAGTTATCTACTTTGAGGGTCAAAATTGCATAAAAATCTGGACTGTAATCATCATAATTATCATCATTTCGGTCTCGTTATAACATTTATTTTAAGTAAAATAGGAAATTAATGTAAGATATCAGCAACTGATACAGCCTAAATCCTCCTGCATATGAAGTTGATGAACTTGAGTGCTGAGATAATCAAATTTCGAAATTGTTAGGTGTTTTGCAGTATCATAGACGCAAAAAATCCAACTTTTGGAAGTATGATACTAATGATGGAGCTGATGACACAACATATATGACATGGTGCAAAAAACCAACAGTATTGCAGCAGTGGCGGTGCTAGGATTTGCGAGGCCCTTGGCAAACCTGTATTCAATATAATAATAACAGTAATAATAATAATAACAGAAATAGTATATTAAACTATTCGCCATATTATGAAGCTGAATTCTGACCATGCCTTCATTTTTGGTCTTACAAAAAATCTTACACACTGACAATAAATCACAGTAATCTATTAGGTTAATATTTTTGAAGTGAACTAAAATGTTTGCACACAAAATCAAAATTCATTTCATTTTTCTAGATTTCATTGAACTGAAATCTTGAATTACATCTGAACAGACTGGACTATTTTCGTGGAATTTTAGACGACTTACTAAGGTTTTCCCAGTCGTTACACCCCTTAGAAGATAAAGCTGTCATTGAGGTCGAAAAAAATCTGCAAGCAAAACAATGTACTCTATCAATTTTTAGAATATAGGCTACAAGCCATTGTCGGTCCTGTTTTTCTTTATTGCTTAAAATCGTGAAATAATGAATAAGTGAAAAGTATCTCTGATTGACGTCCAATGGAAACAGATTTTTCTTCTCAAATGGTTCTTTTTCGAAAATTTGCAGCCTTTCCTTGTCCTGAGTGGGATGTAGCAATTTGCCAAAGTCAGTGCTATTAAAAGTGCATATTTTAATATTTGAACCTGCTGCATTAATGTTTTCATTAGAAGACACACCACCAGTGTCACTGTTTATATTACTTTCATGAGATCGACTGTAGTTTTTGTACTCACATTTATTTGTAGAGGTGGGGGGGTTCTTGAAGGGTCGAATCATTCGTAGCAGAATGCTCAGTTATGGGCACTGTTTCAGCGATCTTAATTTCAACATTGGACCGCATAATTGTTTCTTCAATTGCTCTGTCGTCGCCTATTTTTGCCTTTTTAAATGGTCTGATTCGAATTTTCTACCTCTGTTGCATTCACTCCTGGGCGTCACAACGAAAACATAATACAGTAAACTTAAAAAATAATGATCACTCTCTTGGGAAAGCATAACTGAATAAACATCACTGAAACTTTATCATAACAAGAAGGAATCTTATTGTCGGACAGATGTTAACTGTGATACGCTTGTATAACAAAACTTCGTGATAATTATTTCATTTTTATCATTATATTTAATATTTTCTCATTGTTGATCGAATGTGTGCGTGGAGTGGGAGAAATGGAAATACGAGTTCCAAGAAAGCCATTCAAGTGAGAAGGAAGGAATGGATGAATGCAGTTTGAATGCTAGACTCTGGTGGCGATTACTATTATATTCAGTTAAGGATGAAAATAAATAAGAATCTGGAAACAGAAGAAGAAATAACATGTAAATAAAAGGAAACAGAGGTATCTAAATGAAAAATCAAATTTTAAATACTCGTAGTGCGAGGCCCTAGGCAGCAGCATGTGGAGTGCTGTGAAAGTTCTGTACTTAATGAAGTTTGCTGTTCCACGCTTTCATTGGAGAGATGATGTGTAACTCTATTAATACAGGAGCCACGTGGCACTGATTGTGAACGTGGCCTCGAAGTGTGGTCTGACCGCAACAAACTACAAGGAGCTCGCTGAGCTGCACGACAAGTATGCCGAGGAGAAGGGGCTGCGCATACTGGCTTTCCCCTGCAACCAGTTCAACGGTCAGGTAAGACGCAAACCATTTGTTGATTTTCGAAACCCCAAATTCATCATGATACTGGGTGGGTGCCTGTCTCGTATGCTGTCCGAAATTTCATGAGAAAATTCCTTCCGTGTGACGGCTGAAACAATTGCTCATTTTAAAGTAACATTAAAAATGATTACAGTATGTTGTTGTTATCATTGTTGTGTAGTCAACTGTCTGAAGACTGATCCACCCACAAGGCACCACTTATGAGGCAACTAGGCCAGGAGGTGATGGGGTAGGGTGGTCAGTTCCTTTCCCCTTCCATTGCATATATCGTCGATTAGCTATATGTTACATTAATATCATTAACAATTATTATTAATTATCATCATTCATTTTCTCAGCATCATCTCTGTGGAGGAAGCTGCAATTTTTTATTAGCTATTTAACAGTATTTTTGTAAATTTTAGCACGAGTTGTTTGTATTGTCATTGAAATATATATACAGTAAAACCTCGATAAGACGCACTCGCTTATTATGCTATCCCGTGTAATACGCTTCTTTGTCCGGTTCCTGCACATTTCATATATAACACCTTTATAAAATATCCCGTTTGTTGTGCTCAAGTCCCGCATAATACGCTGTTTTTGTGGAATATTTTCGATGCAATTTTCAGCCATGTACTATAATAGCAATGAAACATCTTGGTCATTTAACTCACTGGTGCCATTAACCTGAAAAGTATTGGTATTCGACCCTTTACCTACGCATTTAAACGTTCATACTTCATACCTTAGTATACCCCAACCTCTTGTTACGCTCTCTTATTTGATTCCTTACCTGCGTGGTTAAAGCCTACATACAGTTACAATACCTCACCCTCCTGCTAACCCTCTCTCTCAAACAACATTCCTCACTCGGCCGTAATAAAATTCTGGAAATTTTTACTGGGCAGTTTGTTGTCCTTTTGTGTATTGAAGTGTCTGTGAATGTGATTACGATAAACGTTAAACGAAAAGCCTTTTCTGTGTCGGAAAAATTGGAAATTTTACGAAAGTACGATGAGAACAGTACTCTTACTCAGAAACAACTCTCTGATTCATTAGGAATCCCATCATCGACATTAAAAACGATAATAAAAAATCGCGACTCAATCACTACAGCTGCGACGTCGGGAGGATGTAAGCGCAGAAACTGAAGTGTGGTAAACATGAGGACACGCACACGGCAAACAACTATAATTTTTTTTTTTCAAAAGAATTAAGTACAGTACATAATGTAAATGTCTTTGATGTACAGTTCAGTAATTACATAATAGAATAATACTATATTACCGTTCATGAATCATGTATTTCAACAAAGAAAAAATGCTAATATATATATACTGTATATAAGTCAAAATTAGTATACCCGCCTAATACGCGATCTCGGTTAATACGCGTTTTACACCCGGTCTCTTGAACAGCATCTTATCGGGGCTTTACTGTACGTACATACAGACATAGGTACCACATTTATTCGAATATAAGACGACTCCTAGTTTATGTGAAATATATATAGGTACCATATTTATCCTAATATTAGACAACCCCTACTTTAAAAATTAAATTATGGTTTATTTAACGATGCTTGCAACTGCAGAGGTTATATCTGTTTTTCAAATGTTCACACTGCTGCCAACCTAGCAGTGATTAGTGAAGGGGTTGGCAACCAAACGCATTTTAAGTTTTAAGGCATTCATTGTACTCCAGTCCCAATAATCTGTGTGATAAGAAAACAAGTAGCATTATATACCGAGCATTAATTAATTGTCGAGTTTTGTCGTTCATTTCTTCAAAGATAATCACTTGCTTCTTCTCACTACATGTCCATGTAATCTGTTACAGGAACCTGGAGATTCTGAGGAGATAGTATGCTTTGCAAGAAAGAAGAATGCAAATTTCGACATGTTCGAGAAAATTGATGTCAATGGAAACAATGCTTCTCCTCTGTGGAAATATTTGAAGCATAAGCAAGGAGGAACTCTTGGAGAGTGAGTGCTGCACTTATCTTCATGTTGCAGTTTTAATGTCGATGTATCTCCATCTCCTGTATTTGCTACTAAGTTTTAATAGTCTCCCAGCTCTCATATTTTTCTTTTTCTTTCTTTTTTTTTTTTTTTGAGCATTTTTCTCCCTTATTTTTGCATGCTGTACAAATCTTTATTCTAAACACTTAATTTTAACGTGAATGATGATTTATATGAGAATTTTGTTGTTCAAGAGATACCTTAAAATTTTCAGTCTTATTAGAAAGTAAGACTTGCCAGAAATGGATTTTAGTGCTCACCTGTTTAAAATCAAACCATGCTAATGTTATAAATTTGAAGAAAAAAAAAAATGGCAAGTTTTATATTAATCATACCAAGTGTAATTCTCATACAAAGAGGGTGTTCTGTCTCATGAATAATAATTGGACAGATATTCGAAATAGGAGCACAACACATCTAATCAAACCAAAGCTGCAAAATGCAGTCGACTTCAGCTATTACGCAAAACAGAATCTGTCTCAAAATACTCTTAATTCAAGCCTAGATGCCGCAGTCCAGAATTAAGTTGTCTAGTAACTGAACTGAATAATTTATCAATTTTCTATGTGAAATTTTGTCTATTCCTTAGGCTCCCGTATTTTCTTCAAAAAAAGTTGGCAACCCTAAACGTGAGTGGAGAGTGGGGACAGTAATGGCAGATGGTGGAAATGGATTGTCTGGAGTTATGTCAGTTCCAGGATTAGTGTAGTTATTAGTCAGACAGACTGTTGAGATTTCATATTAATTGTAGGTAAATGTAATAGGAAGTCATGGTTATACAGAAATGTGGTGGTACACCATAACTGTTATAGATGTTGACGACAATAAATATCATTATTGAGATCACTGGACGAACACTCACAGTGCCTCTTTAGTATTGACCAGTCACACTTGGAATACCAAATGACGTTGATAGGACCTTTCAGAAATAAATGAAAAACACACACCCTATGACATAGGTTACCCATTCTTACATTGTTCAAGTTGTGGAAAGAATTGAGACAAATGGAACTAAAAGCTTATCTGTCGTCGTGATCGTTGATTGAGGGGGAGGGAGTGCAGGAGGCAGAGATATGAGTGCAGCATTGCCTTATTTTCTGCAGCTTGTATGCAGGGTAATAATAATACGTTAAGACTAGGCTCCTATTTCTGAAATTGGTATTTATAGGCACTGTGAAACTTGGACAGGCACTTTTAAGGGACCAGACATGGATTCTGGATTAATTTTCCCAACTTATGCATGCAGGAATAAAATAGGCAAAAAAGAAATGTTCGAGCTCATTCTGTTAGTGCACTTCCCTTGTGAGCTAAGGATTGATGTGGCAACACTGTCTTCACCTGCCTTGTGCTGTCGGAAAGATGAGTGAGAACTTAGTTTCTATTCTTTCCTTGTGAGAGCTTCAGATGTAGTGGTCTGTTGTGTCTTGTAATAGATAATTCCTTTAGAGTTACTATGAGTGCAATAATCTCGTTACATCTTGCAGAAGCATTGTCGAAAAATTTGTAACGTCCTTGAAAAACTTCGACTTATATTTTAATACTTACTTACTGGCTTTTAAGGAACCCGGAGGTTCATTGCCGCCCTCACATAAGCCCTCCATTCGTCCCTATCCTGAGCAAGATTAATCCAGTCTCTACCATCATATCCCACCTCCCTCAACTCCATTTTAATATTATCTTCCCACCTACGTCTCGGCCTCCCCAAAGGTCTTTTTCCCTCCGGCCTCCCAACTAACACTCTATATGCATTTCTGGATTCGCCCATACGTGCTACATGTCCTGCCCATCTCAAACGTCTGGATTTTATGTTCCTAATTATGTCAGGTGAAGAATACAATGCGTGCAGCTCTGCGTTGTGTAACTTTCTCCATTCTCCTGTAACTTCATCCCTCTTAGCCCCAAATATTTTCCTAAGAACCTTATTCTCAAACACCCTTAATCTCTGTTCCTCTCTCAAAGTGAGAGTCCAAGTTTCACAACCATACAGAACAACCGGTAATATAACTGTTTTATAAATTCTAATTTTCAGATTTTTTGACAGAAGACTAGAAGACAAAAGCTCCTCAACCGAATAATAACAGGCATTTCCCATATTTATTCTGTGTTTAATTTCCTCCCGAGTGTCATTTACATTTGTTACTGCTGCTCCAAGATATTTGAATTTTTCCACCTCTTCGAAAGATAAATATCCAATTTTTATAGTTCCATTTCGTACAATATTCTGGTCACGAGACATAATCATATACAAAGGCCTGGTTGCAGAAACACCAATCAAATATGATTGGCAATCAAGAAGGGTTTAATTGGCCATCAGTTCTATTTCTTTTGCAGAAAGAACAGTCAGTCTTTTCGGGATTTACTTCCAAACCTATCACTTTACTTGCTTCAACTAGAATTTCCGTGTTTTCCCTAATCGTTTGTGGATTTTCTCCTAGCATATTCACGTCATCCGGATAGATAAGAAGCTGATGTAACCCATTCAACTCCAAACCCTGTCTATTATCCCGAACTTTCCTAATGGCATATTCTAGACCGAAGTTATATTTTAAAATGGTGATTTTTAAACGGAGTGTGATAGGTTGCATATTTTAATCCTATTCTTGTGCTGTATTGAATGGCGAATGTGTCGCTGGTCTTTCAGTTCCTGACAGTTGACTTGTGTTGAAAGTTTACTTATTTTATATGGTGAGCTTCATAGAACCAATAGGATACATATAGTAGAATTTGAACTCTTTCTAATTTGCAGTTTCATCAAGTGGAATTTCACCAAGTTTATCGTTGACAAGAATGGACAGCCAGTGGAGAGACATGGCCCTAATGTGGACCCCAGCGTAAGCATAAATGACAGAGCTTTCTTGTGTTCTGCTGTTGAATACCGACCAATATTTAATTTATATTTCATTCCTGCTTTTCAGAAATTGGTGTCAAGCTTGGAAAAATACTGGTAGCAATCTCAGAATTGAAAAGTCTTGATATTGCAGCTGCAACGCACTTAAAGACTGATTGCACAGGATTTGCTCTAAACAAAGAAGATCTTGTAAGATACACCATGTACACTACTCAAGCCTTTATACAATATTTTTACCATTTCAGCAATGGACTTTTTTTGTCTAGTAGACACATATATTCAACTGAACAACTCAAGAGGAATAGTAAATATTTTAGGGGTGGTAGTTTGCACTATTCTGAATAAAAAAAGTTCATATCAACATGTGTCCAATTTTTAATTCATATGGAGAGACAGCTGTTTGAATATTACGCATAACAAATCTTACAAAGGGTATGAATGACTACGTGCAAAGTAGTACGTTTCATAATGATATAGGGAAACAGCTGTTTGTAGTTAGCCTGATGATAAGCATAACATGTGACCGACCACAACTTTAAACCGTTGAAATGTATTGATACCATGTGAATAAGCAATAAATGTAATTTGTATGTCCTCCTTGCTACTTGTTATGCGTAACATTCGAACAGCTGTATCTCCACACCCATTGAAAATTGAACTTTTTTTTTACTCAAAATAGTATCATCACTCCTTCAATATCTACTATTACTGTGTATAATTATTTTCACTTAGTAAGTCAATTTCTTATTGTTAGAGCAAGAATCTTGAATAATCTAGCATAAATATTTTGTTCTTTTACATGTCTTAATGGAGTCGGTTCTTGTTATTAAATTGTTCTTCAAGCAGATGTATGAAAGAGCCAGTAGCAGTGTTCATTATACATGTTGAAATTTTTAAGATAATATTATGTAAATAAGTATAGAAAATGCTTCCCTTGTTGGAGAAATGTACATTTTCAGTAACATACAATAATTTAACAAGTGCATAACTCAGAGAGAAAGTAATATCTTTGCTGCTAACTTTTTCAATGGAGGATGTTCTGTTTGAGCTGTAAACTTGCAATATTAATAAAATAAATACCTAATTTAAAATGTATTTACTGTAAATTTCATTTTTATGTATTGTAATTTTTGTGGAGTCAGAACTATCAACATTCCTTGAAAATTTGCACCTAACACTTACCTTGTAGCTGTTAAATATCATTATATTCACTGTTCATTTCTCCCCCTCTTTCTTTTTCCCCTCTCCTTCTCATGATATATTACAAAAAATGGGGCCAGGGGTTGTCTCACTGCATCGTTTGCTTCTAAGCAACCCATATATGTTGTTAGCAATTAGCCATTTCTTTTCATGCCCCACAAAATCTTAACTTAATAGAAGGCTATACTATGAAAATCCACTACTGTAGAACAATAACATATATTTAAATGATATCATAGTTATAATCAAGTGAAGATGAAAATTACTCTGAAGTGACAGTGCCAATTTTACTTTAACCTAGCCTGTATTAATACCTTTGACAGGCTTTCCTCATCGAATGATTGTGTCTGCACCTCGTGGTGTATTGGCTAAGACAGTGTTCCGCAACCAGTGTGCCTCCACAAGGTGAAAGGTGTGACGCGAACTTTGATCTATTATTGTAAAAAATTAATAAAATTTATTTACGAATTAAATTCCTCTCTCAACTGACACAATTAGCAACCGAGTTAGTGACATGTCCAGTGACATCCAAGGCAAGTGAAGGAGAAAATAAAGAGCAAGTCGGAAGTTCTCACTTCAGATTGATAAATGAAAATTAAACTTGGAACCCTTATTACAAATAATTTTCTACACAAATAAAACATTAATTGCTTGTATTCTTTGATTTTTTGCATACCCACTTGTATAATTTAACTTGTGTGATCATTTTACAGATTGACGAGTCCATCGATATTAGCGGGTTAAAATTTCCACGTATACAATTTTCCAGAAATTGTTGTGTCAATGATTAGATCAAGTGCAGTGTATTCACAATCAGCTGTTCCCACACCTTCCACTCAACATCACTCAGCAGAAGACGGTGACGACGAGGAAATTATATTTTTCTCCGCATATGTATGTTTTCGTATTTCTATTAATGATATTCATTGTTAATTTTTAGCGACATTTCTGGGGATTTTTTTTTTAACTTTGGAGAAATTTAGCTACTTTTTGTTGAAAAGTTAGCGAGATCGTAGGCGATATGTTGGCAACAGTGCAGTGTTGCCATATTTAGCGATAAGTCGCTAAATCTAAGGAATTTTGAATCAGTCTCGACGACAAATTTTGTAAAATACGATTAGCGACTTTTCTGCTGATTTTTATATTCTTCCACTTTTCCCTTTCTTTTAAATTAAAACATTCAACTGAAGTCATGCACCTCTTAGTTTTAAAAGAGGCATCGTCTAATGATTCATAGGTGAAAGATGCTGATTCAATGATTCTCACGGGTTAGGTCTCTCTCTCAATGCCACTTCTCGAACACCGATAAACGGTGGCAACTTTGATTGGCACGTAACGAGTCGCGAGCTGCAACTAATTCTCGGTTCTTCCCCGCAACGCGGAGATTTTCCACTCCGAACCGACCCGAGGCAATTGAGTTTTGGAATTTTGTGCCGACAGTTCGTGTGAAGCAAATTAGACTAGTTTTTGCTGGTTTTATTATATTTTAATATATAAGATTTAAAAAGTGTTAGATTTTACAAAAAAAAATTGTGGTGAAATGCTTGGGTGAAAATTTCCACACTTACAATTTGCCAGAAAGTGTAGTGTCAATGATTGGATCAAGTACAGTGTATTCACAATCAGCTGTTCCCACACCTTCCACCTCAACATCACAGCCGTCAACAACACAACCAGACTCCGCAGAAGAGGGTGACGATGAGGAAATTATATTTCTCTTCGCATATGTATGTTTTTCTTATTTTTATTTAGTGATATTTATTATTAATTTTTAGCGACATTTCTGGGGATTTTTTTAACAAACTTTGGAGAGATTTAGCTACTCTTTGTTGAAAAATTAGCGAGATTGTAGGGTGATATGTTGGCAACAGTGTGAAGCAAGTGTAACAAAAGAACGGTCTTGCTGCAGCGCTTTACGTTTTGCTTTCAATGTTGCCAAGTCAGTGGTTTTGTAGCTAAATCTGGTGTTTTCAGGACTGTGGTCAGCTACAGAATTTTACCGACAGCGGCTAGCTATTTATTTGGCGTTTTTTATGATTCCAAGTAGAGAGAGAGATGATATTTTAAGTTTTTTTTTCTGTAAAGATGTTATAATTTTTTATATGTACTTGCAGACAATGTTAGTTAATCATAAACCAGAGTTTAGTATAGTATTAACACACTTTTTAATTGTGCGAGTATACAATATCAACGTTTTATGTGAACTCGATTTGGTGCAACCACGTCCATTTCCTGCCTCATCCATTGTTGTTGTACAAATAAAGTATTCCGCATTCGTTGACCTCTTAATTTAATGTATGCAATATTTTTGTAAATGAATTGATGTATTTAATCATAAAGATTAGATAATGAACTGAACTATTATTTTCATTCATGATATATTATTTAATTTATCATTCCGCATTATAGTTTATGTAACACATATTTTTAAAACTTATTGTTGGCAGGCATGTCTCCAGCTCAGTGTGAAATCAGATTTCGAAGCGACTGGTGTGATTGTGAATGTGATTATTTCCGAAGTGTCCAGTATAATCTTGATCTACTTCATTCAATTTTGAAGAAATATGCCGCACAAAACTACATACGTTCAAAAGTTTAGAGATGTGTGAAAAAAAAAAAATGTATTGAAAGACTGTGTGGAAGAAGTTACCGGTGATAGTTCGAATGCTCTATGTAAATGGTGTAAGGTGATATTAAATGCAAAATATTCAGATTTAATTACTCATGCCGATAATTATACACACAAAAAGAGTAGCGAGTGTTTTTCTGTTGTTCGACAACATAATATTGCCATTTACAACAAGCTTCTGGGCAGAGGTGAGTGTTATTTCAATTTCCAGGGTATTATAAATATTAATTTTTTTTTTAATTTGAAACCTGAAATTCTGCAGTTCCTCAACTATATAGATTGTATTTCAAATTTGGAAATGGTATGTTAAGAAAAATCTGGAGTTTTTTTTAACTACAGTTTAGCGGTTTTTTTAAGCTTGTGCAGCGGTAAATGGAATTCAGAGTTGGCAACACTTAAAAAAAACGCACGGTAAGCCTAATCCAATATTTCCACTATGATGCTGCATCACACTAGCATATATGTACGTGCGGAGTCGGAGTAGGTTAGGTTGTTGGCGAAGTTCCTGATTTAGTACGTAGATTGTGGTTATGAGTCGTGAGTAATAATTCGTGTTACCGGTTTCATTCCTTTGCTATATAAAGATGTCTGATATTCATAAACTGTTCTAAAAATAATTCATACTGTATTAATTTAGTCAAAGTTACACATTTACGTCCTCGGAAATCTGCTTGTTTGTTATGTAAGAGGGCTACGTATCGCTGTGTTGATATTTTCTCCTTGTAAAATGTTCCTGTGTGACATGTTTAATTCCTTTGTATAGTAAATATATGTTTCTCTTCCACGCGAACATTGTGCATAGGCTATGACACTGGTATTGATATAGGCTTACTGTATTACATCTTTTGTGTATTTACGAAATGAGATACCACATTTATTTATAAGTTGCAATAACTTTTACACTAAGCAATACGCCTACACAGTAATCAAGATTTGGCATACTTGTAACAGTTCCTTTTGTTTTCTGTAGGATATAATTTGATGAAGACTACATTGCTTTAAGATGCTGGTTGCAGGACTGCGGTTGTTTGGAACTGCACTGTGTGCAGTGCATCTTCTGTCTATGCGCATGACTGTGGTAAAGGTAATCCATTTTTCATTCACAAATTGCTGTGCTAAAGCTATTCAAATTAATTGTAAAATAGGGACTCTGTTAGAGCATGATGACGACCATATTGTCATGGATCTCAAAAGTATGGTGGGAGGTCTTGTGTTGTCCAAGGGCTGACAAAGGATGCATGATGCAAAATGGCTGGTATTATTAGCATGGAGAAAATTAATCGCACATTCATAAATTACCCATCTTACAGGCAATTACGACTACCCCTGACTAACAGAGCAACAGCATTATATCATTGTTTGGTTGGAATCTGATACAGTTTATTTCTCTTTTTAGTGGCAGTCACATATTCTTATTCATTGTAAATATATTATTGTATAGTAAAATTTTTCAATGGATCCCCAGTCGGTCTCTTTTGTTGCTAGAAGAATTTTGCCGCACGGTTCACCCCGGTCATTAGGGGATGCGTGCGGAAATTTCTAGGTGCGCTGCTGTCACATTTTACATTGACTTCGCCACGCGGGTATGAAACAATCGTATATTATTTCTATATAACAAATTGTTCATTCATTCAATCAATCGCGAATTAATGAATGGATAATTTTGAGTTACTATGTGTATAAAGATCCGTTATAGAGCCATAATATAATTCCATACTTCCTATACCAATAATAATAATAATAATAATAATAATAATAATAATAATAATAATAATAAAAAAGTAACACAGAAAGCAGATAATGTGAATTTTTGTTTCGTGTCCAAATCTGCAGCGAAACTTAGATGGTAGCTATGTAATAAAATATGATAGCATTTTGATTCTCTTACCTCTATTCGTCGTTACTCCCTCTTAAGTGAATTACGAATCTCTCTTTGTTATTGTCCCTGTCTTGCTTCGTGTAAAACTCTCTTCCGTTTTAATTGCATATTGATCGCAGGAGGACCAATTGTTGTAGCTCCATCACACAGAATTTGACACACTAGCACTCAGGGCAGGATAATATTGTTTTTCCTGACAAGACTTTGGTTGGGCCCAAATCATTTCCAAAAGATTTAGAATGCCGTGGTACAGAGAAAGTCGTAACACTTTGTGTCCATATGAGTCTGCGAGCTCCTCACTGCATATTTCTTACTAATTTTGGCTGATTTGATTTCCTGCAACGTAACTGCCTTGATGGGTATGGGGTTAGGCATGGTAATATTATTATAAGAAAGACTGCAGTTAGTGTTAGTGTTCAGAGGAGAATTGGCAACATTTATGTTTGTCTCAGAAAGCGGAAACAGAGATTACTCCATCCCTCGAGTGAACAGAAAAGGTTGGGGGACCGTATTACTTCAAAAGACAACTGCTCAGCATGCGGTTGGCCTCTGTCTTTAGCTGGGAATGCATAGAACGTTTCTATTAGGCCTATATATCAGTGATGAGAAAAGGAGATGATCATGGATGGAACGAGACAGTAGAGTGCAGAAAACATTTGTTGCCAGGGGCGTCATTTTGTCATATTACGGTCTTGGAATATCTTCCACGAGATTGAGACAAAGGCATAAACACTGACTGGCTTCTCTGCGAAGAGGGATGGGGGGGGGGGAGAATTTGTTCCCCAGTATTTCCGAGTAATTACAATTGTGTATTTCCGCAATACTCATTGTTAGTATTTGTGTAACTACAACTGCATTTTTCTGTTTTCATTCTTATTAATTTTATTTTCTGGTATCAACGAAACAATGTTCAGAATGAGCAGTACTGTTTGCTTGCTAATTGTGGTAGTAATCAAGATTAACAGTAGAAAATTCGAAATATAAGTTTACAGTTTCTATTCTCTTTCTTTGTAGACAAGAAATCTCCATCGTTTTCTTGGACACCCATTGATTCATCTGTCTTGTAGTGTATAATTGAATATTTGTAAGAGAGTCTGAGTTTGTTCAAAACTTAAATGATGTGCACATCATTTTTGTGTATATTTATCTAAAATTTCTACTATATTTTATATTTTATTGGAATTGTATTCCAATGGATACCATCCCATTGTGGAATCCTGGGAAACGAGAATGCGGATGCTTTAGCAGAGAATGGCAGCACTGCTACTTACAGACCTGTTACTAAATCTACGTATTACTCTGTGAAGAGATTTATTAAATCTACATACTTAGACTTCAACAAACAAAATTTAATAACACAATCCCAAGGGAAAAAATGGAACTCTCTGCATCAAAATCCACAGTTAATTCCCGATTTACCACGAAAATCGTCTGTAGCTGCATTTAGATTGGCAACGGGCCATGATTGTTTGGCCAAACACCTGCATAGAATTGGAATATATCAGTCCCCTAACTGCCCATTGTGCAACTCAAACCAAGAAATGGATTCGGAACACCTCAAAATCTGTGCTTCAGTGGCTGGTCATGATAATATCTTGAAAAATATTGGAGTGCAAGAGGCCAAATGACTTTATTGTCAAATGCCTGGCATTAGAAAACAACAACAACATATTTTCAGTTCTAATCAAATGTTGTCATTTCTTTTCAAATCTCTTTAATGTATATCCCACTAACGATTCCATGTATTCTTTTTCATTTGTTCATAGTTAATGTCCGCTTTTCTGTCGCATGGTGGAAGACAGATATGGCATTGTTTTATAAAATGTAATAATCTTACTTTTTCCATTAATGTTTATTCCATCGTATGTATCAACTGTAGAAGTTTGATTATATTTAGCTCTTGCCCTCTGAATTCATCATACAGTATGTCACTTTCTAAGTAGCCTAACTGGTAATTAAAATGAGCAAATTTCTAATATCTTGTTGTTCAATTTATCATTGTGTACACTGAACTTCAATCACAGTTGTTTCAGCAGTAAATATTTTCAATTCATACAGTGTCTCCCAGATTGATGTATACACTCTTTGAAATACTATTTCACAGCAAAGAAATGAGATAGAATGATTCAGAAGGCAGTGGAAAGCATGGAAATATGTTCATCTGTTTATAAACAAACATGGTGTTGCAAATATCGTTCGATGAACATAAATGAATACTGAAATATTATTGGAAAGTGGAGAATATTGTTGAGGTTCGACGACGTTGGAGGGTTGAATTTGGAATACAACCACCAACAAGGTTAACTATCACAAGAATCCGAGACAAGTTTGAAGTTGATGGAACGGTGCAAGATGTGTTGAATTGGCGGTGTGGAAGAAAGAGAAGTTCCACCAATAACGAGAGTGATGATGTAGTCATGCAGGCTTTTGCACAATCCCCAAAGAAGTCAGTGAGACAATGTTCTCGTGAGATTGGTATCAGCAAATCCTGTGTTCATCGAATTTTGCGAGCTCAAAAATGGAAGCCTTACATTCTGAGACTTGTCCACGCACTAATTGAGAACGACCCAGATAGGCGACTGGAATTTTATGAGTGGTTCTTGAACATGTGTGATGAAAGGGAAAATTTTCAAGACTTAATTGTTTGGTCAGATGAAGCCACACTTAAACTTAATGGCACAATTAACCAGCACAACTGTGTGTACTGGGCTAATGAAAACTCACACATCTTTTAAGAAAAGGCCGTCAATCTTCCAGGAGTAAAAGTATGGTGTGGTCTGTCTTCCAGAGGAATAATTGGGCCGTACTTCTTCGAAAGGACTGTCAGGGGTGAGAAATACCTGCAAATGTTGGAAATCACGATTCCACGTCTTAATGACCTCTTAGAGAATGAAAATGGGTTTTACTTTCAACAAGATGGGGTTCTAGCTCACTTCCATGTCAATGTGAGGAATTTTCTCGATCGCACACTCAAATCAGAGATGGATAGGACGAAGAGGAAGTGCTGTGGAGTTCCTGCCTCGATCTCCGGATTTAACCCCTCCAGACTTCTACCTATGGGGAGCTCTAAAGGACACAGTGTACACCACAAAACCACAAACACTGGAGGAACTGAGATTTCAGATTGAACATGCCTGTAATGATATTGCATTAGCAACAATCCAGGTGGTGTGTCACTCTGTTGTTGGGGTGCACTGTGGCCATTTTGATCATGAATGGACTTAAGGAATACAAAACCGCAAAAATCGTATTTCTGTCTCATCTCGTTGCTGAGAAATGGTGTTTCAAAATGTGTACACATTAATTTGGGACACTCTGTATTTGTTAAGTGTTTATTTAGAGTAAAAATTTCTCAGTGAAAACTTTAATTGGAATTGACTAATATCTTCCGGTCGTATGCAAACAGCATTGGACGAATATTTAGAGATTTCTTTCTATATAAAGAATGCTCTGCTTTGTTTCTCCATCTCATACAGTTTCGTCAAAATATAAATTAAGTAAAGTATTAACATAAAGGTAGCACTCGCTCAGTGGAATGGATTCGTTTGGCTCATTCGGATTTTTAATTTTTGCATTATTTTAAATGGATCATCGCCCACTTGGCCGTATTGTCTCTGTGTGCATGACTGGCTTCCATGCAGAATTCTGGCCAGAGAATTCTAAACGGATTTCCATCGAGATCGAAATAAATAATGTCATGGCAGTTATATCAATTGCAAGGCCTTCGATCGTGGTAATATTGAAGGTATAATGAAATTGATGACGGAAGCTTATTTTGTTAGTCCAACAGTATGAAGAGCTTTACAATTTATCGAATTAGAATTATAACAATGTTAATATGCAAAAAGAGCATATGGGATTAGATTGGGGAAATACGAATCTGCCGAATGAATTTTTTCCAGTAAGTGAGTGTCTACCTTTAGGCGTCCTTGTCTTACTCCTCGAGTAATAACATTTTTTTGAGCTTTTCATTTGAACCTTGACTAGAATTAATTTTAATCGAAGTGTTATTGTAATATGCTCTGAATAACTTGTACTAAATGTTGTGGGATGCCTTGTCTCTTTAAAATGTTCCATAACTTGGATCTTTTAACAGTGACTACGAAGGTGATATATGTACTCTCTGTGTCATGTGTATACTTAGGTAACTAATTACTGACTCTGTTTTTATTTCAGGCAGCAGAAGAAAGAGACTGGCAAAACGCATTGTCTGTTTATGATTTCACAGTGAAAGATATAAATGGACAGGATGTGTCCTTGGGTAAATACAAGTGAGTCTGTACCAATCTTTGTTCTCCATTTTAATAATAATAATAATAATAATAATAATAATAATAGATTTTATTTATTGATATTAATGTGCTGGCCAACAGTGATTAACCAATAATAGGATAACACAATACTCACAATAATAATACAATAGTAATAATGAAAATGATAACAATTAACAGTAATACTGTACATTATTGTATATATTTTACAAGTATACAAAAACTAGGTCCCTAAATTAAATGGATCAAATTCACTGTTGTACAGACTCAGAAACAAAATTTGGGCCACCAGAATTATCCAAGTTCCAGTAACAACATACTGGGCATGCTCAGAAATGTTATAGGCCTAGTGGAACTTCGAAAATTCAGACTGGCCCAAATTTTGTTTCTGGGTCTGTACCAGTTGGCAGTTTTAATGCATCTAAAGACGGGAAAGAGATTTATACTTTCTGTTGTAAAAAAAGTTTGAGAGTTGTCATACTGTCGTACCTTTTATAGGAACACAAAAAAAAAAACGTATAATGTGAAATATAATAATTTGTAATAGTTAACAAATGATTATTTGTGAAAATGTTTTTGTAGACATGTCACTTCTATGACCAGAAACCTTCAGTGCAAAGGTATGATCTAAATTCATGGAAATAATGCTATCCTTGATACGGATGAAATAAAATATAACAAAGCCAGGGGTCTTAAGAGCAAGGTTTGGTTTAGAGATTGTGTGCAATACTGACAATGAAACAAATGTTTATATAGGCCTAATGTCAGTATTGGACTTTTGGTAATCCATCATGTCCTGGAATGGAGGATTACCCAAAAGACTAATTCTGATCACAGTCACCATGAAAGCTTGTATAACGTGTTTGAGATAGGATAACTTTCTTATATTCATGATTTCTACGTAATCTAGGCTGTAATAGGGAAAATATGATGCATTAAGATTTGGTGTGCTGCTCATTGTGAACGTGGCCTCTCATTAAGATTTGGTTATGTAGGAGACATGTGCTGCTCATTGTGAACGTGGCCTCACATTAAGATTTGGTTATGTAGGGGACATGTGCTGCTCATTGTGAACGTGGCCTCTCATTAAGATTTGGTTGTGTAGGGGACATGTGCTGCTCATTGTGAACGTGACCTCACATTAAGATTTGGTTATGTAGGGGACATGTGCTGCTCATTGTGAACGTGGCCTCACATTAAGATTTGGTTGTGTAGGGGACATGTGCTGCTCATTGTGAACTTGGCCTCACATTAAGATTTGGTTGTGTAGGGAGCATGTGCTGCTCATTGTGAACGTGGCCTCTCATTAAGATTTGGTTATGTAGGGGACATGTGCTGCTCATTGTGAACGTGGCCTCACATTAAGATTTGGTTGTGTAGGGGACATGTGCTGCTCATTGTGAACATGGCCTCACATTAAGATTTGGTTGTGTAGGGGACATGTGCTGTTCATTGTGAACGTGGCCTCTCATTAAGATTTGGTTATGTAGGGGACATGTGCTGCTCATTGTGAACGTGGCCTCTCATTAAGATTTGGTTATGTAGGGGACATGTGCTGCTCATTGTGAACGTGGCCTGACATTAAGATTTGATTGTGTAGGGGACATGTGCTGCTCATTGTGAACGTGGCCTCACATTAAGATTTGGTTGTGTAGGGGACATATGCTGCTCATTGTGAACGTGGCCTCACATTAAGATTTGGTTGTGTAGGGGACATGTGCTGCTCATTGTGAACGTGGCCTCACATTAAGATTTGGTTGTGTAGGGGACATGTGCTGCTCATTGTGAACGTGGCCTCTCATTAAGATTTGATTATGTAGGGGACATGTGCTGCTCATTGTGAACGTGGCCTCACATTAAGATTTGGTTGTGTAGGGGACATGTGCTGCTCATTGTGAACGTGGCCTCTCATTAAGATTTGGTTGTGTAGGGGACATGTGCTGCTCATTGTGAACGTGGCCTCACATTAAGATTTGGTTGTGTAGGGGACATGTGCTGCTCATTGTGAACGTGGCCTCTCATTAAGATTTGGTTATGTAGGGGACATGTACTGCTCATTGTGAACGTGGCCTCACATTAAGATTTGGTTGTGTAGGGGACATGTGCTGCTCATTGTGAACGTGGCCTCTCATTAAGATTTGGTTGTGTAGGGGACATGTGCTGCTCATTGTGAACGTGGCCTCTCATTAAGATTTGGTTATGTAGGGGACATGTGCTGCTCATTGTGAACGTGGCCTCTCATTAAGATTTGGTTGTGTAGGGGACATGTGCTGCTCATTGTGAACGTGGCCTGACATTAAGATTTGGTTGTGTAGGGGACATGTGCTGCTCATTGTGAACGTGGCCTCACATTAAGATTTGGTTGTGTAGGGGACATGTGCTGCTCATTGTGAACGTGGCCTCTCATTAAGATTTGGTTATGTAGGGGACATGTGCTGCTCATTGTGAACGTGGCCTCACATTAAGATTTGGTTATGTAGGGGACATGTGCTGCTCATTGTGAACGTGGCCTCTCATTAAGATTTGGTTATGTAGGGGACATGTGCTGCTCATTGTGAACGTGGCCTCTCATTAAGATTTGGTTATGTAGGGGACATGTGCTGCTCATTGTGAACGTGGCTTCTCAGTGTGGTCTCACTTCAACCAACTACAAGGAGTTGGTTGAGCTCCACGACAAATATGCTGAGTCTAAAGGTCTTCGGATTCTAGCCTTCCCCTGCAATCAGTTTGGCAACCAGGTAAGCTGTGTTATCTGGAATCACCCAGTTTGGGGTAACTAGATTTTTAAGTGGGAGATAAGAAAATAAGGAAAATCCAAAGTGAAATCCATTAATCATAATTTAAACTTCTCCTCCTTGTTTGGTTGATTTCTAATACTTCACTTTGGATGTTACTCCATTCCATTGGCGGCTCATAAACATTTAATGCCTAGTGCCAGATGTAAGGAATAAAGAGTAACAGTATTGACATTTATTATTATTGTGATTATTATTATTATTATTATTATCATTATTATTATTATTATTATCATTATTATTATTATCATCATTATTAAACGCACAAAAATGAATACAACTGTATACAAAATCGAGATAAATTAGAGAAATGTCGGTTAATAGACAGGCTTTCCATCAATAATGTAACCTAATAGTGAAAGTGTTGAAACATCACTCATATGGTAAAAAATGATAAGAAACTTAATTTATAATCATTAATCCTTTTTTACTTCTACATGATACACTTTTAACATGCAACCAAGCAACTTGGTTTTTAATAATTTTAGAAGTACTCTTAAATGCTGTTGACTTGGTTAAGTGCACTTTTAACTTTTTAAGTCTTTATCTAACTCAGAACTGAAGTGAACTAATTCACGAAACACAACCCTGTAATCTGAGTTGTCGGATTAATCATGCCTTCTCAATGCTACGAGGCTGTTCTTAAAGTAAGTTCCGTTTTCAATTATAGCCGTCGCATCGCTGCAATCGTTATTTTGCGCAAGCGTGTTTTCTTCTTCAGTCCTCAGGCAAGCTGTGCATGCAGTTTCAGAGCTTCAGTCCGTGTGTGTGGTTAGTTATGATCAGTTGAAATGTTTAAAGTGATCGAGCACCCCGCCGACTGTGAGATGCGGTCTGTTATCCATTTCTTGAATGCGAGAAACATCAAACCAGCTGACATTCATCGTCAACTTTGCGAGGTGTATGGTGATGATGCCATTAGTGATGGAATGGTCAGGAGATGGGTTAGGAAGTTCAACGAGGGTCGAGTCTCTGTGCATGACGAGCAGAGTACCGGTCGGCCATCTTTGATCAATGAGGATTTGGTGCGTGCTGTCGATGAAAAAATTAATGAGGACAGGAGGTTCACAATTTCTTTGCTTTCCTTGAATTTCTCAAGTTATGTGTTATAAAAGATTTCCAGTCTTTAAGAAATTCTAAACAGCAATATGCCAATCACAATACGAAACACTGTGCGTTTAAAATTGATCACTGAAAGATGACTTTAGTTACAGGAATGAAATGTGTTTAAAATGTCGTGGTAGATTTATTTTCTCTGTTTTCTCGAGTGTCCTGCATAGGAACTGCATTTCAGAGTTCATATTTAATTTAATTATTTTATTTGTCGTATGGAAGGTAGAATTCTGACTTGGTGTGTTGCAGGAGCCTGGGAACTCCAAAGAGATACTGAGTTTTGCGAAGCATCAAAATGTAAATTTTGATATGTTTGAGAAGATTGATGTTAATGGAGAAAATGCTCACCCTCTGTATAAGTATCTGAAAGATAAGCAAGGAGGATTTCTTGGCAAGTGAGTTAACGTTATGCTTGCTTTTAATACTACCTTAGTTAAATGTGTGAAGATAGCATTAAGTTAGAAAACATCCAGCATGGCAAATTTAACACATTTTTCCCCTTAAAAGTAGCTGTCAGTCTATTAGTGGGATTGACGTTGCATTGTAGTCTGGACTCGAAACTACATCACAAGATGGTAATGTAATGGACAAGCATAAAATTTTAATCGATAGAGAGTTCTCATACCTGGATCTTTGGAAAGAAGTCCCAGCCTGAAGATACTAAAGGGGGAACTATTTTACCTCTGGACACTTTCACTTTCCAAGGACCCATCATATTTGCAGTCCTTTGAAAACAAAGAGTAACGGTTTATTGATGGGCACCATGTACTTGGCTGATACATCACCAGCATGGAACAGTTGTGCCACTGTGACCCAATCCCCAGAACTTGGATGGGAATTGGATTGGAAAGGTTACGTGGAATACAACCGACCAAGTAAATGTAAGAGTGGGTGTATTTTGGTGTAACATACTGTAAGTCATACAAATGAAATTCTGTGTAGTAATAAATAGTCTTATGTGTATTTTCTGCATCATACTAATCATTTGCCTCTTCACATTTTTCATCTTAGGTCGATGTTTCAGTTTGTTTCAACCTTTTTACTCTAAATATGATTTACAAATCATTGCCAAGAGTTTTCAGCATGTCGTGACCGTATGGAATGTCCCAATAAGCTCTTTGTTACGAAAGTTCTTGCTGTGCCTGCAAAACAGTTATGTTATTCGAAGTGAAAAAAGTCACAAAAAATTTGTTTGTGTTTATATCACTGTACTAAAACATTGTTACTTAGCAAGAATGCGAATATATCAACTTTCAGTTTTGAGGAACACTTCTAGAGCCATTCTGCTCCTTTCCATGTATTTTAAAAGATGAGCTGAGCATCCATTACTTCGGTAGTGTTCATTTCGATAGAATGACTTTTAACCTGATTCTCAGTTTGCCAATTCAGTTTTATAGATCTCTGATGCAGTGACAAGAAGTGCTCTTAGTCTATAGAGGAAAGAACACAATGTCATTGAGGACTAGAACGATTTCATGTGCTAAGATATTGTTACATCTCTAAAATTACCATATATTTAATTTGTGAATAATGAGGTAACAGCTAAATTGGTGGAATAACCTTCTGCTTTCTTGCCAAACAACCCACTGTGGACAAGCAGGAGTGATACAGATGGGGCCAAGATTTAAACATGTAGGCCTGCGTAAAGTACACAACATTTAACTGTCATCAAAACAACAAAGGCATTAGATACATAACTTAAGTTCTGTTTGATTATAGTGTGAAGTTCATAATGGAAAATGTGTACTACACATAATCTTAAATCTGTATTATAAGCACTTCTTGACATTTAATAATGGAAAACATCTGCTGCATATAATTTAAATCTGTGTATTATAAGTGCGTTTTAACAGTTTTGTAGTATAAAAATGCAACAGTTATAGCTCTAATATACTAATAAAAGAATCTAGGCCTACATGAAAAAGTATGATTTCATTTTACACAAAAATATTAAAATTTTAGTTACTGCCAAAGAAATGATTTCTTACTGTCGAAATATGTCCCTTAAGTGCAGCAGTCGCAATATCTAAGAGATATGTTGTTGTTGTTGTTTTCTAATGCCAGGCATTTGGCAAAGTCATTTGACCTCTTGCACTCCGATATTTTTCAAAGATATTGTCATGGTTAGCCACTGACACACAGATTTTGAGATGTTCTGAATCCATTTCTTGATTTGAGTTGCACAATGGACAGTTAGGAGACTATCTAAGAGATATGATTCCTGTAGTTCTTGTGAAGTCCAAAACTGCACCAAAATTTGTGTATCAGCAACCTAGAGAGCAGTGAGATCAATGAATTCATTACTAGTAACTTAATTAATCTTAATTTAAGACATGATAAAATAAAGTTTCTAACCACAATGATTTTCTTTACTGTCTTTGTCACTGTATACCGTAATACAGTGGGACATCGATTATTCGAACTAATTGGGCCCAGGTATAGTTCGGATAACAGAACATAAAAATGGCAGAATACATGAAATATGTATAAAGTTTCTTTACAATAAGGTACCGTTAAAATACTGTACTGCACATACAAAATATGTTGTTGTTTTCTAATGCCAGGCGTTTGACAATAAAGTCATTTGACCTCTTGCACTCCAATATTTTTCAAAGATATTATCATGACCAGCCACTGAAGCACAGATTTTGAGGTGTTCCGAATCCATTTCTTGGTTTGAGTTGCACAATGGGCAGTTAGGGGACCGATATATTCCAATTCTATGCAGGTGCTTGGCCAAACAATCATGGCCTGTTGCCAATCTAAATGCAGCTACAGACGATTTTCGTGGTAAATCGGGAATTAACTGTGGATTTTGATGCAGAGAGTTCCATTTTTTCTCTTGGGATTGAGTAATCAAATTTTGTTTGTTGAAGTCTAAGTATGTAGATTTAATAAATCTCTTCACAGAGTAATACGTAGATTTAGTAACAGGTCTGTAAGTAGCAGTGCTGCCATTCTTTGCTAAAGCATCCGCATTCTCGTTTCCCAGGATTCCACAATGGGATGGTCTCCATTGGAATACAATTCTTTTATTGAGTGATATTAATTGAGAGAGCATTTTAGTTATTTCTGCTGTTTGAGATGAAGGTGTGTGTTTAGAGACGATTGATAGAATAGCTGCTTTGGAGTCTGACAATATAACTGCATTCTTAAATTTATGGCTGTGACAGAGAAGATTCCTGAGACTTTCACTTATTGCAATGATTTCACCATCAAAACTTGTTGTTCCATATCCAGGAGATCTATAAAGTGAGAAGAGACAGCACGTAACACCTGCACCGGCACCTTGTTTTCTGGAGATCAAGGATCCGTCGGTGTAAAAATGAAGCCAGTTTTGTGGGGGGTACCTAATATTAATTGTCTCTAAAGACAATTGTTTCAGTATTTCAGTGTTTACTTCTGATTTCAGTATTTCTTCTGTTAAAATATGTTTTATACATAATAATGATAACAGTGACACAATACAGTACGTACCTTACTGCTGGAAGAAATCGCTGATTTTTCATTGCTGAAGTGAATTTGTATCTATAGTTAACACATTACGTTTTCGTTGCGTTTGCCTCGTAGTGTGTACAGGACGATCGAAAAACACAATCCAATCACTTCAGCACAGAACACAAGACAATCCACCATTTGAACAAACTGCTTGAAACTGAAAATGAAACTGATCGTGTTTATTCAGTAACATAAGGCTACTGCTGTCAAGATTCCGTGCACTAAAGAGTTGGGTTATTTCTGCAAACAGTAAGCATTCCGAGTGAGAGAGTTCTTAAGCATTTACGGTCGGTAATTTGTCAAAGCTCACTGAAGCGAGATGATTGGCATAAACAATGAGCACCGGGAATTCCCGAGAAGAGCCTTGTAATACAGCATCTCGTTAATATCTCACCACTGTTAATCAGATCAGCTGGGATCTTTCTCACTATGTTACAGAGGAAAATAAATACGTACTGTAGCATGTGTACGGTACATAATTAAACAAAGTTAATCAGAGAAAATTTGAGTTCGGATATTTGACATATCAGATGATTGACGTTAGGATTATCGATGTTCCACTGTACTTAATATTCACTAATTATTTGCATTGTTGTAGTTATTGTAGTTTGAGTATGTAAAAAAAAATTAGATCAGTAAAATCTTATTTTTAGTGGTCTAAAATTGTATTTTTAGGTGCCTAAAATTGTGTTTTATCATTTTAGAGCCAAGTTGAGGTGCCTAAAATTTTGTTAAGGCCTAAATGTTCGAAGTCTAGTTATAATGGATGTAAAATATAGTGTATGTTTTGCAGGAATGATTAACGGTTTTTGAGCAGACTCGACTTACCTATCTTGTGCGATAAACTTGCAATAACACTGTGTGTGTTAGGAAGAGAGTGTTTACCTCACTCTTTCTTGTAACGGAGGCATCTTATGGCAATTGTGTACTTGGCAAGGCCCATAAAACCAATGCTTTTTTCTTAAGCTGTAATCCTCTATAACATGAAGAAAGTTACTTTATATCAAAACAAATTTTAATTTATTAACATAATAATCAGTTTTAAACTCTTTCCACTTAGCACACAGTTATTCTGAGTTTATTAACAATTTTTTTTGTCTTGGTCCACAATACTACTGCTTCATTCAACGAAAACTTCTTTCCTTTTAGTTTTTAATAGGTAATTTATCACCATAACATATTCTTTTCCATGGTAACCACTTCTGATTTTGTTTATAACTAAGGTCCAAGGCTAATTATATACGAGTATCCTCTGTTGTTTCTTTTTTCAGTGCTATAAAATGGAACTTTACAAAGTTCATTGTTGACAAGGATGGGCAGCCAGTTGAGCGACATGGACCAAATGTTGATCCCAGTGTAAGTATATTCTGTCTTTATCTTTAATGTAGTTGAACTGAAGAAACTGATAAATGAATATTCACTGTTTTGTTTTTCAGAAATTGGTCTCAAGTTTGGAGAAGTACTGGTAAGATCTTGAGATAATAAATTATATAGAATAACATTTCGAGTCAGTAACAAAACATGAAGATCATTTTAATATTTCACTACATATATAGAATGAAAAGAAAACAATCTGAACAGTTCTTTTTGAGTCGGTGGAATCAAAACAAGCATATTCCTTTGTTTGTGACATGTTGCAACATGGTCCAGGTTCCCAAGGTCATGGATCTGACATGTTTTTTAAATTAATTTATTTTATATCACTTTGACTTAATAAGTCATATCACAAGCATACATAAATAATTATTCCAGACTGCATAGCATTATTGTATTACAATTAATTTAAATATATTTAATAAGATATGTTAGATCCATATTTATTTCAGATAATTTGATTCTCCAAGGTGGATGGGCAGTGTTTAATTTGTTTGAGATGTGAAAAGTTTTATTGAAAGAAGAATAGGATGCTGAATGTATTTGTTGTTTATAATGATGTTCAGAGAATATATATAAGTTCATACAGGTTGGTTGGTTGCTAATGCTCAGCATATTGGAGTTCTTCCATTTGCCTTCTTGCTTCCTAGTATCGTAATGGCAGGTCTGTAGCTGTTAAATTTTTACAGTTCTTGATGGTATTATTTTCTTTACAAAGTAAACAATTAGGAGTAGGAAAAATATTTATTTTATTTAGATGGGCAGTCAAACAATCATGTCCCATATATAATCGAAAAAGTGCCACAACTTTCATTCGTGGACATTCTGGAATTAAATTTTTATTGTTTAATAAAATATTCCAATGCTTATTTACAATCTTTTTGCTCAGAGCGAGTTCTGGGTTTAGTTTTGAACCATTTGGGAGGGAAACGAAAGGTAGAGCCTACTAGAAAATGATCTGTTTCTAACTCGAAACTTCTAAAAACTCTGGTATCAAGGACGGCTTGAAATTACACCTATTTATGAACATCTCAACCACTATAGACAAAAATGGCTTAACCATGTCAATAGGATGGACCGTTCCAGACTCCCAAGACAAATTCTCCGCTATATACCACATGGAAGACGATCTTTGGGATGCCCCCTGAAAAGATGGACGGAGACCGTAACAGGCCACTAGGCCTAATACCTGCAAGGATGATGATGATGATTTACACTCTCATGTATTAATTTTTCATGTATTTCTTCTTGGATGATTTTCTTAATTATTAGTTTTGAGGACTGAAATGATAAACATGAATTTGTAATGTGTTGGATCATTGTGCCCTTTTTTGCTAAGAAATCTACTATCTGATTACCAAGAATTCCACAGTGTGAAGGGATCCATGCAAAACTATTGTTTTGTGAATAGATTGTAAGTGTTTAGTAAATGTCAGCAAGTCTTGTTGTATAGATGTCTTCATTAATGGCTCGTATAGCTGATTTAGAATAGCTAAATATAACAGCTTTGTTAAAGAGGTTAATGTGATAGAAAAGCTGTTTTATTATAGAATTGACTCCTCAAGTTCTCCATCTAAGTGAGTTGAATTTTGACTGAGAGATATGTAAGAATAAAATAATTGACTGTATATTCCAGGACCAGTCATATTATTAACGTTATTACCAATTTCAGAGCCAACGGTGTAGATGTGTGCCCACTCAGTTTCTGGGAATCTTGTGTTGATAGTTTCTAGTGAAATTTGTTTCAAACGAATAGAGTTCTCATTCTGTTTTTTAATTTGTTCTATCAGATTTATATTATAATGGATTTTTAATCTATTGACAAAATAAGGTGGAAGATGTAACTTTTCCATACTACCTATATTTGTCTAATGGTAGGCTATATTGTTCTTTTAGATATTTAACTTTCTGTAGAAACATCTTAGTAGGTTCTCCAGTAGTTTATGTTAGGTATTCTTTTCAGTTTTTCATATAAAATTAGGCTACATTGATTTCTGTCTGATTGTAATGGAGTGTTATCTGTACAACCTTACAGAACTGATATAGGTGTGGATGAAACAGCACCTGTAATAATGCATAACACTTGATTTTGGACTTTCTCAATTTCATCTAAATTTGATTTTTTTGCTGTAATAATTGTTTCACAACCATATTGGAGAACTGGTTTAATATGTTGTATTCAAGACTTGTTTAGAGTCTCCCCATTTACTTCCAGTTAGTCTTTCTCCATTACTGTAACTGTATGATGCTTCCAGGTTAATTTGCTATCAAAAGTTACACTTGAATATTTTTAAGCTTGTGTTTGTGCGATGGGTTCATTATCGCCGTTGATATTTGATGAGCTAAGGAAAATATTTGGTAATTTGTTCATAAGTTCATACTAGATCTAGTTGAAGCTGCAATTTTGAGAATATAAGAAATGCTAAGTTGTTTTCTTTGAATATCAAGAGAAAGTTCGTCTGCTTCTATTTGTAAACTGACTATTGGACTTGTTCGGAATGAACTCAAAGTGATCCTAAGTGCTAAGTTTATGTAAAGAGAACGGTTTTGCAGAGTTGTATACACTACAGCCGTATTCCAGTTTAGAACAATTGAGGATTCTGTAAGTGCATATTAAGACTTTATAGTCTGCGCCCCAGTTTGTTGCAGCCAGTGTTTTCAAAAACTAATTAATCGAATGCAATCTTCTTTAAGAGCAGCTGAGGGGCCCATGTCAGCTTGCTGTTAAATATGATTCTAGAAATTGCATTGTGTTTGCTATTGGTAGATTATTATAATTCAGGCTGGAGATGTGATATGTTTTGTTTCGAAAATAATATACATTTACTTTCATTAGTTCAGAATTTGTTCTAGTTCTGTTTATGAGGATATATAAAAACATAATTTACGATACATCATTGGAGGCAAAATTGATTTTTTTGCTCATACTGCGAAAGGAGAAAAATCATCAGAGGATATATCAGCATTTTGAAGTGCATAGGATAATTGCTGCCATGCTCTTCACAGTTTGACCATCTTTGAACAGCTTTCTTATGTACCATAAAATGAATAAAACGTAATTAGCATTTTAACAAGCTGAGCTGTCGTAAGGAAGTACTTCTGACTTGTGGCTGCTTGTTTTGGCTCCAGTTATCACCCTGAAAAGTTTCTGCAAATATTTTTTTCTTCACTGTACAATACAGTGACTATAGCTGCCTTGATTTAGTCTATTTCATTTGTTTGCTAGAGTAAATTTCTTTAGAAGTTACTGTAATAGGAATAAATGCTGGTAATTACTGTATATATGTGAATACCCCACACTTTTTTTTTTCCGGAATTTAGCAAAGAAAAACTGGAGTGCGCACATTATTTGAAATAAGGTTGTACCGCATTGTCTCAAACACTTTTTTAATTTTCTCTCCTAAAATTAGGATGCGCAGATGATTCAATGGTGCGGATGGAGTATTTATGTATATATGGTAATTATCTAATTGCTTTTTCCTTTATTGTAAAATTCAGACACTTTGACAAGTATTAGTATTCTGACATGTCCTATTTACCTGTTAAAAAGTGGATTGCAAGGTTTTATAAATTCACAAAGCATGGGAGAAACTATAGTTAAAATAATTATATTGAGATATTTTGAATAGTTTCGGAATATGAATGAAACAAAATTAATAAAATTCAGAATTTAAATGTGCAAAATAAGTAAAGTCATTGAACAACGAGACTAAGGCCTGCAACACACTCCGTCGAGAACTATGAACTATGTAATATGTGTGAGACAACTAGCAGTTCTTATGTCTTCACACTACAACGAGAAATATGTTGCTACGCAGTGAAGCCATCTCTGTGTAGACAATTAAAACACGGATTTTATTACACTATACAGAAGGCAGTTTGATATAATACTATACAAAATCTTTGGGTTTGATATGCGCTGATAGAAATAAAGTTACATAAATTTGAACATCTGACTTTCTATTAATTGTTCAACTTCATTCACGTAATATAAATTTTATAGGCTACAGTTAAGTTAGGTTACCTGTGGGAGCGGAAATACAGGTGTTGGGTAGCTATGTTTTAAAAAAATCGTTAGCCAACCAATGTCAGCTATGCCCTATTTCGAGTGTTACTGTGTGCTAAAGGAAAGCATTTTCCATAGATCTACAAATGCATTACATATTTCTTGCTGTAGTGTGATCGGGCCTTAAACTTCACCAACGAAATAATGAAATACATAGCCATGAAAGAATTCAAAGAAACATTTACATCCATATATTTTTTAACTTTAAAAATCAGCTTTGTTTCTTTTTATTTTCTAGTTTCGATATGAATTGTACATTGTGTTCCTTTCATAATGTATAATTTTATTTCTAATGGAATGATACGGTATTGTGGAAAATTTAAAAACATTTATATCGACAATACTTTGGGGAAAATATATATGAAATTTAAAAAATAATTTGTAGAAAAAAAGAAACACTTGTGAGAACAGTTCACATTGCAATATCCTACATAAGCGTCAATTTTTAAATAAACATTTATCTTTAAAACTGGCGAAATATGTAAAATATATACCAATCAGATCTGAATCAAATGATTTCTAATCATTTTCAAGGCCTTCTTCATTATAGAATCCCATTATCTCACAGCACACTTGCTAGTGTTGTACCATTTCTGAGTCTCAAGCATTGGCATCAGTTCCAAAAAACTCTGTAAATCATTTCCCATAGGGATCAGATGAAGATGATGCCAAACAGTAGTTGGTGACAAGATTGGTTGAAAAGTGATAGAATAAAGATAGGAAAAATGGAATTACTCTTAGAAAATCTACCTCAATAAAAGCAGAAAAAATATAATTACTCTTAGAAAATCTACCTCCATGCCACCTCTGCCCACAACGATTTCCACTTGAACTTTAACTCAGGTTCCATCTTTAGAAGCCGGTACTGCAGCTGTTTGGCAACATTGCACTTGATAACGTGACAGTAGTGTGAAATATGTTTTGTTTTAACCTGCTTGTATGTTCTCGGAAAGTTAATATGGAATGATACTATACATTTACTGTACACCCTTTAACAATGCAGGAATCAGCGTGAAGACCTGTAGTTGCAGGACTGCAACATTGTGCAGGACATGGAGGTGGTGGGGGAAGACTGTTCAATCAAGTTGATTTGTACTGAATGATTACCAGTGTCAAACTATGTAACTACTCTTCATGTAATGTTGTAACAAATAATACACTAGTCTTGTTCAGAAAACTTAAAAGTGATCAATGGAAAGCTCAAATATTGTGCAGATATATTCATGTTTCATCATGGAAAGAACTCTTGTGATTTGTAATGTATTTACATGTTTGATGAAATGTATTCTTCTATATTTGATGATATTCTGATTTTGTACAAATAAAATTATATTGTTCCACTGACATTCTCTGTTTACCAGTTTTATCCAGTTATGAACTCACTTAATTTCACAATATCTTATGCTGTTTGTGTATGTCATGTGATAATAATAGGCAATATTTTAACATTAATCTCAAGAGGACTGGTATCAAATAACATATTGAGCTGTGGATTATTAGTTTTTATTATATGAACTAAAGACAGTTTTATTCTTCTGAATTTACATGTTAATTTACACGACAAATAGGCAAATTATCGGTATCAGCACTTTTACGTTAATGATAAGAAAATATTGAATAAATGTAGCATAGCATAGTTTGAAAATTGAGTAACAACTTTTCTATATTATGTACCGAATAGTACTGGTTGGTAATAATAATATAGAGTTCGATTGCTGACAATTTTTAAGTTAGGGGTGTTACTTTTTTCTACTAAAATATATTTCTTAGTTTTCTTAAATACAAATCTTGGAGTTACATAACTCTTAGATTTAAAGTCACATAAAGTTGTCCATTAAAAAGTCATATTATTTAAGTAAATATATTTTAATTTCAAAGTATTTTTAGAGACAGTTTTCATACCTAAATGAGATAAATTACTATAAACTTAAACCATAAAATATTTTCTATGTAAATGTGTGAAGAAAATGTGTACCTAGTTATGAGTAGACCTACTATATGCTTCATTTAAACCTTTGCTTTCCTGTCTTTTCTTCCATCCTTTCCCAAAACTGGGTCATATGTTCTGCGTGCCGGTGTATCCCTGATACAGCACAGAATTTTTTGTCTTATAATAGTGTTAGGTACATAATCTAATTTACTAATTTGCGCAGAGCTATGCTAAAAGTCCATTTCCTGTGCAAGTAACTTTTTTTGTTTTCGAATATCTGCCATACTACACAACCATTTGTTGTAAACATTGTTTCATTAACATAATTTCTGTCATGCAAGACATACTATAATTAATGATGTCACAATATTAACAGACGGTTTACCTATAGATTTCTGTATTCTCACATATGGAAGCGAAGCCTGGACTATCAAAAAGGCTGACGAAAGAAGACTCAACAGCTGAAAGGTGATTTTTATGAAAAGAACTGCTGGCTACTCCCTCCTTGACCATAAAATAAATAGGACATTCTTAAAGAGTTAAAAGTAGATTCGATTACTTAATTTATGTAGGATATGAGATGCGATGTGCCTAGGCTTCATTCACAGAATTATTTATTTATAGATAAAGTGTAAGGCTTTTAGAGTCGGAAAATAGAAGAAAGTGTGTAAGAAAAATTTGAATCATGTTCTCTCTATTCAAGAATTGTGAGATAAAATTATATTCATTTGCGTTTACCCATTACTTTTTCTTAGAAGCCTGTAGTTATATACTCGCTATTTGGGTTACCAGCACATGTGATCCTTTTTACATGAGTGGAGTACATCAAGTTGGTAAACTACTGTTAATAGTAAAATAAAAGTGATTACCTGATAAGCTTTTATAAATTTTGGTAAAAATTGAACACTTGGCAGGCACCAGGAAGCTGAAAAATATACTAGATAAGATAATAACTGCCTCCCATTGGAGGTAGCCCAGAAGGACTCAGTTTACTCTCCTACATGAATTTTACAATATTAAATGTTTACACAAATTTTGTAGAAAGAAAATTAAAATAAACATATGAATAAAAAAAAATTGAACAGAGTGAATATGATGACTCAGAATTTGGCAAGAGCGTTTCAAAACTGAAGTTATAATGTCAGCAGTAAGTGTCTGTGGTAGTTCAGAAGTCTTCCTGAAGCGTTCAAAGAACTTGGGAATCACACCACGAGCTCCAATAAGAAGACCAATCACCTCAATGTCTTCAAGCTGGTATTTTGCTTTGAAGTAATCAACTGATGGCAGATAAATGTTGATCTTTTCTTGATTGGCACTCTCCATTATTATATCATCAGAAACAAATTCATAATTTTTATTAAGCAATTTATGTTCTCTTGGAATGTCCATCTGTTTCTCTTATTCTAATGCCTCTACACTTGTACTGCTTTGAATTCCCGCGTCACAGGAACAGGAAGGATCTAAAATATAGTAATTTTTCGCTGTGGGTACATTTATTTCGAGGAAGTTTGCAATTCAATTGGAAGATTAGAACAAAGGAAGGCATAAAAACCAACGAGTACGGTCACACGTCACTATAGATAATTTGTAGAAACAAAAGCCGCCCTGAAGGGTTCGAAAGATCGGCCTACTAATCAATTCATAAAGAATAATAAGTAAACAAAACAATTTTGTGACAGTTGGAAAGAAAAAGAAAAAACATTAAGATAAGAAAACGCAGGAAATCATTTACAATAAAAATAGTTTATGTTTCGCGGTGGCACCGCAAAGAGCGCTGTACAGGACAACATGGCCGCTCTATATTCTCGTTGCCTACAATATTCTCTTTTAAACTCGTTGATAAAAACGCAAGTGTTGTTTTGCCTTTGATTACATTCAATTGTTTTGGTCTGGTTAGGTTATGAGTGAAAAGAAGTCCTTTTGGTGAAAAGTGACAAGTTTGTGTTCGTGGTCCGTGAAGAAAGATCTGTTATAATTTTTATAAGTCTGGATTTGTATTTTCTGTTATTGTATCAAACATAATGGATGATGAAGCAGAAACTTACAAATTGTGGAGAATTAGAAAAACAGTTATGCAGGTATGGTGGTTTGGAATGAATGTATTGTACTTCTTGTTTGGGGAATGTTCCTGTGTTCGTCCATGGTCTAGAAATTAGGTTAGGCTTAGGTTTAAGACCTCTCCTGACACTTCATAATCACCCTATCATGATATCATCGGGACAGCGTAACTCCGTCTTCCAGGTGCCCAACCTCTAAAAGTTGCTCACAAATAAGCCATTGCCAGGAGAGACCAGAAATGTCATGTCGGTGAATGTAGAGTATCCAACGCCCACTGAACGAATATTTCACTTTTATCACTGCCAATGTTGCGCTATAATCATATATGCAAGGTAGGCTATAACAAAATCCTAAACTAACCTAACCTAACCTGTCAAAGAAGCAACAAGTTATACTAAATATGTGTAAAATTGGCCTATGTCCCTATAGTGGGCGGGACATAAGTAACATTGACCAATCGCAATAAAGAGAACGCCAGTAGGGGAAGTTATCCCCACCCACATGAAATGTGCATTCGACACAACACTCACGTAGATGGGTGGTGAGCTAGTAGGGAAAAGTGGAATGGGTGATGGGCGGAGCTTCTACGTTCTGCTTAATGCGATTTTCCCTTTTCAATAACTGCATACAGCAGGTAGGGCTCATGATGTCATTATATGCACATTTGTTCGCATTTCCTCTTTACTGTATTTCCAATATATTGAATATTCGATCGTGCTACACACTACGCACGGGAATGACGTCTGATTTGTGTTGCATTATTACATGATGACATGGAACTCGCAGATGATGTAAATTTACAAATATACTTATAGGTATCTGGAAAAGTAAATTAGGGATTTTCGCAAGGCCGAGGAGTGACAAGTTAGGTTTGGTTTGTTCAGTCTTTTAGTATGCATTGCATTACGCTTTTTGGTTTTGGTAGATAGGTACACAGATTTATCCTGGACCGAAGAAAGGGGTGCTTCCCTGCATAATGCAACATAATGGTTGTGTGAAGATTTCGTGTGAAAATGTGTAAGAAACTCATTGGTCTGGTACATAAACAAAGGTAGGTATTTGGGTTTATAGCTTTCGCAGTGGTCATATCGCATCTTTAGGGTGTGTGTTACAAGTTTGAAGTTGCTGTCAGTGATTTAGGGCCTAAGTGGGTTTTTTCCTCCGTTCATCCATTCATTACCACATGCAACAGATGATAGTTGTAGGTTATTCTGTGGAAAGTTTTGGGTACCGAAAAGTAAAACTACGTACTACTTAGTACTCTACACTTACTATTTAAGTGTACTAGGGAGGATGGGAAAGTAACGCACAACAATTTCTTTACGGTATACTGTTTTGGTTAGGATGTTCAAAGTTGGCAGACAGTTAGTTTGAATCTTGTGCTACAGACAGCAATGGCTCAATTAGGTGTCACCCTATCGGAACGAGCGGTAACTGCTGAGTAAAGATGGAACGTGTGCTAGCATCATCTACTTGTGAAGAGCAGCGAGGTGTAGTCCGTTTTTTCTGAGCAAAACAAAAAAGTCCGAGTGAAATCCACAGGGAAATGCTGGAGGTGTATGGTGCTGATTGTCTGGACCGTAGCAACATCTCCAGGTGGTGCAGGTTCTTCAAAGAGGGTCGAGTAAATCTTACCGATGAAGCACATTCAGTGACCACTGGAACACCATCCAATGTCAGAGGCATTGAGGCGGCAGTCCAGACCTTGCGCTGTCTGAGTTTCACTTCTTCGGACCAACGAAAAAATTCCTAGGAGGCCAACACTTTGGTTCAGATGAAGAAGTGAAATCAGTCGTGTGCAGGTGCTTATATGCTCAGAAAACGGAGTTCTATGAACGAGGTGTACTGAATCTGGTGTCATGATGGGGGAAATGTGTCGAGAGACTTGGTTCCTGTGTTGAAAAATAGGTAAAACCTGTAGCTTTTTTCTGCATTATTTCGGTTTTGTTTACCTATTAAATACGTTGCCACAAAAAATTGTTGTGCATTAATTTTGATCCTCCCTCATAGTAAACAATTGTTAAAGACAAAATGTTGCCTCCTCCGACCTAGTTGTTCTGTAGAGAAATAAATGAATAATAATAATAATAATAATAATAATAATAATAATAATAATATGTCAGAAACCAGTATACCAAATCTAGATATGACATCGTCAGATTAAATAATATACGCATACACTCACACATGCATAAACCAATAAACTTAGCACAAATAAACAAATATAAGCAAATAAACAGAGTATGATGCAGGTTAACACATTTATACAAAGACAAAATTTAAATAGGCCTATAAAGGGTTACATTTCTAAAATACATTAATTGATTAACAAATGAATCTCAGATTGTAGTAATGTAAATTTATGGTATTCATAGCAGATCGTTTCAATGAATATTTCATCTTTTGTTAAGGATAACATTGTGTGATATTTCAATATGTTCGTTATAGTGTTAAATATGATTTATGTTGTTCCATTTTTTTCTAGTTATGTCACGATCGAGGTTACTTGGTTACACAAGATGAATTGGATCAGACGTTGGAACAGTTTAAAGAACAATTCGGAGATAAACCAAGGTACGTGCGACGTTGTAATGTACAGTTACGAAATTGATTACTTTGTTCTTAATCTGGTATATTTCTTCATGACGAGAAAATGGCATTAATTTATCTCAGAGGATTTTTTGCCATATATGTATGTATGTATGTATGTTCTCAATATAAATCTACACGCTTTGTCCAATATTTGCCGAAGTTTGCACATTTAACCTTCATAACCAGGAGAAGAACATAGGCTACATTAATATTGGACAAATGCTATTATTTATACTCGCTTTAACATCTCTGGTCATATTGCAAGTTAATCTCTTGGGTGAAATCCGAAGGCCTGTGTACTATTGTTGAGACTGGTTCTATTGTTATGAACTACGTAGATGGCGTCTGTAGATGTATAACTAATTTGTTATGAATATGGTTTTGGTGATGAATGAAGCCGGCGAAATTCGGGGATGTTGTGGCCCGAATATCCTGGCATTTGCCTTGTGGTTGAGGGAAAATCCTGAAAAACCTCAACTAGGAAATTCAACCCGACTGGGAATTGAACCCGGGCCCTCTGCATAAGAGACGAGCATGTTGACTCCTACACCACAGTGGTGGTCTAAAATGGACGTTAAATTAATTAAAAAGTAAATACGATCAAGCATTCATGTAGGCCTATAATGTTAAAATGAAATCTTCTACAGTCAATTGTTCTTTGTTATTTTCTCTTGTATTAAACATCGACTTTCACGAGGCCCTGGAAAAAGAAATAACACGAAATTAAATAATATTGTTGACACATCATGAAGGCCAAAATCTAGACAATTCATGCAATAAGTATCTACCACTGCCTGCTGGATCACATCCTATGGCTGCTTACACTGCTGACCAATGAACGGTTATACGCGAGTAGCTGCTAGGTGGTAGGTAGTGATTTTGCATATAGGCTACTGATAAGTTAATAGCAGTCAGAGTCCGTGGATATCCAGAGAACCGCAATCCTTTGTGCCGGAAATGCCAACAATTCAGTCATTGTTATTCCAGTATGCGCGCTATTTGCCATATACAGTTGTATAAGGAGTGAATGTAGCTTAGAGTCAGATATTTTTAATTTTAAGGGCCACGGACACTGGCCTAAATTGAGTTTTACTTTAAATGTTCCTGTCCCAAGAGTGTTGAAATGGAATAACAATAGCGGCCTATTGCACTACTCTGAGTATCCACGGACTCTGATAGCGGTGGGCACTGCCCGCCACCTTGATTGAGCAAGCAGTTTATGCAGCGTTAGGATGCAATCCAGCAGGCAGTGATCTTTACGCAGTCAAAGACCGTATTATGAGTTTCTCAATGTAGTTGTAGATAGATAGTGAGCAGGCTGTGTTTTATGTAACTGAATTCTTGAATTCTTTGAAACTGCAAGGATTGCCACCACATAATTTAATACTTAATATTGAATCACCAATAGTACTATTGCGAAATATTGACCCACCAAAATTATGCAAAACATAATAGAAGTGGCAGTATTAACTGGCATGAGAAGATGTTTTTATCCCACTTATTCGTATGATATCCACTAACATGCCTTTCGATTTTACGCTACTGCAATTTCAGTGTGACAAGCATGTGTGATGGTGGTATTAATTTTTTATTTGGTGGGTTATTTTACGATATCTCAGGTTATCAATATAAATATCAGGATATCAATATCTCAGGTTATTTAGCATTTGATGGAATGAAGGTGATAGTGCCGGTGAAATGAGTCCAGGGTCCAGCACCGATAGTTACCCTTTATTTGCTCATATTGGGTTGAGGGAAAACCCTGGATAAAGTCTCAACCAGGTAACTTGCTCCGACTGGAATTCGAACTGGGCCACTTGTTTTTGTGGTCAGATGTGCTAACTGTTATTTCACAGGTATGGACCATATTAAAATAAAGCTCAAGGACAATCGCTCAAAGTTGCAGACATTCACTTAGAAACTACGTGTCCAACTATGTAGCTTGCTCTCAAGTGGACACACCTGAACATTTATGTATATTTATGCAATAGAGGGGAAAATATAGAATTGTACGCATATCGAAAAGCAATTCAGTGATACTTTTGTCATGTTGCTAATGTGGTATGCGAATGTATTCAGGATTCTACAGCTCCTGCCGTCTTCCTGTGCCAATCCTCCAAAGCCTTCTGTCTTGTGCGTCTTCAGTCCTCAACCCCCTCTTATGCATGACCTCCATTACTTTGTTGTCCCAAGTTCTTTTTGGTCTACCTCTTCCACTTCTTCCTGGAGGTTTCCACTGGTAAATTTGTTTAGGCCATCTATCTTCGCCCATTCATCATCAGATGACGAAACCACTTCAAACTCTTGTGTATGTAAGCTCACTGAAAATAACACTGTATTAATTCAGAAATATAGATCTCTCAGAATATTGTTGGTCATGTCTGAAAATGTATTATTGCGAACTTTTATCGGTCTAATCATGTACTATGCACGAAACTTTCTTGATCTTTCGGCTCCGTAGTACTCAATCGGTAAGATTCGGTTATCTTTGTTGACAAGGAGTGGCAGCCACTAAATACTAGTCGCATATGCTGTGGCATTTGATGGTATTGCAAGCCTTGAATATTGTGGTTACTGATTGTTGTTTGATAGACACAGTCAGTGGCGCCAACTTTTGGAAAACATTGTGTGGGCTCAAACACTTTAGTTTTAAGTTAAAATAAATAAATCTCATTAATAATAATAATAATAATAATAATAATAATAGTAGTAGTAGTAGTAGTAGCACAACAAATTATTGGGTGGCTTGGGCCCATATAAGTTGGCAACAGTAAAGTAATACTGTGATAATACAAGTTAATATGTCGGAAAATTGAATTAATTTTGTTTTCGAACATAGGCCTAATGGCTGAGGAAATACCAGGGTCACAGGAGCACCTTCAGACTCCTCTTCGGAAACGAAATATTCTCAGTGAGGCAGAGAAATAATGGTTCGGAACAGGTTACACTCTGCTTACTATTCATTTACTTCAGTGTTGAGTTTCCTTTGGTTGGCAGCACTGCCGTAAGCAAGGCGGAAATACTTTCCTCTGGCCCCCTCACCCCCTTAAAAGAAGGATCAAGAAAAGTTTAGTGGATAGTATATGTTAAGCGTTTTGGAAAGATCAATCTCTTAATTTCTAAAATAGCTATAAGTATCTCAGAACATTATTATTTAGTCTATGTTAAAAAAGTTATTTATTGCGAATTTATATTGTGTCTGTATTCTTTATATAAAATAAGAAATAATATAATCAATATATTCTGAATTTGTGAGATATAATTTCTCAAGTCATATTTAGAAAAACTGGGTATGTTACAAGCAGACAACAGCGGTCAAGGAGTAATTAAATATATATTGATTCTTTGATACGACTGAAAAGGAGATAAAGTTTGGCTGATTGTGATACCCCACTCAGTGGTTTCAGATTGGAAAGAAGGGAATTGCCTATTTATCGTCAGCTGTCTCTGAAGTTCAAGTGAAAACACACATAGACATGAAATGTATCTCAGCACAGCTCCAGATCAAAGTAGAACATTGAGTCAACGCTAAGTGAGCATATAGGGTCAGAGGGGTGTGTTTTTGTTTTGCTAAACTTCAAGAAAATGGCAACTTGTTTTGTTTAAAGTTTTATTTTTTTTTATTATTATTTAATATGCATTTTTGGTGGTGTGGAAGAGAAGGCCTAGTGGTCTTAACTACACGAAAATAAATAAATGAATAAATAAATAAAATTAATTAATTAAAAACAAAAACAGTTTAATGTAAGGCACATGATGAAATGTTTTCTTTCGGTGCCTGAACTTGAACTGTTTTAAATCGAGTTAAACCTGGCAGGCCTTGGCTAAGAACGCTCTGTAAAGATTCGTCTTTATAGATGAGGAAATCTTAGTAAAGATAATTCGTTTTAGTTTTGTACAATTGAGTTTCTGAGATCTCCAAGAAGTCTAACAACCAGTTTAATTGAAAATAGCAAAATAAGAAAACCTGGACAATGCTGCCAGGTGCTTTCAGCTAGTTTAAAATAAATAAATATGTACAAATATCTACTATGTTACTAAATAATATTTATTTCTGGATTGTGTTTTTAAGAAGATGGCAAGTGCTTTGTTCTTAATCATCCCCTAGTAGATGGAAGCATCCTGTTGACTAGTGAGCTCGCTATGTTTTGCCTGCGTGTTGTGCAATGATGTGAGAGCGCAGTAGCAGCTTGGAGACCGTACACTGCCAACCCCTCACTTGCCTATGCGAAGGTGTATAACGACCACGTGAAAGAACGAAGGTTTGAAGGAAGAAAGTGTTGACAAATTGAGCAATAAGAAACCAATACAGAATGATATGAAAGCAATTTATTACAGTGTGTGCACATACCCAGCCTCTGCCACTGCTCTACACCATAAATGCAATTGTGTGATGATTGTAAATTCACCAACAAACAATCGGAATGGAATTGTGTGCAGTTGACCCGATACATTTTTGCTAGAAAGCAGCTTCGTGAAGTACCCAACAAAGTGCATTAGAAAGTTTGTATATTTATATATTTTCATCTTTTTTTTTTTTTTTTTTTTTTTTTTTTTTCAGTGAAAAGAGACCAGCAAGAAGTGATTTGATTGTGCTTGTGGCCCACAATGATGATCCCACAGGTAAGTTCTAGAATGCTCATTACACTGAAATTCCATATTTGCTCCTTCACTATCTGTTGCAGTGAAGACTAGACTTCTTGAGTAAAGCTTTGGCACCAGACTCATAATGCAGTGCATAGTCCTGTCATGAAATGGAAATGAAGAGATTTTTCTGTAAATCTATTTATTCAATATGGGGGGAAAAAATGTATGATTTCATGAGTGAGTTGCTAGTTTAGTATAATTACTTACTTTATTGTTCATTAGAATGAAAGTTTTGAGTTCTTAGCTAGAAAGAAGAGCAGGACTCAATGAAACTATTGCCATCATTAGCTGGTGATATTGACTCACTGTATACAAGTTTCCTGTCTTGTTCTTTACACTATACATAGTAAGTCTTCGTAGCATCGTACACAGACCTGTTATAGTACTGTTTTGTAGTATTTTAGTGCAGAATTAAATATTAAATTGGACCGCTGGTTTAGAATCTTACAACTAGAATATAGAATTACACTATTCTCCACTTCAAAACACTTAAATTACTGCATTGCCGCTTATGAAATGCACCTCCTTTTTGTTGAAGGAAAAAACTTTATCATTGAATATTACAATGAATTTACAATATTTCAAATAGAAATTAAAGACACTGGTCCACCTTCCTCAAATTTCTAATAACTACGAAACCTTATAACCTTCATCAAAACTATAGAAATTTATCTGCAGAGCTAAATGAAGAGTTACTTGAAACTTATTCTAAATCAGAATCGGAATCTTCACACAACAAATTGTCCTCTGTACCATCCAATGCATTAAATGCCACACGTGATTTAATGACTGTCTCAGTTTTCACAGCATCGCATGAAGCTTTGAGCCATTCACAATCTGTCGGCAAATAATTTCCAAGAAAAAAGTGTGTCTTTTATGCTGGAAAGTACGATGGTTAATAAATGCAATTTTACACCTGAACTATGAGGTTTTCAACTATGTGTTTGTATATAATTTCCAGTAATGTATTTCGTGACATTGGAGACATGATGTGTATTTTCAGATCAGATGTTTGTGTTTTTCCCTGATGAACCGAAAATTGGAATAAAGACTATAAAAACGTACTGTCAAAGAATGCAAGAAGAAAATATCCACCGAGCCATAATTGTGGTGCAGCAAGGCATGACCCCTTCAGCCAAACAGGTATTTGAATGAGTTGCAACCACAGTGTGTTATTTGCAGTTACCCTAATTAGGTAGCTTCATTGAAGGTTAACGGCTTTCACACCGTTCAGTATTATCGTTATACCTTTTGTGTAAATTATTAAACATAGTTATCTGTCTTCATTTCATGGAACAGAATTTCTCCTTCTAATTGGAAGTAAGTAACTCGATGTAACTTTTAAATTATTTTTAAAAGTTTACGAAATATGTTTTTGGATGCCTGTACAAAAATGGGGGAAATCCACGTTCTGAAATTAGCAATCAACAATTTGTTTTGTGCTCTTTGTTTGCATGTATGAAGGGTTGCCTGAATTGTGGAATATGACGAGCAAACAGTATTCTAACAAAGATAAATGCAGTTTTGCATGCGAAAATCTGTAGATTGTTTTGGAAACAATTAAATCAAATGCTTCAGAGAGATGATATCAAGAGAAAAAATAATAATGTTCTAACTAATCTCAGAAAGGGATTAAAAAATTCTAAGCTCAAGTTATTTATGTTTAGTTTACGTATTACAGCTTCAGAAGCTTCCTTTCAGTTTTAGCAAGTCATGAGATTTCGGGCTAACACAATGATTGAGCTGTGTCCAGTATTTCAGACTTCTATGAAATGTTAAATTCCAGCACCCAGTGGAATACTCAGGGTTTTAGTATTTGTTGATGCAATAATTGAATTGTAGGAAATTGTAGGTCTTTGAATGTCCTACCAGTCATTAAATACAGTATGTTGAAGATCTATGTTAGTGTTCCATTTCTCTCATGCATGTATTTGTTTTCTCAGTCAAAGTACCTAACATTATTCAAAAGTACGTCATAACACCTTAATTCGTTCAGAAATTGTTTTAAAGATCCCCAAGTCGGTTAGCTTCATTTTATTCACATGAGCACATTTATGTCTTTTTTGTTATCCATTTCATGACCACAGTTCTCTTTCAGATGTCATCACTAAACTTACAGTAACCCAAGCTTCTTGTCTGTTATCAGTCACATAGAAGCAACCTGTTTGGAAAGATGCACTGAGAGAAAATGAGGGGAAAGTGATCAGCAATGAAAATAATTGAGAAAAATTGATACATTACTTAGATTAAATAAAAATATGGGATATTGAGCGCAGTCCTGTGCTGATGTTGTGATGTGCGTTTATATTCTTCAGACTATTGCAGTTGGTATTTGTATAAAGTTTTAATAAGGATTCTGTTGCAGTCACTGGTTGACATGGCTCCTAAGTACATTCTGGAACAGTTCCTGGAGTCAGAACTGCTAATAAACATCACAGAACACGAACTGGTGCCTGAACACGTCGTCATGACTCCCGAAGAGAAGCAGGAACTGTTGGCCAGATAGTATCCTTTATTATTCTTTCTTTTTAGATATCACGCATCGCATAAAACATCTCTTTTATTCACACATTGTTCCTGGTAACATTTTAGTTCTGTTTGACCATTGCACATTTTGAGCAAAGTCTAGAATCCGTGTAACAACATGAGCTGTTACTGCACGTGCAGTTATCCATCATACAAGCGATCATACCTGGCAGATTATATGAAGGCTTGTTCTACCTGATTTTAATAACCTCCAGAAGTGGTGGAAGATCTGCCAGTGCTGTCAGCAACAAGCAGGTCTGCTGTGCAGGCAGCTAGATCCAGAACATGTTGATGGTCAGCAAAAGCTATACTGAACATCTCTGTGCGTTTCAAACCAGTGGACAGTTATCATGTTTCAGGAGAGTAAATCTTCTATAAGACAGTGTATTTTCATTTTTTATTTCTTTTGTTTAATGTAATTGTTTTGGAGCAACAGTAACAAATATAAATGACACTCGGGAGGAAATTAAATGCAAATTCCTGTTATTATTCGGTTGATAAGCTTTTGTCATCCCATTTGCTCTCAAGAAAGGTTAAAGTTAGGATTTATAAAGCAGTTAAATTACCGGTTATTCTCTATGGTTGTGAAACTTGGTCCCTCACTTTGAGAGAGAAACTGAGAATAAGGTGCTTAGGTAAATATTTGGGGCAAGGGAAATGAAGTTACAGGAAAAATGGAGGAAGTTACACAACACAGAACTGCACGCATTGTATTCTTCACCTGACATAATTAGGAACATTAAATCCAGAGCATGTAGCACATATGGGCGAATCCAGAAATGTATATAGAGTGTTAGTTGGGAGGCTGGAGGGAAAAATACCTTTGAGAATGCCGAGACATAGATGGGAGGATAATATTAAAATGAATTTGAGGTAGGTGGGATATGATGGTAGGGACTGGATTAATCTTGCTCAGAAAGGGACTGATGGCGGGCTTATGTGAGGGTGGCAATGTACCTCCGGTAAGGAAGTAATGCAATTGTTTTAATCAAATTCATTAGAACATTAACACTACCATTCATTTAATTAATCAATAATCTTTTTATGACTTCCTCTTATAGCATGGAAACTATTGTAGTTACGTAGTGATAAGTTAAAATGCATTTATCTGACTTTCGAACTAAAGCATACCCTTCAAACAGAACTACAGGTATCTGGCTGAGATAGTAACCTACTTGAAGGTGCTTTTCTGGCATTGAGCGGAAGGGACTTACACATTTAATTGTGCATCTAGAGGACAGAAATGTGATGATGCTCTGTACACTAGTGAGAAATACAAAGATAATCAATTTGATCTATGAATCAGGATTGTGGTACCTCCTGAATCTTATGTATATATTTTTTTAAATTATTGTTGTCTGATAATTTTATATTTATGTAGCATTTTAAAGATTTTATATGTTCACTATATTTAGATTTGTATTGTTATGCAATTTGCAACAGGGTTCAACATTCTAATTTGCTCCTCGTAAAATGCTATAAACTATGAATATCCTCACCAAAGAGATTGTTACTCCTGTCACAAGTGTAAGTTGAGATTTTTATCGAATACAGGACTTGACAGGGTGATTTAGTTTTTTATTGACCCGCTTTACTTATCCTCTGGACCCTTTACATCCGGAGGTTACATTGTTGTTTAGTATATGTTTTTAACAGACTTGACATTTCGGACTTTTTACATCCGAATATTTTATAAAATTTTGTTTTGTAATGTGCTATGCAATTTATCTCTTGTGGGCTTAGTTTTATTATTTTTTTGGTTCGTTTCGAATATTATCTAGAATCTGAGAACTGCTCACTTTTAAGATTCTTTACAAATCACCTTGTGGGTACTGCATTTGTGTACCTCGTTTTAACCGTGACAACGCTTTTTAGTTCTTTTTAGCATTTTGATTAATGTATTGTGTTTCTGTTTTGTGAAGAATTTTAGATAAGGGCGCAAATAGCCACAGTAGCTGACGCTCCCTTTTTAAACCCCACTAACTAACTAACAAGTGTAAGTATTTTGTTTGAGTTGTGTAACTCTGAAAAACTTCAGTGTGTGATTGTTATATAACCTTCTTGAATTTTTTAGTGATGAGCATTGCATGAACTGTTTGTGATAATTGAGAAGTATAGCAATTTGCTTCAGAATCAGAATTTGTGTGTTTGGAAATATATATGAGATATTATTACTTTTTACAATGAATTAAGTTCCCAATGTGTGTATTTTTAATTTGAACAAAATTAGAATTAAATATGATATGAAAATCAATAAAGAAACAAACTAAAATTATGGCCTTCTGCGGAAAATACTCTGTGCATAGCAAAATATGTTTAGATTCAAAAATATTAAAAAGAGTAAATTATCTTACATATCTCGGATACACATTATCTTTTTTCTATGAAATAGACATTTCACAGAAAATTTCTAAATACACCAAAACAATGAGAATAATTAACATTATGAAACCTTCCCTAGTACAAAGGCATACTAGAACTCGCCTATACAAGACCTTGGCGAGACCTGTACTTTGTTACGGCAATGAGGCATGGACATTGAGGAAGAAAGACAAAAGCAGAATAACGGCTAATGGAATGAAATTTATGAGATATACAGCGGGATATACGAAATGGAATCACAAACGCAATGAAGATGTAATGGAAGAATTACAACTAGAACCTGTAATTAATCACGTAAAATATTATCAGAACAACTGGATAAATCATCTGCATCGCATGCATAGAGATAGATCCCAAAAGTCATGCTCCACTATTGTCCAAACGGGAAGAGATCTCTCGGTCGTCCAAAGAAGTGCTGGATTGAAAATTCAACTGTGAGATCGTAACAGGCCAAGTGGCCTAATACTTCAAGGTAAAAAGAAGAAGAAATGTGTATTACACTCAGGCCGCTGTAACCTTGCACTTGACAGTTGTTATTTGGGTTGGCAGCCTTTCCTATGAAAAATTGAAGAATGCAGTGCGGTAGCCTTCTGATCCAATCAGAACATAGAATTTTCGATCGCTGCTCATGCTGCTCTGCAGAGCACTGCTGTGTTGCCTGGTAGCTACATGCCGTGTTACTACCATTAATTTGTGTGTTAGTGTTATAAAGATATAAATAAGTTGTAGCACTGCTGGGTGTCTCTTGTCAGCGCGAATACTTTGCAGAGGAAAGTTTAAGTAGCTTCTGTAACACTTTGAAGAATGGCAGAATGGCTGAAAGCTTCAGTAGTTGGTGGCTTCAGGCTGTCTGCAATGGAGAACCTAATTGTGATCAGTGGCTGACATAAGTCTCTTTCTTTTGTGACGGAGAAATGTTGGTTATTTTAACTCAACTTCGTTTTTAAAGTCAGGTTTCTTAAGTGCCTGTGAGTTCTTGGACACTGGAAGACGTTTGATACCATGTTGCCACTGACCAAAAATAAAGTACACCAGATCTCACAGAAAATTGTACCAAACTATACTTTTCTTGTTTACTTAATGTACCAAATTTATTAATCTCTTGCACCTCCCCAACAAATTAAAATTCTGGGAAAAGGCATGAGTACATAACAGAAAACTAACATAATTTCAACGGGCCAGTACAAATGACTCTAAATATAAAGTTTTGAGGAGACTGCATTTTGAAGCTTCATGTTGGTGTGAAGAATCCAATTAACACAATTTGAAACTTATAAGATATAAAACATCATTAACAGAATTTGAAATAATTTCATTGATCCTTGGATTTTTCACAGCAAAATAAAGCTTTAAAATGCAGATTTTTGTACAATATTTGACGTGTTATGGCAGAGCTTTGGCACAAGGCAGCATCTGAGCACCACAACACCAGCACAACACACACAACTGAATACACGTTCACTTCGTTTCATTTGTGTATTCACATAGTGAATATGCAGAAATTTTGTGTCAATGCATTGGCTGTGGTTGCGGAATCAGACTACGTTTTGCCAATCAAAGAATCCCAAACTGTGTGTTTTCCTGTGTTTACCGGATGTTATCTGAAACTGCCATGTTATCAAGTGTTTCATTGAGGTCAGAAAAAGAAATGGTACTGGCGCCTGATATGAATTTATGATTTGTTGAATCCATAAAAAGGGTAACCTTAGTAATTTGTCTAGCGTAATTATTTTATTCCCTTTTTAAGTTTGTGTTTAGTATGAAATAAATTTATTGGAACTGCATAAGATGCAGCATTTTCAGTAATATATCGCATCACAATGTTTTGAAACGTAGAAATACGTCTGTAATGCCTCTATCTTGATTTAAAAGTTTGCCCAGCATTCCGTATACAAATTGTAAAATGTAAATCTCGTGGTAAAAGAAATAAGAGATTGGTTTTCCACCTCAGAATTGGAATTGTGACTTCGAACAGAAAAATTTGGTAAACTCTTCTTTTTCGTCATTTAATTTGCTGTATCTTCATTCACATTATATGAAAACTTGAGGTAGTATATGGTGAGATTTTTAAGTCGCCAACGAAAAAGTTTTTGAAGTCGACAGCTGCACTAATCAGGTATGTTCTGAAATTATGCTTGATTGCAATTGTTTCGTTTATTTCAAGCAAGTGTTTATGCAACTAATACTGAATGTATGCTGTGATGTTACTTGATCAAAGGCTTCTCTAACTGATTGTAGTGTGTTCGTCCTTAACCTTTCTAAGTAAACTAAAAGAGAACCAGTTGATGAGAATCCAGGCTGGAGACCCTGTTGCTAGGTACTTCGGACTCAAGAGAGGCCAGGTGAGTGACTTTTATTACTGTCTAAAATTGTGTATATATCTACTGTATGTGACTTGGTTTAATTAAAGTTTGAAAATACAGTAGAACTTGGTTATAACGACATCCAAGGGACCTTGAAAATTATGTTGTTATAAACAAGTGTCGTAGTAACCGAGATTCATATTATCAGTCTAGTGAGGTGGAAAATGAAAAATAATAAACTTAATTAGGTTTATTTTAGATTTATGTATTCACTTTTAAGCATACCATGAACACAATAAAATACATGTACAATTATAAATACAGTATTCTGTATTAAAACAGTTTGTTCATTACTCACCAAACTTATTTACTGAGGAGTGAAGTAATCAGTCATTTTACTCTGTTGTCTCCTACTTGCCCAATATACACTTTCTAAATTAAATTCTATGTTCATTATTTCAGTTGCAATTTCACTGCTCCCTCCTCTAGCTTCATAGAACATGTTCATAATTCTAATGACTTCTAAAGCGACACTCACTTCTTTTAGTGGCCATACTGCGTTAAAATGGGTGCACTTAGTGAAAACTTCCTGTCAAAACTGACCGCATGCAGGTACCATTAATACCGCATGAATTCGGGCAGGTTAAATGGGGTGGGGAATCTGCCTGCATTCCAGAGGTATATGATGGAAGGGAACAGTAAAGGATTTGCCAGATTTCAGGAAAATATTTCTTAAAATACTTTGGTTCTTAGAAAATTGTATTCCAAACTGAGGTTGAAAATGACGTTATATGCGAGGTAGACGCATATGCGTTTGTCGTATTAAGCAAGGTAGGAAAGCAAATGTCTTATGGGGAATTAGTTGGACCACAGAATATTTGATGTTACAGGCGAGGTGTCGCACAAAACGAGGTCACTATAACCAAGTTCTACTGTAGTTACTTTGTCGAAAAAAAATATGTCAAATTGAACGAATATCCTTTTGGATACTTCGTTGTTTCACATCTTTAACACCACAGAACCACATATTCTCATCGCTTACATCTGACCTAGGATTTACTTTCATGAGAGCTGGACACAGCAGGCACAATAAGATCGAAGTGGGGATATCGATCAGTACATCCAACAATATATACAACAATAAAATGTACAGTGGATATGTGCTCTGATTTACAGTTTCCCCAATTTGAGAACCATGAGCTGTGACTGGTAAAGAACAATAAGAAAACTACAGTTAATAACATTATCACCAGAGTATGGATAGCATGTTATTGTATATGTTGATTTGAAATTTTGGATGCGTTCTCCTATGCTGCATTCTAAAAATATGAGCAGTAAACATAGCTACCGTATCTAATGTAGACAACTGAAAGTAGAAGAAATTGTTAAGAACCTGGAATTTTGACCTTCAGCACAGTCAATGTATAATTACCATGAACAGATGCATAATTTACACTTTTTGTTACATACACGTTGTAATTTATCTTTTTCAGATATGACATAGAACAAGAGAGATTTTAATTCCTAGTGATGTTTGTATATAATGTCCTTTATTTGATATTATATTTTAGTATAGGTAACATTTCTTGCAAGTTAAATAGCAGAAGACTGTCATTTTTTTCCTTTTTCTCCTTGTCTGCATAAGATGTATATCAGTAAAATTATACGACTTGTAGGGCCGTATTCATAGACATTTCGCAGCACGCGCTACGAGTGTACTAAGTTAGCCCCGGCTATCCACTGGTTACTAGTACAGAATTCAGATCATATCCTATCGCTAACACTGGTTTATGAATACGAAAAACGCTGATAATCCACTGAAAGCCTGCGCTAAAAATGTCTATGAATATGGCCCATAATGTTTATTACATTTTCTTAATGGTGTAGTTGTGAAGCTGTTATTTTGATAACTTATTTCAATATATTTGACCACTTTATTTTTGTACATGTTGTTTGTTATTCTAAGGGTAATAATTTATTTATCCTTAATATTTAAAGCAATCTGAAAGAGAACCATCTTCCTCGAATTCAGACAAGCGATCCAATTTGTCGCTATTTTGGTCTTCGTCGAGGCCAGGTAAAAGAGTGAATTGTGTGATGATTGCAAGTGACTAAGTCCCTTTTAACTAGCAACATTATTAATGAATTTATGTGATTTTTCTTACATGCAGTGTTTTATAGGAATGACATTGCTCGAAATTTGTCTTTTTACAATAACATTTACATTTACTAATTACAGTTACCGAGAGTAGTTTATAATATAATTTATGGTATAATATATGGAGAAGGAATTTTCTCATGAAATTTTGGTCAGTTTGTTGGATTGGTGTCCTCCCGACATCTTGATGAATTTGGTAAGCTGCGGTACGTAGTTGAATTAAGTTTTGAAAACCAACTGTAACAGCTGGGAAATTATTGTACTGACCACATGTTGCCCTGTACTGGTTTGATTGTTACTGTTCACCTCTGGGATGTGAACTTGAAGAGCCAGCAAATGGCTGGTTGATCTCGGCCTTTGTGGGCTGTCACACTACTGGAGGTGATATGCTTGGTACTCATATTCCTTAAACCACTCTCGTCATCTTTCTTTAAATTAATCCTGTATTTTCAACCATTACTTTTGTGTAAATCTATTGTAATCCCTATACATAAAAGAGGAGATCTGAAAATTACGGATAATTATAGAGGAATAAGTTTATTGAACACAGGATATAAAATTTATGCAAATATTTTGAAAAACAAACTCAATGAGCATTACGACAATATTATCAGTGAGGAACAAAATGGTTTTCGTCGAGGAAGATGGATATTTTGCATTGAAATTACTGGTTGAGAAACATAGAGAATTTAATCTAGAAACGCATATGGCATTCGTTGACTTTAAAAAGGCTTTTGATAAAGTTAATCAGAATAAATTACTTCAGATTTTGGCAGATGATCAAGTACCTCAACAGATTATACAAAATATTTACAACATATATAAAACAACCATCATAGCAATTCGAAGCAACAATAGACTTTTACAGTGGTGACCCATTTATAGTGGAGTACGACAAGGCTATGGCCTTTCACCACTTCTGTTCATTATATATATAAACAGAATCATTCAAGATTGGCGACAGACACGCCATGGATTTATTCCAATTAATCGAAATTTGCAGCTTGATGCTTTACTTTTCGCTGATGATCTAGTTCTCATAGCATCAACTGAAGATGATTTACAATATTCGGTACACAATTCAAATATGGTCAGTGAGAAATATGACATGGAAATTAATATTGAAAAAACGAAAATTGTGTCATTTTGTGGGAAATACCCTGTACCAAGTAAAATCTGTTTGAATAATAAAGTAATAGAAAGAGTAAATACTTTCACTTACCTTGGCTATACACTATCACCTTATGATGAAGTAGATATTGCTGAAAAAATATGTAAATATAATAAAACAATGGGGATCATTAATAAAATCATGAAACCTTCACTAGTACAAAGACACACAAGAATAGGCTTGTATAAAACCTCAGCACAGCCAGTATTAAGCTATGGTAGTGAAGCGTGGACTGTGAAGAATAAAGATGTCAGTAGAATAACAGCAAGTGAGATGAGGTTCATGAGAGCAACAGCTGGATATACTCGCTGGGATCATAAAAAAATGAGGACATAATGCAAGAACTTCAAATAGAACCCATTATGCAGTTCATCAGCAAATATCAACTTCAGTGGAAGGGTCATCTCGAATGAATGGATCAATGCAGAATTCCAAAAGCACTGTTTCATTACCATCCGCATGGCAAAAGATCTCTAGGTCGTCTGAAGAAGAGATGGACTGAAAATTCTAGTTTGAGACCGTAACAGGCCACTCGGCCTAATACTTGTTAGGAAGACGACGACTTTTATGTGTCCACCTAATAACATGCTAGCACTTCTTCAGAAAGACTATTTAGCACTGAGCTTTTTTTTCGTGTAATCGAAACATACTCAATCCAGGAAGACAACAGACTTGATCTGCTCAAGAAAAGACGATTGCTATACCAGAAAAAATTATTCTGATTGTGAAACATTTTATTACACGTAGTTCCATTGTATGGAAATAAAGTGTAATGGAGTTTAAATTGATATTAAATTATACATTATATTTTGCCAATTAAATTAATGATACAGAAAGTACTATGAATCATGCAGTAGCATTTCTAGTTAAAACTTCAGCAGTCAGGTTCAGAATCTGAAAGGGAAGTAAAGTTTTATCTCCTTGATAGGGATTGGCTGTGTACATCGCCTTACCATAAAAATACTTTACAATCTTTTGTTGACACAGGATTTTGAAGGTCACTATCCTCCCTTGTAGCAAAGCATCAAGGGTGTCATTATGCTAAATTTTATTAGTAATATGCATTACAAGAGCGGTATGTTGACGTTTTCATGTTCGAGGAAAAGATTTAAAAAGCGAAACGTAGTTGAGCTTTTTTAATTTCCGAGAACATGAAAACAAACATACCGCTCGTGTATCGTACATTATTTTGTGCGAAGATCGTTTATTACATACCTGAAAGACGAATTTCTAATTAGTTGCAATGAAATCTCCATCTTGGTTTCTGTTCAATGACGGCAACTTCGGAAAACAAATATCTTCAACATTGTTCCTATAAAATGTTTTCTGTGTTTACTATACTCCAGCAGGCCGTGATATACGTCTGCCTTCCCCCCCCCCCCATTTTATAAATGCGAACTTAAAACAAACGGTAAGGTTATGTAATGATTTATTTCTGCACATTAAAATTAATTGTCACATTTGTGCAGTTATTCAGAGTCACTGGAGCACCACCACCAGTTTTTTCTATTGTGAAACTTTTTTGCATGAATATAGATTTTCCAGTTTCTGTCGAAGTTGAAGCATTAGCACTGTAGATGGCAGCATTTGATAAACCCTCCGTCTGGCAGGAAGTCGATGCACTAGAGACTGTAGTTGCAGTTTTGTGAATCCTAGTACCAATGTTGCTTTTGTCGTGCAAAATCTTTTCGGCATTCTGTATTTTATTGTACATAGAATCTTGGACGTATCCCTCTGCCACCGTCGAAGACTTCCAACCACCATGCCATTTCAAAGCAAGGATGTCGGCTCCTGTATTTGCTAATAAAGTAGCTGATGTTCTTCTGAATGCATGTCCCGTGTATGAATCTGGATCATTTAAGTTTAAAAACTTTGCAATATTTGAAGGCACTCGACCAATAGTGTTCATTCCGACAACTTGGTTCGTACATTTCCCATTAGAAAATCGATGGAAGAATCTACGTGATGCAGAATTTATTGGTCGGAGATTTACATATTTTCGAAAAATTTCCAAAAAATGAACTTCTTCATCGGGTTTGTCAATGATTGTAAACGTTCGGGAAATTTTTGTCTTTATATTGGGAATATTCACAACAATGACTGAACCCCTGTCTTCAATGTCATCAATAGTCAGATTTGTAATCTCATCCCTCCGACAAGCATCAGCTATTCCCATCATCAAGTAAGTGTCATCAGGAGCTTCAATTAAAAATTTAATCATGTCCTCTCTGTCGAAAACTTTACATTTTTTTGGCATTTGCCCAACGTTTTTCTTCTTTAAAAAATTCACCAAACTAGAAAATTGTCCAATATTGATATCATATTTCAAATTTATCATAGTTTTTAACATTGAATATTCTGACCACAGACTGTTAGCAGATTTCAAAGTTGTGGTCCTTTTCACGAAATAAGCAAGCATAGTTTTTCATTAATTTCTCTTTTTTTCCCTTCCAACCAATTTGTAAATATATTATAGGCTCTTTCATACCTTCTCTGGATTTATCGGGAACCAGAGAAGCACAGCCTTGTTCCCAAGCCTCTTCAACTTCAAGATCCACATCTCCTTCGTTCATAGTAGCCGCCATGATGAGTCTGGAATCCTATTGATTTTTTCATGGCTTCCTTAATGTTACTTGCATTACAAATGCAGTAACTTTTGTGGTGTTGTCGAGTTTACTTAATGTTTGCAAATATTTAAAAACAATAATTAACTGTGCAATTTAGGTGAAATTGCAGTGGTAAGTTTGCAATTTATAATTATTACTATGTTAAACATCTCTAAAAATAATATGTTAAAAGCCTAAAGCAGTAAAAATAATGAATGTCGCGCTTAAGTGGTAAGAAGAGGGAAAATGTTATGTGCGTTACGTTGGAATAGTGAATGTGGTATTTCACACTTACCGCGTATTGGTTCTGTGTGGAAAACAAGCAAACATGCACGATCTCGCACAAAAAATTTTTCTGATATTACATTGGAATCTTAAATTAAGTGCACTTCTGTTGTTGTGGTGCCTGTTCTGAATATTAAAATGAGATTGTCCGACATTAAAAAGAAAAGAGTTATGAGTGTCTCCTAGAAGTCAATTCATGCAGCAAAAGCAAAGAAAATTGAAATGGTGATCTATCTGTGCTCACATTTCTTGAGCTCTTCCACCATAGTCTGCTAACTTGTTCTGAATATCTTTTCTCCATAGCAGAAATATTCTGATGGAATCTTGTTCTGTGCCCCCAGATTAGGAGAAAAGGGGAGTGTAAAAAGGAATTTTGAAAGTCATATTGCATCCAGTGGCGGCTTCTCCCTATGTGCTAAGTGCTGCAGCATGCCATAAAATTATCGTCGTAATGGTATTGTTAAAAATCCTCACATAATACAAATTCTGCTTATAAGTTCACTATTTTCGATAATCTAGTGTTACAGATTCAATGGAATCCATCCGCACTCTCACACGTTTCCAACATGCTAATTCCCAGTCCAGCACGGCTAGCAGTGTCTGCTCCTGCACATAACAGCACCTCACCTTGCCCTCCATGATATTTTGTCCTTTCTCACACAACACCATGCTCATTATTGTGTAGCCCGGCACGCTCTTCTTCACTTAATTTTGGTGAAACTTGCTCTCTTCCCTTTTATATTGTTTGGTTTGTAGCAGTGGACAGAACAGTACTGTCTACACACTGCACTCAGAGTTGGGTTCTGGCGTCTTGTCAGCCCATTTGAGTTGTGTGGATATAAAGGGAAGAAGTATGATGGTGTCGTGTATAGTTCCTGGAGTAGCTCAGTCTGTAGAGCATTCATGCACTAAGTGAAGGATTCCAGAATCGATACCCAGCCCAGGAACAATTCTTCCCTTGAAATTATTCAAGCCTGCTTCACAGGGAGCTTCTACCTGAAAGCCAGATTTGCATAACAATTAATATCGTTAATAAAAGAATAAATTATCACATATTTCGTTTGACATCTGTGGACTCAGAGGAAGTCTAAAGTTTATCCCTTATGGCATGATACATGCTGCCAGTGATTTCAGCGTGTATTAGAAGAAACAGTGCAGCTCAAGTACAGTTTGAGGTATCTGTGAAGTGAAAAATGAATGTTGTAGAGGAAGGTGTGTACTTCTTATATATAATAATTTGTTGATGGTTAATGAGATAGTTTAAATTTATTGCAGACTTATTGGGCTTAAATGTTGTTTTAAACATGAAGTTTTTCATTTTGCCTACAAAAAATTCCGAATTTCCCTTCTCTGAATATTATATATATATGCTAGATCGTATATGGAAATGTGTAGAACTTAGATTTTAAAATTATTTTTTAGAACTCCTTCTTCAGTTTCAAGATGGCAGCTATTCAGCAGCTGACAGAATGCTTCGAAATTAGAGTGGATCTTGGGGACGATGGCATTTGTATGGCATGCTTACGACTTGGTGGGGGAACTATGGACCAGCTAGCTGGACAAAATTAATAACTTCTCTTACAGACGTTTGTACACTTATGCTATCTGCAACTCCTGTACAAAGTTTCGTAAAAATCTGCTAGATTGGCGTTTTTACACACTGTGTGGCGGGTAAATATTTTCATTATATAACTACACTGTTTTTAAACTATATTTGGACGAATCTAAGAAAAGTCTTCACACTCAAGGATTATGCTGCTTCCTAGCTTTTGCATTTACATCTACATCATTACAATAAGCTAAACTCACCTCTTATAGTAGACACCTTGAGACTTTGCTTCAACAAATTTTATCCGAGAACCAAAAAGTTCCTCTTGAATTTTCGAAAGATTGGGATCTCTCACTAAATCATCTGGCTCAAATTGGAATATTATACGAGGTAGATTTGATTCTGGAAAATAAAGGTACAGTTTCGTTTTCTGGAGAGCTACTATTTAATGTCCATTCTTTAGGTGGCTTGGGAATGGTATTGATCTGTCATGGTTCATAGATCGTGAGAAAGTTTATAGCATGTGTTAATTTTGATTTATATGTTCCTATTTTTGTTAAATGGAAGAAATAATTGGCAGCATGATCTTTCTATCATAGGATTTGTGAAGGGCTTTCTTTTATTATTGCCAGTAAAGACGGCTAGCATCTCTAACAACATAACTGCTCTTATCTTCATCACGCTAATAGATTATCTCTGCTGCTTTGGAATAAGTTCACTGCAGACATAACAAAATAAGTCCGACTATTAACACATTGTGTGGCTTGGAAAACAATATAATAAAATAATAATAAAAATGTGTGTATTTGTCGGAAAATCGGAAAACTGATATATCTGAAGTCGACACTTCAAAATACTTCAGAATCGCAGTTTCCTGCAGGAGTCAGCACTGGCTCACAAGGGGGAGTGGCCTCAGGCCAACCTTTTGGACTAGAAGTCGTGGACATCGTGTGGAACAATATCGTTAGCTGAAATGCTTCCTGGTGAAGGCAGGCGAATTTTCCAAAGAGGCCCATGCAGTGCAATCGACACATAAGACAAAAGTGGCCGTTTTGTAAAATAAGTGCTACAGTACTTGCTTTCAAAATGTTAATGAATAGTCCATATAGTGAGAAAATTGACAACTTTTGTGTTAAAACTATGTCGGTATGTCATCTGTCATCTCAGAACATGTGCCCACATGCTGGGCAATTCTGATGATAACTCATTTCTTGAATTTTGATGAAAAATGCCATTGTACTTTGTTTTTGAGAGAGTTGTAATTATTTTTTTAATTTACATGCAGACTGGAGAAAAATTATTATATTTCCAGTGAATTTTGATTGTTGAGAATCATGAGAGGATAAATGTTTGAGGACTTACTGAGAGACATGATCAGAGCATGAAGCATGGTAGCTCTATCCCTTGTACTGTGTTGTGTGAATAACATGATCGTGTTTGTGCAGTAACATTCATAGCTTAAATGTTTTGAATTTTTTAAATACAATATTTACACAACGTTTATCAGTCTTATATACAGGGTGTTTCAAAAATACGGGGCATAATTTCAGGTATGTATTTCCCACATGTAGACAATCAAATAGTTCATTACAACATTTGTCCGGAAATGCTTTATTTCCGAGTTATGGCCTTCACAACATTGCAATTCACCGGAACGTTTTTCTTTCCGCAGGTCGTTGCCGTCAAAGGAGACATTAAGAGGGCACTCTGACAGTTCATTCCGAGGTGAAGGTTACATTCAGTGTTGTGTAGGCGTTAGACTGTGCGACATGTATTCAATCAAGAGCTGGCAGAGATGCACTTCATGTACGGTAAGGCAGACGGCAATGCTGCGCTGGTTCGTTTGTAGCAGGAGAGGTACCCACAGCAACAATGTCCAGATCGGAAGACATTTGTACGTCTCCATTACCGTCTGTGCGAGTATGGAAAATTTAACTCTCCTGGTTTGGGAAGGGGACGACCAAGATCTACAACTCCAGAAGTACAGGAGGCGATTCTGGAGGCTGTGAACATGACTCCTTCTATCAGCACACGAAGGGTAGCGTTGCAAGTCAATGTTCCTCATACGACTGTCTGGAGACTGTTGAAAGAATATCAATTGTATCCTTATCATTTGCAACATGTACAGGCCCTGTCACCAGCAGATTACCCTGCACAAGTTAGGTTCTGTCAGTGGTTCTTGCAGCAGAACTTTCCTGCCTTAGTTTTATTTACAGATGAAGCACAGTTCACACGAGATGGCATAACAAATTTCCACAATCAGCATGTATGGGCGTATGAAAACCCACGTGCAACTGTTCCATCTCATCACCAGGTGCGGTTCTCCCTCAACATATGGGCCGGTATCATTAATGATCGATTAGTTGGACCCCATGTACTTGTAAACAGACTTACGGGGCAGGCGTACACAAACTTCCTGGAAAACACCATACCTCATGTTTTAGAAGACACTCCACTGATCAATCATCAACACATTCACTTCTGCATGATGGCGCTCCTGCACACTTCAGTCGTACGGCTCGCCGGTACTTGGATTGAAGGTTTCCTGATCAATGGATAGGTAGAGGTGGCCCAATTGCTTGGCCTCCACGCTCACCTGATCTGAACCCTCTCGATTTCTACTTGTGGGGCCATTTAAAATCATTGGTTTATTCGTCTCCAGTGCCTGATTTGGAATCCCTTCGGAATCGAATTGTGGCATGTTCTGAGGACATACGCAATACTCCTGGAGTTTGGGATCGTGCTTGCAGGTCAATGAGACATTGATGTGAGGTCGTATTCAAGCAGGAGGTGGACATTTTGAACATCTTCTGTAATGACAACAACCTGCGGAAAGAAAAACGTTCCAGTGAATTTCAATGTTGTGAAGGCCATAACTCGGAAATGAAGCATTTCCGGACACATGTTGTAATGAACTATTTTGATTGTCTAAATGTGGGAAATACATACCTGAAATTATGCCCCGTATTTTTTAAACACTCTGTATATGTTATGTGTTACTTTTGTGTTCCTAGCAGAATTGAAATTTCATCACTTGTAATTTACTATTTATAAAATTTTAAAAAGTTTGCCTGCATTATAATCATCTTTTTTTATTCTTCATATTGCATAGTTTGTTGGAATTACACAAATTGCTGAGAGATTTGTAATGTGTTTTTGCTTTTTGCAGGTTGTCAAAATCATTCGGCCATCAGAGACTGCCGGCCGCTATATTTCTTACAGACTGGTGTGTTAATATTTATCTGATGTGTTTATAAAGATATAGACTTCTGTGAAGTGTTGGATAAAATGAAAATTACAATTTTTAAACTTATTTTTGTTCGATTTATTGTGCATATTTTCAGTAGGATTTGATACCTGAAACTGTGTAGAATACTTAAGCTTGGATATTGTTACCAATAAAAGCTAATCCAGGTGTATTGTGACTGGACAGAATACTACCTTTAATATCTGCATCGTCTTTCACATCCCAAGAGAGTCGCTCTTCCCATCTCTCTCTTCCTGTTCTGCTAGTCCCCTTTCAGGGGAGGGGCACAAGTTGGGACTGCCCCTGCATGTAGGCTGTTTGGTTGGACCCGTTGTACTATCCGGAATGGAATGATGTGGATACCCTAACCCCCCCTACAGATTCCCCTGCTGGCTGCCCTCGAACTTCCCTACAGCCTACAGAATCCATTTTACATTTCCATGTAGGCATCCCTCAAGCTACCATACAGAGTGGTGTGGTTTGGAGCAGCAGTTGATTTGCATTAGCAAGATGCAAAAAATCCTGCCCATATCACTGCAACATGTGGAGAAATAATGGAGACAAAAGAAATTTAATGGCTGTATTGATGATATGCAAAGAAAAGAATAGAGAATGCATAGCATAACAGAAGAACTGCTTCCTTATATGTAATTAGATTCTGCTTGTGATTGACTGGTTTGTTAAAATCGTTTTCATCCCTACAAATATTAATGTATGTTTTTTTATTTCATTTTCATGGTTATTGACCATACTTTATTAATATTTTATCTGTGTGAGTAATATTTTTCCGTGTATATTTTAGACAGATAATTCAGTTGTGTTTGTATAATGATTTTGTAGCAAACTGCGAATCACAGTTTCTTAATTTAAGAATAGTCAGTATTCCACAGTGAAAAGTGTAATTTTTGTTTTTACAGTACTGATCAGAATTGAAGACCTGAATTGCAGAACATACCAAGTCCCGAGAACTATTTTTTCAGAAGAGAGAAAAACAATTATAACTATAGAAGTTTTTGTTTCACAGAAGGCATGTTTGGTCAGCATGTATATCATGCTCCCTAGAATGCGTACTTTAGGAGGAAATTATGCATATACAGTCATGGACTTGGGATGTTTTTCAATTCAGTGTAAAAAATAGATTATGGAAGGAAAAATACAGTCTATTTATTATATTATTTGGACATTGTAACACAAATTGTAGTAATAAACTTGAAAACAACAGAGAACAATGTTTGAAAATAGGGAAAAATAATTATAAACAATTTCTTTAAAGGCCTTTTTATTCAGATATTATTTTCTTCTCCCGATTCCATCAATGTTATTTCTGTAGCAGTAGCAGCAGTTTATCTAGAAATAGTAAAACAAAATGTCAGGAAATACTGGTGTTTATTGTTACCATGGTAATAGTACGCCTAATGTTATATTACAGAACATTTTGGCAAACGTTTCAGCTATGTTTTGACAGTTATGTTACTTTTAAACACCGATTTTCATAAATCGAAGAATAATAAGAGAAAGGAATAACTTTTATATGAATGTGTTCAAAATTAATAACAATATCTATTAAAACCGTATAATTAATAAATGAACACAAATTTCTTACTTTGGTGATTAGCCTGTGAAGATTACCTTTTCCATGCAGTTTATATTACACCACATTTCAGGAAGTTGAACTATAGCCATCAGAACGAATGATGAGGAAGTAGGCTGTGTGTCTTTTTGTGGCACTTATAATGATCTTTATGCAGTTCAGAATAGGTTTTGTCTTATTAGAGTGCGTAATAATTGCAATCCGTGGCGCGACAGCTCATGAAGGGCCAAGCCGACTGCTGGCCTCACGTCCACATCCTCAGTAGAGGTGAACGATCATCCAATCAACACGTAGGTAACGTGTGCTCAGCCGTTATAGTTGGTTTTTGAAACCGGATTTCCCTACTCAGCCGCTCCTCAGATTCATCGCGATGCTGATTGAACCGCTATTCCTGCCTCACGAGGACTCGAACCAGCACCCATTCCGCAACGCGAGTCCAGGCCCATACCACAAAAAGGTGCAGGACGCATAATAAATTGTTTAATTTTTTATAACAGTTCTGTAAGAACACTAAGTGGTAAGCATCTAAAACATATTTCTACTGGAATAATCATTTTGACGTAATTATATTAAAATTGTAGGATGTTTGTGAATTTGTCAAGACATTGGTTGTGCATAATTTATTTGATATACAGTACGCAAGAAGAGTTTTACGAGTTGCTGTGTAAAATATAATTGAGGAAGTAGGCTGATGTGCTGTTATGGCGAACCGATTTTCGTTAGTCGCCCCTGTTTCGCTCCGTAGCATGTCTTTAGTTATTTCGTGAAACAACCGAGTGCATCCGTGCGCCACCTTATGGTGGGGGTAAGTGAGCTAGCTACGAGTGGGAGAAAGCTTCCAGTCCACATTTTTCTTCTCACGCGCAGGAGATAACGAATGGCACTCTTTTTTCTTAGTAAGCAGGGTTGTCAGACTCACTACCTTAAAGTCCACCCACGCAACAACCAAATTCCACACATGACTTTAGAATACATCTTTGAGCATTATAATCACGCAAAATATATACATTTTTTATTTCATTTAGTAATGTACTATAAGCATACTTACATGGCTTTCCTTATGCAATGCTGATTTTTCTGTTGATTTTACGTCTTGCCTTAATGAATAATTTCATGTAGGTAACTGGCTAAGCTTCATCACACACAGGCAATGCACTGTCACTGTCTAGTAGTTTTCACTGGATTGAAATAATGTAACTATCCTAAACTCTTACAATTATAGTAGACGTAAGCCTTAAAGAACACTGAATCATAAATACATCAAGAAACCTAAAAACTTTGTTCTCGTCACGCTGTTGCACGGTACCTAATCTGTCTTAATCATTCGCGCAGGTTCCTTCCCAGCTACTGCCTATTTTCAAATTTCAGTGTGGTTTAATGAAATTTACAATTTTGTGGTTCCGAAAGCCTGGATTTATTAAATTGAATAATGTCAATATCTTTTATTAAAAATAGAGGGAAAAGTTATTCCTACTTACAAATGCTTGAATTATGAATTCAGGGAAATGAAAGATAATAATGTGAAAAGAGTAGGCTACAGTGCTCATGTAAAATGTATTAAGTTTCTGTCATTATTTCCGAAGATGAACGGTGTATGAATTGAAGAACAGGAAGACAGTGCCTTAGTTTATAATATGTAATATCTTTTAATATCAAGGATGACATTTATTTTAATTAATTGTGACAGAAGTTAAGAAATGGCATCTATTATCCATAAAATACTGTACGACGCATTCAATAAGCAACTGTGAGTCCTTTAAATGTCCCAAATGTCGATGTAATTTGTGTTCTGCTACGAATCTCTAAGAACCGAACAGCACTCCTAACGGCGGAATTAGCGTTACGCAGGGACCACTTGAGAGCTGAATTTCAAGCTCTGTGCGCCAGTTTCTTTATATATATTACGTAAGCAACGAGTCTACCATTTCACGTGTGCGGTGTAACATACAAGTTGTCACAATAGGCTTTACTTTTTCATCGCGGAATAGAGCAATCCAATCAGGAAGTGAATTATCGGTCTGTAAGTACAAAAAATAAAAGAACAGACACACCAGAAAATAGCCTCTATTTGTTTACATTCAACTTGCACAAGATCGAAGACATCGAACCTGTGCGGCAAGTACGAGGATCAGCTGTTGCTACAAACTCTCAAGGATAAGGTAGGACTGTTTAACCGATTTCCTTGTTATAGCCATACATTTTAAAATTTATATGTCTAATTATGTTATTAAAATTTTCACTAAACTGGAGAATATGCTACGGTAGCTTCGAACCGTGCCGTTACAGTTACGATCAAATTTAATTAAATACACAATGTGGCCAACATAAGAACATGACGTTGGCCTGTGGCGTCATTAGAATAATTTTTTTTATCTCTCTCCCTACCTCCGTTCTCAGAGAGATAGCACCACTGTTAGCGACAAGAAGTATTTGCGTAAATGTTGTGAGTAGATTATGCGACTTGGATGAGGGGCTCGCGACAGTTTGCTGTGTCGCTTGCGCGGGTCACTCATGCAGTGGCAGGGTGATCCTTGCTAGAATTTATTTGTGTGTCATTCCAGACCCCTTCTTGCTCCGGTTATACATCTTGCATATTATAGGAAGGTTAGGTTTGGTTAGTTTAGGTTTTTATTATCCAAGTCCGCGCATGCGCAGACAGCCAAAATGATCCTGTCGGTCATGAGTCTTATAGTTTTTGTTTCGTAATATTGGTAAACAATAATATGATGAAAGCGGTGAATAATTTCATGGCAGCTAAATGTTTTCTTTGTAAAAGACGAAGTATTTTCTCTAGACTACAAATAAAACGGTAACGCGGTCATAATTACGTACTGAACGCTTTGGTCAACATTAACCGGAAATTTACTTTTCATTTGAATGATATTCCCTGAAACACACCTTTCCCCCCCCCCCTCCTTTATTTCGTTGTGGTAACCTACTTTAAGATCTTACATCTGCATTTTCATTTGGTACATTCAAAACATCGCCGTTGTACTGCATAAACCTTGCACTCAACTAATGGAGTGAATTATTTAAAAATAGTCGCGAATTTTACTACCACCATTTCGATTGTCTTTTGTTTGACACGGTTCGGTACGGCCAGGTGATTAGTGTTCAGCGAGCAACGTCGACTACCCACGTTGGTCTACCGTGCGTATTATCCAGTTGTTCAAAAAATTTGAAATTGTCAGAAGAAATATTTAAAATTATCACGAAAACCTATCATCATCATCATCATCATCATCATCTGGAGCAAGTATAAGAAGTGAGCGGTACAGATGTGCGCTAGTGGGCTGGACTGTTGGCTCTGTCACGTGGTCAGAGGTGGATTCATACATTTTACTGCAGTACGAATCAGTCAATTAAAAATTTGGACTAAACTAGCGCTGAGTTAGTTCCTATGCTCCGCTTATACACCTTCAAGGGTTTAGAGCTCTCTCTTCAGTCATACCAATATAAAATATTACGGAAGTTTCACACTAGCGTGCACTCACGCTATGCCTCTCAATACGACAGGTTAGATTAGGCTAGGCTAGGTTTTTGTTATGACTTGCATATACGAATTTGTGACAAGTTAGGTTAGGCTTTTGTTATGATTTTCAAACGCTGACAAAGCTAGTGATTTTTTTTTTTGTGATGTCAGTAATAAGGTAGTGTAATGACAGATTTTCACTTCCGAAAACACACTCAGACTAGTTTTACCAAATTACTATTGCACGACAAATCGTTTCATAATACTAACTTTGTGACACAAGTTATGCCGTCATAATGGAAGTCATGACGTTTTAGTTGCCATGGTAATATTTTACGGCTCTGGTACAATAATATCCCATATCATGAAAGATTTTGACTAATAATAAAGCTGTTTATAATGCTGGAGTAAAAAAAAAAAACTATTATTAAACATGTTTTGGAAGGCATCGTGTGAATTAACACAACAACCAGCCCTTCTTGCAAGAGGCGCGTATTGCCTGTGGGAACGAAGCTGTCTAGACCAGTAGTTCGAATTTCAAATAGCGGCATGAAATTACCCCTGAGCACACCTTTATTTTCCGAAATTCAAAAACCGTACCGGAGGGTATACTGCATACTGTACACCGCTAAGAAGAAACAGCCCGAGGGGGCCAGAACAGCGCCGCGCAAGAAGGGGTCTGGTCCTGACCAGAGCGTCATTTTGTAGTACAAAAGAAATGAAGCAAATGGAGACAGTCTGCATTATATCGTTATTAATAATTTTATTAGCTTAGCTCCGTAGATGAGTATGACGCATCAAATAGAATTAGAGGTGGGATGTGACAGCGTTTTGCCGTCACAGCTAAGGAAAAATCGCTGTGATAGATAGTAGTGATTTTGTCACAGTGCGAGTTTTGTGTTCGGACGATTCTTGGCGATGGTAACGCCCTGGCATTCATTAAAGATGACAGCAGGTAATACTTGCCACATTCCAAGGATAAGTCCTATTGTTGCTGCTTGTCTGGGTTCAAGTCTTCGATTCGTGGTCATTTTACAAAATTAAGGAATGTAACTGTTCATTTCAACGGAAATACGTATATCCTCCTGAGTCCTGAGAGTATAGTGTACTATACCATACTTCATGCAGAGACCCGAAGTATAGTATAATATAGCTGCATTTGTGCCCTACCTGTAACCTACACAATTTTTTCAGCATTTTCCCTTATGTCTGTGACTTCTTTTTGAAGTGTAGAATTATATTGAACTTTAAGAATAAAACAACAGATGTTTCAGGACTCAAAGGGTTTATCGAAACAAAACCAAAATAAATCCCAACATTAGAATCAAAAGGCATAGTAGGCCTACAGCCCATAATCTTCGTTTTGAGGCCCAAGCCATTACTTCTAACTGGTGATGTGTTCAGTCTTCTCTTTCAAATATTCCATAACATCCGAGTATTTGAGATTTTATAGAAATCAGTAATGAGTGTGAAGTTATTAAATTCTTCTAAATTAATCGTCTGTAGCAGTAGGAACTATAAATTAGCACTGTATTTAAATTAAAATATTTCAATGTTTTCCATCGCGAGCTGACAAATGTTTATATTTAGCGCTCTTCTGACGCTTGAATTGATATATCGGTGCTGTGTTGTAATATACTAGGAACAAAACACAACTCTCATCTGTGTTATCGTGTATATCGTCCAAGAATGTTTACGAAGGTGAGTCATTCGTGGAACAATATGTTGTAGCTTTGTATCAAAGAATTACCTCTGGTGGTGATAGATTCCAGATATGTTGTCCTGACTTGCAGTTGTGTGACACTGGAGCTGTTGTATTATACATCAGTTGCCATCGCTACGAACCTATCGGTCAGAGATGGCGATATCTCGGAGCTGTGCATTGGTAACTACTGTACGATCACAGTCGGAACCAGTGACAAACCTATCACAGCGACAAAATCACGGGTCTTAAAATTACACCCCACCACTAGCTACATAGAATTGAGATAGAACCCACTCCCTCATACGTTTGCAACAGTTCAGTTGCTGATGATACTGCACAGGCATATCTACAGTTTATAGTGTAGTTTTTAAAACTATCATAAAACTTAAAATACATACATAACACTATTTAGTAGGCGTATCTACCCAAATAGGAAGATTAACTTCGAGTTTCTGGAATACACAAAAAAGAATTAGGCCTAATAATAATAATAATAATAATAATAATAATAATAATAATAATAATAATAATAATAATATACTAAAATGTAACATACTTGATTTCATTACAAATTATATTATTTACGTAAACTATAGAGTTAGGATTCCCAAATCTCCCTATTTCCCGCAGTTTCCCATATTTCACACATTTTCTTCAATCTCTCTGCTCTCATCTGTAAGAAAATTTCTCCCGTGTTTACTCAAAGTTTAAATATAGCCTATTTTTTAATTTGTTTCATTTCCCCGCTAAAATGTCCATGTCGCTCAAAGCCCCTGATACATTGAAATTTAATATTTCCCGTCTATTATTTTCCCCCGACGCGACTTTGGTAGAATCTGTGACGTAAGTTCCGTTGTCGCAGCCGCACTATTGCCGTGTCACACATGCGCACTGTGACGAGTGGTGTTGTGGTTATTCATCAGACGTAAAAAACAAAAGTTCTGCTGATCTTATTACAGCTAACATACGAATTGTTATATTTCTTGTAAACATTTCTTAAGAGACGTGAAATACGATACATTGCTGAGTGAATTGTACGAGTAGGCTATTACATACTTTGAGTGTTAACTCCTAAGTAAATGGTTCTGAGTGCATATGTACCTAGCTCTATTTAAACATAACATTACCATCTACAAGGTAAAAGAAAAATAATAATATTGTCTTGCGGTACGTTAGACAATAATTTACAAATCTGCCTTATTTTCATCAAGAAAACCTGGCAACCCTATACAGTGTGTGCCACGTAATAATTTAACGAACATAAGCAAGATTTTAACAGTAATAGTCGTGATATCCGTAAAAAAATGTTGTTTTTTCCAAGGTCAGTTGTACCCACGCAATTGTCACGTGATGCGCAGTAACTCTGGTTGAGGTGGAGCGTGCTGCATTCTCGGGAAGAAAGGATTGCCATTGTGTTCGTACCGGTGACCACGTGACCTCTTCGTGTTCCAGCATTATTATTTTTATTATTTATTTATTTAACCTGGTAGAGATAAGACCATCAGGCCTTCTCTTCCCCTCTACCAGGGGATTACAACTACAATATTAAGAATACAATTACAATTATATTTACAATTAATATTAAATTTACAAATACAATAAAAATCAGAGTAGTAAAAGATCATCTGATTCTGTAGAGTCTATGAGCAATGTGAAGAGAAAGAGAACACAATGTGCTAGCAGTGGTTGCCGGTATTCAGGAGCTGCATATGCTGCGTGTTCAAATGGGGAAAATACTGCAGTGACGTCATGCATGAAGTACTCTATGATAGTAAGACAACCACAGCAGACGTGACGTCATGTACAGAAGTATAGGACGAGTCCATATTATACGAGAAAACTGCAAGAGACATCAGCCGTGATGTGTGCGAGCGGTATGGAAGGCGACAAACACAGCGCAAGAAGAAAACCACAAACAGTTGAGCAAGATTCAACTGTTTATAATAATGCTGTACACTAACTAGTGATAATTTATCTCTAAATTTACAAACTGTAAATGTTACAGTTCAGGGATGCTACAATTGGAGCACACGGAACACGTAACTCATCCCTTCCCTGCAGCCCTCTTGTAGGTAGGAGGAGAAGAGAAGAGAAGAGAAGAGAGAACAGTGTGTTTGCCAAACGTCATTGAAGGCTCCGGCCTTGTGGGAGGGGGGTGGGAACGAACTCTTTCCCCGTGCTTCCACCCTCTTCTTCCCCAGTTCTGCAACTCTGTTGTGGTTGTTGAAGAAAGATAATGGTATAAACATTTAATTATTTTAATAAATAATTTATTGAAAACGAGTTTGGATACATCTGAAGGAGCTAGGCCTAAGTAATATGAGGCAAAATATGATAAAAACAAACTTTACACAATCCACAAGCAATACAAGACCGAAGAGGATAAGCTCAACCAACCTGTGGGAAAGGTGGACTAGGTGCAACTTTGGTTCTCATATCTGCAACCCCGTTGTCTCTTGCTTCGCTTTTGCTCGAAGATACTCCCCACGAGCGTCATCAAACGCAAACTGCTTTGTTCGTAAAATTAACAATTTCACAGGACAAAACACATGTTCCAGATCAATGTAAGAAATCAATGAACGCCATAAATTCGTGTTAAGACATTATATTCTTGTTAAAGACAGGAAGGGGCTTTTTAAGTGGGAAACGCTCGCCCAATTACTGCTGGCGATCTTTATAAATCGAGCGGTCTGGCCTGGCGCCCTCTTTCCATCAGCCACATGGCGCCGGCGGTCGGTCGTAATTGCTGTTATCGTGTAGTCCGCGGATCACATCCCGACAATGTAAGCAAGGCGGCCTACGTGAGCTTGAATTCTGTGGTGCTGGACATCACAATGAGAATTAAGGAAGATTGTTGCCATTCACAATAAAAACTTAGAGGAGACTCGTCTAATTTGGCAATATTTGTATTATGACACAGTTTGTAGTTACATATTCTGAAATTAAATATTCCTCCATTATGGAATGTGTTTAAACATTAAATCTCAATAAACCTCTGAAAGAAAATTCTACAAATCTAAATTACTTTACACATAACACACTAATAAATAACAAATGGCATGTTTCCAGATTTGGTATTTCACCAGGATAAATTGACAATATTACAGGGGTAATTAGGTAATAGGATTAAAAAGTAAATTTTCAAAATAAAACAGTGATACAAGGTTTATAAGACTTAATTAATTTACTGGGACAAGAAGTCACTAAACGTCATCATAAACACAAAACAAAAGCAAAAAAAAAAAAAAAAAAAAGTATTGAACAGATTTTTCCGACGACTCTTATTAATTATATTGAGGGGTTGTCTTCTAATTTCTTTTGTCGATAGCCCAAACCCAAGTTCTTACATTTTGATTACATATGTCACCAGTTTTTGCTCTTCCTCAACGGTTAGAGCTAGGGGTCGTCCTTTCTTGTGAATAACAACGTCATCGGGTCCTGAGGATGCATACAGAAACCTCTTTAAGTTGTTAAAGGGCACATTGTACTTCTTAGAAGCCCTATAAGTCGACCATCTATCTTTCAAAACACTCCCAACCGCAGCCCGCAAATCATCTTTGGTATATTTTTCAGAATAATGTCTTCGTTCCCTTCGCATATCTGCAACACACCACACACAGTGCTGCATTGAAGACTAAAAATCCCCCATACGTCCCTACTCTTAAATTTTACCATCGAGTACACATTCTTGTTCAAAGAGAGCAGCAATATATCACTATAAAAGAAAATGGCTAATTCACACTACCCTGGAGAAGACATTTTTTGCTAAGAAGAACATAAAACGAGTTAAGGCCTGATGGAGTTATTAACAGAAAATATTAATTATATAAATGGCTTACCTTATAATATGGAATCTCAGCTTTTGATATGTAATGCACAAACAAACGTAGGTAATGAACAACACTTTCTTTCCGTCTTTGTATACACATGTCCACACAGCCACCACGTCAACAGGCAGGATTCAACACTTCTTTCTATTAGTAACAATATCTGCCACTATAATGCGCGGATTCGAATGAAACGAAAACTAAAAGTGCAGTCAGATGTTTCACTCTGTGAAGATGTCATTGAACTTCTTAAAACTCTGGAGGAAATTTGACAATAAAAGAAATACAAGAATATTGCCAAATTTCCCATATTGCCAAATTTGCCGAGTTTCCCCTAACTTAATCATATATACTGAAATTGAAAAAGTCAACAGAAGACTAGCTAAATGCTGTGTGCAGGGACATCAGTGGATCGTTTAACAATGATGTGCTTTTATTGAAACGAGTGCACTTAGCTATATCAATTTGTGACCTAAATTTAAATTATTTTTACCTCCATTTATCGTGAATAGCCTACTATTACCTGGATAAAACATCATCCCTATGACGTGCTTATATTTCCGTCGCACCATGAGACATTTGGTATTCACTTACTTCCAGATTTCAGTTCTGTTGCAATTGTTTTCCAGACATTTTTTCCGAGTTGTACTTTTTGTATGAATTATGTTTTTTTTTTTTTTGTCATAAATATATCTATGCTGTTAAAATGCAGTTATCAACTTTTTGTCAAACGCCATTTTCTCAGATTTAGGCTTTTCATCTGTGATTGGCTGGAAGATACACTACAAATTATACGTGAAAGTTTGGAGTTCACAAGGTCCCAAGTTAACGTCCATTTTGTCTTTAATGTAATCATTGAATAACACACGTAAGGATGACTGGACGCTTACGTCAACGTTTGCGCTTAATTTTCATTGTGCATAGCCCTTTATAGAAACGATTGCTAACTAAAAATCGAAAGAATTCGACTGAGTTCCCGGCATGAAAGTAGAAATTCATCGTCATCTCTTATAAAACACAGAGTCTGTCCCTACATTAAGGGAGAAGATGAGTTTAATTTTAGTGAGAAAACCCATGCTCATATTTTTTTCAAAAGAATAATTATATCAGTGTCTTTTCATTTATATGTTGGCCAAGTTTTATGTACATAATCGTCCTCTAAATTCATGGTTTACTTATGTTTAATAATTACAAACAGATTTTCGTGACGGAAAAATCGACATTTTAAAGTAGTTTTTTCACATTTTTATTTTTACTGAATTTACTCACGTTAAAACTAGGCTTCAACAAATTTCGTGGTGAGAAGGCAAAATTTTGACTGCATATTCTGAAAAGTGTCATCAACAAAATCACAGAGCCATTTTTGGATAAAGTAAATATTTAAAAAAGGAATATACATATTTTTAGTAGGTTATGTTACGACGCTTTATCAACAACTCAGGTTATTTAGCATCTGAATAACGTGAAGGTAATAATGCTGATGAAACGAGTCTGGGGTCCAGCACGGAAAGTTACCCAGCATTTGCTCATATTGGGTTCAGGGAAAATCGTAGGAGACATCCAGCCCATACCATCTTTCCACGACTGTTCCAAAGATTAAAGGAAGAAGGGCACGTGGTGCCAAATTACAATTCAATTTCCACGCAACTATTTTTGCTTATTTCGACTCAGTCATTTCCGGACCATGATTCCTCTCAAATTGACACATGTGCCCTTCGCCATCATCCTTGAAAGTTTGTAACACCATCTCGGAAACATCCTGTATATACAGTTGTCTGATATGTATAAAATAGTAATATGCGTTACAAGAGCGGTATGTTGAAGTTTTCATGTTCGAGGAAAAGTTTGAAAAAGCGAAACGTAGTTGAGCTTTTTTAATTTCCGAGAATTGAAAGAAAACATACCGCTCGTCTATCGTACATTATTTTGTGCGAAGATCGTTTATTACATACCTGAAAGAGGAATTTCTAATTAGTTGCAATGAAATCTCCATCTTGGTTTCTGATCAATGACGGCAAATTTGCAAAACAAAAATATCTATCTTCAACATTGTTGCTTTAAAATGTTTTCTGTGTTTACTATACTCCAGCAGGCCGTGATATACGTCTGTCTTTTTTTCCCCCCAGTCTATAAATGTGAACTTAAAACAAACGGTAAGGTTATGTAATGATTTATTTTTCATTTTAATATTTTAACACTATTATTTATATAACATATTGCAGTAATAACATCGGCATCTGGAATCTTGTTGATTTTTTCACGGCTTCCTTAATGTTACTTGCATCACGAATGCAGTAACTTTAGTGGAGTTGTAGAGTTTACTTAATGTTTGCAAATATTTAAAAACAATAATTAACAGTGCAATTTAGGTGAAATTGCAGTGGTAAGTTTCCAATTTATAATTATTACTATATTGAACGTCTCTAAAAATAATATGTTAAAAGCCTAAAGCAGTAAAATCAATATGTCACTTAAGCGGTAAGAAGAGGGAAATTGTTGTGTGTGTTAGGTTGGGAATACTGAATGTGGAATTTTAGACTTTCCGCGGATTGGCTTTGTGCGGAAACCAAGCATATCCGCTCGACCTCGCACAAAAGAATCTTTGCCCGGTATTCATAGTCGAGATAAGTCACCTCTGTGTAGGTTATACCATCTTATTAAAATTTCAGAATGTATATTCCTGTGTTGTATTTTCTTTATTTAGTTCATCCATTTCTTTATTTTTCAGTTAAGTAATTCGCTCATTTTTCCGCTTTTTGTTTTTCTGATCACTCGTTAATCCATTGGATAATTATTAATTAATGAATTTCATTTATTCACTGATGCACCGCTGTAGTGCAAGGATTAGGATGCCTGACAGTGAAACGAGCGGCCCGCGATCAAATCCTGGTTGGGACAAGTTCTCTGGTTGAGGTTTTTTCCGGGGTTTTCCTCCAACCCATTAAGGGCAAATGCTGGATCTGGACTCATCTCGCTAGCAAGGAAGGACAATGCCGAAACTGATCAGAAATAGTAAAAGGAATTGGCTGGGTCACGGCCTGCTGGAGGATAAACTGGAAGGAACAGTGAACAGGAAAAGAGTTCGGGGCAGAAGAAGATATCAAATATGCTAGACGACATTAAGATATCTGGGTCAGACGCGGAGACTAATAGGTAGGCAGGAAATAGGAAAGACTGGAGAATGCTGGGTTTGCAGTGAAAGACCTGCCCTTGGACAGAACACTATGAATTAATCATCATCATCATCATCATCATTATCGACTCGTGGATTTCTGGCCGTTGCTGCAGGACAATTGTGCGGCCATCTTGTCTAGAAATGCGATTGAACGCTTGGCGCCATGTTTTTTCTTCGCATAGATCTGGGATTAATTTGTGAAAGGAAAATAATTCATTCTGTTTCCATACCAACCCGTGCTTCTTTTTCCAGCGTTTTTGAAACGTTTTCGAATGTCCTGTGGATGAAAATTCATGGAGCTGAAATTGGATTGAATTAATTAGCCCCACAACGCCGCGTTTTCCTTCGCCGTGACAAAGAGGGCGACTCATCCGCTTCTCGTATTTATCAACTAATTTGGAGCCGCGATATTCCATTTGAAATGTTAATGGAATTTACCTGGTGGATTATTTGTGGGTGAATGCACAGAGAGGCTCTTCAACTGGGGCGTTCGCAAAATGAAATTAAGGACGGAGATCCTGATCTGTTGTCTACGAAAGGACCAAGTTCGACCTTCGCGGATTCAGTAAGATTTACGGGACAGTATTTTACTGAGTACTTTGCCTTTTTATTATTGTTGTCTTATCATCCATCTCACGTGGCATTGAATGTAGTCTTTATTATGGCTTGTTTCGGAAGTCGGAGGTTAACATTAAGCTATCCTCTGGTGCTGTCTGCTGTGCCCTGGTCCGGGGATCCAGTCCCTCTCTGCAGATCTCTTTAGTCGTTTACGCCAACCACTTTGAACAAATCATGAGGAACGGACGCCATAGCCGACGTCTTACAAACACAGTAGGTGCACTGGAGATGATGAAAGGGGAATTGTGAAGGCTGTTTGGTGGAATAAGAAGGAAAATGGGAGAGCTGTCTTTGTTTACCACAAACAGGCCTACATTTCCGTCACCACGGGATTTGAACTCAGGTCTGCAGTCGGTTGAGGTTCCCGGGCGGTCAATGGCGTTCGATGATTCAACCAGGAAGACAGGAATAACACTAGAGATGTTGGTTTTATATCAAGAAGAGTAAGTTAACAGTTGTTAATTTTATGTGCATATTCCGAATGTGATGTTTGAAATTATCTAGTGTTCTGCACGGTTCGACTCCAGAAGGTTGTTCTATACTTGAGTGTGACAATCCGTCCTGCCTGCGCCGGTTCGAGCGCTGGCTCTCTTCCACGCCAGCACTACGATCCTTCAGCCACCGCACCTATGAACACGGTAGAAAAGAGACGCGGCCCGGCCCATTAAGAAAATGCTGCACCCTCAACATAAATAACGATTTACGGAAATTTAATCGAAACGAAGACAGAAAATTTAATAATCAATACTCAAATGATAGTAAAAAAAGGAGAAAGGAAATGATGCACAGCAAACATTGTTAAATGCCAACAATGACTTGTACAGCACCTCCAGCAATCTTCGTCCTGCTTTTGCTGGATTTCAAGTCTTCAAATTTTGTTTCTTGCTATTGCATCTCTCGCTGTTTACTTATTTCATCTGTACCATTACTTTCATTACCGTATTGCCATGAAGTTTACTTTCATAGCAGTGAGTGTATGCGTCTAGGCACGACTGGCATCTCCTTAAGACAGTTCTTGACGACTTCCCTCCCCCCAATATTGTGTTTCAGTTCTTCTAAAGCCTCGTTCCCACGTTTGCAACTGCGCAGGAATAATGGGAGGCAAACAACTGTTGCCAGTTAAAACTTCAGATTCTCTTGCGCACATATCGTTTCCATGTGCGCACATATTTGGATAAGAAAATATCACAAAGGAAGGGATGAAATTAGAACCAAGATTGAGAAAGTAAGCCGGCCAAAAAATCACTGTTTAAAAATTTACGCATGTCAAGATCAGATTTTGAAATTAAATTGCAATTGATTGAACCAGAAACAAGTTTTTTTTTTTTTCTTGAAGCAGTTTCAGCAGATGCCACACTAGCCGTATGTTACGGTTTTCAGCCAATGGTGACAGCGTTCCACATTTAAGATTCGCTGTCAAATTGTCAAGTCCTAGGCCTACTACTTCACGCTATAAAAGAAGTTTTCCCGACGATTGTAAAGGCTCTCCAAACTCACAAGTAAGATTTTTTAATTATTATTATTATGTTACTAAATTAATTTATTGGTGAAACATACCAATAAACAAAAATAAATAAGACAATACATTTTTTTCTGCAATCAAGGTCCTTTTTTATCAGAAGGAATCCAATAATTATCTGCTTTAAATTATTTACGATTAATTGGATTACTGGGACAGAATATAGTACGTAAAGGTAGGGACAGGAGGGCAAATAAACCATTACATACTTACGGCTTTTAAGGAACCCGGAGGTTCATTGCCGTCCTCACATAAGTCCGCCATCGGTCCCTATCCTGACCAGTATTTCTCTACCATCATATCCCACCTCCCTCAAATCCATTTTAATATTATCCTTCCATCTACGATTCGGCCTCCCCAAAAATATTTTTCCCTCCGGCCTCCCAACTAACACTTCATACGCATTTCTGGATTCGCCATACGTGCCCTGCTCATCTCAAACGTCAGGATTTAATGTTCCTAATTATGTCAGGTGAAGAATACAATGTGTGCAGTTCTGCGTTGTGTAACCGTCTCCATTCATCTGTAACTTCTCCCCTCTTAGCCTCAAATATTTTCCTAAGCATCTTATTCTCAAACACTCTTAACATCTGTTCCTCTCTCAAAGTGAGAGTCCAAGTTTCACAACCATACAGAACAAGCGGTAATATAACTGTTTTGTAAATTCTAACTTTCAGATTTTTTGACAGCAGACTGAATGACATAAGCTTCTCAACCGAATAATAACAGGCATTTCTCATATTTATTCTGCGTTTAATATCCTTCTGAATGTCATTTATATTTGTTACTGTTGCTCCAAAATATTTGCATTTTTCCATCTTTTCAAAGGATACATTTTCAATTTTTATATTTCTATTTCGTACAATGTTCTGGTCACGAGACATAATCATATAGCTCTATTTTGTCTTTTCGGGATTTACTTCCAAACCTATCTCTTTATTTACTTAAAGTAAAATTAAAAATAATTGAGGGAATATGTGAGTAAATAAATAAATAAATAAATAAATAAATAAATAAATAAATAAATAAATAAATAAATAAATAAATAAATAAATAAATAAATAAATAAATAAATAAATAAATAAATAAATAAATAAATAAGCGAATAAATAAGTGAATAAATAATAAGTAAATAAGTGAATAAATAAACAAATAAGTGATCAACTAAATACACGAATAAATAAGTAAAAGAATAAATAAATAAATGAGTAAGTGAATAACTAAATCAATAAATACGTAAATAATAAATAAATTAATACCAGACAGGTGTATACAAATGCATTACTTGCAACAACTTCTACACAGGACAGACAGGCAGTTAATTTCAAACACGTTACAAAGAACACATCACAACCGTAACCAAATCACAAGACACTTCCACATACGCAGAACACATGACAAACGCCAACCACACCTACAGCAACATAAACACAGACGTGGAAATTCTACATATCCAACCGAAAAACCAGAAACTGAACACACTAGAACAATACGAAATATACAGGCACACAAAAACACACCCGCATCACATCCTCAACACATAACTCAATTTCAGAACACGCACACACTTTCTGACTTCACATTACACTATAGACTACAAACACACCCCCACAGAAATCGCAATCAGAAGGTGCGCAGACCACCCAGTTCTGAGGATGGCCCACCGGCCGAAACTAGTCAACAAGGTAACCTAGTTAATTAACACGTGAAAGCATACATACATACATACATACACACACACACACACACACTTACTTTATATTCCGAAGTGATATAGTGTTAAAAGTTATGCAATCAAAATGTATAAATTAATTCGATTTTCTTCGCTTCTGCGTGAAGCCTTGAAACGTTTAATTTTGTTATTGACTGCTTTTCTAAATCCCAGCTCATACTTTTCTGCTAAAAATTATGGCCATCCCTCCTGTTCTGATGGTTCCTATAATTCGGATCTGAGGCTCGCGAAAGACAAGGATAATTCGTGTATTGTTCCGTGAACTGTACGCTTTTCCCATTAGACCAGTTCGCCACACTCCCACATACAGATAACCTATAAAAATACTCGACAAACTAGTCGAATGCACCGAAACTATATAAATATTTGCAATGAGAACAGCAGCTCCTACGCAAGACGTGAAATCAGCTCGTGAAGAAGCAGGTATTGTCGGACCATCGGATCTATGCCCCTTCAGCGCTGTCGTCGTTCTTGGAAAAGTTAACGCCTCTACTCACCCCATTCCACCCGTTTCTCTCCCACTACGTCAAACAGCAGGCCACGAACCTTGCCGAATAGGGATGTTGCCAAACTTCCGTCAAACAGTGTCATGTCTCTGAATATTGCTTATAATACTGTAAGGTTAATTATTACTTATTCATAATTTAATTTAAGTAGGTCTAATGACGCTGATTGACTTATGCAAAATGCTATTACTTGCTTAATAATATTTCTTTCACCACTCCGTGCTACAGTATTCATGTTGAGTTGACAACACTGGACTGCAAGTGCAAATAAACTGTCCCGCAAGAAGGCTCAAAATTGTGAGTAGTGGGGGAGAGAAAGAGAGGGGGATAGAAAAGAGAGAAATAGGAATACAGGGGGAGAAATGAATTGCCGAGGCTGAAAAGGAATTAAGGTTCACTTCGCATATCTTACGGGGGCACAGATCCGATGGTCGGACTATATATAGTTGCCAATGTCTTCCGGTCCCAGAGCGGGAGACTCGCGCATACTTGCCCAAGGCTTGTGCGCACACAGTTTATTCCCGCCTCTCGCCTTGCGCATATCTGCCTAACTGGCAACGTTGTTTGCCTCTCGTCATTCCTGCGCAGTTGCAAAAGTGGAAACGCGGCTTAAAGCGCACATAGGGCTCCTCCAACTTTTTGGATCGCAGCATAACTATGCACGGAACCTGGATGCAGCATTACGATCCGGAAACAAAAGAATGGAAGCACTCTGGTCCTTCACATTCAAAGAAATGTAGCGTTAAAATCAGCGGGAAATATCCTGACATCATTTTGGTGGGAACAAAGATGGAAAAATTGTATCAGACTACTTAAAACAGTGAAATTCTGTTATTCTTCTTATTGATTAAGCTTCCGGAAAAAATTATGTAGAAATATCGTTGTAAACTTCTGTGTGCTTACCCGATTATATTGTAGAAAATTGAAAACGTTGCCTTCGAACTGATTGACGACCCCGCATAGGCTATCCGCCAGATTTAACTCCCGTAGACTGTCACTATTTCCGAAACTAAAAAGAAAGTATTGAAAGGAACAATGCAGTTATCTGCGGACCGAGAGAGACAGTTTTTAAGATTTATGATTGCTTTATGGCGTTGTGCTAAGCGTGCAGTGTTAAAATATGATTACTTACTTACTTACTGGCTTTTAAGGAACCCGGAGGTTCATTGCCGCCCTCACATAAGCCCGCCATTGGTCCTTATCCTGAGCAAGATTAATCCAGTCTCTACCATCATATCCCATCTCCTCAAATCCATTTTAATATTATCTTCCCATCTACGTCTCGGCCTCCCCAAAGGTAAAATATGATTATGTTCAATAAATAATTTCTTTGAGAGAGAGTAACTTTTTTTCGTGTTAGACTAGAACTTACCAGCATCGTTTCTCAGATTTCTTTGTTCCTTATTGTAGTAAAAGAATAATGAATACTAATATGTATAAAAATAGACAGTAGAAAATGTACACATTATGAACGATTGAGAGAATCGTAGCAAACAAATAAATATTCAATTTATATAAAAAGTAAATAAAATTGATACATGAGCAGATATATAGATTAAGTAAGTTAATATTTAAGCAAATAAATACAATTATAATTATGTAAGTAGCGATGCAAAACATGAAGCTTTAATAATTAAATCAATACGTGAATTAATATTTAAGCAAATATCATAATACATTAATATCGTTATGAGTGCATCATTTAAATTTTAAGTGCGTACCAATGAGCAAACAAAGACAAAGTAACAAGTGAACTGCATTATTAAACGGGTTCACTCGCCCGCCACGTAATTCTTTCTATTTGGACCTTCCATGAATTTCGATCACTCTGCCGTCCATTAGTTCATACCCATATTATAACCGCATCTAATTGTTTGCCTGGAGCCATTCTATGATGAACCGTTACATTCGTGTTTGTTTCGTGGAAACTCAGTTTGTAGAAGCGAGAAATAGTGGGGTCCGCGTTCCTAGTTGCTGCTATACCTGCTCGGTGTCTTCTGTAAGTGGGGTCGGAGTAGTTCCTAACACAAAAATTAGATAGAAACCCGAGCATTATATCCCAGACATTGTTATTAAAGCCTGCACAATGGGAAGACGGCTCAAACGCTTAGAACTTCGAAGAAAAAGCCCCTATCTCATGTGCTACGCTGCGGGTGTATTCACCACCAACTGTTCTTCATTGTGGACATTGGCAGTTGGTAGTGGGTTTGAATCCCGGTCAGGGGATTGCATGTTTAACCGTTTTCAGTGTGCTGGTTACCGTAACCAGAACTCCAGCACCGAAACTCTGAAGACACGCGTAAATTTCTGCGCATTTTTATTGGTTATTCCAGTAGTGCGATTTTGTTATTAGACCGATCTCCTTCATTTTAAACTTCTGCGTGTTCACTGTGGAATGTCGAAAATCTCGGAAATTTTTCGACAAAAATCTGGTGAAGGTAGAAGTGAACAACTGACAATTATTTAATTAATCACGCATTAAAGTGCTTAACCCTTAAATTGGCAAAACTTCACTTTTCACAATAATTTATTAAACCTTGTCGGACTGTAAAAAACAACTATCGCAATGTCCATATTTTATATGTTGAAGCGAGGGGTTCTTTACCAAAATTCACGTGTCATATCCTTAAATCTTTTAAAATTCCCTTTTATGAGATACAGAAGATTCTGAAGGCCTCTCTTCAAATCCTACACTATCATTTATATGCTAACACATAAATTTTTGTTTTGATGTACAAATAGAATAATTATTTTGCTCGTTTCATTTCCCTTTATCTTCTTATGTTTGTTAATTCCGGATCCCAGTGGTCAACTCACTTGAGGACGGATGATTTGAAATAAATCTTAGTAGTAGTAGTTTTGTGAAATTTTAATTTTCCTACCAATTTTTTTTTCTATTGTTCTATTAAAATTATAGCATATAACCTACTAACCTGTTGTATCCTATAGAATACTTTGTGAATTTAAGAGTTAAGGACCACTATTCATCTGAAGATGAAAATGAAATAACAGCACAAATAATATTATTTTATATAAACTTGAAAAGAGTCGCAGGCAATATGAAGCATTTTATAATTGATGAACTAGCGGACTTACTCGTGTTAATTATGTAAGTCTGTGCGGCTTACAGCTGTTTCGGTGCTTCATCACACCATTCTCAGAGCCTACTGGATCTCGGCGTCTTCTCGAACTTCTCTGTCTGTTGTGTGGGTGCGTTTGATTGTTGAAGAGTGGAGTCAAATAGTGTGTGTGTACTGAAATTGATCTGTGTGTTGAGAATTTGATCGGGGTGTGTTTTAGTGTGTTTGTATATTTCGTATTGTTCTAGTGTGTTGAGTTTTTGGTTCTTGGGTTGTATGTGTAGGATTTCCATGTCCGCATTTATGTTATTGTATGTATGGTTAGCATTGGTTATGTGATCGGCGTATGTAGATGTATTATGTCCTCTGGTTATTGCTTTAATGTGTTCTTTGTAGCGTGTTTGGAATGATCTGCCTGTCTGTCCTATGTAGAACTTATGTGAGTTTGTATACACCTGTGTGGTCGTATTTATTTGTTTGTGTCAAATTCTCAACACACAGATCAATTTCAGTACACACACACTATTTGACTCCACTTTTCAACACTTTTCAACAATCAAACGCACCCACACAACAGGCAGAGAAGTTCGAGATGACGCCGAGATCTAGTAGGCTCTGAGGATGGTGTGATGAAGCACCGAAACAGCTGTAAGCCGCACAGACTTACATAATTAACACGAGTAAGTCCGCTAGTTAATCAATTACTTATATTCAAGCGTTAAAAATAGTGTACGCAAGATTCAAAATGGAAGAATTTTGATTAAATTATGCAAGTTACTTGAATGAATGAGTGCTTCTGAGTACTGTGATAGAATCTTCATTAAATGAGAACCTTTGGTGATAGAAGTAAATACGAAAACCGGAAGCAATGCGTTTTTCTGCAAAAACAAGACTTACTTGTTAGAGAAGAAGGGGAGGAGGCAGTTTTTAAAATGATAAATAAAGCTGTCGTAGCAACCCCTCCGAGAGCTGGAAAAATCCATCGGGCGTGGACGACAGAAATGCAATCTTATTCAGTTCAAGAAGCTGCATCATTAATTGTTGAGACAAGTTTAAGTGAAATAATATAAGTTAAACCGGAAAGAAGCTAAATAAAGATGTGCTGACTTGTATTCCTTTTATCGTCCGGAACTAGCGGGTGATAGGATGGATCTAGTTGGTTTTATTTTGGTGTCAAAGTGGGGATTCGACGGCAGTAGTGGGCAATGACCCGACAGTCATTTCTGTATAACATAATACAGTACCAGTTAAGTTACTTTACCAACCAGATGTGTCATCTTCTAAGATAATTATATGGCAAAATCGCCGTCCCTTGTTACCTCGATACTGCAGATCCATCAGAATCCAGTGGATAAAAGAATCGTCCGAGCTATCCGTAAAAGAGAAAGACATCTCCTCTCTTAATATCATAAATATTGACAGTAAAATTAAAGTAAAATACAGTGACGATGTTCGACAGGAAAGTATGCACACACGCCCTCTGCACAATTAAGTTACATCTGCCGAAGCTAATGAATAGTTTACAAGAAGCTACTGACGTAAGCACACTACATTCTGGACTCTCAACACTTCATGCGTGGATGAGATCTCCATTTGTCTTATCGCATTTGTCTAAAAAAATTTGCAAGTATGGGACATAAAACAAAAAATTTCAGACGAAATTATATTCACAGGGAAATAAAATGTCGCATGGAACTGGAAGTTGATCAGTCTAAACCCGGGGTTAACGATGGCAACATTGCAAGAATTTTTCTCACATGCTTCACTTGCTACTGTGGTGTCGAAGAGATATGAAAAAAAAAAAAAACACAATTTATTGTGAGTGCAGCATAAATGAATCAACGTTCAAGAAGTGTGCCTTCACTACTGCAGAGAAATACCCTTCACGTTGTACGCATTGGGCCTCTGTCGTTTCTGCCTCACTTCTTCCGATTGGGGAAGTGTCACAAGAAGCTCAAGAGTCAGAAATAAGGGTAATAAATTCTTCCGTGAACGCCATACAAGAAAAACCTCAAGGGTCATTACAAATAGCCACTTTTAAGACTGATGTCGACTTGTGATGTCATCATCACGTCACTTCGAAAACTGCCAAGAAATTTTGAAAAATATGTTGTAAGATCCGACATTTTGAGATGTATGTATGTATTTATTCACACTGCAAATGGGTGTATACCCGGTGGCAGTGGTAACTAATTACACTCAATAATGACAATTAATAGTAAACACAACTAATAAAAAACAATAATAATAATAATAATAATAATAATAATAATAATAATAATAATAATAATAATAATAATGAGCATCCTAAAGTAACAAGGAGCATCCTATGTATCTATGTATCTATCTTCTAAAACTGACATTAACGAGGATGAGGAAGGCGAAAACGGCGACATGGAGTGAGTTTAAAAGTACGCTAATGTATTCAATAACATTATTCAAGCATTAAAACATTGATATTTTTAGTATGCTATTATTAAAGTTCAGATTTCCAGCTAAATATTGGTCTACACGTAATTGATAAGCTATACGTAGGGCAGCAAAAAGTCTGCTTAATAAGCTCTAAATGCTTTAAAATAGTTACTTTGAATGTTCATAAAATATTTACTGTAGAAACTGTATGGTTTTTTTCTGCTGGACTCGTTAATTAAAATAGAAGGAAACCTCTATAATATAGGATTTAGAGGTAACACCGGTACATATAAACAAACTCGGCTGGTGCTGCAGTGAAGTAACTTCTCTATTGCAAATCTAGCTCCTTGTGAAGCTGATTTGAATGATTTTAAGGAAAAAAATTGTTTCGGAGCCGGGTATTGAACCCGGGACCTTTGAAATTATTCAAATCAGCTTCACAGGAGTTATACCTGAAGGCTAGATTTGCATAATACATGTCACTGTCCGTTAACAGAAAACCACACAGAGTTTGTGTGCACTCAATGTTGGATGTTTGACGGTTTGTCAACCCAGGTATGAGGTATGTGGATATAAAGGAAAAATTGAGTCGGTGTCTGGTAGAGTTCCTGGGTAGCTCAGTCGCTAGAGCGTTGGTGCACTTAGCCAAAGGTCCCGGGTTCGATACTCGACTTCGGATCAAAATTTTCCCTTGAAATTAACTTCCCTATTGTTATACTTACCCATGCGTGTACATACATACATACATACATACATACATACATACACACACTCGAGCGCTGGCGTTGAAAAGTACAAATTGAGCGGTTCCAGGTTTCATTTCCGACAGACAAGCCTTGATTGGTCAGTCTGTAGACGATGGAAACCGGACAACTGCAAGACGTATAGGTACTCATATAGTCTTGGCCTTATCCTACGTTATGTATTATAAAACTAAAAAGAGAAGTAAATGAATGAAGAAAGATGGAGAAAAGAAGTTAAGAATGGAAGACTAGAAACAAAAAACAAAAGTTGCAAAGAAAGGAGGAACAAAATGTAAAGAAAAAATAAAAATGTAGAAATGAATAAAGTTGGAAAAAAGGAAGATAAAAATGAAAGGAAAAAGATTGTATGTATTTATTTACACTGCAAGTGGGCAAGCACCCGGTGGCAGTGGTATATACAATATAAACAATACACAATAAAATGATAAGCAATACACAATAAAATTTACAATACACAATACAATTTTACAACACATATACAATTTTATACACAATACAATAAGAATACACAATACAATTTAACACAATAATAATAAAACATAAATGAAATACCTAATTTTACAACACAACCTACATAATTATGTATAGGTCCTACATAAGTTTCAATATTCTTTCACTTTACTCTCATCTCAAAGATGAGAAATTAATAACGAAAAGGAGGAAAAGAAGAGAAATAAATGATGCTGGGCGGGAATGAATATAACAAGGGAGTAGAAATGAAAGAAAGAAAGTGAGGGAACTGGGAAAGAAAGAAGCTTCTACAGAATGTCCCTTGCCATGCTTTCGTGTGGAAGAAAGCAGTAAGAAGAAACGCTCAATATTAAAAGGGAATATTTCAAAAATTACTTTCACGCAAGACAGAATTCTTTTCCAGGTATTGTAATGTCCAAAAAGGAATCCTCAATTTTTAGAAAATTCGTTAGAATTTTAGAAAGGGGTTTGGCCATTAATGAAAATTAAACGGATTGAATTATTCCCGGTGCTAACTTGAGACAAATGTCACCGTCGATTTCTGCACAGATTTAGGGAAATAGTGAACTCGGTTCAAGAGTCTTTTGTCTGCAACAAAACGAAGTGTGAATTTTTCATCAAGTGAAATGAGGCTATTAGCTGAGGCATGAACGCCACGTGGACGACGTGCTGTAACCTGCAGCGCCGGATGTCCGCTAACCACGCGGAATTGAAGAACATGCTCTCCACACAAAGAACCCCTTGATTACTGCAGCGGCCTGCAGTTCGGAGAATTGTACATGGAATTTGAGAAGAAAAATAATATATTTTTAAAATCTCATAAAACTGTATGCGTATCTGGTACAAATTCAGCGGATCCGTGTTTGACTCGTTGCGAGTCCACTGTCTTCTTTGTTCTGTATGTTTGCAGCACAGGGACCCACAAGTTTGGTTAAGCTGTTTCATGAAAGTTTTTTTATTACACATTTTTAACATATCAAATAATTAATATCATCTGCTACCTGCTTGGTTACATGTGTAGGTATTTCATTAGCTTTGCTGAAGTTATAAATCTTTCGTTTTAATGTTTGTTCCCGCTCCGCTGCACCTGTTAGAAATAAATATAAAGTAATTACATAATTAAAATAGGACGTTTGATCCAGGGAACAACCTTTACAACAGCGCAAGATAATCTGCTTCGCTCATTACCCAATTTTTTTTTTGCATTGCATTTATTGCATATATTTTTTATGTATTTTAACACGATTCAATTGAGCATTGAATTATAAAATAATGGATTGCTAACCTAACGTACTATTACTGCATACTAAATCAATACACTCTCGTTGTTCGTTAATTCTCTGAGATTAAAATGAGTGTACATAAATATTATTTTAAAAAAATACAGAAAACGAATGTACAAAATAGCCTATCAAATTTTCTGTGCATAAGAAGCTATTTTAATCTTACCTGTCCTCGATTTACTCAGACGTTACTGTAATAACATTATAGCATTATGTCCATCTAGAGAAACTACACTTTCCAATGGTGAAATAATAATTAATTATACAAATCGGTTAATTCAGCTTCTGATATTACTTCATACAAACAGAGAAACATTCTCTATAGGCTATCTTTAATAGCTTTCGATTGTTGATGTCCAAGGCCCCTGTTTCGATTGTTGTTGTCCAAGGCCCCTTATAGACGAAGTCATTTGTTCTTAATTCATTTCACCGTCTTAGATGGCGTTATTTTAATTTTAAAACTCATTTATCTCATTAAATATCAGTCCTATCAAAATTTTGTAAAGAATAAAACTTATCGGAAATCATTTTTAAAGAAACTTTTGTTATGTAACATTTTTCATAAGAATCAATAATAAGCGAGATATTTCGATTTATTTAATTCAGGCCCCCTTATAACCCCCCTTTTAAATAAAGTATTTTGAATGCCATATAGCCTAAAATCTAAGGTACAACGAACTTAATTTATATTCCAATTTTCATATAAATCGGTTCAGCCATTATCGCGTGAAAAGGTAACAAACAAACATACAGACAGACATACAAACAAAAATTTCAAATATGCGATTTTCGGTTTCAGGGTGGTTAATTATATATGTTAGGACCAATTATTTTTGGAAAATCGAAAATTTCCAGAAAAATTTCGGCTACAGATTTATTATTAGTATATATATATATATATATATATATATATATATATATATATATATATATATATATATATCAAATTTTTAAATTCACTAATTTTGTATTATGCGCATTTCAAAAGTAGGGAAAAATATCTTCATATTATTCTGTGTAGCTTCACTGGCTCTTCATAAATCTGAGGTCCAAGTCTGATAACATTGAGTAAATACTCGTATTTGTTTGAGAGAACATTGAATCTATAAGGCTCGGTATCTTCAACCTTTGTTAAATTGTAACAGTGTGTTATTCCATTTTAACTGTAAACTTAACAGTTGAAGCATTTCTTCAACTACTGTTAGTACTAACAGGCTGTTAAAACCTATGTTAATTTAACTGCCCAATTTCATGCAGTTAAATCATTTAACTCTCTGTTAGCATAGAAGTATCCAATGTGGCTGGTGCATTAGATGCTGAACTTATATATCTGGATTATTTAGAAAATGATATCCATGAATACATAAACAGAGCGGATGATTTCTGTGATTTGACAGACCAGAAGTTCATACAAAGGGACAGGCTATTTTCTGCCAAACCTCATTTTTCGCTTTCAACTTAGATCCGTTTGTTTGTTTATTCTCATTAATTGGTTTATACAGCGAAATAATTTCCAGCAGAAGGCTTCTTTCTAACGAAGAGAAATTAGTCCCACGATTTCTTTTTGTTCCAGTGTTTTCCATTTCATAACAGCAATACCAATACGCCGCTCCACGCTATTGTGATACAGACGAGGAAAGAAGCAGAATTCAAACCTGAGAGAATAGAAAGACTTCTATTCTCTCTGAATCAAACAACGGAAACAAGCGAGAATCGCAATTGTCAGAGTTCAGAAAACAGAAGTGAGCCTATACTTGGTTATAGGTTATGGTTAAACTCTAGAATCTCTGATCCTAAGAGAGAGTTAACAATCAGAATGTTAAAATGTGAAATGTAAAGTTGAAGAAACGCAATATTTTTAACAGCAATTCATACTTTTAACTTACAGTTAATTAACGCTATGTTAGGTGCATTTTAGCAAAGGTTGAAGAAACCGGGCCTAAAAGTCTGTAAGTTAGCTTTGAACAGCTGAATTAATTTAATAATAATAAGACAAATAACACCCGTCTTGCATTGCACGCTAAAGTGCTAAATATAATATTTCCGGTAAATATACGAGTACATAATATATATGCTTCCATACATGGATACATATGTACATATAATATATAGCCTGTATGTATGTATGTATGTATATATGCGATTTTTATATAAAAATTATGTATCTTTGTTGTAGCAATAAATTTATTATTATTATTATTATTATTATTATTATTATTATTATTATTATTATTATTATTATTATTTTGTGTACATGCATGTATGTATGCATAATCTATGTATACGCGTGTACGTAGGTTATGTACGTAATATAATAATAATAATAATAATAATAATAATTCTTATTATTATTTATTTATATATTGAAGTAACTAGTCTGAGTTCATTTCACTGGCAGTTGCTAAGTATTTTTGAAGGCCAGAGGAAGTAGCCTATAGGCGCTGGGACACGTTGGGCGTCCAACTCTGTATAAAGAATTCCGTTCTCCTCGCTGTGGTTCGTTCTCCGTACCGAAAATATTTTATTTTGTCTGTAATCTGCTGTTCATATTCAATAAATTAAAATCGTTTTATTGGCGTCATTTTTACGGTTCGCTGGGTTCATTTTATGTTGTTCACGATATTTTTTCCTCTAAATAGTCGAAATTTATTATTTTTAACGTGGTATAATGTGCTTTTGTCGCCCAAGGGACAAGTTGTCGATGACACATATTATGTCCATAACATAAACTAAGCGCGGGAGGGGAGAAAAGTAATTTAATTTGTTAAAAACGTGAAAAATAATTCCCATAGTTCACTGCGCATGTGGCCTAGCTACACGTTGTGGGACAGGATCCGCCACCCTCCGTCCCGGGTGACAGTCCACTTTTTATAAGTGCTCTGGGGCGGGCGCTCCATCACGCAGACCTGACGGTTTGCATTTGTTCTTCCTCCGAGCGGTACGAGTTCGAACCTGAAACGCAGCAGTATCCACGTCGTGCGTTGCGATATCCGGACTTTCACCGGCAGACCTACGGTGGAATTATTTATGGACCTTTGTCCTGACGACTGTTGTGGTGAATTGTTTCATTAACCTTCTTAAAATGGGATTACACAATAAACATTTCAGGAATTAACTATATTGCTTTTCCTGCAATCAAAATTCTTCCATCTTTCCCTCGTGATATTCTCAAATTCTAAGGTCATAAATAAGGTCTTTTCCTACTTACACGAGTATGTACCGTAATTCTGTATAGGTGGTGTCATGGCTCTTAATGTATGACTTTGCTTGACCTTCCAGTCGGTGGATCGCTCGCTCTGCTTACTGTGGTCTACATAAATTGTACCACCCTTCCACATCTTCAAGAACTGCTATGTGATAGTAAAATAATAGTACATTATGCAACGAGCCTACAATGGTAGTAATTAAGAAGCGAGTATCGATGTTTATGAAACGAGCGCAAGCGAGTTTCATAATTTTCATACGAGCTTCTTAATTACCATTATAGGCGAGTTTCATACGACTTTTTATGCTCGACCATATTTCTAACTTGAAATTATTCATTTTATTTGTATCTAACTGACCTTGAGCAATACCTCGTAAATTGTGAGATGTGCGCAGACGCGAAAGTATTGATTTTTTTCGAGGAACAGATGTCCACATTGATCTTGGTAGCCTATAAGAACCTACAGAGTAAACTAAATATTAACTTTGATATAACATTGAAATTAAATTAGACATTGAAAAACGAGATGACAAATTGAATTTATTTGAATATTAATTTAAAATTAACGCTAATTATTATAGTAACAGAACATAACCTTCTGCGACAGTATTGGATTTCCAGCCTCCGTGACTTTTCGCTAATTCTCTTTCGATTGCATATCCGAGAATAATCGATACTTGCGGTTTTATAATGGTACAAAGCTGACTTGTCATTGGCTCAGGTTTTATAACGGTACAAAGCTGACTTGTCATTGGCTGAACACCTGTACTTTAATGAGTAGGTGTGCTTTAATGACATGCCTTAAAGGACTGCTACCAGGTGTATAATTACTACATTTCGGCATGGTCGAGCATAAACATTCTTATACCATGAGAATTGAAATTTTCTATTTTATTTTCCTCCATCCGCTATTTTAATATGCAAATGTGGTGTCATCTCCTATCTTTGTAAGCACATTTTGTTTCATACGTCCAGCTTGAAAACCGTTTCTCTTTTAATTCTACAAATAATGACCTCAATGTTTTCTCAGTATGAGCAATTTTACACAAAGTTAGTATGTAACACACACGCTTGCACTTCTGATCAACAATGCAGCGCATTCACAGAAGACCAATATTGCGCGGCGCATTACGAGTATAATACAGCATACTGCACGTGTTGAGGCTAGCGAGTGCCGCTGCCTATGTCTGTCGCACAGAACTCTCCATCCTGGAATGACTGCCGACAGTGAATTTAACGTAAGGAAGTGCAACCAAGTGTTTCGGTACATCGTTATTACTAGACATAATGTTTCGGTAGGCAAAGCCCCACAAGTCTCTTAAGAACTTCGCCACTGAAGAGCACAGCACACAGTATATTCATGACGTCACAGACTTCGTGTTTCACTCTTGTCTGTTGCTTTGTCTCAGGCATGATCTTTGAACATTTCATTTGTTTCGTTTCTAGTTCTACTGTATATATCGGTTCTAGGAACTTGCATCAGGGATTACTGTATGCACCGAAAGGTAATTTCAACATTAGGCGATTCGCACATGCAAAAATACGTCCAGAGAATATTTACCCAAAGGAATATTTATCCAAGACATTTATTCTGGAATGGAAGATCGTTACACACAGTGATTGTGTAAATATGGAAGATAAAGTATTACAGTGACATTTAATTTGCTGGAAACAGCTGCATTACACCGCCATGTTGTGTCCACAGGTCCGTAAGCATTGTCAAGTCGCTCTTGGTCTTTGCATTCATCATACCATAAATTTATGTTCTGCAGTCGTTACACTTATTTTCCCAAGATTTGCTAGGTCCACATTACATGGGTCTAATTGTTAACACATATATATCATACATCATGTATCACATCATATATCGTATCGTATCTCATCTCACATCTCTCATGTCGAATGTCTAATGTCTAATGTCGTCGAATGTCTGAGGTCGGATGTCGGATGCCTGATGCCTGATTCCTGATGTCTAATGTCTAATGTCTAATCCATGTTATATTAATATTATATTAAATACTTATATCAAATGTTGAGTTCTTGATCGGTAACATTGTTTCTGTTCTGTAGTTAAAAATTCTGTATTAATAGTAATGTAAACTCCAGTAATGTTGTCAAAGAGATGTTATTGTCTGTGCTCCAAATGACGGAAGTCATGTATTTTGACGTTAAAATTATTAATTTTCAGATTTTTATTATCATAATGGAAGTTCACTCATGATCAAAATAAACAGTGAAGAGAAATAAAAGAAATAAGCCTTTATGTATTCTTAGGACAGTTTTTTCCTTCTGTAAAGTTAACATTTTTGACTTGTGCCACTTTTCCCGAGCACTACAGAATTTTGAATTGTTTTTCGTTGTGTGATACATAAATATATTATGTATTTATCCCATGTTAAGTATTGTCGATAATAATATCCAAGTATTTTACATGTGTGGATTTTGTCAAGGTAGGGCAGTTGCATTTATCCAAGTCCATTTTACTACAAGTCTGTATTTTTAAACTTGCATCCTCATCTCTGTTAATGTAAAAGTGATGCACTTGTTCAAATAAAGTAAACTTACACCTAACCTTTTGTTAATAATATTTATACCTTTACGAGCATTTTGGTAGGTATCGTTCTAATTCGAACCACTGAAAATTGCTGCTGTGTGAATATTTAAATGCTGTAATTCATGATCGACCCTCTTGAGAATCCCGTAGTGGATCCTGACTTCGAATCCCGTGTAGGAAGGCATTATTATACAGTTTTCAGTTTGTACGTTTCACAGCAATTCATTTCCTAATTTATTAGGGATCCAATTACGATAAAATTTCGTTTCGTGGATTGGATACGAAAGTTCGAAAGTAACAAGGTTGACATCATTGAAGCAGATTATGTTGCGAACTTGGACATACTAATTTTTAAATTGCTATTTTTATTTGTTATATTTTGTAAAACTTTTCTATTCACGAAAATCGGCCATTAAAAGTGATATAAATGCTTGAGCTTAGGTCTGTATGATTTCTAAAAACCTTCTAAGCATATTGTGGAAATTGATAGGAGCCTAACAACTAGTCAGGAAGGGTCTGCCGAAATCACAACGAAAATAGAAATGATGAATATCTCTCAGGAAGTCAGTTTTTCTTCTTAGAAACTGCCCCTGAATCGCCGTTATTTTACTTGATAAAAAAAAATTAATTATTTAAGATACAGACGGATAGGTGAAAAAATATCTTACCAGCGTAGCCTTAAGGGTTGCTTACATTTGTATTTCCGTGAAAATATAGGATAAAGGTTGGTAGTACTAGGATGTGAGTAATATCGTGACAGTTCTTTTTGAGAATTTATTACAATTTTAGTGAGCGACAGAAAGATCGTTTTTTTTTTTGCATCGATGTATTAAAGAGAATGTTCGTGGGCAAGTTTCTGCACAAAACTGGTCGTTCTCTCGCTCAGTAAAATTGTAATAAATTCTCAAAACGAACTATCACAACATGACTCGTATTATAATATTACCAACTTTTATCCTACACACTATTTTCTCTTCATTCATCACACGTAAGTAAGAATTGTGGAAGTTGTATGCAGATAAGAAGTTAGTAAAGCACTGTGGACTAGTCTGCTTCATTTAAGCCACACCCTTTCAAGTCAACATTCTAATTCGTGCCGAAGTCTTTTAGATGATGACTTCAATTAAAGCTCATAGCCTAAATTACAACATTAATGAAATTAAGGACGTGAATTCTTTATGTGGGTCTCGGCACATCTGAACCCGAACCAAATGTGCGATTCCGCTGAACGCATTTATAGATAATGTTTTCTGCTGTGCACAGCCCTTCAGTGAACCTAGGGCCGATTCCGTTTAGGCAACTGGATTAATTATCGCGCATCATTTGTTTTGCTTTGTCTTAAGGAATGGTGACCACACGGTTGGAGTAATACTAAACAAATTATATGTAATACTAATGCTGGGTTGAACGTACTTGCGGCCCTTTAAACCTAACCAGGAACGTTAAAGAGGCCTCTAAATAATTATTATGCATTCGATTTTGGTCACCGCTCCCTATCAGCTTCCGTAACTACAGTAGAGAGTAAAGCTTAATGTCAAGACAAGGTTAGTTATAAACATTGACGTCTGAGCATAAGTAATACAACGAATTACAATGTTTCGCCTTCGTACAGAATATGTACGGAAATTATATATTTATGAAACATTTGAAGTTACTTGCTTCTTGATACGTAAGGTCAACTGTACAGACATATAGGCCTAATGGCAAAACTAATAACAATATTCTCCAGGAAAGTCGACCTTATTGAGGTAAGCTCCACGACCACCATTTCTAATCTGGTGACAAATTCTTTGTTGCGTCGGATTAAGCTATAGAAATATAGGCCTGCCCTAGGCGTGTGGATCTTTACGTTGTTCAAGCGACCGCCGACGCTGGTTCGGTCTAAACGGCTAATGGAACGAACGATAACTAAAAAAGTCCGTTACTTGAGCAACCCCCTATAGTTAAGTAACTTTAAAACTGTGTCACTTAACTTATTAAATGTTTCGTTTTCTTGCAAGGCAACATATAGAGCGCTCTACCTCCTCGAGTGTGGAAATATAAAATGTATGCACTACATGTTTGGATATACTTCCACAAGATCATCTTTGCAAAATAGTTTGCATATACTAGACCTAGGACATTCGATAAGTAATGGCAACAATGCTGTAAATCAGTGTTCCTAGTGGTGACCATTGAAATCTTGTACTACGTAATAGAGCAGCGATTGTTTTATAAATTTGCAGTACCGTATTGAAAGTCCGAAAGTAGCCATATTTTGTAAATACGGTGGCTGTTTCTGATTTGTAGTAAACAGTACAACCCTAAAAGCACGAACAAAGATGCTTCTTAAAATTCCAAGTTACAAGAGAAAAACATGCAACGCAATACTTTAGGGCATTACAAGAAGCCTGTGGGAGAGAAGTCCTGCCACACTGAACTATCGCTTTCAATCGAGAGTTGACATCCGAAGAACTTTAGATGATCAGTGAGAGAGATATCCAGAAATGCTGCTGTAGATGGAGTCCGCCGTCTTCTAAGAATTTGGCAACTATTGTTCACATTGTAGGGGACTATATTTGAAGAATGTAATGTCAAAAGTTACCTGAATAAATTTAGTGTGAAACAGTAACTATGCTGCCATTACTTTTTGAATGTCTTGTCGCCCGCCATTAGAAGTTGCAGATGAATTTTTTGGTGCAAATATTCATGTTGTAAGATGTATAATAGAGTGATAATAACATTTCTGCTGCCGATGAAACTGAAGTTACATCTGAAGATTTCAGACTTTCTGAGAAATCAAATGTATCATGTTTATGGCGAGCACTAAACTCTAGATTGTATTGGTTGTAAATTATCTGACCCGGTGATGAGTTACGCCCACCAGGCACTTGTGAACCTTTTTCTTTCCTTACTTCATGAAATGCATGTCTACAATCCAGAGGAACCGTCAGCCAGATCTTCAAGCCAAAAGTTGTTTTCTCTTAAATCTTATATTGCATCGGACAATGAACCACACAGATCACACACTTGGCTTCTGTATCAATATCAAATTGCCTAAGTCTAATTTCGCTGTTTAAAAACGTTTCAGAATAGTCTCTTAAAGCATTGCCTTAAAGGCTGTTTCCAAAGTAGTGAGAGTCTTCGTAAACAGCGCGACTTCTTTTAGAAAATTGATTCTAAAGATTGAGTAACTCCTTACGTTGTTTAGTATTGTATTGTATTGTATTGTATTTATTAACATTCCATGGTATTCATACTTGTTTACAGCTAGAATATGGAACAAGTCAAAAAACTTAATACTATTATAAAGTCTTAATTTATAGTCACAGTCTAGATGAAATATATACAGACGAGATTTACAATATAGTCTACTAGTACAACACAAAGTTTTAGTATCAATTTCATGAAGTGTTATTGAATGTCATGAATTCACCTACAGAATAGAAGGCGTGAGAAATTAGGTACTTCTTTAATTTGGCCCTAAATAATTTTATGTTTTGAGTTTCATTTTTTATATCGATAGGGAGGCTATTAAAAATGTTTACTGCCATATAACGCACTCCTTTTTGATAGCACGATAGACTTGCCGGGTATGAAAGTCATTTTTTGACGTGTATTTATGCTATGAACTGTTGAATTAGTTACGAACTTTTCACGATTACATACGAGGAAGACTATTAATGAAAAGATATACTGACAAGCCATGTGCATTATTTGTAGTTTTTTGAAAATAGTCCTACACGATTCCCTAGATTTGGCACCTACTATTATTGTAATTACTCTTTTTTGTAATAGAAATATATTGTTACTATCTGTGGAATTTCCCCAGAATATTATTCCAAAACTCATTACCGAGTGGAAGTATGCAAAGTTTGTTGGCGAAGGACTTGCCAATCTCATGTCGGTAGTAATAGTATTACAATGGTGATAGATGACGAGTATTGGAACGGAAACCGTAAATCCCTCGGGAACCTTAGCTTTGTCCACCACAAATACGACGCCGGGATTCTAACCCGAGTTTACGTGATGATAAAGCAGCTTCGTAATGTCAAACATTTCACAAATCATAAAGTTGGGGTGATTTAAATGAACACAGAATGGGCCGACAAGCACACACACTGCTGTCATCTTTAGTGGACTACACGCTCCGTCCTTCCTTACCCAGTAAGAGTTGTGAACCAACAAGAGACGTTCAAATGCAGAGAGGTCCTCTGACCACGCGGTTAGCATGACAACAATCACTGGGCTACATGAGTCCTCTAGTATTGCTAGGCTACATGACTCCTCTAGTATTGTTAGGCTACATGACTCCTCTAGTATTGTTAGGCTACATGACTCCTCTAGTATTGTTAGGCTACATGACTCCTCTAGTATTGTTAGGCTACATGACTCCTCTAGTATTGTTAGGCTACATGACTCCTCTAGTATTGTTAGGCTACATGACTCCTCTAGTATTGTTAGGCTACATGACTCCTCTAGTATTGTTAGGCTACATGACTCCTCTAGTATTGTTAGGCTACATGACTCCTCTAGTATTGTTAGGCTACATGACTCCTCTAGTATTGCTAGGCTACATGACTCCTCTAGTATTGTTAGGCTACATGACTCCTCTAGTATTGTTAGGCTACATGACTCCTCTAGTATTGTTAGGCTACATGACTCCTCTAGTATTGTTAGGCTACATGACTCCTCTAGTATTGTTAGGCTACATGACTCCTCTAGTATTGCTAGGCTACATGACTCCTCTAGTATTGTTAGGCTACATGACTCCTCTAGTATTGTTAGGCTACATGACTCCTCTAGTATTGTTAGGCTACATGACTCCTCTAGTATTGCTAGGCTACATGACTCCTCTAGTATTGTTAGGCTACATGACTCCTCTAGTATTGTTAGGCTACATGACTCCTCTAGTATTGCTAGGCTACATGACTCCTCTAGTATTGTTAGGCTACATGACTCCTCTAGTATTGCTAGGCTACATGACTCCTCTAGTATTGCTAGGCTACATGACTCTTCTAGTATTGTTAGGCTACATGACTCCTCTAGTATTGCTAGGCTACATGACTCCTCTAGTATTGCTAGGCTACATGACTCCTCTAGTATTGCTAGGCTACATGACTCCTCTAGTATTGTTAGGCTACATGACTCCTCTAGTATTGTTAGGCTACATGACTCCTCTAGTATTGTAAGGCTATATGCTAGGCTACATGACTCCTGTAGTATTGTTAGGCTACATGACTCCTCTAGTATTGTTAGGCTACATGACTCCTCTAGTATTGTTAGGCTACATGACTCCTCTAGTATTGCTAGGCTACATGACTCCTCTAGTATTGCTAGGCTACATGACTCCTCTAGTATTGTTAGGCTACATGACTCCTCTAGTATTGTTAGGCTACATGACTCCTCTAGTATTGTTAGGCTACATGACTCCTCTAGTATTGTAAGGCTATATGCTAGGCTACATGACTCCTCTAGTATTGTTAGGCTACATGACTCCTCTAGTATTGTTAGGCTACATGACTCCTCTAGGATTGTTAGGCTACATGACTCCTCTAGTATTGTTAGGCTACATGACTCCTCTAGTATTGTTAGGCTACATGACTCCTCTAGTATTGCTAGGCTACATGACTCCTCTAGTATTGCTAGGCTACATGACTCCTCTAGTATTGTTAGGCTACATGACTCCTCTAGTATTGTTAGGCTACATGACTCCTCTAGTATTGCTAGGCTACATGACTCCTCTAGTATTGCTAGGCTACATGACTCCTCTAGTATTGCTAGGCTACATGACTCCTCTAGTATTGTTAGGCTACATGACTCCTCTAGTATTGTTAGGCTACATGACTCCTCTAGTATTGCTAGGCTACATGACTCCTCTAGTATTGCTAGGCTACATGACTCCTCTAGTATTGTTAGGCTACATGACTCCTCTAGTATTGTTAGGCTACATGACTTCTCTAGTATTGCTAGGCTACATGACTCCTCTAGTATTGTTAGGCTACATGACTCCTCTAGTATTGCTAGGCTACATGACTCCTCTAGTATTGCTAGGCTACATGACTCCTCTAGTATTGCTAGGCTACATGACTCCTCTAGTATTGTTAGGCTACATGACTCCTCTAGTATTGCTAGGCTACATGACTCCTCTAGTATTGCTAGGCTACATGACTCCTCTAGTATTGTTAGGCTACATGACTCCTCTAGTATTGTTAGGCTACATGACTTCTCTAGTATTGCTAGGCTACATGACTCCTCTAGTATTGTTAGGCTACATGACTCCTCTAGTATTGCTAGGCTACATGACTCCTCTAGTATTGCTAGGCTACATGACTCCTCTAGTATTGTTAGGCTACATGACTCCTCTAGTATTGTTAGGCTACATGACTTCTCTAGTATTGCTAGGCTACATGACTCCTCTAGTATTGTTAGGCTACATGACTCCTCTAGTATTGCTAGGCTACATGACTCCTCTAGTATTGCTAGGCTACATGACTCCTCTAGTATTGTTAGGCTACATGACTCCTCTAGTATTGTTAGGCTACATGACTCCTCTAGTATTGCTAGGCTACATGACTCCTCTAGTATTGTTAGGCTACATGACTCCTCTAGTATTGCTAGGCTACATGACTCCTCTAGTATTGTTAGGCTACATGACTCCTCTAGTATTGCTAGGCTACATGACTCCTCTAGTATTGCTAGGCTACATGACTCCTCTAGTATTGCTAGGCTACATGACTCCTCTAGTATTTTGAGGCTACATGACTCCTCTAGTATTGTTAGGCTACATGACTCCTCTAGTATTGCTAGGCTACATGACTCCTCTAGTATTGTTAGGCTACATGACTCCTCTAGTATTGCTAGGCTACATGACTCCTCTAGTATTGCTAGGCTACATGACTCCTCTAGTATTGCTAGGCTACATGACTCCTCTAGTATTGCTAGGCTACATGACTCCTCTAGTATTGCTAGGCTACATGACTCCTCTAGTATTGTTAGGCTACATGACTCCTCTAGTATTGTTAGGCTACATGACTCCTCTAGTATTGCTAGGCTACATGACTCCTCTAGTATTGCTAGGCTACATGACTCCTCTAGTATTGCTAGGCTACATGACTCCTCTAGTATTGCTAGGCTACATGACTCCTCTAGTATTGCTAGGCTACATGACTCCTCTAGTATTGCTAGGCTACATGACTCCTCTAGTATTGCTAGGCTACATGACTCCTCTAGTATTGCTAGGCTACATGACTCCTCTAGTATTGCTAGGCTACATGACTCCTCTAGTATTGCTAGGCTACATGACTCCTCTAGTATTGCTAGGCTACATGACTCCTCTAGTATTGCTAGGCTACATGACTCCTCTAGTATTGCTAGGCTACATGACTCCTCTAGTATCGTGCCACTGCGTTATCGCCAGTTTTTGTCATTTCATACTTTTCCCTTGTGTATTTTTTTCCCTGGATAATGAATTAAGAGGATATAGGGGTTCACCCGATCGCCATTAACTCGTATTTTATTTCGGACAACAAAGCTCGAATGTGTTTTAATTATGTTTCATCACATAGCATATCAATTCTCTTCGTCATATTCAATACATTGTTAAACATTTTTCCGTATTGAGCTTTTTGATGTTCATTTAAAGGGATATAATATGGACAACTTTCCACGTCCCGATCTTTTTGCCTAATTAGGAAAACAAGGAACGCATTTTAAAAAAAGTTCGTTGAACCTGATTTAGAGGATGTGCCACTTTGAATGTCTACTGATCTGTGAAATGTCTACCTCCGTCCCTGCTAATTTTTGTAACTTCTTGACAATGCTGCGTTCTGCTCTTTCTGTTCGTGGCAGTGTTGAAGAATTATATTTTCCGACGTATCGTAAGATAAAACTATACAGTACTTACATAAAATATATTTCTTCACAATTCAGTGCCCCGAATTACAAGGTACATTCGCAACGTATCAAAGAAAAGTATCTCCTACTTTCACTCAAAATAACTTTTTTCAAGAAACGCTGAAGGGATGTTGGCATGCATCAACATTGTACACAAATCTCGATTAAATTATTTTTCATGTTTTTATGTCTGATTTTGATGTTGAAGGTCAGTTTTTACTGTATAAGTAAATATTTTCCATGTACCTTTTACTATTACACTTTTAAAGAATCGAGTTCTATCTGTCGTTATACTTTTTAACAATTTGCAAAATTCAGTGCTTTTTTCCTTTAAAAAGAAAATATTCCTTTCCGAACTTCTGTATAAGTTCGTTCTGAAGGGAACGCTTGGTGCTCTTAACTTTCAACACGTTCCTCAGTGGTGTGAATTATAAAACAGCTAATTAACACTAACACAAATATGGATGTATAAATAATAAATAATAAATGAAAAGAAGTGATATATAATTGTTTACTGACAGGATCTCAAGTACGTGTGGTGATTGCAAGAACCCACGCCAAGCAGAATTAGAGGCTGTGATGTAATTTCTTATAAAACCAACTGTACTCTCACAGTGCCATCCCACCCCGTGGGTCATGACGTCATGTATAATCCGTGCGTTCCAAACTTCAGATTAGGTTGTATTCGGAGTAGTTGTTTGCGCGCTTTCATTCGGAGGCCTCCGGTTGATGCCGTGGCGCAGATATGCTGAGCATTCCTTTATTCAGACTATGTAGTGGTTCAATAAGTGTGTAATTTTTTGTTTATTCTCTAATTCTTTGACTCCCTATTTTTTTTTTGAAGTACTGCTTTAGCCGACAGATTTTTTCTGCATTTCACATTCATAGCATATTTTATGGAAGAGCGTGCTAATTTTATATTATTGATCAAATTAATGTAATTAAATTCAATTATTGCGATATGTACAGCAAAAGTAAAGTTTTTCAGTAGCTAGTGTAAACAATTATAGTTCTTCTAGAAACATCCGTTTATTCACAAATAGTTACTGCCAATATTAGTCTAATCGATTGAGTTTAAATGGAATTTCAGAATGGAGCCGCAGAAACATGTGGCATGAATGTGTTAATGTTCACTGTTTAAAAATAATTTATTCAGGCTCTTCGTTACATTTAACTCTGGAAAACACTTTCACATAATATTCATGAATATGTTCTATTAGAACATAATATAATATTAATAAATATACCGTAACATAATAATAATAATAATAATAATAATAATAATAATAATAATAATAATAATAATAATAACAGTAACTTTTGAGGAATATCACTTTTATCGATGTACAAAATTTTGTCCAATATTCTTTTGACAAGATTAACTCCATATATGGTTGAAATTATTGGGGATCATCAATGTGGTTTTAGGCGTAATAAATCGACCATGATAATGTTGAAGTTATTTCGCTTTCTTCGCTATGGTTCAGGGTAAATCTCTTTATGGTTGCTAGTACATCTACTTACATGCAAGGCATACGAAGAGCCTGAAAAACAAACCTAACCTGTCAATGATCCTCAATCTTAACGAAAACTGGCGTATTTTTCTTTTCAAATATTGGCAGCAGCACTGCGATACACATCCCGAGAGTCCTCTGCCGGATATGGTCAGAACAGACCATTTTCTGTGAAATGTTTGACTGGAATACATGTTACATACACACATTGAATGTATGCGGCGTGTGTTTGTAAAGTTGTTCATATCTCTCATTTTCATTTCATCTTGAAATAAAGCAACGAAAATCAGACGCAATCCCGGTTGTGTTGTGTGAGGATATCGAAGTTTCAATCCAAATTTTATTTAGTCGTGAAATGAGACGGAAAGGATAGCCTATTCTGTGTCATGTACTACGGGGATTCCCAGCCTTTTGAAGATTGTGAGCACTGCCCACACGTGATACTAGGAGAGCGGGCACCATGAAATGGAATCATTTAACAGGACTGTATGGATGCATAAATAAAATTTTAAAACACTCACCAGGGTAATGATATCAGAATTTTAGTGATGTCCAAGGAGAAACACTCCTGCAGATGTGAACCAGTTAATCGTGATCGTGCTTTGTTCTTGAGGTATTTCATGAGTGAGAAAGTTTTTTCGCAAAGGTTGGTTGTCCCTAATACAGCCAGAAACACTCCACAGTATTTGGAGTCTTTTACATGTTCTGCCCCCCTCCCCCCAAAGGCTATGAATTTCTCCTTTTAAAACAAATACATCTCTTGGTTTGGTCCCCAAACTTCCCAGTTCTAACCCCTCCTGACTTCTTCATGTGGGGTTTTGTTAAAGACATTGTAGGCTATATTCACAGAAACCCAGGAACATTGATGATCTGAGAGTATGTATTTCAGCGCTAAGAGGACTGGAGGTCTATCATTTGAAGTTCCACACGAGCGGCCATATTATTCTCTGAATAAGTCCACACTGAATTGGAAGGGATTATACGGGAAGGCTTATTGGGTCGCTAAAATAGTATAGGAACACTGTTTGTACAACAAAGTTTGAATTGAAACAAGGACCTCAGGAGCGTTCGTGCTCGCGAGTATATTTTTTACTCGCATGACGAGAGCACCATGATGCTCGCGAGCACCAGGTTGAAAGCGCCTGAAGTACTACACGTTACACGCTGCTGTGAAGTTCCTCGACTTCACTTTTAAAGCAGCACGAAATAATGCAAACTGTGAGTCCACAGACAATTGTGAGTTTGGGAGGGATCTGAAATTCAGGCTGTGAATATATAAAAATAGTTTTTTATGACGAGTTACAATGATTGATTTTTAAGCTTGAAAAATAATTTTATTTTAACAGTCACATTTGTTTAATTTTGATAACTGTTTAATTAAAATGTTCCGTTAAGTAACTATATATATTATGGAAGAAATATATTTTTATATTACAACTTTTCGAAATGTAATCAAAGTGTGGGTATTGTTTTGTAATTTAGCTGTGCATCAAGTTCCTGATAATTGATAATTACAAAACCGAATATCTTATTTAATATAAACTGAACTCATTTTACATGCTTAAACATGCCTAGCACACATTGCATATTATGTCTGGAACCCATTTGCTATATTACATATTCTTTAATGGTTTAAGATATTTCATTTTACACGACGTCAGGCCAGAACCCGAAGAGAAAATACCTTTCATTCGCTGTTTTTTGTGCGAGGGAAATTACAATTTTGGGCCAAAAGGAATATTCGTCATTACTCGCTGATTTTTAATGTCGTTTCCATACGTAGTTAATGTAGATAAAATGACATGTAACGCCTCAGATTCTAATCCACAGTCACTTTATTTTTAAACATTCATTCATTTAGTGTTCTGCCAAGCGCAGGTCTTTCACTGCAAATCCAGCTTTCTCCAATATTTCCTATTTTCTGCCTTCCTCTTTGATTTGTCATATAATTCATATATCTTAATGTCGTCTATCATCTGATGTCTTCTGCCCGAACTCTTCTCCCGTTCACCATTCCTTCCAGTGTATCCTTCAGTAGACAGTTTCTTCTCAGTCAGTTACCCAACCAATTCCTTTTCCTCTTCCTGATCAGTTTGAGTCATTCTTTCTTTACCCACTCTTTCCAACACAACTTCATTTCTTATTCTGTCTGTCCACTTCACACGTTCCATTCTACTCCAAATCTACATTTCAAATGCTTCTATTCGCTTCTCTTCACTTCGTCGTAATATGCACGTTTTTGCCCCATACAATGCCACACTCTATAGATAGCACTTCACTAGTCTCTTTCTTAGTTATTTTTCCAGAGGTCAGCAGAAGATGCTCCTTTTTCTATTTAAAGCGTCCTTTGCTGTTGTTATCCTCCTTTTGACTTTCTGGCAGCAGCTCATTTTTAACAATAGTGCAGTATTATTATTATTATTGTTATTATTATTATTACTATTATTATGTAGGGCTACGTTGTAACCATTTCTAATAGTCTGTTATATTTACGAAAATCGGCGTTTATTTGTGTTTTTTTACTTTTCTCTGCATGTGTAGGCCTAGTATCTGCGTGCCGTCTGTTTCTGTATTTTGTCACTGCTGTATGTTGGTTATAATTGTCTTGTTTCGGATGATATAACGGTTGTCCTATAAATCGGGGTGTCTGCTGCATTTAAACTTGTAGTCTGCACTTGAATTTCATTTATTTCTTTATGCTCGACCATGCCGAAATGTAGTAATTATACACCTGGTAGCAGTCCTTTAATGCATGTCATTAAAGTACACCTACTCATTAAAGTACAGGTGTTTTCAGCCAATGACAACTCAGCTTACAGGTGTTCAGCCAATGACAAGTCAGCTTTGTACCGTTATAAAACCGCAAGTATCGATTATTCTTGGATATGCAATCGAAAGAGAATTAGCGAAAAGTCACGGAGGCTGGAAATCCAATACTGTCGCAGAAGGTTATGCTCTGTTACTATAATAATTAGCGTTAATTGTAAATAATATTCAAATAAATTCAATTTGTCATCTCGTTTTTCAATGTGGAATTCAATAATCAAGGTTATATCAAGTTTAACGGGATTACATCAAGGTCAATGACATTATTGTTCCTCGGAAAAAATCAATACTTTCGCGTCTGCGCACATCTCACAATTCACGACCTAGAACAAGGTCACTTCCGATCTTGTCAGATACAAATAAAATGTATACATCTGAATAATTTCAAGTTAGAAATATGGTCGAGCATAAAAAGTCGTATGAAACTCGTCTATAATGGTAATTAAGAAGCGAGTATGGATGTTTATGAAACGAGCGGAAGCGAGTTTCATAAACATCCATACTCGCTTCTTAATTACTATCATTGTAGGCTCGTTGCATAATGTACCATTTGTGTAGATATTTCTGTGATGTTTGTTTTGCATGCAAGTCTGTGTACTGGTATTCATCGTCTTGCTGTGGTCATGTTGGGATTGTATCCTTAATGGAATGTGTGAATCAAGCCTGACGTATACTGATAACGTAATTCAGGAAACGGAACTTCATCTCCATATTTGGGTGCGCATTAAATTATTCCGTATGTTGTTTGAGTAGTAGTTCCAGAAAAGAAATGCCGATAACGTAGTACATTTGGCAACATGACAAGGGAACTGAATTGTTCCGAAAGGGATAACATGTGTTCGTGAACTTGTTGGTACTGCCTTTAATGTTCAGGGGATTCGGGTTGGTCCTTTGTACTACAGACATCTTTCTCCATGCTCAGTCTTCCTACGAACTGTTTTGTTTTCCACAGATTGAGTGGTAAACAATATTTTTCCAACCTTGCTCGTGGCGATGGTTATTGCTGCGTGTCATTCGTTGTAGCAACGATCTCGTGAAGATGAAGTTTCCTACGATAAGGAACTGATTTAAAGACGGCAGGGAAACTGAAGTCTTATCTGAGAATACTGTCTTTATCCGTCATGAATTTGCCTTTGACTTTCCGGGATTTGAAATCGTGTCTCCAGCGTGGAAACCCAATACATTTGCCATTCGGTTTACAGCGTATCTCGTTCAAGTTTATTGATATGTATTAAAAACGGAAGTTTTTTACAAGTCAGGTTATCAGTTTATAATTGTAACCTCCATTCGTCAGGAAGCTCAGAGGAAGCTCGGCGTCGTCGCACATTTAAAGTGTCCGATTGCAAACAGTTGATGCGGAAGTGTTTTGGATGTTTCCACTTTAATACGGATTGCCACATTAAAGAGGAGAGCGTGATTCCAGTGCCGCACCGGACCGACAGTCTGTCTGAAAAACTGGTTCACTCTTCAAGGTGCACAACATAGACGAATTGTGTCCAGTCATAGCAAAATAAAGCCGAAGGAGAGGCAAGGTGGAGGACAAGAAAACATATAGTAAAGATGTTGCACACAAGGAAGGAATAAAGAGTGAGAGAGAGAAGAAATAGAAAGAGAAAATGAATTGAGGAAAAATAGAAAATATCAGATCTGAATAAATAAGTAAATAAAGGGAAGAGTATAAGAAGAAACAGAGGGGAAGCAGTAGAGAAAATTGGAGAAACGAAGGAAGATTCATCACGTGACTGCTATCACTTGAAAGAATGTAAAACCCTCGCCACTTTATCGAAGCGAGAAGGGTAGCTGCCACCAGATTATAATGGAACGTATTTGAATTTTGCATGTGATGGCGGTAAACCCAGCACCACGGCGCTCAAAGGCAAGGCGGACAGTATATTAGCCTGTGCGAAGCTGCTTTCCACTCGGGGATTTTCTTTGCGCTTTCCTTTCTCGGGAAGAGATAACATTAATAATACAAAAATTGCAGCCCTAGAGAAAGCAGGAGAAACAACGGCTTGAATTACAATATTATGTAAGACACGGGAATGGAAGTAGCAAAGGGGTGAGCATTTATCTCCTTGCTATAGGTTTAAGTAGAGGTCGTGAGCGCTGCTAGCCAGGCTGTGTGTAGCAACAAGCCTCGGCCATCAGCTGCCTGTTACGGTCTTCCTTTTCCTCTGGGGATGTATCGAAGCATCTGTCTTGTATCCCGGAGTATAATAATAATAATAATAATAATAATAATAATAATAATAATAATAATAATAATAATAATATCTCACTTGACGATGTGTCAGAGGAAGAAAAATTGTTTGTTTACATCTGAAGTCTGATGAGTGTAGATGTATGCAATGAAGGAGCCACTCTGCTCCAAATCTCCTATCCGAAGCCTCAAGTGATCCCGGTATTCCAGTAACAAAAATGAACAGCCATTTTGTGTCAGGAACGAAACTGTGGTTTCTTACTCAATTTTGGTGTGCTAATTTAACTATGTTCTATTAAAAAAAAAAAAAAAAAAACCGTTCGGCAAAAGCAACTCTTTGTTCTTGGAACAGCGATGTGTGTCAAACAACCCAACTAATAACCTGGTTATTGTTATTTTTACTTGGTTATTTAACGACGCTTATCGACTGCTAGGTTATTTAGCGTCGATGGAATTGGTGATAGCGAGATGATATTTGGCGAGATGAGGCCTAGGATTCGCCATAGATTATCTGGCATTCACCTTATGATTCTGGAAAACCTAGAAAAAAAAAAACCCAACCAGATAATCAGCCCAGGCGGGAATCGAACCCACACTCGAGCGCAACTTCGGATCAGCAGGCGAACGCGTTTCTGCCCGAGCTATGCCGATAGCGCCTTGTTGTTACTTTATGTGAGAATGCCCCAGGGCAGGGCCTTAAGGCTGGTTCACAATAAGCCGGGAAAGGAAACGACAACGAGAACGAAAACGGAAATAATGTTAAAATAAATGTATTTAAACGGGAGCATTCACAATTAACTATTGTCAATGCTCACATTTAAATACATTTATTTTAACATTATTGCCGTTTTCGTTCTCGTTGTCGTTTCCGTTCCCGGCTTATTGTGAACCAGCCTTTACCCGCCTGGCAGCAATTCACAGAAACTGTTTGCCACCATCGTGACGGGGACCCCTGCTATCTATAATTTCTAAAGGGAACGGAAACGACAATGAGAACGAGAACGGAAATATAGTTAGATAATAGTACATTATGCAACGATCCTATAATGATAGTAATTAAGAAGCGAGTATGGATGTTTATGAAACGAGCGCAAGCGAGTATGGATGTTTATGAAACGAGCGCAAGCGAGTTTCATAATTTTCATACTAGCTTCTTAATTACTATCATTATAGGATCGTTTCATACGACTTTTTATGCTCGACCATATTTCTAACTTGAAATTATTCATTTTATTTGTATCTAACTGACCTTGAGCAATACCTCGTAAATTGTGAGATGTGCGCAGACGCGAAAGTATTGATTTTTTCCGAGGAACAGATGTCCACATTGACCTTGATAGCCTATAAGAACGTACAGAGTAAACTAAATATTAACTTTGATATAACATTGAAATTAAATTAGACATTGAAAAATGAGATGACAAATTGAATTTATTTGAATATTATTTACAATTAACACTAATTATTATAGTAACAGAACACAACCTTCTGCGACAGTATTGGATTTCCAGCCTCCGTGACTTTTCGCTAATTCTCTTTCGATTGCATATCCGAGAATAATCGATACTTGCGGCTTTATAACGGTACAAAGCTGACTTGTCATTGGCTGAGGTTTTATAACGGTACAAAGCTGACTTGTCATTGGCTGAACACCTGTACTTTAATGAGTAGGTGTACTTTAATGACATGCATTAAAGGACTGCTACCAGGTGTATAATTACTACATTTCGGCATGGTCGAGCATAAATACATTTATTTTAACAATATTTCCGTTCTCGTCGTCGTTTTCGTTCCCGGTATATTGTGGACCAGCCTTAATACTGTGCTCACCAGCAGGCCTGCTGCTCACCTCTCAACGTTTGCACTGCTTCAGATTTGAGTCGTAGTTAAACCAGCATTCCTACTCTGTCGTGTGGTGCCAAACCGAATGTGAAAGATTAACAAGGCTCCATCTCAACTGCGATCATTACCAGAACTGATGGAAGCTACGCTAGACAGCCGGGATTACCTTATACAGCCGACATTGTGAACGCATATCCTTGCGATGCTGGGCAAGATGCGTGGTGCTGTAATATTTTATGAATGAGTATCAAAACTGAATTAATTATGTAAAACCAATTCCGAAATCCTTGAAAGTTTAAAAAAGGAGATCTTATGAATGTTAGAAAAATTTTTGAACTGGTTTTTGAATATTTCATATGTTTTCCCCTTGTATGCAGGCCTGCTGACTTTCTCCTTGCCCCGGCGTGCCCGGCAGAATTAGGCCTACGTCCAAGTCATGGCGCGGTCCGGTGTTCGTGCTCCGACGCCTGGCTTGGATTCCCGTTTCAGCCTGTTCCTTTCTTGTTTTGTTTTTTCCCTGAACTATATGGGAAATGTTAGATAAACCCATGACGAACCTGACTCATTTTGTCGAACGTCATATATCGCTACATAACCGCGTCGTGGTGACACACTGAAGCAAGGAGCCGACTTCTGACAGTGAGTCAGCAGCAGCGCCCGTGAAATAGGTCACAAGACACAAACGTTGCCATGGAGATGTAGACATGCAACAATAGAAATACAGGGCTGCTTCCGATCTCCGATAACGAATTTGTATGACGTCATGTGCGTCAGGAGTCACACGACAGCTGAACTGTGGCGCGAGGTGACAGACCGGTAGTGAGTGATCTCATAGTCAGAGTGCACGGGGACTCACAGCAGAAATTCCCAAGAAAATCGAGCCTTTCTGAGAGGGGTACATAACAAGATGATTGAACGTATGTTTGTATATATGAATGTACTGTATGTATGTATGTATGAACGAATCCGCCCCGTCCGTCTGTCCTCAAAGTAAACGTCGTTTTCGTAAGAACTGTGTATTATTTTAAATGGCAGATATCTTTAACAATGTGCATTTTCTTGTAGGAATACGGGAGTAGGCATGTGGAATACCGGTACGTTTCTTCAGCGATGTAGGCTACAATCAAGTGCATGTAAATCGTCGACCAAGAAGTTATTTTCACAGAATGTGTCGTTTCCATACATGTCTGTGTTACATATTAACTTGGGCTCCATCTCCTCTGTCTTCAGCTATAGGCATAGTTGAATGGAATTCCTAGAAATGTTGACCATGGTTGTTTGTTTGATTTTGATGTTTGTAATGGATAAATTTTCATACTCTGACATTGCTTTAGTCTTTGTTTGATCCTCTGTTTTCAGTGGCTGTAAAATAGCTCTGTCTCGCTCTGTCGGAAGTGAATATGATGCATCAAAGTTTCTTTGAAACCATATTGTGGTGAAGCAAGATTTGAGGTTAATTGACACAAAAGGGGGATTCTGACTCTTTTTTTTTTTTTTTAAATAAATCAATGTCCATGTCAAAAATACTTGTTTCACTTCAGAACGAGTATTATGAAGGGCTTAGTTCCGTAGGGCTCGGCGGGGAATCTGGCTTTACGGGATCTTCGCGAAGTGGCGGCTCCCCTGGACATTTGTTCGTATTCAGTGCCTTCCAGCTAATTTGTCCAGGAATGATGCACATTTAATGTAATAATTTTAGTAAACTATTACTGGACATTTATTTGAAATAAACAACGGCGCTCATCTTAAAGGAACTGCATACCATTTCCTTCGTGAATGTTTGAAGTAGGGGCGAGATCACTTAACACGTTCGGCAGAGAAAAATTAATTAATACTATAAATTCTCAAAGTCTGTGGCTAAACATAACACAGAAACGCAAATATAGCGGATAACAGACAAAGCCGACCCTCCGTCCAAGGATTTACAAGCTGTTGTAAACACATGGCTCAACCACTGAACCAAGGATTTAAAGGCACGATCTCAGTATAGGCCTTACTTACTTACTGGCTTTTAAGGAACCCGGAGGTTCATTGCCGCCCTCACATAAGCCCGCCATTGGTCCCTATCCTGAGCAAGATTAATCCATTCTCTATCATCATAGCCCACCTCCCTCAAATCCATTTTAATATTATCCTCCCATCTACGTCTCGGTCTCCCTAAAGGTCTTTTTCCCTCCGGCCTTCCAACTAACACTCTATATGCATTTCTGGATTCGCCCATACGTTCTACATGCCCTGCCCATCTCAAACGTCTGGATTTAATGTTCCTAATTATGTCAGGTGAAGAATACAATGCGTGCAGTTCTGTGTTGTGTAACTTTCTCCATTCTCCTGTAACTTCATCCCTCTTAGCCCCAAATATTTTCCTAAGCACCTTATTCTCAGACACCCTTAACCTATGTCCCTCTCTCAAAGTGAGAGTCCAAGTTTCACAACCATACAGAACAACCGGTAATATAACTGTTTTATATATTCTAACTTTCAGATTTTTTGACAGCAGACTGGATGATAAGAGCTTCTCAACCGAATAATAACAGGCATTTCCCATATTTATTCTGTGTTTAATTTCCTCCCGAGTATCATTTATATTTTGTTACTGTTGCTCCAAGATATTTGAACTTCTCCACCTCTTCAAAGGATAAATTTCCAATTTTTATATTTCCTTTTCGTACAATATTCTCGTCACGACAGTATAGGCCTACCGCTGGGATATTTAAACACGTACAATAATCTCTTCGTATTCCCGGAACCTACCGCGAATACGGAAAGTAGCGGACAATAGCGAACTCTATAAAAGTATTTTTCGTTAACATAAATACCTATGACAAAGTTTAATTGGTCAAGTAAAAACAATAAGATATGAGGAGAAGCAAATAATAATAATAATAATAATAATAATAATAATAATAATAATAATAATAATAATAAATACATACATACATACATACATACATACATACATACATACATACATACATACATACATACATACATACATACATACATACGTTGTACATTATTAGCCTACACTTGCGAACAAGTGCGCTTCCTGTTTTTTTCGTTTCAACGTAATTTTTAATGAACCAGATTTGGGGATTCTTTCCAAATGCCCAATTTGTAAATTTCGTAGTTACAACTTGATGAAAATTAATATCTTATACACCTTAGACTCAAATATATTTTAACATTGATTTCTTTATAAAACACTTTAGTCTACTATAGGTACGGTAGGCCTACTACCCATTGTGAGAACGTGAGAAGGGGAATCCCGTTATTGCTTGCTACGTGTCAGGACAGTGAAAAGTAAATAGTGGGGTAATGCCACTAAGCACAGTGCTGGTGATTGATATCACCACAGTCTTATGATTACAGGTGCGACTAAATTTTATATTTTCTATACAATATTTTTAGATTAATACGCGTGGCGCAAAAAAAAAAAAACATTAAAAAAAGATTTTGCCAAGATTGGCCGCGGATGAGGGGGTTTGCTATGCATCACTTTTGAATGTTGATTGCAGTAAACAGAAAAATAGCATTAGTAATATTGCAGTACACATATGAGCTTGTTTTTTTTTATAAATTTGTGAAAAATTGATCACATAATTATTATTATTACCTACTTAAACAGTAAAATTTATAAATGAAGTGAAATGTCTTACTTTTGGAATGATAAAGAATGGCTTTGTACGTAATCTGGAGGACAAAAGTTCATATTCTTATGTTAAATGGTTTCATGTCTTCCGAATAAAAGAAACTCTGAACTATAATATTACTTGTAACATGATAGACCATAAACTAGGCGTGGTCTTTCGACGCTCATGTTTTCCACATTGTTAGCTTTTACCTATGAAACATTTCAAAATAAAAGGCAACATGATGAGCTTCTCAATGGGATAAATGTGTGTAACCGTGTAAATATTACCATGGGAACTGAGTTTCAGTTTATGAAGTGGATCCAGTTGTGTTTAGTCTCTAGCAATCGCAATATTTAAATAATGGACTACAGGCAAGGATACGACACGTCTGGAATACTGAACGTTCATATTAGCTGCGTTCTGATCTACAACCAAAATAATAATAAATACTGTTGATCATGCTGAAGAATGAAGACTTATCAAACTGAATATTGTGCAAGGGGAGAACGTTACGTTGCAGGAAAGAAAACCAAAGACACTAGTGCAGAAAGAACGATGATTGACGCAAATTGCATAGAAGGAGAGAAAAAAGCGAGAAAATAATACACAATACACTGAAAAGTACAGAAATGCGTTTTAAAAAGGATGCATGCAGAAAGCGTACGAAGTGACGTGTCTGTGAAATTTAAAGAAGAATTTGAAGGTCTGCACACAAAATGATATAATTCTCTTTTTCTGAATTGTCAAGTTACGACAATGCCAAAAGGTCGTAATTTGATAACCGTAGCCCTGTCCTCAAGGCTTGTCCTGTTTCATGCTACAACGCTGCTTGTACGTAGCTACGCATCCCGCCGATTGCACGATGAAGTTCTGCACGGCCCGTACAGTATGTCCTCAAGAGTGGAACCGAACAGTCAAATGGGACAAGAGGCATATATTGTTCTAATTACGTTTAATGTGCGAACGACGGGTCGTTTGGAGTCGTAAGATATGCTGTGACACGTAGGAACTCTTATTTAACTAGCTAGCTAGCTAGTGAGTACAAATTAAAATTATAAAACAAAAATGTTTCTAGCCACTACCGTAAGAGCCAGGCTCGTGTACTGTGTGGTCTTAGCCAATAATGTAACATAAAATTTACAAGGACAGTTTACTAAATACAGTAACTTAATTCAAACCAATAAATACAACACAAGAGCAAGAACAAAGAAGAAAGAGAAAAAAATACACATTTAATATAAATTAAAAGATAAAAAAATAGATTTGTTAATATTACATATCATGAATAATTTTATAAATTTCTGTTTTGAAAGCTTCAATTTTTAAATATTTCAAATTTGGAGAATGGTTTGTAATTTTATTATAAAGTCTTGGGCCGAAACTAGCACCATGTTTAAGAGCTGCACTTGTGTGACATTTAGGCTCAATTAATGGGAAAGTAGACTTCTGTCTTCGAGTACGATATTCATGTCGATTAGATTTATGTTTTATTTGATTTCTGTAGTAGTAAGTTAGTAAACTATATTTATACATTTCTTCAATAGTTAATGCTTTAAAATCTGTATAAATTAAATTTGTTGGGTAATCCATATTTTGATCAGGCAAATTTTTATTAATCTTCTGTGTAATAAAATTAATGGATTAAGTACAGATGATGCTACTCCACCCCAATTTATTATACCATATTGTATTAATGATTATACTAAAGTTAAAAATATTATTCTCAATGCCTCCTTAGTGATAAAATTTCGAAGTATTATGAATTTATAAATTGTCTTTCTTATATTTGTACACATGAAATCAATTTGTTTATCCCAACGTAAATGCTGATCTATAATAATTCCTAAATATTTAACTTGTGTGGAAGGTATTAGATGTGGGCAATTACAATAATTATTTGTTAATTCATTACATGAAATATTATGTATTACTAAGTAATAATTATTCATAGGTGGAGGTAAACCTTTCGTTGTTAAAGAAAATGGGCCATGTTAAATGTTGCGTACCACACCTTTGACGTGTGCTCTGCCTGACCTGTAAAGTCCAGCTTCGTCTGTCTTTATTAGCTTGAATTTGTCACCGTAATTCCACATGAAAGGTTGGATGGCTAGAACTAACATTGAATCATCGTCAATGCAAACGCAAATTGAAATGGTGTTAGCTCGAATATTTTATAGTTCGGGGATAAAGCTAGTATCATCCGCTAAGCAAATTGTAACTTCCCAAAATATAATTCCTCTTTGTCCAAAGACTGTGACTTACAAAAAGCATGCTATCGTTTGTACAATTTTAATTAATTGAATTCAGTTGGACTGTTGTCAATATCTGAAAATATGAATACAACTTTTCTGGAATATTTCAGGCAGACTTACTAGTTCATACTTTTGCAAATTGTTTCTGCTTCTGAGGATGGGGACGAGTGTTACAACTGACGCTGATTAAAAATGCATTTAAATTGTGAAATTGCTTCGCAGATTAAATACAACAGGTAATCAATACCGTTCGTCTATCACACAACATTTCTATAAACATTTCTCCGTTTTTATAGGTTGGTACACTGCTTATTTATATGCGTGTAACATTCCAGTTCACGGCCTGGGTGGCGCAAGCGGTAGAGGCACGCCATGTCTCTATCGCTTAGTTCGAAGGGTTGTGGGTTCAAGTCTCGCCGTGGGTGTTGTGTACATACTAGTTTGAGAAATCGGAAATCAGAAAAAAAAAAAACAAAGTACGAAGCCTTGTTCACAATCCCAACTTGCTTCGCATACGAGCAGAACTTAGATGAAAGAACACGACAACTGCAAAAGCAATGTCTTATAACAACTTTGTTTTTCTTTTCTATCTTTCTTTTTTGGAATGGATGGAATTTTGGGAGGGGGGCACTACGACCCTGCACTGCGACCTTGTACGATTCATTATGCTAATCCTTCAGCTAGGCGCATTCCCAAACCCACACCGGCTGACTACACCAAAGTTCGCTGCGATTCGAGCAGGCCAGCTCCCTTTGTGCGTCGCCAGCCGGCGTTCGAGAAGTTCTATGGAACTATGACAAAATGGAGAAGTGTTCATGGAGTGATGTAGATGCCTAATACGGAGAACCGCAACTGCGATCTTGGACTCGAACCCGACCGCTTGCGTGGCAGGCACCGCTTTATACAAATAGTTCAACGTATTCTCTGATTGGAGTCAGGTCCTACACTGCAGTCTGTGTGCAGGCTGAAATAGTTCAACGTATTCTCTGATTGGATTCAGGTCCTACACTGCAGTCTGTGTGCAGGCTGAAATAGTTCAACGTATTCTCTGATTGGATTCAGGTCCTACACTGCAGTCTGTGTGCAGGCTGGAATAGTTAAACGTATTCTCTGATTGGATTCAGGTCCTACACTGCAGTCCGTGTGCAGGCGGCTGAAATAGTTCAACGTATTCTCTGATTGGATTCAGGTCCTACACTGCAGTCTGTGTGCAGGCTGGAATAGTTAAACGTATTCTCTGATTGGATTCAGGTCCTACACTGCAGTCCGTGTGCAGGCTGAAATAGTTCAACGTATTCTCTGATTGGATTCAGGTCCTACACTGCAGTCTGTGTGAAGGCTGAAATAGTTCAACGTATTCTCTGATTGGATTCAGGTCCTACACTGCAGTCTGTGTGCAGGCGGATGAAATAGTTCAACGTATTCTCTGATTGGATTCAGGTCCTACACTGCAGTCCGTGTGCAGGCGGCTGAAATAGTTCAACGTATTCTCTGATTGGATTCAGGTCCTACACTGCAGTCTGTGTGCAGGCTGAAATAGTTCAACGTATTCTCTGATTGGATTCAGGTCCTACACTGCAGTCTGTGTGCAGGCTGAAATAGTTCAACGTATTCTCTGATTGGATTCAGGTCCTACACTGCAGTCTGTGTGCAGGCTGAAATAGTTCAACGTATTCTCTGATTGGATTCAGGTCCTACACTGCAGTCTGTGTGCAGGCTGAAATAGTTCAACGTATTCTCTGATTGGATTCAGGTCCTACACTGCAGTCTGTGTGCAGGCTGAAATAGTTCAACGTATTCTCTGATTGGATTCAGGTCCTACACTGCAGTCTGTGTGCAGGCGGCTGAAATAGTTCAACGTATTCTCTGGTTGGATTCAGGTCCTACACTGCAGTCCGTGTGCAGGCGGCTGAAATAGTTCAACGTATTCTCTGATTGGATTCAGGTCCTACACTGCAGTCTGTGTGCAGGCTGGAATAGTTAAACGTATTCTCTGATTGGATTCAGGTCCTACACTGCAGTCCGTGTGCAGGCTGAAATAGTTCAACGTATTCTCTGATTGGATTCAGGTCCTACACTGCAGTCTGTGTGAAGGCTGAAATAGTTCAACGTATTCTCTGATTGGATTCAGGTCCTACACTGCAGTCTGTGTGCAGGCGGATGAAATAGTTCAACGTATTCTCTGATTGGATTCAGGTCCTACACTGCAGTCCGTGTGCAGGCGGATGAAATAGTTCAACGTATTCTCTGATTGGATTCAGGTCCTACACTGCAGTCTGTGTGAAGGCTGAAATAGTTCAACGTATTCTCTGATTGGATTCAGGTCCTACACTGCAGTCTGTGTGCAGGCGGATGAAATAGTTCAACGTATTCTCTGATTGGATTCAGGTCCTACACTGCAGTCCGTGTGCAGGCGGCTGAAATAGTTCAACGTATTCTCTGATTGGATTCAGGTCCTACACTGCAGTCTGTGTGCTGGCTGAAATAGTTCAACGTATTCTCTGATTGGATTCAGGTCCTACACTGCAGTCTGTGTGCAGGCTGAAATAGTTCAACGTATTCTCTGATTGGATTCAGGTCCTACACTGCAGTCTGTGTGCAGGCTGAAATAGTTCAACGTATTCTCTGATTGGATTCAGGTCCTACACTGCAGTCTGTGTGCAGGCTCACGACGTGATTAGGGAATCTCACGGTTTCACAAGCGTCAGAACGAAACGACGAAAAGACCCATCTTCGAGGCTCTGTGGTAGTGGAAATTATTATGATGATGAAGTAAGTATAAAAATTTGTGAATTTGTGGGTTGTGGCGGAAGTAAAATCTTTTATTTTTTTCTTCATCATTTGCTTATAACAGGAAAGTAAAAAAAAAAAAAAAAAAAAAAAAAAAAAAAAAAAAAAAAAAAAAAAAAAAATGGAGAAGTTCGATTCCTATGGTACCGTGTTTGAAGTCAGGTTGTTAGCTCATAGAACTTAGGCTATAGGGCATTGTTAATTTTGAATGCAAAAATTGCTAGAATTTAGCTTGAAATAGTCTATGCGTATTAGTTCCGTATTATTGGAAACAGGACTTGCGTCTTGAAAGAGTTTTTGGGATTATTTCCTAATGCATTTCGACGTTCAAACCCCATGACGATCAAACATTTCAATGAGTTATATTTTGTCTCTTTTCATAAAATTATGAAAATTATCAAAAAATGTAGTAGTTAACATTTACGCAAACTTTTTATACACCTTTTATTTTAATTTATTTTATTTGATATCCCATTATTAACGTTTTTATAATATTAACGTTATGCAACGATTCCAGTTCTCAAATACAAAATGGACTGTGCGTTTCATTTAAAGAAAAAACATTTTAGTGAGAGACTGTAGATTATTGAAATTATGACGATTTGAATTGTTTCGAAAGTTTTATATTGTATATTCTGTCCGTGTTCTTGTTGTCCTTTTATAATAAAATAGAGTACGTAGTGACAACGTTGGTCATATATTGTAGATATAATTATAAGTTATTATTCTGGTCTACATAACTGCTTCAATGTTACTGTAATTATTCCGCGAATATTAAAAATTAATGTACCCTTCCCGTTCGACTACAAGAAGTCACTGATAACAGAGGTCATTGGTGTGCATAAAAAACAGTAGTTGTTTCAGTTATTTTGAATGCTTGTGCATAATATCATAATAAGTATTTAAATGACCTTACGATATTATTATTATTATTATTATTATTATTATTATTATTATTATTATTATTATTATTATTATTATTATTATTACTATTACTAATGTTCCGAGCCTATTATTGTTTCACTAACACTGCTTATCTGACTTTATATTATTTACTTTTACTCCTATTATCTACTATTACTACTCACTGTTATATTATTGTAGTACGTTCTAGATATTATTGTAAGTGTTACTGTAATAGGTAAGGGTATTGTACTCAATATTATAGTCTGGCTGGGCATAAGAGAAGGCCTTAGTTCTGCCAGATTAAATAAATTTATTATTTACTGATAAAGTAAAAACCTTTTCTCGACATGTTGGTGCATGTGAAGTACTTTACTATGACCCAGTGGGGATATTGCGCTTACCCTGACTACGCTAGGACCCGCTGAGAATCCAAAGAAACCTCTTTCGTAAGTTGCTGTTAGGCTGTGCAATTGTGTTGATGCCTAACTTGAGAATCCCAGGAAAACCCAACTGCCACCTTTCCCGTTACAAGCGTGATTAGGGACCTGATCGAGACTCGAATGGGGACCTCCTGCGTCTTGGTTTGACTCTTATCTGCTCGGTGGCGGAGGTCTGTATCAGCTGTTTTGAACGGCTCTTAATGTGCTTCGGATGGCCGTCATTAGCTGCGGTAACTTTCCACGTCGGCGGGGGATAAATAGCGGCACGGGGGCTGCGGACCGGCAGAAGCATGAAGACCACTCTGGTGCTCCTGTGTCTGCTGGGGGCGGCGGTGGCCCACAGGGTATCTGTCTACGGTGAGTACGTCGGTAACGTAGCGATCTGTTATGCCAATTCCAACGTTATCAATTACAGCACTTTAACTTGTGGCTCTTTTCATTGCATTGATACTTAGGCACAGCGGTTAGCTGGAGACCGTGGTTCGAATTGCAGGGACCCTCAAGAGAGAACTTTCCAAAATAATCAATTCCAAAGTCCCTTGAAAATTCAGACAGGCACTATAGGCTGCACACAGCTGCCATATAAGACACAAAGCAGCTCTGAGTCAGTCAGACTTGTGGTGCTAGATGCTGATACTGTATCATAGTGCCCATCCTGGCGGCCTGAGTGTGACCCCAATACAGTTCTTAGTACTTAGCAGTGATTGGTTAGTTGAAGGTAGTAATCAAAAGGACCATGAAATTAACCGCTACTTCCAAATTATTCAAAACAACGGACAATGTAAATGCAAAATCTACGACCGTTTGAGTGAAGTTGAACGATCCCTTAATCTCCACTTTCAAATATTCCTGTTGAGGAGTAATTCAATTCTGAGCTATTAGCAGTGGTCGGTTGTCTGAAGCAAAGATGGAGTTAGAAAAACGACGTTTTAAAATTTTTTTAGTAGGTTATTTTACGACGCTTTATCAACATCTTAGGTTATTTAGCCTCTGAATGAAATGAAGGTGATAATGCCGGTGAAATGAGTCCGGAGTCCAACACCGAAAGTTACCCAGCACGTTTTAAAATAACTCTGAAAAATGCACAACACATTTCAATTGGTGATCACGGGATGCAGCGAGGGCTCATATGTGGATCAGGCCAGGTCGTGACTTGCGCAGTAGCTGCAGTCCCAGGAAGTTGGATGCAATGCATCTGTGACTAACTTCGGAGGAAAGAGGAAAGTATGTTTTGATCTACTCGAGGAGCGCTATGATATTTATAAACATGAAAAACTCTGTATAATAGGTTTAACAGTTTGTTTCTTGGCATTTTCAAGACTGATTAGACCCAACCTACTTTTATTCGAAGTTGAACAGTTAGAGATTGCTAACATCTATTCCGTGGTCAAAGTTCGAGAATCCCTAATAATCCACAAAGTTCGTACTTCTCATGTGTTGACTTTACAATTTCCTAGCTGCATTCATTTGAAAGTTGTATCCTGTGAGTCGGATCATTTTGTATTGCCTTCATGTAATTTAAAATATTCACTCCTTTCGCACACTATTTCTCCAACTATTCGAATCACTACTTAGAGTTTAAATATATTTTGCCTTTTTTAAGGAGCACATTTTTAATCGTTAGTCAATTAATGTATTTCTTAATTTCTTCAAGAACATACAAATTTCCTTTATGCGTTTTTCAGAATTATTGTCAAGAGTGTTTTGAACCCTAAATAGATTGTAATTAAACCTTAACGATCTTTCGTAATTTTATTTTACGTTAGGCATTGCATCTGCACTTACGTTCCGAACATGTAAATACCGAACGAGATGTTCTTTTGAAGTCCCGGCCTGCTTATAAGAGTGCGCTTAGTGGTAAAGTGTCTCAGTTTCAAATTTCTTCATAAATAATTTCCTAACTGCAGCGATATGTACTACTTAATTAAAATTTATTATTCCCAGACCATGAATTTTATCAGCAATAAAAAAGTATTGAGAATAAATTTGAATAAGGAACAAAAAAAATTTCCTTTCCAGGCAGGATTCGAACCACGAAAGTCTTAGTTACCAGTCTATCATGCTCTGGAGTGAACAAGGCTCTGAAATCAGCTACAAGGGTCGGTCCGGTTTTTTTTGCCACTACTGTACATGAAGTTCTTGCTACCGAGTCACGTGGCTACGACAGCAGATCAGATGTTTTTTATCGTCATAAAAAGTATTCGCATACATAAGCTGTTCCTTTGTTCTCTTCTTCCCTGAACTTCACGTATTGGCATTTTGCAATACATTTACAAAGCTACATTTTTTCCCCCCAAACTTTCATAAATGACTGAAGGCGTCAATCAATAGTGTAACAGTCTATATCTGTATAATTAAATGTTATAATTTCCTGTCTAAACCATTTTCAATGCAGATAACATTTCATTTTGAATATCATTTATTGAAATGACTTACGAACATCAATTGTTATTTATGATATGAAAGTTATTGAATGTTCAGATTTTTAATTTATTTTATTTTTTTTTTCTGTATCAAGAATGATGAGGGAAGTATACTGTACATGTAATTAACATGGGAGGCTGTCTTCACAGTTCCATTATTTTTTCCACTAAATTTAATCCAAATTTTGCAACAATGTACATATATTACTTTTCAAACCATCACATACTTAATATTTTCCCTTCCTCTCACTTTCTTGAGAGTCGCTAAAGCTTATCACAACATGATGGGTAGAATTAGGAGGTTTCTATTTGAAGTGTATTGCTTAGTACGTACAGTAATTGACTGGTAAGTGCAAAATGTCTGATTAACAAGAACGACATCATTGTTTGTGCAGCCATCAGCTGCGTTAGTGCCTAATCTGTCAGCCTCTTGCTACCCTGTCAACAACGCTGGAAGTGAAGCAACACTTATTCAGAAAAGTTTCAACCAGTTTATTACTGCAAAGGGTAAAATTATGTCTATTACACGCCATAGAGATCCAAAGGGTAGCGAGGGTACCTTAGCACACATTGGAATTGGTAGCAGTAGGGATGTCAATCCGTCTTTACTCTCAAGGAAAGCTCCGTGGTGTTCATTTCTGTTGAGGCTGAGGAGACCCCAGATTATGTCGGAAGGACTCGAATCCGTGAATTCCGGTTTGTAGCGGAGTGCCTTACTGCGGCCTTACTCCGGTCTACATTATCGTAGCACAAAGTCAAATCCATGACGTAATATAATACTACCCGCTACACACGAAGTGAAGAGCATCGGTTGCAGTAAGATGGACAGCGGAGGCGGTTTGTGATCGTCACTACCTTCCATGTTCATAACAAAGAAATAACAAGAAAAATAAAGAATGTATATATTTTTAAAATTATATTATTTTCATCTGCATTTTTATATTTTTATTATTTATTATTCGGTAAGGTCTCAAAATTAAGGGTTGCGTCATAAGCAGGCTTCGAGACTTCGGACCCGATAGAGCAGTTCAATGGGAAATCCGCATAACGGCGTACTGAGTATAGTGGTAAAGCGTACAGAGGGTGGGGGGGGGGTACTGTAGAATGAATGCCAACAAATACGCAAAGGAAAACGCTCTGGATTTGAAGGTTCTGACGAATAATTTGGTTTTCATACAAACTTCGCCTGAAACTATTACACGGTTAGAAAAGTCAGAGCAAGAGATGCCGGAAGCGCTCAAATTAATTTATAAAATGATGCAGAGAATTAATGAGACATCAAGTACACCGGTTACTGAACGTGTAAAACAGAAGTGGAAATCAATTTTATGTAAAAATAACGGATATGAAACATTGTGTATTATAAACAGTAAATTAGTGGACATAGAGTCACCCGAGAATAAAGGACTGTCTCATAGAGACTGCAATGATGTTAGGTTTTTTCGTTTTGCTCCTATCACGTCATGCGACGTAGAGCGCAGCTTTCTACAGTACAACTTTGGCGGATAACCGAAAAAGATTTACGTTTGAGACACTGAGAATGTATCTTGTAGTACATTGCAATTCGGTACTGTAACTGCACTTCCTAAAGACGACCAATAGGATAAATGAAAAAATTAAAATTGCTACATGCTTATTTCCACCATTAACACGGTGTATAATTAAACACAAATGCTTATAGAAGACAGGAGAATAAATGCTTTTCACATTCTCGTCTGCAATAGATAAAATAGGCTGAGACGAAGTCTTGGGGTTTCCGATACTGATAGAATTTCAAGACTAAGAACTCCTGGCCTGGAGCTTGTCAGGTTTGTATTCGTCTGGGGATGGAACCTTTCTTTGTGAGGATGAAGCAAGATGGCAAGCCTGTTAGCATCGTATTCACGAATCCACTTAGACCACGTAACAATAATCGCATATAAGACGCACTAGAAGCGAATGCGCGAGGCCCCGCAAGGCGTGAACATCGAGTAAACGCACTGTGCACTGTTTCAGCATGAGTAAACGCACGCGGTTCAGTATCAAAATTATATAAAATTTGTCTCTTAACCGAGTCAGATGCCTTTTTGAAATCTGTGAATAATTGATGTACTATGCCCTTATATTCCCATTTTTCTCCAATATCTGTCGAATATAAACTATCTGATCAATCACCTACGTGTTATGTAGTTAATTTTCTCAAAAGAATATTGGACAACATTTTGTATGATGCCAGTATAAGCGACAGTCCTCGAAATTTCTACAGTTAATCCTTTTCCCCTTCTTAAAGATAGATATGATTATGGACTCCTATTAATTTGGCACAATTTCCTTTTCCCAAATAGCAAGTACAAGCTTGTAAATTTCACAAGATAGTGCGTTTCAACTGTCTTGTTTTAATTCTGCTGGAATTTTATGGATACCTGGAGACTTGTACTTTTTCAGCTTTTCTGTCGCAATTTGGACTTCAGATTAAAGATTACAATGTGCAAATATGTATTGTACTGCATGCTATTTAATGCTAAATCAATGCCATAATCGCAAGTAGGAAAGGTCGATTTAAAGGACATAGCTTCCTACGGGAGGAAAGTAAAACTGACTAACGTTTGCAGATGAAATCTCTTTGACTATCCTTATTTCGGCGCATAGTCAATTATGAATGTAAGTGCATCTTTAGGTAAGAGTCAAGGAAATAGACTTCAGGCAGTAATAAATTCTCAACAATGTAAAACAACTGAATCGAGAAAATATGTGTTACATTTTTTTTTTGTATAGTAATTTTTTTGTTTGAATCTAAATTTCCTTTCCCTAATGTCATATAAATGGCTTCAGGTTTGTTGAATTCACCAATAAATCCTGAGCATGAGCTCACGACTCACGAGATCAGAAACACGCCTTTGACGATTCTTCTGCCTCACAAGAATGAACCTTCGAAGCTGATAGCCCATCGCCTGCACGGCGGCATTGGGGCGCTTCGATCCGGCCTCGGCAACCTCGGCGTGCAGGCTATCGCTTCGGCACTGAAGTCGGAAGAAGACAAGCTTGCGATCATTGCCCACTCCTCTGAACTGGAAAGTCATCTGCCGGGTGACCTGGAGATAGTCAGAATCAACGTTCTGCCCGAGAACGAAGAGCTGACGGTATCAGATCTAGCGCGGGCCACTTTGGCCCACACAGACGAGCCTTACCTCTTGATTTTGGCAAGAGACGACGTTCCACAGATCAACACTGACAGGCTGAGGGAAGTGGGACAGCTCGAAGTTGGTGATGACGCGGTGGTGCTGGTGCGATCACCTGGTTCCGTGTCTCTGCTCCCTCTGCATTACTATAGTCCAAGCGAAGAGAACATTCCCTTGTACCGTTATCGTATTCCAGATCATCACCACATGAAGCCATATCTCGTTCACAACCCGCACAGTCCTGCTTACTCTGCACTTAAATCCTGGTACGCTCCCTTACTTCCTTACTACAGGCCATTGAGAGCTCTTCATAGTTCAGAGGACGAATACGTAAGGTACGATTTATACTCGCACCCTTCCGTGAAGCCGGTAGCAATCGTGCCTGGAGACGAGTACGCTATGTACTATCCATCAACATACCCGATTCTTAGCACCGTGCCTCTAGTGGCCGCACCTCCTCCTCCGACTGTAGAGCCGGTGGCGGCGATTGCACAGTTACCACTGCCGGCTGTAACTGCTATTGCTACTTTGGCAGCTCCAGCAGCCATGCCAGCAACTGGAGAAGCAACACCACAGCCCGCAGCAGCACCACCCCCCGTCGGGGCAGCATCAGTACGTCCCACCAACGAAGGAGCATCTGCACGACCAGCAACTGGAGAAACTTTACCACCAACCGCAACCGGAGCAGTAACTGGAGAAATACCAGCACCAGCACTTTCTGCACTGGGAGCTGAATTATCCAGCCAAACATCCGAACCAGCTGCACCTACATTCAGAAAGGCACCAGACACACTCGAGATAGAATATGCTTCAAATGCTCCTGCAGCGCCATCTCATCCATACGGAATTGTGCCAACAGATGCAGTAAGGATGCCTGAAGAAATAGTTGTGCAAAACACGCCTGTAGCTACATCTGGTGCATCTGCACTACGCTTGCCTGCAGCGTTACTGACACCGAATACGCCTGCAGCGCCATCTGCTCCACCTGCACTACGCTTGCCTTCAGCGCCACTGACGCCAAATACGCCTTCGGCGGCATCTGCTTCAACTACACCAGACTTGAAAGAAGCACCACTGACGCCAAATATACATACAGAGGCATCTGCATCAGGTTTGCCAGCAGCACCAGTGACGCCAAATACTCCTGCAGCGGCATCTACTCAATCTGCATTACGGTTGCCTGCAGCACAATTGATGTCAAATACACCAACAGCGGCATCTGCTGCATCTGCATCAGGTTTGCCAGCAGCACCACTGACTTCAAATACTCCTGCAGCGGCATCTGCTCCATCTGCACCAGACTTACCTGCAGCACCATTGACGCCAAATACGCCTGTAGCTGCACCTGCACCAGGCTTGCCTGCAGCACCACTGACGCCAAATACGCCTACAGCGGCATCTGCTCCATCTGCACTAGGCTCGCCTGCTGCACCACTGATGCCAAATACGCCTGTAGCTGCATCTGCTCCATCTGCACCTGGCTTGCCTGCAGCACCACTGACGCCAAATACGCCTGCAGCAGCATCTGCTCCATCTGCACCAGGCTTGCCTGCAGTACCACTGACGCCAAATACGCCTGTAGCTGCATCTGCTCCATCTGCACCAGGCTTGCCTGCAGCACCACTGACGAAAAATACGCCTGCAGCAGCATCTGCTCCATCTGCACCAAGCTTGCCTGCAGTACCACTGACGCCAAATACACCTGCAGCGGCATCTACTCCATCTGCATTACGCTTGCCTGCAGCACTATTAATGTCAAATATACCTACAGCGGCATCTGCTGCATCTGCATCAGGTTTGCCAGCAGCACCACTGACGTCAAATGCTCCTGCAGCGGCATCTGCACCAGGCTTACATGCAAAACCACTGACGCCAAATACGCCTGTAGCTGCATCTGCTCCATCTGCACCAGGCTTGCCTGCAGCACCACCGACGCAAAATACGCCTACAGCGGCATCTGCTCCATCTGCACCAGGCTTGCCTGCAGCACCATTGACGCCAAATAAGCCTGCAGCAGCGTCTACTCTATCTCCACCAGGCTTCCCTACAGCACCACTGACGCCAAATACGCCTGCAGCGGCATCTGCTCCATCTGCACCAGATTTGCCAGCAACACCACTGACACCAAATACGGCTACAGCGGCATCAGCTCCATCTGCACCAGGATTGCCTACAGCACCACTGACGCCAAATGCGCCTGCAGCATCTGCTCCATCTGCACCAGGCTTGCCTGCAGCACCATTGACGCCAAATGCGCCTGCAGCATCTACTCTATCTGCACCAGACTTCCCTGCAGCACCACTGACACCAAATACGCCTGCAGCAGCATCTGCTCCATCTGCACCAGGTTTGCCAGCACCACCACTGACACCAAATACGCCTACAGCGGCATCTGCTCCATCTGCACCAGGCTTGCCTACAGCACAACTGATGCCAAACACAGCTGCAGAATCTGCTTCAGTTTCAGCGAACTTGCCTAGGGCACTAAAACCTAATACACCTGGAGTGGCACCTGCTCCATCCGCACTACTGTCGCCTTCAACATCATTGACGGCAAATACACCTATAGCGGCATCTAGTCCATCTACACCAGACTTGCAAGCAACACCACTGGCTCCAAATACTCCTGCAGCGTCATCTGCCCCATCTGCACCAGGCTTGCCTGCAGCACCATTGACGCCAAATATGCATGAAGCGGCAACTGCTCCATCTGGACCAGGCTTCCCAGCAGCACAACTGACGTCAACTATTCCTGCAGCGTCGTCTGTTCCATCTCCACCACTATCGCCTTCAGCATCATTGACACCAAATAGGCCTGCAGCGTCACATGCTCCATCTGGACCACTCTCATCCAATGAGGCAGGTGTATTAAGTACAGAGACAGCACCTGTTTCTACTGCATCTAATATTATGTCTGCTTCTTCCGAACCGGGATTGGCATCAAGAATATCGGAACCTCCGAAGTTAAATGTACCAGCCACTCCAATAGGAAGACCTGAACACATACAGACCAGAGTTTCATCTGGTCCCTCTTCTGCTGCAGCCGCCCTCGCTCCATCTCCAATCTCATCCAGTCAAACCGCTACGGCCGCATCCGCTCCAGTTGCTCCCCCTACACTCTCACCTGCTTCATCCGCACGAGCTCCACCTCCAATCGCATCCAGTCAACCTGCTTCGGCCGGATCCGCTCCAGTTGCTCCCCCTACACCCTCACATGCTTCAGCCGCACGAGCTCCACCTCCAATCGCATCCAGTCAACCCGCTTCGGGCGGATCCGCTCCAGTTGCTCCCCCTTCACCCTCACCTGCTTCAGCCGCACGAGCACCTTCTCCAATCGCATCCAGTCAACCCGCTTCAGCCGGATCCGCTCCAGTTGCACCCCCTACACCCTCACCTGCTTCAGCCGCCCTCGCTCCATCTCCAATCGCATCCAGTCAACCCGCTTCGGGCGGATCCGCTCCAGTTGCTCCCCCTTCACGCTCACCTGCTTCAGCCGCACGATCACCTTCTCCAATCGCATCCAGTCAACCCGCTTCGGGCGGATCCGCTCCAGTTGCTCCCCCTACACCTTCACCTGCTTCAGCCGCACGAGCTCCATCTCCAATCGCATCTAGTCAACCCGCTTCGGGCGGATCCGCTCCAGTTGCACCCCCTACACCCTCACCTGCTTCAGCCGCCCTCGCTCCATCTCCTATCGCATCCAGTCAACCCGCTTCGGGCGGATCCGCTCCAGTTGCTCCCCCTACACCCTCACCTGCTTCAGCCGCACGAGCTCCATCTCCAATCGCATCTAGTCAACCCGCTTCGGGCGGATCCGCTCCAGTTGCTCCCCCTACACCCTCACCTGCTTCAGCCGCACGAGCTCCATCTCCAATCGCATCCAGTCAACCCGCTTCGGCCGGATCCGCTCCAGTTGCACCCCCTACACCCTCACCTGCTTCAGCCGCCCTCGCTCCATCTCCAATCGCATCCAGTCAACCCGCTTCGGGCGGATCCGCTCCAGTTGCTCCCCCTTTACCCTCACCTGCTTCAGCCGCACGAGCACCTTCTCCAATCGCATCCAGTCAACCCGCTTCGGGCGGATCCGCTCCAGTTGCTCCCCCTACACCCTCACCTGCTTCAGCCGCACGAGCTCCATCTCCAATCGCATCTAGTCAACCCGCTTCGGGCGGATCCGCTCCAGTTGCACCCCCTACACCCTCACCTGCTACAGCCGCCCTCGCTCCATCTCCAATCGCATCCAGTCAACCCGCTTCGGGCGGATCCGCTCCAGTTGCTCCCCCTTCACCCTCACCTGCTTCAGCCGCACGAGCACCTTCTCCAATCACATCCAGTCAACCCGCTTCGGGCGGATCCGCTCCAGTTGCTCCCCCTACACCCTCACATGCTTCAGCCGCACGATCTCCATCTCCAATCGCATCCAGTCAACCCGCTTCGGGCGGATCCGCTCCAGTTGCTCCCCCTACACCCTCACCTGCTTCAGCCGCACGAGCTCCTTCTCTAATCGCATCCAGTCAACCCGCTTCGGCCGGATCCGCTCCAGTTGCTCCCCCTAATCTGTCACCTGCTTCATCCGCACGAGCTCCACCTCCAATCGCATCCAGTCAACCCGCTTCGGCCGGATCCGCTCCAGTTGCTCCCCCTACACCCTCACCTGCTTCAGCCGCACGAGCTCCTTCTCCAATCGCATCCAGTCAACCCGCTTTGGCCGGATCCGCTCCAGTTGCTCCCCCTACACCCTCACCTGCTTCAGCCGAACGAGCTCCCTCTCCAATCGCATCTAGTCAACCCGCTTCGGGCGGATCCGCTCCAGTTGCTCCCCCTACACCCTCACCTGCTTCAGCCGCACGAGCTCCTTCTCCAATTGCATCCAGTCAACCCGCTTCGGGCGGATCCGCTCCAGTTGCTCCCCCTACACCCTCACCAGCTTCAGCCGCACGAGCTCCTTCTCCAATCGCATCTAGTCAACCCGCTTCGGGCGGATCCGCTCCAGTTGCTCCCCCCACATCCTCACCTGCTTCAGCCGCACGAACTCCATCTGCAATCGCATCTAGTCAACCCGCTTCGGGCGAATCCGCTCCAGTTGCTCCCCCTACACCCTCACCTGCTTCAGCCGCACGAGCTCCTTCTCCAATCGGATCCAGTCAACCCGCTTCGGGCGGATCCGCTCCAGTTGCTCCCCCTACACCCTCACCTGCTTCAGCCGCACGAGCACCTTCTCCAATCGCATCCAGTCAATCCGCTTCGGGCGGATCCGCTCCAGTTGCTCCCCCTACACCCTCACCTGCTTCAGCCGCACGAGCTCCTTCTCCAATCGCATCCAGTCAACCCGCTTCGGGCGGATCCGCTCCAGTTGCTCCCCCCACACCCTCATCTGCTTCAGCCGCACGAGCTCCAACCGCGTCCGCTGAAGCCGTACCAGATATAAGAGCTGATAGTGTGCCTGCTTCAACAATACAACTGCTGAAATCTTTAGCAACTGAATCTCATTCCACCGGTATGGCATCAAGTATATCTCCTGTAACTTCTATATCAGGAGAGGTACATAATTTTGAACCTGTATCCGAAGTAGCACCAATTACAGCGTCTGCACCACCAACGTTAGGAGTGAAACCTAGTATTGCACATGAGCCTCCTGCTAACGCTGTGACACCAAATGCTGACCCTATACTAGCAGCACAACTCCTGAAGCATTCACATGCTCCATCTCATATATCCGGCATTTCACCAAGTATAGCATCTGCACCACCAACATCTGAAGTGAAATTTAGTACTGCACCTGGAGTTCCTGCACTCGGTCTAGCACGAAACACTGCACCTATTCCAATTGCAAAACTGTTGAAACATTCTACTGCATTATCTAATGTACCCGGTATTGCACCAAGTTCAGCGGCTGCACCACAAAGAACAGGACTAGCACCTAGTAATGAACTAAAACCTCCTACATCCGGAGTTGCATCAAATACTGCACCTGTTCCAACTGCACAACTGCTGAATCTTTCACCCGCGTTGGCCCCGAGTACAGTGTCTGCACCACCGTCTTCTGGAGTGGCATCTGACACTGCATCTGAACCATCTGCATCCGGAGTAGCACCAAATACTGCACCTGTTCCAACTGCACAACTGCTAAAACTTTCACCGAATGAACCTCAATCACCCGCGTTAGCGCTAAGTTCAGTTCCTGCACCACCCACATCTGGAATGACATCTAATATTGCAGCTGAGCATTCTGGATCCGGAATAGCACAAAATAGTGCAACTGCACAACTGCTGAAAATATCAGCGGCTGCACCTCATGTACCCGCTGTGGCTTCGAGTACAGCGTCCGCACCACCCACATCTGGAGTGGCACCTAGTACTGCACCTGAGCCTTCTGCTTCCGGTATAGCACCACATGCCGCTCCTATTCCAACCGTAGGTCTTTTGAAACACTCACCTGCTGCTCTTCATGCACCTGCTTTGGCACCAAGTACAGCGCCTGCTCCACCGATATCTGGTGTGGCACCTATTTCTGCACCTGAACCCCCTGCACTCGGAGTGGCAGCAAGTACTGCACCTGTTCCGACTGCACAACTTTTGAAAATTTCATCTTCTGCATCGCATGCACCCGGTTTGGCATCTAGTATTGTTTCTGCTCCACCCACATCAGGGGTGGCATCTATGACTGCAGCTGAACCCTCTGCACACGGATTAGCACCAAATGCTGCACCTGTTCCAACTGCACAACTGTTACAAATTTCATCTTCTGCATCGCATGCACCCGGTGTTAGTACAGCGCCTGCACCACCCGCATCAGGGGCGGCACCTAGCCCTGCTCTGCATCTCCTGCGCATGGAAAAGTAGCTGCGTCACTGTCATCGGCTGTGTAATTCTCAGATGCATCTTTCTTAAAATTGTTTGCCAATAAATTGCAATATTTGTCATACTATTGTTCATAGAAGGCTGAATATTAAGTTTGCAACCATGTTACACTTATTTGCATAGGTTTACAGTGTGGTGTGTTTCATTGAAATAGATATGAATTGGTGGAGTGTTTTTACAGTTACTAATGTGTGTGAAAGTTAAAAGTATTGTTCCTTAAAAATGTATAAAATAAACAATATGGGTACGTATTTGTTACTCTTTATGTACAAATTTATTTTCGATTTGTTTCAATCGAAGGGGATAATTCCTT